>NC_138822.1:68490038-69693473 GCF_965178545.1 Coloeus monedula
ATGAATGTGGAGAAATCTCACTGAACTTTCACTTACCTCCCTGAACTTATGCTCCCTCTCTCTGTTTTAAAAGAAACCAATCAAAACAAAACATATTTTGCAGTGGATGTGGCTAACATTCCCTGATCTAATCTGGTCTGCAGTTCACATTTTGAGTAAGAGATGTATACAATATTAAGCTCCACTCAACAGGACTTACCTCTTGGTATGTAAAGTCATGCATTAGCACTCCTCCATTTTCCCCACTAGCTGGCAACTTAACAACTCATCAAATCATTAGTAGGACCCCCCTATGCTTGTGTTTTAATTTCATTTACATTACACAGCCAACTGTCCCTCCTGAGCCCTGTTCAAAGATACAACGCCCCTCCTTTCTGCTTTGGGTTTCAGTAGCACCATACTAGTCCCAACACAGGTAACTATCTCCCTACATGCCCACGTGCACACACCCACGCACACATGAGCTCTACATTGTTTTGTTCTTCCTATTTCTGTCCTTGTCAGCTGTGTCTGCTTTCACTCAGCATTTAACTCTTTCCCCATCGGCAGCAAACCTAATGATCATTTAATGGCAAGTGCAGAAACAGGCCTGGGAGAAGAGGTCAGAATCTGTAACATTCTCGGCACCACGGCGCAGAAATGTGCTTTCTCTTGTGCTCTGCATCCTTGGCTGACCTGGTCTTAGACTCTTTCTGAGTCTGCTTAGTGACAACAGCTTTTCAGAGAAAACCATTTCCTTCAAAGTGATTTGTGGTTTAAAAACCAGCTAAAGTATTGTCAAATACAGTTACCATCACCAGCCTCTTGAGAGACTGAATGAAAGTACTTGTCTGGGAGAAAGAGTTTTGGGGAAGGTGGCTGCAGTGTGAATAGGAGTGTCTCAGTCCTATTGTCTCCTGCTGGCAGACCTCACTCACCTCAGCACACAATCCTCTGTAAACCCCGTTTCTGGTAGTTTGGTTTTCCCCTGATCTTCACGGGCTGTTTGATGTGTCTCCTTGACGTGGAGCAGCGAGACAGGCACGTACACACTTGGTGTCTCCTGCCTGGGCTGTGTCTGGCCCCCATGTCTCAGCTGTGCCTGTTCCCTGGAACAAAACCTGCCTGGGCTGTATTCCCACATGAGACATAAACTGAGCATAAAAAAGGAAGCTTAAAG
Organism: Coloeus monedula; assembly: GCF_965178545.1. Classification (NCBI taxonomy): domain Eukaryota; kingdom Metazoa; phylum Chordata; class Aves; order Passeriformes; family Corvidae; genus Coloeus; species Coloeus monedula. The sequence continues at coordinate 68,491,198 of NC_138822.1, forward strand.
TGTTTGTTGGAGTAGGACAATAGTGTACTGAGATTTAAACAGAGAGGGAATTGAGATGAATACGGACTGAAGTAGAGTATAAGATACTTCCCTGGGAGTGATACTCAAGATGTAGCTCCCAAATCAAGAAGAGAGGATTTAAAAATCAGTCTTCTGTATTCATATCACAGACCACTGTTAAATTAAGTGTACTAATAGTTAAGCGAGCCAGAAAGTCTTGCTTCTGGCTGCCTTTTGTGCCAGGACTAGTCCCATCTGTGTGCTTTGAATGTATCTGTCTGCCGGGCCCTGCATAAGGGGAGGAAGGGAGAATGTTTTTAATGCTGGGTTGAAGCAGGTAGCTCAAGCTTATTACATGTTTTACAGCTGAACATAGCCCCGTCAGTGTGTGATTAAGCACCTGCCCCGGGATTTTGCAGATTAGTGTGATACCTTTGTATTATACTTGAGAGTCTAACTTGGTAGGAAAATATCAAAGTATTTATGTTTTTAAAAAATTGATTACTTGAAGTTAGATTTTCAAAGGTATTTTGGTTCCTGAAGAAACAAAGAGACCTTTCATGGATGTCAGTTGGAAATAAATTATTTGAAAACTCTAACATTGTATGAATCACTTAAAATGGCTTGTTGTCACAGAGTATTTTTGAATTGGTAAAGTTTTTGTTAAATAGTTTTTCTGAATGCTGTTAGTTCCACAAGAGTGCATAGAGTATTCCCTTTACACAGGGCCTACACATGGCTTTTCACCATCCTGGTTTTATTAGTTTTATTTATTTCTACTACCTTCTGTTTATAGTTCCAGTGTAACCTGTGAGGAGAGGCTGAATGACCATCTAAGCTGACTGTTAAACACTTACGGGAACTTCACTGTAGAACTCTTGTAAAATCATGTTCTCTGAGGACATTATAAAACACTGCCTGGCAGCTCCCTACTCTGGTAACACAGAGCATAATAAATGGAGATGGAGGGCATCATAAGTTGATTCCCATAAAAATGTGTCCAGAGAACATAATATCAAAGTTGCCATAAAATATGTTCTCACTTAGCTTCAGTGTCATCTCGTTTTCCATTGCACATATATAGATAGTATTTTTTTCTAAGCAAATAGAAATTTGTATATGGAACATATGGTCTACTATGAAATATAAATGACAGTCTATGTCTTCATCATTATTATACTTTCATTGGAAGGTTCAAATGCCAGAAAAAAAGCACATATAAATGGATAGAAAAATTGAAACTTTCTGCTCCAAATGAACCTTCAGCTCTAAATAATTCTAGCTCATATATTTTCATCCTCTGGATCAGGCTGAGGATCTGATTTATCAAAATACTTCAGCTCTTGACTGTCTTTAACTTTGTGACTAATACTATTGACTCCTAAGAAGCTACTCACATCTATGCATTTGTATATGCATGTACATATGTATAAATGCTTATATATATATATATGTACTTACTAAATGTATACACAATACACACATATTTGAACATATGCATTTAATTATATCCACTAATAAACATCTAGATGTATGAATGTGTTAGCAGAATTTGAGCCTTAAAAAACAAGGGAAATTAATATTGTGTTCCAAAAGGAAGCATGCTACTTCTTAGAAGTCAGAGGACAGAGATCCCCAAATGTTTTAGATGAATGGTGAAGGTCCACAATAAGCATTTCTTGCACTGCACAACTTTTTTTTACTGCAAGTACTGAATAGGAACCTCATTAGATTTGCCCAGTGATTCTGACTTTTCTTAGATGCAGTGAGACACTGAGTTAATATGATAGATTTTACTGTTAATTACAGTTGTGGCCGTGGTAGAAAATAGCCTGGAAGCTGTGAGTATAAAAGGTTTTTAAACCTAGACATAAAGCTCGTATGACAAAAGTATAAATGGAATTTGTAGCCAGATGTGCATAGAGCTGCTATTAGTTGTTCTTCTACATTTCTCCTGCTGTAACAACTTCTGCCTTAGTGCCAGTAAAAAGTGAGTCAGTTAATGATGATTTAAGAAGGTGACTGGCAAAGTTAGCAATTTCTTTAATCTTGTTTTTACACTAATGATTGAAAAGTGCATATTGGTTTATAAGAATGCTGTATATTGCTGCATTTTCCCAGTTCAAAGGTTTAAGAGTAGGCCGTGCCCAGTCTGTATGATAAATGTTATTCCCACGTAGAGCAGGTATCTTTCTTGACCTTTCCCAGTCAGTTCCCTGTTGAGAGGATCCATATATGATTTAGGTGCTCATACAGAACTTCTGAGTCATCCACTAGCTGACCTGTGCAAAGATCTTAATCTCAAGAACTGAAATACTGTCTCTTGATTCAAGCCCTCTGTCAACAAATACGATTGGTTTTCCTAAGACCTTCCCAGATTGCGCTGTTTATCAAAAATTAAAACCAAACTGCTTGCTTCAAGGTAGTGAGTGGATGTCCTGCACAATATCGGTGTCTGGTCAATGCAAGACATCTTTTTTACAGGTAAGTGTAACAACAAATACTGAGCAAAATTCTTCTGCCACAGACTTCTGTCATGCATCCTTTAATTGCCTCCCCACACAGGCTAAATAAGCATGGTGCCTTTAATTTCTCTGCTTTCTTCTTATGATTGATGACAAATTTCCAATGAATTGATTGTCAGAGGCCTCCCTACCAGTCAAGAAATACGATCTTCACCACAGGCATCCCTCTACAGTGACTTAGTCTTAGCCTTTACCTATTATTAATGAAGAATACTATCATAAGTAATAATAACAATACAGTGATAATGACAGGGCTGATAATGATGATAATAATTATAGAAAGAGCAGTAACAACAACTAAAAACTGCAGTGAGTAATAAAGCACCAGATCTGAAATAACACTACTGCCAAACCTGTGATATTTTCTTGAAAGAAGAAAATACTCAGTTGGAGCTATGCAAAGGTCAGAAAAAAACTTGCCATTTCCTGAAAATGAGTATTTATTGAATTCAACCTATCTGGAAGAAGAAATGGTCAACTTAAGAGTATATTTATGAACCACTTAAATCTTTGCTTAATAGGAAAATTACTCAGTGTCTCTGTGCTACCATGCAGTAGGGTGGGTTGTACCAGAGGTGAGACCATGGTACCATCATTGCATGGGATGGTCATTACCAGCTGAACACAGATGGTCAAACGTAGATCCTTGTTGTCAACCTGAGCAGGTGCAAGGCCAAGCACAAATTACGACAGGTCTGATACAAAACTTAGGGAGGTTGTTTCAAAGCAGAAGGGGGAAGTTTCATGTATCTCTACTCTGAATATTAACAAATATAAACACAGTGGTACATCTTTATTATGGCGGAAGGTTTCCCCTTCACATACATGTTACACTATCCATTTAATGATTATTTGAGGTGGATAGGGAAAAACTGGATTAGATTAGATAGGCTAGTTAAATTGGGGCTATCGCAAGGTCCTTGCAGGTTACAGGAGATGGCAAGCAGACAAAATTAATTGTTCTTGATTTACAAATAGGACTTTATTGCAGTCAGGATGTAGAGGTTGTAAACATACATATGGAACCAAACATAAATTAATTTGGTAAGCCATGAAGGTGTGCTGACACAGACTTTAGTGTAGGCCCTACAAATTTGCCTGGGACCTCCTGTGCTTACTTGAGTGGGTAACACACCCTGAAGTTAATGATGCAATGATTTCACTGCTATTGGTTCAAGTAACACAAAGCCTGTCAGTCAGCCAGGGCATGACAGGCTGTGGCTGGGGCACACTGCACCCCAGTGACACACAGCTAGTATAAAACCCTGGTTAGAAGATAGCAGCACTCAGAGAGTCCCAACATCACACTGCATAAAAAACCTGTCACAACAGTAGCAGAGACCATGGGAGGAAAAAGGTGACTGAGACTTATCACTGTTGCTGTCTCACTCTACTCAGATGTTTCACACACAGCCCGAAGTTAAAGTAAGTTTAACAGAGCCCAGAACCACTATGAAAATGTAAAATCAACTAAGAATTAAAGGCTCTGGTACATTATGTGAAATATTCTCACTGAAAGCTGATGCAATTTTCTCAAAATTTGTGTGTGTATGTATAATTTCTTTCCTGCCTTTTTTCCTTTTCAACGTTGCAACTGAGCAAAGAGCACAGTGTGAAAAAGCAAAAAGTTATTGAACATAGCAAAGCACTGTTGGTTTAGGTTTGGAAGCTCTGTGTACACAAAGTATGTTGCAGCCTCACTCATGCTGTTCTCCCTGCACCACCTCTTCTCTTTCTTTCTTACGCTTTCACAAGTTGTTTTTCTGCCTACATCAGTTGTCTTGTTTTTAACCTTAATATATATTTGCTGAAGTCTGGACAGTCCTAGTACACTTGCACATGGTAAACATGGCATTTCACAATCCTCTCTGTGACTGGATACAGAAAACATGATATTTCCTGAAAAATCAGTTTCACTAAACTAAACTGTGTGGGCTACTAAAAAAACTTAGATGGAAGGGTCCTCAGAACTGTAGGTCATACTGAAAGCTTTATCCTCTGCTTGCAATTGGTGGAAAGTGCCCTCCTTGCAAAATACTGGTTTTGTCCTTCTGCTGTGTAAAAAGGTATAAACCAGAAATATGCTAGCCAACATATTACTCTTCTGTGGGGGATTTGGCTTCTGTAAACATCTACAAGGCAACTGTGGATCAGGCATACATTAATAGTTTGCAAAACATTTATCATGTTTTTAACTGATGTGTTCTCATCAATGATTTGAAAGAGTTTTTGCAGATTGCCATGCTATTGTTTTCTGGGGCTTGTCATAAACATATTCTTTCTAGTCTCCTGAGTTTCTTTTTTTTTTTTTTGATGTTTGCTCAAAGACACATCAGCCAAAACCTGCTGGATTAATCTGATGTGTAACTGAACCAGTGAGAAACCTCTGACAACTGCAGAATTTCAAGCTGGAAGAAAAGCTGGGCTAAGTGGTGCTTTGCAGTCCAGTGCAGGCTGGTGCTCCTTGGCATGCTGGCTGGGTGCCAGTGCAGTAAGACACCTTGCACCGTCATTGGTATGGGTCCTGCTTCATTCAGGCACCAAGAACTTTTTTCCTCCAGCTGCACGCAGAGCACAATCCAATTTAAAATCTTTTGTTACACATTATGCGTTCTTTTGTTTCTCTTCTTTTCCTACTGTTCTGCAAATACATAGCAATGCTGCTCTTCAAGGCCAAGGCTGATACAAAGAGCTGACCTTCTTCCCCCAAAAATGAACCTTGACATGTGAAAAATTCCTGTCCTTCCTTTTGTAAAGCAGGGATGGGCACACAATTGTTCGTAGATGAACTTTTGCTTCATTAGTAGGGAATAATAACAAAAGCAGAACCGATGCATCTTATTCTATCAGTCAGTAGTCACACTAGCATTAGTATCAGCTTAAGCAGTCTATATTTTACAGACTTAAGCACTAGGAATGTAGCAGCCTGCAAAAAAGGGAAACTGGAATATGGTCCAGAATATTTTTCTGACTTTACCTTTTCTAAAAAAGTAAAAATTTGCTGTGTTTCAATTAATTGTCCCCAGAGAATGTTCCTAAATAAAAGCTAACATTTTTGAATCAGCGGTTTAAATGCATAATAATAGGGAAATAAATAAGAATGAGATCATATGAGGTGTGTGTCCACATAAGACACAGTCCATACTGAGCACAGCATTTGAAGAAGGAACACACTTGGATAGACAGTGCTTAACTGAAGCTGAAGGTTTCCCGGACCATGAATTTCTCCTCATTCCTCATATGTCCTTGTTCTTCTCCAGGCTGCCATGCTTTGTCTCGAAACCCTTTGGGGATTTCTTTCCGTATCTGAGGCAGGTGGACTGAGCATAGCAGAAGACCCACATCTGGGAGAAGCCCTCACACAAATGGATGCTTCTTACTCTTGCAATCTAACAGCAAGCAGTTATTTCTAACACACTGTATATAATAAACTTTTGACAACTGTTTACAAGCTATGTGTTTTTGTGACTTCTGGACAGGAATCTGGCCATGGACTTCAGATGAAAAGACCCATTTCTGCCTGCTGAATCCACTTTACCCTGAGACTGAAGGTAGCCAGTCCAATAATCCCTGGTATATGTTATTTTAATTGGAGGAAGATCAAGCCTGAGGCACAGGATACATCTTCTAAGAGTGTCAATAAAATTTCAGAATCCCAACCCATCCCTTTCCAAATTCCTTACAAGGACTTTCATGTATTTTGACTAGAAGGCAGTAATTATTTAGGAGTACAGCAGTAACACAGCACTCAACAGATTAAACACCAAACAAAATCAAATAGTGCATATCCAGGCAAAATTTCTGGGAAGTATTCAGCTGTCAGGACTTTCACTTGTCCAGAATTTTCTGGGGGACCCAAATGAAGATCAATAGCTAAACTGATGAAAATTCCAGCGATAGTGTTCAGGACCATTTTGTAAAACTGAGTAAAATGCATAATTTCAAGATGAAATGTGAGGTTTTTTGAAAACCTCCAGACTATAGCTCGTCTTGGAGCAGAAGTTTTCTGTGTATCTCAAATAGTACAGCAGTAAGAGCACAGCCATTCTGCTGAGTCCTGCAGATGCCAGGTGTAGGGTATGCCCAGCCACTGCCCTGGAGGGATGTCTGCTGAGATAAGGAGATTGGGCAATCTCCTAGCAGGACCTCCTCCCTGGGAAGGCAGCTACTTTCAGTTACGGTGAGAAGACAGACCCAGAATCCTCTGGGGGACTCTATGCAGATCTTTTGTAACCCATTGGCCTTTACCCTCTGACACCCACCCCCTCTATCCCTATAAAGCTAGCCCCCTGCCCCTTCGAGGGCAGTGTCGTTCCTCCCTGGCTCCTCTTCGCTGGCGTGTGGACCAATAAAGTCATTTCGTGTGGAACAGCTACATGAGCCTCTCGTCTCTGTCCCTGGTCTGGCCTGGAGGCTGCCCTGCAGAGCTGAGCTGGAATCACGAGCTGACAATCACTGAAGAGCTGACAGCTTCTGCAAGGGCCCTCCTGCCAGCAGCTGAGGGAAGACACCAGGCCTTGGGAAGGCGATTCCTTTTGGGACCATCTCTCCGGACCGGTCACCTCTTCCTTGGTCAGAGCTACTGACCCCTAACCAGCTGTCATAGCCAGGTATGAGGGCTCAGGCTCTGAGGAGAAGGTCAGGTTGGGGGGCCTGCCTTGGGGTGACTTTATGATGTATATCCCACGTCACTGCCCTATGCCCAGAAATTAACTTTGTGCCTTTCTATGTCTCTAAACTGAGCCTAAGAGAGGGAAGGAAAAATTGAGCAAAACTTTTTCAAAGCAGTTTGCAGCTTGTTCAAGGTGACACAGAGATAGCAACCTTTTTTTTTTTCCAGCTGCGGCAGGGGAGGGAGGAGGCACCCAGCTTGCTGCTTTCCAGTCAGCTTTTGGCCAGTTGTTCAGTTTGCTTTTTCTCTGGAGAGAGACTGAGAGCTGAACTTTGCGTTTCCTTCCCTGGAATTTCAGATTGTCTCCCTTTCCTACTGGGCTGCTTCAACCCAGAGCACATCAGGAGGACTTTCCACCGGGCACAGAGGGCCTGGCCCTGGGCCAAGCCCCAGCTCCGAGGAGACCAAAGGGAGGACTCTAACACTTTTCCCAGGTTTTTTCTCCACAGCGAGAGATTTTATTAGCATTATTTTCCTTTACTCGTGTGTTTGGTAAATAAATAGTTTTATCTCCTTCACTTTCCTTCGAGGAAAATTTATTTTTTCCCGAACCTGGTGGAGGAGGGGTGGCTGTGCCTTCTCTCAGAGGATATATTTCTAAATTTGGCCAAACCGGAACAGGGCCACTCGCAGCTTCTCAGCCTATTCCCTCCTGAAGTTCCACCCAGATACAGAACAGCCAGATCAGTCCCAGCCTACAAAGCTGATCACAAACTACACAAATTACTATAAGAGATGAATTCTGGTACCACTTGGTGTGTGCTTGGACCTTTCTAAACATACAGCCACACACAGACCTCTTCCAAAGGCACTCATCATCAAGACACTGGTGATAAGGCATAGTAAGGGAAAAATAAGCATCAATTAAGAAAAGGGCAGTGGGAGCATCTTGAACCTGCCATGTTACTGGGAACGTGATATATTTGCAGGTTAAGAACAGTTATTTTCCTCTCTGTTTAAAACAGCTTATTCTGATACACAGGAGAGATGCCTCATTTTCTGTTTTCTATCTAAAAAGGAGGTAGGTCATTTCTACTTTGGCAATTTATTATTTGGCAATTTTATTTTCAAAAATAGTGACTAACTTCACAAAAAAAAAAAGCATATTGGGCCTTAGATACAAAAACTAGAAGACCTTGGAAAAGAAAAAGGAAAGGAATATTTCTGTCTCCTTGTTGCCAACGTTCTTCTGGAGGGGACACTTAATGAGCATAGACAAGGATTTCCAACACTCTCCATTGTGCTGCTTTTGAGCCCAGTGTGTTGAAATGGTCTTGCCAGTGAGAACCAACTGTAGGATGGGTTTTAGCATTTATCTGGAAGAAAGTGCAGATAAGAACAGTACCGATGTATGCTTTGAAGGCAGATTGGTTCTCACCCTTTTGTGGCATATCTGTTCCTGAGCTTTGCCTAGATATGAAGTCCCTTCTGGACTATCAATAAAGGTATGCAGTGTACTACTTACAGTTATTCCAAAGGACTAATTTATGCTTCCAACAATATTGAGCCCAGTTTTGTTTCCTTGGAAATATAAGAAATTGTTAATAATATTCTGTAGTTACCATTCTCATCTCCATCAAAATTTCTTTGCCAAACAAAACACAGCCTTGCAGAGCAACAGAGTTAGTAATGTATGATAAATCTTTATTGAGAATCATACAACGCATTGCTTCTTTGAAGCTTTGGCCCTAGCCAAAGAACATACACCCGATTTTGGAAGACATAAAAAGAAAATCGCTGGTGATAAAGGTGAGATAATTTTTACAAGGTTCTATAAAAGCAAAAATGTACCTGGGAAGTAGGTAAGCAAAAGCTCCTAAGAGGCAGTTTTGTGGGTTGTTTTGTTTTTGTTGTTGTTTTGTTTAGTTTAGTTTTGTTTTTGTTTTTGAAATTGTCACAACAGGAAAATGGATCCTTTCGACTTGGAAAAAAACAGGTCTTCCACATCTCATGTGGGAAAGTTTTTTGTGCTGTGTTTTAACTGCTGTTTTCATGACAATGACTTAAAGAATGGTAAGTATTCTTGCTCTGAAAACAAATTGTTTGCAGAATTAATACTTTTTTCCCAAAGCAAGTTGGTAGAACATAATAAACTGGGTTACATGGTTTGAAGACTTACAGGCAAACTCCCTCATGCAGACATATTTATTTCACTGTAAGTTTTAAAAAGACTAGTTGATTTAGCTATGTGTCTAAGAAATGTCTGGGAAGTAGAGTATTTCAGTACCCATGCCAGGTGAAGAAAGGAAACACAGACTACAGACAAGAAACTAGAAAAATACCAAATTTCAAGCACTGAGCAGGGAGTCAGAAGATTAGATTTTAAGCATCGCCTCACCTAGTGAGCCTTGATCATGGATGAGAGCTCTGGCCACTTTTCTATAGCAACTAAAAAGTGACATAGGAAAGCAGAAGATGGCAGGAAGCTCACCATACAAAGAGATTGGAGCAACCTGTTCTCATTGCTTGGGCGCACTGCACCAACAGTGTTCAGGTTATGACGTGAGGGTGGACAACAGACCAACCTGCCTACATGCAACAGAGAGGTAGAGAGGCACTTAAAAAACCATTCTTCTGGTGGCCAAAATACTCTAATGAGGCAATCAGAACTTCCTGGTAACTGTGAAAATATGTCAAAGCCAACTTTGTGGGATACTGTGTCTTGGCAAGGAGCTTACAATGGTTTTGCAGGGGGGGATTAGCAATATGCCTAGCTGCAGTAAATGATTATTTCATATGACCAAAGTGGTACATATGACAATGATTTTGGCAAATCAGACAATTGAAAGTATACATGTTCCATATGATTTTGCATAAGGAAATCATACAGGATTGTGACAATCATTTGGGGGTCAATATTTTTTTGCTGGGAAATAAAAAATTTTTCCCAAATGTCTCTGTCAGTTTAGCTTATTGCTTAGTACACATTAATAAACTCACAAACTTACTACACATTAATAAAACTCACACAAATGCATTAGCAGAGAAATACAGGTGAAGCCCTTAAAATACTGAAAAATTTCTTTCACTGAAAGGTCAGTATCTGTTGGAACCCTGAGCTCTGAGAATTTCAGCCTTTCAGTGCTGACGGACAGTGATCCTCAGAAGCACACTGCATTTGATCTGGGGCCTTGGGAAAGGCTTTGTAAATTGTGTGATAACACTGAGGTTGTTGCTGTGTAACTGAAAGTTATATCACATATATCACGTGAAATACGTAGAGATGTATAAAAACCAGGTTTATGGGATATACGTAACAATATGGAGGATTTTGGGTGTGGGTTTGTTCTTCTTTTCTCCTTCTTCTTCACAAATCTGGGTATTCTGCTATTGGGTCAAAAAGCTACAGTGCGGATCATGAATAGTTAGTTATTGGATTATAAGTAAGAATAAATTACTTGGCATTCCATAATTGGGTAATTTGGACCCTAAAAGACCTTGGAAGTTAGAACTCAGGGCCATTTTCACCTTGTTAACTTAGAGGCGCACTCTGTGCAGCTGTATTATAGATAAGATATAGTAAACATCTAAGATCCGAAGACAAGCTCCCGGTCTCCTGTATTTTAATTTGAACTCTGAGTAAAAGAGCCCACAAAACAAAGGCAAGGAAGAAAACAAACGAAACGGAGAAAATTAATAACTGGTGCTCCCATGTGGCAGGACTCAGAGTTTGAATCTCCCTGAAGAGAATGAGAAAAAAGAAGAAAAAGCAACTTTGAGCTAGAAAAGGAAGAAGAATATTCACCGGGGAAAAAGAAAAAGCAGCTCAGAAAATCCGACAAGCTGGTGAAAGGAAGCAGGACCAATGCTGCCGATCAGCCATGCAAAAGGGGAACTGAGGAGGACTTCTGATGGCAAAGTCAGGTATGATTTATATGCTTCAGGGCTAATTAATTCATAATGGGAAATGTTACGTCAAAATCGCAGAGAGATGCATTTAATAAGTTAGAAACTATGGTAAAAGAACACCCTATAGCTGTCCTGAAAGAACAATTAAGAGACCTTGTATTTTAGATCAAGCTGCAATTTCCAAATTCTGATCCAAACTTGCTTTTTACACTGTATGTCTGGGACTCTATACATCTAAGACTATATAATGCAGCCTCCCGTGGAAATGGACCAGCTGCAAAGCTTCTTCCCATTCGCAGAGTTGTATATGGAGTTATAGCAAGCAAAAATCAAATAGAACGGAAACCTGAGCTGATAGTGGTACCTCACAGCAGCAAAAATCTCCTGCAGCCTACACAAACTAAAAAGGATGGGGAGGAGGCCTCGCCTCCCTCTCAGGCGGAGGCAGCTAAAATTCAAGCGGACCAGAAGGAAACTGTAATAGGTCCCGAGCGAGCTGAGAGGTGTGCCGGTGTGGCAGGCACGATAAAAGAGAAACAACCAACCTCTGAGGAATGGAGGGAAGTGGTCCCGCCACTTCTCTGAGAGAAGCGGCGGATCGCCAAAATTGGCGAATTCGGCAGATCCTGGGGGCTCAAGCGAGGGGAGCGCGGGTTTGTCCCCAGCTGGTCCACAAACTGCGGAGCAGACCGATCTGGGGCGGGAGGTAATAGAACAACAGGAGCTGCCCCAGGCAAGCGAATGAGAAGCAGGGCATGATATTGGAACAGAAATAATGAGCTGTAACTCCCTACTTCCCGTTGCTGCGGCACGAGGTCCTTCTCGGTCACCTGCTTTTGTGCAGGGTCCTGCAGCGTCCCTCACTATGGCGGCAAGCCCTGTGGCTGCCTGGTTGAGTCCTGGCATGGTTCAGACTAATGTACTTTCTGGGGATTTGCTCCGAGACTGCTGCAGCTCCAAGACGGTGTACAGGACTTTGTGTTTTTGCAAAATGGCGGCACGCAATTCACCTCTGCTGTACAGCAAAATGGCGCGTGGAGCCCACCTCTGCCATACAGGAAGATGGTGGCACTCAGCATACTTCTGCCGTACAAATTGGTGGCGCCCTAGTCACTTCCGTAAACAATGCCTACGTACTTCTGCCTCTGCCATCTTGTAACCAACAAGTTGTTTGTCCTCCAGCTGCAGCGTCACCTGTGGCTGCTTCTATTATTGCACCTTTAAATATATATAATAGCCAGACACAAAGACAACCAGATTTCTGCACACGGGAAGACAGCATGAAGGCAGCTTTGAAGTCAGAGGGAAAACCATCTTTACAAGGCATGAATGTACAAAATACAAATAATCTACAGAATGTAAATAGAGAATTAGTCACATTTTCTCCTAATTTAGGAGTATTTTCAAACAATAATCCAAGTAATTCTTCAGAAGATATGCCTAACTTTACCAGCTGGGCAGAGATTAAAAGAACGGCACTGAAGGAAGGAGATTTCGATATGGCAACAGAAATAATTGCAATGCCAATAAGATATGGTAAAAACAATGCAAATCCTAGATGGATTCCACTGACACATGATGTCATCAAAGACTTCAGACTAGCAATTAAAGACAGCGACTTAGGCTCTCCATATTTCAAACAGCTATTGAAAGGCATCTTCAATATCTACAATTTGGTGCCTTACAATTGTAAATACATAGCACCTATAGTCTTGACAGATTCACAATACATACTATGGGAAGTCAAATGGAGAAGAACTCTCACCAAGCTGATAGAGACTTCTGGAGGAGTAAATGCAGCTCTTACATTTGCAGAAATAGCAGGTGATGCACTCCATGATAAACCAGAAGATCAAGCAGATTTGCCTCAAGAAGTTATTTCAGACATCAAAGAAGCAGCTCGGAAGGCAATTCTGCAAATTCAACCTACTGGAATCCCAGAGGGCATTTATAGTAAAACAAGGAGTATCGGAATCACTTGCTTCTTTCATAGACCACCTTACTCAAGCAATAGAAAGACAATGCAGCGATGAAGTAGCACATCCCCATCTGCTTCGAAGTCTCGCCTTTGCTAATGCAAATGAAGAATGCAAGTGCCTTACCAGATCCTCAGCCAACTTTGCCTCAAATGATAGAAGCCTGCTGCAAGATAGGCATCCCTCAACATATAGAAGTAGTACAAGCAAATGCCTAAGGGGAAAAATATGGGAAAGTCCTTGAAGAAGCAGACCAAAGGCTTGCAAAAACTCTTGCTGCTCTCCACGTAATTCCTCATCAAGATGATTCTGCAGAAGTAATGGCAGCAGAACTCGCAAGGAGGCCATGTTTCAAGTGTGGAAAATTTGAACATACCAAAAGGTTTTGCCCAGTCTGCGGAGAACGCAAGAGCACCGAATCGCTGCCAATTCGAAAAGATGCAGAAAAGGGAGACACTTTGCCAATCAGTGTCGTTCCAAAGTGAATGTGGACAGAAGACCCCTACCAATTCCTGGAAACTCCAGAAGGAGTGCGGGACACCAAAGCGTGAAGACACAAATCATAGTGGTGACTCCTCAGCTTGAGATCCCTCAAGACACACGATACGTGGGGAACATCAATCAGACTCCCTACACAAGACCATCTGCCATTTCCCCAGTGACTCAGAACTGCTACCCGCAGGAGCACAATGCAAATTGCAGCTCCTGAATCAATATACTTCATGAATAAAAGTCATGCAGTAATACCCACAGGAGTCACTGGAACTTCATGGAAAAGGTGAGATTTTTTGATTATAGGCAAAGACAAGAACAGCACTTTAGGGCTGTTTATCCATCTGTTATTTCAGCAAACCATAATGAGGAGTTAACAAGTTTGGCTCAGGCTTTGAAACCTCCACTGATTGTTCCAGAAAATATTCTGTCAGCTAAAGCCATTGCTTTACCATCCAATGCAATAAAACAACAAGTCATGCCAATAGTGAATGAGCAGACACCACCTGAAAGTGGAGACATGGAGACTGACATTTTCTGGATAAAACAAATAAGCCATGATCGACTGCTAATAACTTGCAACGTGACATACAACAGCAAAACAACCGTAATAACAGGCACGTTGGACACTGGTGCAGACGTCACAGTCATCTCTCATAATTTGGCCCAGGGAGTGGAACTTGGTTACACCTTTGATCTCTCACAGGAATTAGAGGAACCGTGATATGTCTGCAAAGCAAAAACCCACTCATTGTTACAGGGCCAGATGGAAAAGCAGCAATCATTTGTCCATTTGTCGTGCAAAAACCCATCACAGTATGGGGAAGAGATGTCCTGTCACAATGGGGAACAAAAATAGAAGTGGATTTTTAATGAGGGTCACTGAGGCACTCACCACCCTAAAACTGACCTGGAAGACCAGCAACCCTGTTTGGGTGGACCAGTGGCCCCTGGAAGGAACAAAATTGAGTGCTCTCAAAAATTTAGTGAAGGAACAATTTCAGAAAGGCCACATTAAGCCAACAAATAGTCTCTGGAATTCTCCAGTGTTTGTTATTTGCAAGAAAACTTCCAATTCATGGAGATTGCTCCATGACCTCAGGAAAATCAATGAGGTCATTGAGGAAATGGGACCACTTCAACTGGGACTTCCTTCTCCCTCAATGATCCCAAGAGAATGGCCACTTGTAGTTATAGATCTGAAAGACTGTTTTTTTCAACATCCCACTTCATCCAAAAGACACCCTTCGATTTGCGCTCTCTGTCCCAAGCATCAACAGACAAGAACCTTTCCAAAGATATCATTGGGTGGTCCTTCCTCAAGGACTTAAAAACTCACCAATGATTTGTCAATGTTTCGTGGCTTGAGCCTTGTCTCCATCATGAAAGGAGCACCCTCGAGCTATGATTGTGCATTATATGGATGACTTGCTCGTTACATCACCAACACTCAGAGAAATGCACCAGGCTCATGACAGCGCAATTGCAGAAGTTCAAAAAGCGGGACTACATCCAAAATCAGGAAGTGTCTCCATGGAAATATTTAGGATGGACAATCACAGAGCAATCAGTCAAGCCACAGAAGATACAACTTAGAACCTGCATCAACAATCTGCAGGATCTAAAACAGCTCTTGGGAGCAATCAACTGGATCAGGCCGATTTCGGGGATCAGCAATGATGAACTTGAACCACTTTTCAACTTATTGAGAGGAGACTGCAACATTAAATCTCCCAGAACCCTTACACCTGAGACTCAGAAAGCCCTTGAGAGAATCACTGAGGCCCTTCAGCAAAAACAGGCACACCGCTGTGTGATGTCACAGCCATTACTTCTTGCAGTAGTGGGAGAAAAAATGCAATTGTATGGTCTCATGTTTCAATGGGATACCTCACAGAAAGATCCTTTGCTGGTAATCATATTGGTATTCTTACCCTATAGATCTCCAAAAACAATTTTCACAACACTTGCAATGATAGCTCAGATCGTAATCACAGCCAGATCAAGGTTGCTGTCAATGGCAGGCAAAGATTTTGCAATAATTTATCTGCCATTGAAAAAAAGAATATTTTGATTGGGCATTGCAAAAATCAGAACAGTTGCAAATTGCATTACTAGATTATTCAGGTGCCTGTTCAATTCACTTTCCAAAGCATAAGCTGTTGCAGACAAAACTAAGTTTCAGGGAAAAACCCATGCTAAATGAAGTGCCTTTAGATACAGTAACATTATTCATGGATGGTTCAGGAAATCATATATATAAATCAGTGATAACATGGCAAAACCCAACAAAAACATGGGAATCAGACATTAAGATAGTAGAAGGTTCTCCTCAAATTGTGGAATTTGCAGCAGTAGTTAGAGCATTTCAATTATTTCAAGAACCTCTCAATCTGATAACAGTTTCAGCCTATGTAGCTGATGTGGTCAAAAGAATAGAAGGATCACTCTTAAAAAATGTTGATAATGATGAGCTGTATCATTATCTTGCATGCGTGCAGCAGGTTATACAAAACAGAAAAAACAAATACTTTATCTCTCATATCAGAGCACATTGTTCACTTCCAGGACTCTCGTGGAAGGAAATGCAGAAGTAGATAAATTAACAATGCCCACTGCAAACACCCTGCCAAACATTTTTGAACAGGCAAAACTGAGTCACGCATTTTTTCATCAAAATGCGCAAGCACATAGGTGAATGTTTCAGATTAGCAAAGATCAGGCAAAAGCAATCAAAAGTGCTTGTCCTGATTGTCAGCTCGTGCAACCTCCTGCATCTACAGGAGCAGTCAATCCGAGAGGATTGCAGAGTCTGCAATTATGGCAAGCAGATATCACAAAATACCCATCTTTTGGGAAATTAAAAAATATCCATGTATCAGTAGACACCTTTTCAGGTGCAGTCTTTGCCTCCTTGCACACAGGAGAAACAGCGAGACATGCACGTCAGCATTTTCTGCAAGCATTGGCATTACTAGGTGTGCCTCAAGAAATAAAAACAGACAAGGGTCCAGCTTACATAGCAAAAGAACTACATAAATTCTTAATGAATTGGGGTGTGCATCGCTCCTTTGGTATTCCTCATTCTCCTACAGGGCAAGCAATCATTGAAAGAACACACCGTACTTTAAAATCCCTTTTGGACAAACAAAAAAAGGAGGGAGGCAGAGGCTACACTGCAAATGTGCTTGAATAAAGCGCTGTACATTTTAAATTTTTTGAACAGCTCTTTTGCAGAACCAAATCCACCAATAATCAGACATTTTTCCAACACCACACAAGCAAAGTTAAAGGAAAATCCATTAGTTTTAATAAGAAATCCACAGACAGGGAAATTGGAAGACCCATTCCCACTAATAACCAAGCAAAGGGTACGCTTGTGTCTCTACAGGTGGTGGTCCAAAGTGGATTCCTTCAAAAAACATGAAGCCCTACAAACCACAGGAATACCAAGATGCCCCCGGAAGCAGAGAAGCAGACATGAACTGCCAAAAAGACTGCAGCTGATGATAAACATCTTTTATCCCATATTTTATATGCAAAAGCTGTGAACTTTGGGTTTTGTACCGGTATAACAGTGTAGGAATTGTTGATATCATAAAGCCTTGTTGACAAGTTGTCTTGGTTTTGAAAGACAGGTGTCTAAGGAAGGCAGAAACCTCCCTTGGAATGGCAGAAGCAACCCCCTTCCCTCCGAGTTATTACAGTTTTGAAATCAAGGGGCTTTTAGGCAAAGATGTGGGAAATAGGAATAACAGTTCTTTACTATTATTACTATTATGCTTGGTTCCTCCCTCTGGGTGGAGCATCTCACAATGGGGTAATGAGTCATGAGGCCAAGTGTTGATTAGGCTCATTAACAGAAGATAGTCCAGAGGGAGTTATCTCCGAGTCATGTGGCAGGACAATGATGGGCCATCAACAGAAAGATAGTCTGGGGGAGGAGGCAAGGAAACACTGCCCCACCTGATTTCAACAGCTCATGAGGATGGTAATAGAATACACTGCAACCCAGGACATTGACTTATTCAAGTTCAGAAAAGCCATTTTCAACCTGCTTGGTCAGTTTACCAGTAGACAATTGGCCAATACCAAAAAATGTCCCTTCAGATCTTTCACAATTCCTCATGAATCCCACAGAGGAATGGGGTGTCTGGACTAAATTTCTCCCTGATACACCCTATGAACTTCAAGAATTAGAAATCCTTGGCTCAGTAAAAATGGATTTTTGCATAATATTTGATTCTCCTGAGTCAAAACAGAAGAAAAACAAAATCACAGATGTCACTCCAAATCATGCATTGTACGAAAATGCGACATGTTGGTGCAATTTCACCTCAGTTTCACATAGCACCCAACCATGTTCTTTTATAATTACCACAAGGAGACTTTTTCATTTGTGGAGATAGAGTTTGGCCTGCCATTCCATCAAACCCCAAAGGTGGACCATGTAGGATTGGGAGACCTACTTTACTAACACGTAATATAAAAACAATAAAAGAACATGAGCATAAAGAAAAAAGATTTGTCGATTAATATACAGCTGATTGTAATAATTTTAAAGCTTGGAATTTTGGAAGAGTGTTTGCTGCAGCTCTTTGTACCTCAAGCTACTGCAGGAGCAGCCTTGAAACAATTAGATCAATTACACTGTTGGCTAAGTAAGAACTCTCATGCCTTTTCTCTCACATTGAGCAATTTGTTAACAGGTGTTCAAAGTGTAAGACATGCAACCTTGCAAAACAGAGCAGCGATAGATTTCCTTTTGTTAGTGCATGGACATGGATGCAAAGATTTTGATGGAATGTGTTGCATGAACCTTTCTGACCATTTAGTATCAATGCACGAGAGCATTCAACAATTAGAAGAAGGTTTCACCAAACTCGAAGCTGAAAGAGGATCATGGCTGGATGATCTGTTCAATTGGTTGAACCTCACACCACTGTGGAGAAAGCTTTTGAAATTGGGCATGTATGTTTTGATTGTCATTATAGTCATCATGATACTTCTACCTTGTGTACTTCCATGTATCCAATAATGGTTTAACAAAACAGTTAAAGCAGTGTTCATGATTCAAACAGGAGGGGGAGATGTTGGAACCCTGAGTTCTGAGAATTTCAGCCTTTCAGTGCTGACGGACAGTGATCCTCAGAAGCACACTGCATTTGATCTGGGGCCTTGGGAAAGGCTTTGTAAATTGTGTGATAACACTGAGGTTGTTGCTGTGTAACTAAAAGTTATATCACATATATCACGTGAAATACGTAGAGATGTATAAAAACCAGGTTTATGGGATATACGTAACAATATGGAGGATTTTGGGTGTGGGTTTGTTCTTCTTTTCTCCTTCTTCTTCACAAATCTGGGTATTCTGCTATTGGGTCAAAAAACCCACAGTATGGATCATGAATAGTTAGTTATTGGATTATAAGTAAGAATAAATTACTTGGCATTCCATAATTGGGTAATTTGGACCCTAAAAGACCTTGGAAGTTAGAACTCAGGGCCATTTTCACCTTGTTAACTTAGAGGCGCACTCTGTGCAGCTGTATTATAGATAAGATATAGTAAACATCTAAGATCCGAAGACAAGCTCCCGGTCTCCTGTATTTTAATTTGAACTCTGAGTAAAAGAACTCATGAAACAAAGGCAAGGAAGAAAACAAATGAAACGGAGAAAATTAATAAGTATCACATATCACTAGAAAGAAAATATCACCAGAGTAATTTTTAAATTATAGTAGTGCTTTAAGTTTATATGGTAGGACCACATGCCTCTAAAAAAATCCCATCAGACCAATAACCAACAGAAGGAAACTCAGTGAATAAGAAATTCACAAAATAATCTTCACACGTAAATGCAAAAAAATATTTTATTGTTTTTACAAAATAAGCAATCTTTTGTCTCTTTTGCATCTTAGTCAAAGTGAATTTATGGTCTAATACAGTGCTTAAAGAGACTGATGAGCTGAAATACTGACATCAAGAGCATCTCTCAGGAATGAATGTTATGGTCAGCAAAAAATTGTTTAAGAAACATTTGAATATTCAAGTCAGAAAAAGACATGTAGCCAAGGACTCATTTGCAAAGTTCATAATAAATCAGTCTTGCAGTCTCAGACCTTCAGCATCTATCACAATCCAATTAGACAGTGACATCCTTCCACAGCATAAAGCACCAATTTGGAACAGTGGTGTCTGCGGGTGAAGCCTTCTTCTTTCAGGAACTTGTTACTGAACTCTATACTGGAAGTGATCAATCTGAACCCAAACTGACAGTGTTTAGATCAAACCATAACCTCTTCCAGGAACATGTTCCATCCTAGGAAGGATGTCTGAGAATAAATTCCATCAAATTAAAGACTGCAGAATGTAATTGTTCATGCATGACTGTACTCATTGCTTAAAAACGAAGGTTATTGTAGTTAATAAATCCCTGAAAGTAGTTTGAAAGCATTCAGATAGAGATAAATGATTTCCAAGTATTCTTTGATTTAAATGCCCACATAATTTTTTTGTAATTAAATTTAATTAATTTGGTAACTGTTGAAATTAAATACTTCTCATACTTTACCTTTAAAAGATATTTCATATTCTTACCATTGTTTTTCTTCTTAAAAACAACCAAAGCTCATTTATCATTGGACCAGTCTAGGATTACACCCCAAGCCTTGAGTGAAGGTTGTCTGGCAGCTGATGTGGTAAGAAAACACATGGACCTCAGTCCTCAACATCCACCAGGCAGGCTTGAAGACCAACAGTCCTTGCATAGGTGGAGTAACTTACTTAGACTTTTATTTTCCTTTCCTCCTGCAGGATTTGGGCTCCACATCCCCATTAATCACCTCTGGCTAGCTGTCTCTTTGGTGCAGAATCTCCTTCCTTGTGGCTTGGACTTCCTGAACTCACACTTTGTTCCTACTGCTTTAGATTACACAGTGACTGCTTGTAACTCAGTGTGGAATGAAGCCGTTATTAGAAAGAGATGCTCTTTCTAATTGTATTGCTCCAGCAAGTGACTAAAAGCAGACATTTAAATGTGCAACAGATGAATGAATGTGTCTTGGGATAAATATCTTATGAACTGGAAATCATCATCCTGTCCTTTCCAAACAAAATTTCTATCTGCTTATGTGGTGAACTCCTGTGGTTTGTGGGCAGCTGATTTGGTAGGAGTTACGTAAAGCTCACAAAGTTAGCATTTAATCTTCATCACCTCACAGCCCTTATACAGATGTTCATTCTTACATGTTGCATGGATATATGACCAATGTACATGCAGAACTTGAGACCAAATGTCTTTGTAAATATTAGGTAATGAAAATTATGTTTTGAAAACAGTTGACACCTTACGAACGTTAAATGGAAATTTAACACTGAATTGCAAAGATCACCAGGAGTGTAAAGTCAGTAACAGGCAGACATTTTGTTTTTATATTCCTGTATTCTGGAATCTCTTGAGATAATTTACTTTTTGAAATATTACTATTTTGTGGATTTTCTTTGAAATTAACTAGTTGAAGCTGCAGGTCTCCATATGCCTTTTGAGATGCTGTCTCTGCTGTATACATGTCCAGATCCTATTGTAAATTTGCTGATGTGTATGGAAAAATTGCTTATAATAGAACTTTCAAGGCTTTTATATACTTACAACACAAAGCAGCATCTAATTTGGAGATTTCAAAAGCTCCAAAGTCACTTTAGGCTCTAACTCCTGCTAGATACTGAACCCCAATAGGCTGCACATGCATTTTATGGTATGTGCCATTCCCTCTGATTCAGCCTGACTGAGCTCCTAGGGACACCAGGGTTAGCCAGCCTGTGGAGACTTTACCAATGTGGGGCTGAGAGTCACATAAATACTCTGTTCAGTTCTCTGCCCTGCAGCCAGCTGCACTGTGTACTTCTATGCATTGTGAGATTCAATTCATCATTGCCAGTGAAATTTTTTCAAGTGCCCAAAAGGAGAGAGGAGAAAGTAGCAAAGAAAATACAGTGTGTAATTATTGTATTTACTAAACACTAAGCACAGAGTCATTTTAATTGAAACTGCATTAATAAGAGACGATAGTATAGCTATCAAGTTGTAGAATGATTCTGCAATGATTCCAGTTTCCAAAATAAATGAGAGAACTTATTAACTAGCTTTACCTTTGTCCGACAAAATATACTCTAAGGTGTTTCACATGTTCTTCAATTAATGAAAATTTTGGATCTTATCTCTTTGTTAGAGTGATTCATGCTCAATACTTCGAACAAATTCTAAGAAGTTAATACTTCTCTGGTACTTTTTTGTGAGACAAGGTATCAACCACAGTTGCGTCATATTAGTGATTCATTAGTCAGACTTCTGATGCTGAAGCCAATCTCGTGACATTTATATGGAAAACTTCTTTTTGTTGGTACAGTAGTTCAAACACTTCAGTACTTTCCAATTTTCATTTAACATAACATTAGTGACTCATTTGTTTTTTCAGTTTCAACTCTGTTTGTCAGGGATTCGTGAATTGTATTCTTCTTACCTAGTAATTTGTTGTCTCTAGATTGCCTTCTGTCGTTCCAGGCAGTGGTTGTTACAATTTAACATGATTGTCCAATGTTATGTTGGAAGGAAATCCACCATTTACCAGCCTGTCTGAAGTAGGGGCAGACAAGAGGGGTCAGAAGTGTTTTATTTCAATGCCTGGAAAGGGGTTCTTTGGAGTAGCATTTTGACTACAGGTCCACCAATTTACTAAAATGTAGAAGCTGTAATGGCACCAAAGGCAAGCCAAGGAGTCACAAAGATGATAAAAAAAAAATGCAAGTTTCTAACATTCAGAGGTTTTTTTTGTTCAGTTTTCTTCACTCTGACTGCAGGAAGGTGCTTCTTTGTGCAGAAAAGAGACACATCAACACAAATGCAATGAAAGACGGGGGGTATAAAAGGCATAAAAGGAATCAGAGAACATGCTGTAAGGCTGACAAGGATGTGTAGTTTTGGGTTAAGCACATCAAAAATACTAAATGCAGTCAATAGCAGTTTATAGCAATCCCTACAGAAGCCTGTGACTTAAAAGTTGGGCTTTACTAATCGAGGCTTCCTATGGGTATATAATCTAGAAAAGGCAGGTCAAAGAAGACATACGCCCCCTGCTCTGATAAACAGTTCTGGCAAGCTGGCAGCAACAGATGAGGAGAAGGCTGAGGTACTCAACAACTTTTTTGCCTCAGTCTTCAATGGCAACCTCTCTTCCCACATCTCTTGAGTGGCTGGATTGCAAGAGAGGAACTGGGGATTGAAGTGTTTCCCAATGCAGGTGAAAATCAGGTTCATGACCACCTGAGGAACCTGAATGTACATAAATCTCTGGGAACTGATGAGATGAATCCCAGAGTCCTGAGGGAGTTGGCTGATGTAGTTGCCAAGCTGCTCTCCATGATATTTGAAAAGTCATGGCAGTCAGGAGATGTGATTGTAAAAAAGGAAGTGTTTTATCCATCTTTTAAAATGGTAGAAAGGAGTACCCTGGGAACTACAGACATGTTGGCCTCACCCTTCTGCTAGGAAGATCATGGAACAGATCCTCCCAGAAGCTGTGCTAAGGCACATCAAGGACAGGAAGGTGATTTGGGACAGCCAGCACAGCTTCACCAAGTGTAAGTCCTGCCTGACCAACCCGGTAGCCTTCTGTGGTGGAGTGACCACATCAGTGGACAAGGGAAGGATTACAGATGTCAATTATCTGGACTCTGTAAAGCCTTTGACATGGTTCCTCCCAGACATCCTTCTCTCTAAACTGAAAAGAGAGGAATTTGAGGAGTGAACTATTATGTGCATAAGAGAGTGGTTGTACAGTCCCACCCAGAGGGTGGTGGCCAATGGCTCAGAGTCTCAACGGATGCCAGTGATAAGTGGTGCCCTCAGAGGTCTGTGTTGGGACCAATGTTATTTAATACCTTCATCAATGACATAGACAAAGGGCATCCTCAAGCAAGTCTGCAGATGACCCCAAGCCGAGTGGTGTTCTTGACACTCCTGAAGTATGGTATGCCATCCAGAGGGACCTCGACAAGCTGGAGAAGTTGGCCCTTGGGAATCTCATGTTGGTTTAACAAGACCAAGACCAAGGTGCTGCAGCTGTGTTGAGGCAATCCCTGGTATAAACTCAGGCTGGACATGAACAGACTGAGAGCAGCCCTGCTGAGAAGGACTTGGGGGTGCTGGTGGGTGAGAGGCTGGACATGACCCAGCCATGGGCACTCACAGCCCAGAGAGCCAAACGTGTCCTGGGCTGCATCCAGAGCAGTGTGGGCAGCAGGGGAGGGGATTCTGCCCTTCTGCTCTGCTCTGGTGAGACCCACCTGGAACACTGCATCCAGCTCTGGGGCTCTCAACATAAGAAGGACATGGACTGGTTGAAGTGAGTCCAGATGAGGCTGCAAAGATGATCAGAGGGGTGGTACACCTCTCCTAGGAGGAAAGGCTGAGAGAATTGGGATTGTTCAGCCTGGAAAAGAGAAGGCTTTGAGGTAACCTAATTGCAGCCTTGCAATACCTGAAGGAAGCCTAAGAGTACTTTCAAGAGCATATAGTGATAAGGACAAGCGTGAATGGCGTTTAGCTGGTGGAGGGCAGGTTTGGATTATATATTAAGAAGAAAATCTTTACTGTGAGGGTGGGGAGACACTGGAACAGGTTGTTCAGGAGCTGTGGGTGCCCCATTTCTGTAAGTGTTCAAGCCAGGTCAGATTGCGCTTTGAGTAACCTGATTTAGAAAGCAGTTCCCTGCCCAGAGCTGAGGGGTGAAACTGCATGATTTCTTTAATATCCCTTCCATAGCAAAATATTTTGTGATTTTATGAGAGTCAGAAGTTCCAGATGTCAACAATTGCAGTGTGCTAGCTAGTGAAAAGTATTTCACTTTGATCCCTCCAAAGACAAGAAAGAAGAAAGGTCTGATACAATAAGGGTGTCAGGCCCTCATGTGGGGTATTCATTTTGCTTTGGTTAGTTGCTCTGATTTGACTTTTTCAATGGGGGTCTTGGAAGATATGATACTGGTATTTATACTATCATTCAGGGTGGACTACTAGTTTTGTTCTGACTGACACCAGGTTTCAATAATTCAAAGGTTATTGTGAAAATCTGAAATGGAAGAACTCAGAACAAACTGAGAAAAATGGAAAATAAGCAGATTTGTCCTTCAAAGTTTTCTGGACATGGAACCCATAAAGCTAGAAACTTAAATGCAGTTTTTGTGCCTTCTCTGGCGTTATATAAAACATAACACCAGATCTATTTTATATTATACAGTTCATCCAAAATATACCCTAAAGCAAGTAATAAAACGGAATGCGCTCAGACACACCCAAATTACACTATAAAACCAGAATGCTATACACCAATTAATCCAAAGTAATTCATAAATCTAAGCAAAACCACTGAGAATAAAGTAAATTAAACATGATAATTTTGATTTGGCATTTAAAATACAGTAAAAATAAAACATAAAACTCTAGGGGTACATTTTGAAAACTCATCCTTCTGACTTGCACCTGTAAATTATAAAACCAAGTTGCTGTAGTAAATGCAAAATTCTACTAAAATAAGTTATGTCACAAACATGTTTCCTTTGAGTGTTTTCCTACTACACTGTGCTGACAGGTCAAATACGTAGATCAGTAAATAGCATACTTGGCAGGGGCTTTCTCTTTTACTGATTCCTGCCAGAAGCAAATGTCCCTTTTTGACATTTGCCAACCTGCCTGCTCCTGCAAATCAGAAACATCTGAAATCCAGAGATCTGTATGTTTAGGCCAAAGTCCACTGGAGTCAATGAGCCTCTAAACATTGACTGTTATAGGCATCAGATCAAACTAGGGGTCACCTAAATGGCTAGAGCAAGTCACTTCAGGAGCAGTGTTGCAGCCAGCAATGGTGAAAGCTTCAAAACATTCGCAAACACCAGGACATGGACACAGCTGTCCTGGGCATGAACCTGACCTGTCCACCCTGTGCTCTCAAGAGCAGTTCTGAGGCACAGTTTAGGAGTTCAGTGATCCAGAGACTGCTTCCAATAGACAGTTTTCATGCAGCCAGCCTGTTTCAGAGGCAAAGGCATAGTCTTGAGCCATATGTTGCCAATTGACTTTAGTGCCTGGAAGCTCCCAGGCACAAGTGTAGACGGAGTTGCTGTGCATCAAGAAGTGACTCTCACAGAGCGTATATTAGATGGCCATGGCCCAAACCCTGCTGAAGACTGCATCTCAGGGTCATATGACCAGCGTCTCAGCAATCCTGGCTAGGAAACTGAGTAGAACTTACAAGAGAAATACTATCCCTCTCAGTGAAAAAGGTACAGTGAAAACAGTGAATCAAGGCAAGTAACACCGAAGTGAGTAGCCTACTTGAACAACAAGGGCTGTTTTATATCTTCATATAAAGGACGGGGAAAATTAACATATAATTGTTCGTTGGTTCATTATGTAGCATGCAAAGATAAGAAAGTATGAAAAGTGCGTAGTGACTGGGAAAAGCTGATCATCACATGCCAGTTAATCAGGGGAGGTCTGTAGCACTGAATTGGCTGCATTTGCACAGTAAGAATCTCATGATAGCAAGTTGAACTGCAGTGATCAAGCCTAATTGTTGCAAAAAGCTTGGAGTGATACGTCCATAGCAACGCGCAAAACCTCCATTTGGTGTATGTATGAACCACATAAAGCAATCCATAAGCATAACCCTTAATAACTCTTAATATTACCTCTGGTGCTCTTGTGTGTGTATAAACTAACCTTTTGATCATGGCAAGCAAGCAGCAACACAAGCAGATGAACTCATTGATTTAAGTAGCAACTAAAGAGACCTCTGTGAGAGATCACTCTGCTCACCTCCACTGGAGGCTGCTCACTGTAATCCCTGGGTTGGAGGCAGCTCTGCTGCAGGGTCTTGGGTGTTGTGGGCTGACACCATCAGATCCTGCTGAGCTTTGAAAAGGTAAAGCCAGTGCCACCATGCACTGTGGGGTCTACAAGTGCTTTTGGAGAACAATGGGACTAATATGGCAAATGCTGGAACTTGAACACTTTAATGGAGTTTAGAGAGCTCAACGCTTCAACATGAGATGGTAAGGTTTGGTTAGGCCTGGCTGATATACAAGGAGCTCAGACACAGACTCAGATTTACCAAATAAGATATTGAAGGCAAATGTTCCATGATTCCTGCTATTTAGCTAGGACACCTAATTTTTTAAAAAAATTCTTTACACTAGGATGTTGTGGGCCTAAAATAAAAACGTATTCCTTGGTGAGTGGTTGGACATGGGTAGAAAAACACCTGACTGACATCTGCTATATTTATTTGGGAGAGTGGTTCAAGAGCACCCTGCCAGATACTGCTGCTGGCTGGCACTCAGCAGTAGTAGTGCCAAAATGAATGGAGCCTTTTTTTTTCTTTCCTTTTCTTCTTCTTTTTAATACCATTTTTTAATGTGAAGGAATCTTGGCAGTAATTGCAGAAAGAAAACACAATAAGTTGCCTTTTGAATTCAAATGATCAACCCTATCTATTGCTTTGTTGAACAATGATACGCTTAGTATTTTGAGCAGGTAATATGAAGAGAAGAACTAATAGTCCTCTTGGGAATAAAAATTTATAGCTGTCTGCACTGAAACAGGTGGTATAAATATTTTTCCAGTAATTCCATGGCTGTATAAATTTTAATGTAATTACAGAGTTCTTTAGATTGTCACAGCTCTATGAATTATCACCTGTGGATTCATTTAAAAGAATGGCCTCCCTCTAGTAAGGGCAAAATCTTCTGAAATAACCAGCAAGTACATATGTCTGCTGGAGTCTGCAGCGAATTAAGAGATTAGTGGTTATGATTTCATAGGCGACCATTTTGACATAGGCATCAAGCTAAAGTTTTGTCATTTTGTACCTGTCAGTGGATCCTTTTGTCTCCTCATTGCCATGAAAAGTTGATGAGTGGTGACAACTCAAAGTCACCCCTGTGTCTTCTACAGAAGTGGAAAAGGAGATGAGGCATCACTGGCAACTACTGTGTGGATACCATATAGCGTCCCCAGCTTTTCACAGGGCTTTTGTCTCTGTTGATACAAGCAGTATCTACATAATAATTACTTAAAAGCTTTTATCTTATGCAGTTATTTTGTGAGCACTATATGAGTGGGCAATGTGCTAGTGAAGTGCACAAATGAGAGAACAGCAATTTAACTGAAGTTAGGACCAAGGCTTCAGGGTGATGCTTACATGGCTGCCGCATAATCTATCACTTTATGCAGGAAAAACCTGATTTTGCTAGGCTGTGCTGTGCTATCCTGATATCACTGCCCCCCTACCCTACACGTACATGTAGCATCAGTGATATAGAACCCCTCTTCATTGTTGCTCTTCTTACAGCTGCTCTTCAGCATAGCATTTTATTTAAAAGAAGAAGTTGACCTCATGCTAACTCCTTGTACCACTGTGAATGTGAAGTTTCTCCACCTCTGAAGTAACTATGAGTGCTGAGGGCTTTGTCAAGATGATAAAATTAAAAGTGAGAGTTGTTCAGAAAGAGGAAATTGCCAAAGGAAAGAGCCTTTGGCAGCCTGTGGGATCGTCTCTCTAATCTAGCAATGTTATCTGCCTTTGTCAGAAAAGGTAAAATAAGGTCACCTCTCCCTGCTACTCTTGCTTTCCTCTTTTCCCTCCCTCACTCTCTTAACAGAGGAGCTTTTGCCAGCCTTAACAGACACCTGTGTAGTAAAATGGAAAGTATAATCTGGGAAACAGACAAGTGATTTTGACCTATTATTCTCTTAAATGCTAAAATTAACCTTGAGTATTTCATTTCGTTTTCTAAACTATGTTTGGTTTATATTGATTTTGCAATGTGGCTTCGGGGTTCTTTACACATGTAGATGTCATTGACTGGTTGACCGATATGGAAAGAGAGGGAAACACTCCCTGTTTTTGTGTTAGCTCTCCAACAGGTACACACGAACTGCTGTATCCATCAACAAGGACACCAGAGCAAGGCAGGTCATGACCTGTTTGGGTGGGATATCTTTAAATGATTCCAGGAGAGGAGGCTTTTATTATGATGTCCCTTCTAAGATAACTAAGTAATGGGTATATTTTGCTAGCAGGAGCTCAGGCAACAGGAAGTGGAAAGCAGAACAAGCATGATGCAACACAAGCGTCACCCATCCTCTCACCATGCCTTGCATTGGGCAGTAAGTCCACTGGTTCAGTAACCCAAATGCTGTCAGCAGAGTCCTAACAAATGCTGCAATATGGATTTAACTGGATTACCAACTCAATAGCAAACCACTAATTAACAAGAGTTTGTTTTCACAGAGATGAAGTACATGGGTGTATACTGCCTACGCTGCCCTACATATCTCAAAGCCACAAAGACAAATATTCAATGAATAGGCCAGAAAAGAGGTCAGAGAACAGAAGGTTATTGTAAAATTACCTTGAACCACAGTGTGTTCCAAAGATTATGGCAAACACATATATTTGCCATGAGTAGAGGATAAAGACCTGGACAAAGGACTACAATGTGTAAAAGAGACAAACAAATAAAACTGATAAGAGAGAGAAACTAGTACCAGTTCTTCATTTAGGCTAAGGGCTATTGTTTTTCCTCTACAGGATAGTAACTCTGCAGAGAAACTTACAAGCAGCAAGAAGACTTCTATAGGAAATGTGGGTTCATGGGAGACTGAGGAAGGCATTTGTCACACCAGCCAGATGGAAATGCCTGGTTGGAGCCATATATAAGTTGTGATTTACTTAGACACAAGTTACTGGGCTTAAAACAGGGTAACTAGGGAAAGTTAATGGCCTGTGACATACAGGAGATGAATCTAGATGATCTAATGGTCCCCTCTGGCCTCCAAGCACTGTGAAAGAAAAAAGTGGAAAATTTTACATTTCTCTATAAACTTTTTATCTGGAAGGATATCAGATTTTTTTATTAATCATAGTAACCATCGTATTTAGCACTTATGGTGTTCAGTGTGTTTTTAAAGAAGCACTGAAATGTGAGCTCCAAAAGCATATACATATGTGTGTGCGTGCCTCTGAAAGTACCAGAGGTATGAGTTAACTGACACTTTAATGCCCAACACTTCGTTCTCTTTCAAAGATGAACCCTTAATGACCACAGAGCAGACCCGACCTCTGTGTTGCACCTTATCCAGATGAGGTATGCTGCCTCCAGTACACAACTGTAATGAGTGCTGTAAGACATCAGTTGAGCTCTGAATCACTGACACAGTTTCTCAAATCAAAGATGAACAGCCCTATATGATACAGACTTCTTGTATTTCATCTCAGTTCACACAGGCTGGGAGCAGGAATTTGTATTTTTCTGGCCCTTCACAAGAATACAAATTGCATCCTGAGGTGGCAGTAACAGACATGAACTTGTGTGCAAAACCAAGAATTAGGACTGGAAGGCAAACTTAAGTCTATTTATTTTTTTTTTTTATAATGAAATATAAGCAAGAAACGTATCAGAGAAAGCTGGAAGGTCAAATTATGTTGCCCAGGATTTCTCCTTTGTGTGAAGACAACACAAACTTCCAAGTTACGCTCAGTACTGAATCCTCAGTATTAACAAAACAGGTGTTGAAGAGCATTTGTAATTGGACCAATCTTCTATGAGCAGTTTCAGTAAAAGAGTGTAGAACACCTGCCTTTTCCTCGTGACATCAACAATACCCTATGGGCAGTGAGCTGAAATACATATGTCAACCTGCACCTCTGTAATTGTGACATAAGATACCCAGTCACTTGAAATATAAGAAAAATCTCTGCATTTCTGTATGTAAAGGTTAAAAGGTCTGCATCTAGGAACAATGTCCTGGGATATTATATCTATTATGCAGAAGCATGATGGAAAAAAAGTTACCACAAGAAACTCTTGTTAAAAAATTATTTTTTAGAAAAAGCTGTTACATGTCTTCTTTAGTGTGCCAAGTCTAATGCTGCAATTATTGGCTTGCTCTGAATAGGGTGGAAATTCTGCTACTTTTAGCTAGTTGCATACAGTAAAGTATTCCTATATATAGTTCTTACACAATTCTACAAGTATGAGGAGAAAAGAAGATAATCCAATCTAATACAATATTGTGCTGCATGTTTCTAGAAACCTTATGAAGAGACTTAGCCCAAGGACTGCACTATCATGTTAATTAATGGACGTGAAAATGGGTATTTTACCTAAATAATCACTTAACAGGTAATTTTTCTTGAATGCTATGTACTGGAAAAGCAAAATATGTGTCAGAAAAACCAGATGTATGTCCCTGACAGGCAGCAATAAGAAGTGAGTATTGCATATCTGTCTGTTGGATTCAAAGTCTTCTTATGCTGTTTGTTATACTGAAGCATACTAACCAGGTCAATATTGAGTTTTTACACTCCTAAGTTGTTATTTTTCAATTAAAAAGCTTGTGAAGCAGCTCTCTCTTTCAAATCTGTCTGGCTAAAACGGTTCAGTGCACTTGGAAGGGTAAATATGTTAACCATTGAGTAAAGTGATTCCAAGGTGATTCCGGACAGAATTTATCATTTAATTTAGAGCATTCACACTGAGATCAGAGGCAATACATACAACTGATTGGGGACTTCAGGAAGGCTGCTGTGGGGAGCTGCAGTGTTTGTGGTCATGGAGGGCGTCACACAGGCTGTGGAAAAATTACCAAAATGGATCTGCAGTTGAAACTGCTTCCTAGATCTGCAGAGCTCAGGGCAGTCAGTGACCAGCACCAGCTGGACACATGCACAAGGAGAACACCTGGGGCTGATCCATTTCCAGTTCACTCCTGCCTGCCTAGAAAAGAAGGCTGGGTTTGGATGAGAACAGTCCTTTCATGTCAAGGTTTTGCAATGTTTTGAGTGCAAGTGATTAGTGATGTTCTGAATTAAGACTAAAGTAAATTAAAGCAATTAAATTAAGTAGTAAAAACCATTAAATATGAGACAAGTCTTACTGATCTTGTATTGGTGCATTAGATTGAGTAGGATGCAGACTCATTTGGGAAGAGACCTCTTTCCAAGGGCAGGCAATAGCTCAACATAAATTCAGTCCTAACTAGAAAGTCTAGCATTCCCAGCCCACCAAGAAGCTACTCCAGCTGTTCCGGACCTTCAGGTTTAAGCCACCCGTAACGCAATCCCGTGCCTATGCAGGTAGCTGGACACAAATTACATAAGTAGCTAATTAGCTTGTTGGAAGGAAGAAAGTCATTAATACCCCATCAGAACATGAAGAAAAAATTGGCTTGTGGTGGAGGAGAAAAATATCCAGCATTGTCGAGAACCAGTCAACTCGGGTACAAAAATTACAGTTCAAAGTTTAACTCAAAATAGCAGTGAATTGCTCTGTTATTGACTAATGAAGGGACACAGTCAGAAGTGTTAAGAGCTCAAGGGAACACTGATGGACAAATTTAAAAGTCTAAAATTTATTTAAAGAAACCCATGGCATAATTAGAACTCTAAGAAGTAAAAACTACAATAACATTAATAATTCTGAGGGGTTTTTTTTCAGAGTGGGCCATATTGAAAGCAAAATTTTCATATAATTTTGTGGAACAGAATCCAAGTTAGCAAACTGTGAGGGTCATCAAGTCTTTGTTTAGATGGCAACAGAGTGATTTACAGTAATTTAGATAGTATTTAAGAGTATCTGAGAGAAAAATGTATGGATTACTTTACTTTTTCAAATAACATGATTCTTAGCTTACTTCTAATGTTTCAAAGATACTCAAACTAAAGTTGAGCATCTGCTTTGATGTGAGTGGCCTCCCACATGATTTCTTTGGGTGTATTATGTTGCCCAATTTTTGCATCAATAACATCTTTCCAATTTGTCTTGGCAAACATTATTTACATTATTTATTATTATTAAGAAGAGTCAATTTTCTTTACTATTTTATAGGTCAGGTCCTCATGACTTTCTGTCTTAAATACGCCACCAAATTCCATCTTTATTAGACTTCTAAAGCACCTAGCATTGGATCTAGTCCAGCCCTTCACTGAAATAGTATAATGGATTCTATAGACTTCAGTACACTATAGATCATACCTACAGGATGCAACCAATGATGATTTTTCTTCCACAGCACAGAGAAGATTAAAGCAACATTTGCTTTCAGGTGGTATAGCCATATTTTCTTAATATTCTGAGGGAAGACCAAAGCTATCAGATATAGCATGACACGCAATTTGCAGATGGTATTTTAGGATTTTCACCTTCTCTAACTATAAGCATAACATTTTTATTTTTCTTGTCACTTCATAATTACTATTACTTACTTGGTTTCATATCTCACACAAAATTCTATTGAGGAAAACCACTTTGGTGCTTTTTTGTTTTGTTTACAAGTAGTAGGAATGAAAGGATGTATTATTGGTGAGACAAAAATAATGTTGCATTATTGTGTCCAGCAAATTGCTTTTAGACAAAAGGTGTTGCTGTCTAGATGGTAGTGTGTATTATTCCTCTGTTGTGGTGGTGTAGCAGAAATTGAATGATCCCAGAAAAACTTGGCTATAAAATGCTGTATGCATTCATGCAGGGGATTAGGACTGCCCACATCCTGCCTGCCCAAAAGCTGTTGTAGCTGTTTTCCCTTTGAACAGATGCTCCAAAAGACATTGTATGTGGGCTTCTTCCTCATAATTGCTATGGACTCAGACCTTAAACCCTTCTTTTCTTCCTTTAAAATGTAATTTGATATTGTGAAAATAACCCCAGAAGTAGTACCCGAAATACATGCTGGAGAAAGGAAAGAGAGGAAAAAAGACATTCAATGGACAGCTTTGGCCAAAAAACTAGATGTGGCATAAAATAATTTTCTGTAAACTACAGAAGAAAGTTTTTAAAATTTTGTAATTCCTGTACTTTCTGTGTGTAAGTATGGTACTCCTCTAGCCTATACTTCAAGTCTGTCCATTCTAACCTGAGATAATTTTTTTCTTGCCTGACCCTAGTAAAAAAGACTATTTATGATTGAAACACAACATAGCTGTACGGCATTTGGGGTACACACTTTATAGTAGTGCTACCAAATTCAGTGCTAATGAGATCAAGTGCAACTCATTTCAAACAGTTGTGTCTCCTTGGCTGCAATGAAAGCATTTTAAAAATAACTTTCTCTTGCATAGTTTTCATTCCACGCCTGAAATGAAATAATAGAATACTTATTTTAACTCTTCTAAGGACATTAAGAGTGTATAAAGTTTTATCAGAAGTTGTATGGACTTCATATAATGAATTCTGTTGCAGTTCTTGCCTCTAAATGTGAGTAAGATATTAATTATTATGGGTGGGTCCAGCAGCATAATTATATTTGTCAAGCTTGTTGCTTAGTGTATACAGCTTTTTCAATGTTTTTTAAAGCATTTATACAATTGATATGATTTTTCTGGTGGTCGTATTTTTAAATAATTTTATTTCATTTTTAATATCAAGTATGGGCATTTGTCTTTTCCTCGGCTCAACATGCTGATAATGCAGTAGTAGATCTATTGTGAAGTTCTAACACTCCTAATTTGTTTTCTAAATTGTTATGCCTCAAACCAAACAAATTCAAAAGAAAAAAACCCATCCAAGTAGGATAACATATAACTTTATTTAAATTTTTCAAAATAATTATTTGGAAAGCTTCACCCCATACATTCTTCATTGAAACAGACAACTAGGAGAAAAAGAAAAGAAAAATAAAAAAATACGAAGTGTCTGCATAGGGCTCTCCTGTTCTTAATTTTGGTTGAAACCATGCACACCCCTTTGAAGTATTGGCTCTAGTAATACACACCTTATTCCTCTCTGTGCCAGCCATATGAACCTATTTACATTGTAAGATTCAGCCAGAGGCCAGGAAAGAGATATGTACAGTAATTCCAAACACAGTCTATAAGGAAGTGCCTCAAAGATTTTCATAAAAGTCAATGACACCTATCAAATGGCATTAAAAACATGCAAGCAGGCATGGCCATGATTACCTCAAACTGACATGATAGTACCTGTCTCAAAGAAATTGCACTTTATTGAATTGTCTTTAAACATTTATATAAAGCAACAAAGTCAGCAAAGTAGTTTAAACTTCCACCAAAACAGATGTCTAAGAGTGACTGTGCTTTGAAATATAAATGAAGTCAAGGGTCTTCTGTTGCTTTTGAGTAAGACAAGCTGACTGAAAAGCAAAACAATTTAAATGAAAAACATTGTTTTTCTGTTGTGGTACTTTTAGCCATAACTATCTGTCTGTCTGTCTGTCTGCCTACCTAATAAAAGTAATCTGTGCTCTTAAAGGTAAAGAAACAAGACTGAGAATGCACTGCAAAGACAGCCTTTAGTACTTTGGAATAACAGGAGTTGTTATTTTCTGTCTCTGGATCCCTCTTCAGTACCAGGAACCACATACCCTTATAAGGTATTACACAAATTTCAGCAAAATTCACTGAGTACCATCAACACACATTCTAGGTATGATGCTAAATATTTCGGAGATTACTTCAGCTACCTAGTTATGACGAATGACAGTCTGGTGTATGTCATCAATCTACAGTAAATCATAAATCTGACATAAATTATCATAGTAGAAGGGGAACAGATAAAGCCATACACTTTCAGTGGTAACAGCTTTGGATCACCACAGAACATATGCGTGTGCTTGACTTTAAGTACTGAAACCATCCACATTCTTCAAGGGAAATATGTGCTAGAGGGACTTTTTGCTTATATCATGAAACCTTTGGAAACCTGTGTTTTTCAGAATTTTCCAGGTCTGAATTTTCCAAGACTGAATTTTCTGGTAGGGTTTTTTTTTTCTTCACATTATACAATATTGACAGCATTTGTCACTCTGTCATTGTCAACAACTGATTGGGCATAGATCCCTGGATACTCACACTGCAGCACTTTTCTATCGTGATCTCAGTCTGTGTACGAGCATGTGTTGAACACATTAAAATAAATCATCAAAAGGCACCAGGTGCATGGAGTGAACAGAGACATATAAAAAAGTACGAAAGTCCTAAGTAAGTGCTATCATGCCTTGTTTTCCATGAAACAAACAAGGCAATGCTACACCATTCCATATTTATTATGGTTAAGGGTTTATTTAGCTCCCACAATAATCCAGACCATCCATAGGCCAAAGAGTTTCATGTACGGAGGCGGGGGAGATGGTGGAACTAACTTCAAAAGTGCTAAATATCCATCAAATTATTTTGCTATGGGCTATGTCCATACGCACTTTGTAACCCTCTCCAAAATGCCAGAATTATTTAATAGTATTTCTGCTTTCACGATAATGTCTCCAACTGACATGACAATTTTTGTTCTGAGCCTTGATCTCTGGTGTTTGGTGATATTTGGTTTCCCCAGGTTGAGGTCGTTACACAAATTCTGGCATTCCTGAATATTTATACGGAAATAAATTTGCCAGACTTCAAATTCCAACCAGAAGCATCTCTTGGTTTTGCTCTGCATACACTGCTGTATCACAGAGAGGTATACAGGGCCGTTGGGTCCTTCTCTGGGTCTCCATCCTTGTCTGTTCAGCCTTGTCTGTTCAGCCAAATTCAGCTGGATTTAATATGGGAGGTGATGGTGGTGAGAGGATGCTTTGTGGATTCTCTGCAGTCCTGGCCAAACCTTTGATCCTTCACAGAGGGAGATGATCACCCTCTGATACCTCACCTTGTCTAATTACAGTGTTCCACATAGAAGCCAACAAAATTCAGCAGCCAAGATAATGGGAAAAAACTGTTACACCAGGATCTGTGCTCACTTTGTGCCAGCTGACTGGGACATAAGTTCCACTCTTTATGTCAGAAGCTGTGGAACTGGCTTTCAAGTGCTTTCTGAATAAATTTTGTTTACTACCTCTAGCATTACTAACATGTCTCAAATGCCTAATCAAAGTAAAAATTAGAACTGCAGGATTAGTTGCTTTCTGAACCTATTCTCCAAGTGTCTGGCAGTGAACAATAGTTTGACATTTTGCTTGCTTTACATTGATAAGCAAATCTGCTAAAAGAAACCAAGGACAATGTTCTAGGATTACTGCTGGAAAATTATATCATATCTTGTTCACTTCATTGAAGGTATAGTGAAATTCTCCATATCTTCACCCTGAGCAGTGGTTCTGAGAATTCTGCTGGAAAAAATACTGTTCCTTAGTATTACTACCATCAGTTATTCCATATATTATTACCATAATTCCAATTATTATCATAATTACTGTTAGTGCAATATGTTGTCATTGACAACTGATACCATGGGCCTACTATCCAAGCTCAGAATATCAATTCCAGAATACAGCAGAATTCCAGAAATTCTCTCAAAGTGTCCCCTTTACACATACACACACCACAGAGGAACTGTGTTGGTGATGTCCAGCCTGAAAAGAGGTGGACAATGGGCAACCCTTGCTGGAGAGATGGGCAGCAAATACCAGCCGGAAAATCCACATGTCAGCCACTCCAACAAGAGCTTTTCTCGAGAGCCTTGTCTACATCATTCCTTCCTTTCTTTCCAGCATTATGCTCCCAGGTCTTGCTGAAATATTGTCAGTATAGTGGATTTGCTGGGGAATGCTTTAAAAAAGTGAACCAAGTCATGCTCTCAACAAAGTGATACCTGGAACCCCAGAAGTTAGAAATCTTGCCTTTCTGCTGGTGGGCAAGATAAGATCCCACCCCTGGGTCAGGAAGGGGAGCGACCATCAACCTAGTGTTGTGATAGCACAGCCAGTTTCTTGACAGCTCCTTGCCAGCCTGTCTAGGATTTGGCAGCCCTGCCTCATCTATCCACACCTCCAGTGCAATACTGAGAGGGTTCCAGTATTCCAAAAGCCTTAGAAATGAGGCACTAGCTGAAAATAAAAGCTTTCAGTTACAAAAGGCTGACAACAATCCTGTGTGCATTACTAACCATATTTTTGACACTTCAATTTTTTATGTTCCTGCTGGCAGAAAGCTATTGTTCTGACCTTTCTCCTTTGCTATGGGTTGCACAAGTTCATCCCACCCACCATGGGGAGCAGGTCCCAAGTGTGACAGATCTGGGTCTTGGTCCTATTGCTTCGCAGAAAGAATCAACCAAATTCAGAGCTCTGCTTGCTCCATGCACATATAACAGACAGGGTCTGAATTGAGAATCCAGATGCAGAGGTGACCATGTCACAAGCAGCCCTACAAACTAGCAGTATATTCTGGGTCCAAGATCTGAAAGTGGGAGGATGCCAAGGGAAAAAGCCTTCTTTTGCTGTCCTCTGTAGGTTGTATTGTATTCTGTGTGATGCATCATCATATCTGGGATTTGAGGGACCACATTTGTAATCTGATGAAAGAAGCATAATAATAGACTGCAATTGTAATGGATCATGGTTGCACAGCAGTCTTTCCCCAGACCGAACCAATTTTCTTAAAGCCCAAGCAAGTCTGCAATCACAAAAATTAGCTCATTAAAAAATGGCTTCAAAATAGGACAGGGAGCTGCACAAACCTGTGGCTGCTAGACACTATCTCTGCATGATCCCATCAGCTGGCAAGCAGGGTTGAAGCAAGCTTGCTACAGCCCAATATTGAACAAAAAAAGAAACAATCTTGTTGCACTAGGGCGCACTTTGGAAAGAGAGAATGTGATAAAGAAGTATTCTTTGACAAATTTCATTTAAGCAGGCTTCAGTGGAAATTTAAAGGATTCCTTGCATGTCAGTAGCAGAAATATGTGAGTGCTGTATTCAGTCATACACCTCTCATTACATTTCTATTTCTATCACTTCATTGTTTCTCAGACAAAGCATTAGCATTTCTTTCATTTCTGAAATAAAAAAATACGATATTTGTTACTAAGAGGTAGAGACTAGAGACAGAAGGTGGGGAGCTTTCATCCAGGGGGACAAGACAAGTGCTCTGTATGAGTATTAGTAAATGTGGAGCCATGACTCACACACAATGTCATTTAAACAACTTGCTGTGTTTAATTTCCTTTTCTTTAACCAGTAGCCTAACAGAACAGCATTCAGACTGTGGTCTATGGACCACCAGTGGTTTGTGGGGCTCTCCCAGGTGGTCTGGGAAGTTAAATGTTTTGGGAACTCACTATACCCAACGGATCTCATGGAAAAGAATCAAGTGCTCCAGAAGGTGATTTCTTTCTTGCTGTGTGAGTGGACTCCAGAGGGAAAAAAAAAGCTGAAACACCATTGGCTAGAGAGCCCGCTTTAATTTTTGGGGGAAAATTGCTAACAGTTGAATTTTGGACATTGTTTTATATTCTTAGTGTCTACAGCAGTCAGAAAGTTTTAAGCCTTTGGAAGGGGAAGACAGAACAGAGCTGCAGATGATGCAGAACAACAGGACCAAATTGTTGCAGACAGTGCTGAAAGCCAGGGAAGTTTTATTGACCTGACATTTCAGGGACATTGTGAGCAGCTAGATCTCATTAATTAGGTCATATTTAATCTTGGCATTGCGTCTCCCAGATCCTGCTAGGTCCCAACATCCTCAAGGGAGAACTGTCCTGGGCTTCCTTTCCCCTGATCCTTAAGAGGTTTTGCTTGGCAAGTGGCAGGTAGGAAGTGGTGGAGCAGACGGACCTTGTTGCCTCTGCGTCCTTTCAGAGCGGTTCCCACTCAGCCCCGTCAGCTCTGGACGCAGCAGGCTGCGGGGACCAGCCTCCGGAATCCGGGAAACCAGAGGTCTGGCTCGTGGGTCCTTCCACAGGACCGCGGCAATAGAGGCAGGTGGTAGAAGAAGGAGGCAGACTCCAATCTAGGTGAAATCCAGGAAGTTTATTGTGCCCTCGAGCACGACGCCTCACCTCCCCGGGGAACCCAGCTCAGAGTGAGCCTGGAAGGCTCGTGCAGCAGGTTTTATGGAGGGGGTGGCGACAAGGGCGGGATCACAAGGGTATCCAATCATGGAAGGGGAGGGTGCGGTCTATGGGATGAAGGGCGCACAAAGGGACCAATCAGGGGAAAGGAAGGGAGGGACCCTTTTCCCATGGCCAGTCGCTCGACGCTCCGGCCAGAGCTTTCTAGAAGCCTGGGAGGAGTGCCAACGCGATTGGCAGGGGCCCGGGAGGAGACAAGGAGGGAGAGTAAGGCAATTAACATGAAACTGGGAGGGTACAAACTGGGTTATCACAATAATACAAATCCAAAGGGGAGACCCGGACCAAACCAAACAGAAACACACTCCCACACCTTGTCATTTGCAAGCCCACATGATGTGTCTCTCCCAGGCGAAATGGTGGCGTATGCCAGTGGTGAACACACTGCCCTGCTGCCTACGTGGGGCTCAGCAGCCATTAATGCTGACCCTGTGAAATGGAGGGGACACTTGGCACTCTGCTTGTTACCTTCATGGACTTGGGGGGGTGACTTGAACTTGGGTTGCATGTGTGGATCCATCCAGCACGCAGCAGTGTCATTTTGGGGTTAACTCCAAAGGAAAGGATGCCACCTACTGAAATGCCACTCACATTTCCTGCAGCACCCAACCCTCTGCTCGGCCATCCTCTCCAGTACTTGCTGACCTAGCCTAACCCTGTCATGGCTTATGAGATCCAGTGAGCTCATTGCCTGAGGGGGTAGGCTGCAGGCCAGATAGGAGAAATGTAATACTTCATAGTTTGTCTGCTTCAGTGTTCAAAAATGCAACAGTTTCCAGAGGGTAGAGAGAATGGGGGAAAACTGGAAAGCTCTTTGCATGTCCAAAATTAGACCTTGCACTAGAAGAAAGGAAGAAAATATAACTAGTTTACAGGGAAATAATACTTCCAGTAAGTATCATTTAGCCTATTTCTAGCAATGAAGTCTGCCCTGAGAAGTTTCCATTGCATTATAATGAGCTTAATTAGAATTGTTATAATCAAATAAGTGCATTTGGCAGAGGAGTGGGAAAGGAGAACTCTACCATTGCAAGGTTAGTTGAGTTGCCTGTCTTTTGATCATTTTATCAAATGGTACATGCTCAGATGCCAGGCTTTAATTTTCCTCAAGTACAATTCCAGTGGTTACCCAGGACCAGAATCAATTTGGGGATGCTCAGTTCTGAGCATTAGTCCCAAATGGCCAACAAGTCCAAGTAGACCTGGGGCATGCAGGTCTTGCATTTTTCATTCAAAAAGAAATACTAAATTCAGAAATACATTCTGTTTAAATTATTAGGTCACAGAAGCCTGTTATGTACAGTCTAAACATTGTTGCTCTCCCTAAATGCTAGATTGACTTCCACAGCATTAATTTGGACCTTAATGACTTCAGTGGGATTAAATTTAAACCTCATGTACCAATGTCAGGTCTTGCAGTATTCCTGGGATCCTCATAACTGCTCAAAATTGCTAGATTAGATTCTGGTGTGATCCTCTCTGGTATCCTCACTCTTAGTTTCTCTCTTGCTTCAGAGATATTTGCGGAATGCTGGAGGTCAGAGGGAAGATGAAATGGGAGCTGCAGGAGGATGCCATAAAGGGGTTTAGTCTATTTGAGAAGAAACCTTCATACAACTATTATATAATACTATTTTGTCCTTCTATGTTATGAGATGTTTGACAGGAGGACTAAGGCTTCTTTTGACTCTTAGTCAAGTCTTCATTCTGAAAAAGTTTTTAGAGCCACAGATCCTATCTATATTACTGGCGTGTCTTACCCAGAAAAATGTACTGAAATATTAACTCTTCTTTCATGAAACAGATTTTTTGTAGTATCTAAGAAATTCTTTAGAAAAATTTTCTTCTTCAAAGTGACTAAAAATTTGTGTTCTCTGGGACATGAAAAGACCTCAAGGGCAAGAACTAAGGGCCGGCATTAGAAAAATAAAAATTATAATGTATCAAACCAATCAGTTCTAAAAAAACCTCCCCAAAAATTAAATGGTAATTTTGATATTTCTTGTAACTTGGCACAGAGACGTTCCAAAACTTGCAACAATTTTAGAGCAAAACAGGGCTAAAAAAAAGACAATCAGGCAATATACCCCAGGGACTCAGGAAGTTCCAGTTTCCTTTCCATACAATATTTACCATCCTTGCACTCATATCAATACCATGGATGCCTTCAGAATTTTAGTCATTAGCAGTAAACCATTTAAATATAGAGATTGCTTTAAAAAAGATGTAACACAACATGAAAGCAAATTCATGCTTCTCTACAGTCAGGAGACTAGAAGATAACTAGCCAAGGAAATATAGATACATATCACATTTGGCTTCTAGGCTGAGAACTAATATTATTTTTTGCCATATTTTAAACAATTTTATATTTATTGTAGTTACTAAAACAATACACCACTAAGCCACCAAAATTATATTTTTGGAATGAAATGAACATTCAGTAGAATTTGATACTTCCAAAGTACTGTTTGTAATCACTTGAGACAGAAAATTTTGCCTTTTTTTTTTTTTTAAATCTTCTTGTGAAGTGAAAGGAATGTGCAAACCAGTATGGGCTAGTAAAGCATATGACACAAAGCTTGGCTCTACTGAAGTCATAATTGGATGAGACTATGATCCACCCACAGAAATAATACAAATCCTTTAACAAGAGACTTAAGAACTGTTAACTAAAGCCAACATAGCAACAAACTTCCCCTGAAAACATACCTTATCTCAGGAAGTGAAAACTATTCACTGCCTAAATTTCAATTAACTTTGTCACGCTTTTCAGAACCACAGCAGTTCAAGCTTGATTCACGTTATGATGACAGATAATTGCTTTTACAGGTCTGATTTGGTGGAACTGTGGAAAATGTCTTGCCAGACTGTATTACATGAATGAAAAACATTAAATAGACAGCTAACATGTCTCATCTCTTCCTCTACTCTTCTCTCTTTTTTTTCCCTATCTTTTGTAACCTCCCATAGAGGTTTATGTGTGTACATCTGAGTGTGTCTTTGTGTCTGTGTCAGTAAAAGCCCAAACATTAGATCACAAGTTCTTGTTTATATAAGCTTCAATTTACCCTTCAGGCACAAATTTAGAGATTTCCAAACACACAGATGCTTGCCACTATCCAAATTCAATTTGAAATGCTCTGCACAACATCTCCTTTAACTTAACTAACCTTGTATTGTTC
Organism: Coloeus monedula; assembly: GCF_965178545.1. Classification (NCBI taxonomy): domain Eukaryota; kingdom Metazoa; phylum Chordata; class Aves; order Passeriformes; family Corvidae; genus Coloeus; species Coloeus monedula. The sequence continues at coordinate 68,533,816 of NC_138822.1, forward strand.
AAATACTTCATAATGGGTTTTGATTGCCAAATATCATTACTAACTTTGCCATTGTTAACAAAGTTAATTGAAACACAAATAAAGAGAATTCCATAAAATGTCAAATCATCTGAAAAAATTTGTATTCATTTTATTAAACACACAAATCTGATTTTACAAATAATTAGTGTGCTAAGTTATTATGGAAAAACTACCCAAAAAACCCAAAAGAATATGTTTCTACCTGGTATGATCTAGACCCTAGAAGAGACCCTAGAGGACTTGTAGGAAGTAGGAATGGGCTATCTGTCAATAGTCTCAGGAATATAACTCATTTATATAGAGCAAAACCTAAGGAAGGAAGGCTGAAACCTCAGCAAACAAAGCCAGGTTTACTTAGAGAAGTGCCAAAGAATGCTCCCCTCAAGGGAAGATTTGGAAGTCTCTAGAAGGCAGAGGGATAAGGGCCAAACCTAGCACGCTCTGGTGAAGTTTTTAGACCATGACATACTGCAGTTTCTTTTGATGGGCACACTCTGGAGACAGCACTTATGCACTCCAGAAATTCTGGAAATAGAAGAGATTCAGGGAGAGAGAGTCAGTGTCACTAACTTCCAAAAAAGCTCGTGCTGCAAATAACACAAAGAAGTCTTCAAGTTCTCACCCCTTATGAATTAATTTCAAGTGAAAACACAAAATAATACACAAAGAAAAAGTAACTTAGTTACAGACATCATTAATCTCCACTTTGCCCATGTTGCTGGAAAGTAATGCTGCTTTTAATGATGAAAGTTTTTTTTTCCAGACACAACATGATTTAGAAAGTGGGTGCACGTAACTCTCCTAAAAATCGTGAAAATCGTAGTCTGTAGCTATTAATTTTGTCCGTTTCATTTCTTTTCTTCTTTGCCTCAGTTTTGTGAGTTCTTTTACTCAGAATTCAGGTTGAAATGCAGGAGACAAGGGGTTTATCTTTGGACTCAAATGTTGTTTATTTCTTATCTATAGTACAGCTGCACAGAATGTGCCTCTGAGTTAACAAGGTGAAAATGGCCCTGAGTTTTAACTTCCAAGGCCTTTTAAAGTCCAAACTGTTCAATTATGGAATGCCAACTAATTTTTTTACTTATAACCCAGTAACTATTCATTTATGATCCGCACTGCACGTTTCTCGAACCAACACCAAAACCACCAGATTTGTGAAGAAGGAGGAAAAAGAAGAAGAACTAATCCACACCAAAATCCTCCATTTTGTTACTAAATCCCATAAGCCTAATTTTTCTACATCTCTATATATTCCGCCCAGTGACATAATTACACAGCAACAACCTCAGTGTTATCACAATTTAGGAAGCTTTTCCCAAGGCCTCAGGTCAAATGCAATGTTCTTTTGAAGATCATTGTCTGTCAGCACCAAAAGATTGAAATTCTCAGAACTCAGGGTTCCAACATGCAGTAATGTCACTATCTGCTAGATTCATCCTGTGCTAAATCAGGAAGTGGTATTCTGCCTGAAGGTCCTTCTCCAAGAGGTTGTCCTGCCTCTGCTTCTCCCTAGTCCTCCCATGTCTCCCAGAAAAGGAACTTGGGATTGAAGTCTGCAATTTCCATCCTATGAAACAGACATGCATGAACTCTTAATGACAACTAACTGATGCAGTGTTACTGTTTGTATTTTTTCTCTAGTGAGTTGGTTGCTGCAGAGTAAATTTGTGGCAGAAGTTAGAGTGACCTGTGATTCTGCAGTATCCCCTCCCAGAGATGATGTTGTGTACATCTCAATGACAGGCAGACAGGATGTGCTGGGGTACAGTGCAAGGTACAATAGGTAATAATGTGTGCATGGGATGATGTCTCAAACAGCTGAAATGCTGAAAGTTTACTTCCTAATTTAGCCAATAGTAACATGCTTGTCTACCTATATGCTTTTGATGTGCATTGAATATATGTTTTTCGTGTCCACAGGACAACCATATACTGTCCTTTTCTGGCACAGCATAAATCTATTGCAGAAATTGTTGGATAGCTTGAAAAATGTAAGCACAGTGTGTTCTCCAAGATTCATAGCAACATATGTCTATGTATCTTGTTCAGAGTTGTGCCTGAAACATGTTAATGTTCATGTACAAGTACTGGCACGTAAAGGGGGTTTTGTTTTAGGCATGTTTTACCCCTGGATTTATATGGGCATGAGGTAACACCTACTTTTTTTTTTCTTCAAAGAGCTAATCCACATGCATAATTGAAACAAGTCCTTATTTTGCTCACTATAAATACGTACCATATGTATCTCTTATAAATGTTACATTTTGTAGCATGGTGGGATTTGCTAGTACCTGTGAGTTATGTCAACTTTCATCCAAAGGGAAATAAAAATTAAGAACATTGTATAGTGCAATATAGTGTGTCCTAGCCATAGTCACAGGCAAGTCTATAAGTACAGTAAACAGCTACATTATCACCCTATTGATTTACTCTGTATAATATGATGGCTTGATTGCTGTAAACAGGAATCATGCCACTAAAACAACAAACAAAATTGATTGTACTGAAACACACACATTGTAATTTCCACTAGCTTTTAGGCTTGCTCTGGTATAAGCTCACAGATCATGGGGTTACGATTAGCTGTTCTTCATAATTTAACAAGAGAGTAAATATGTGAAAATGCTGTAAATGCACTGCATTGCAACTTTAAGAATTAACTTTAAATATTGGGCTGTTCACAGTTTGAAGGCATTTTAAAAGAACTAGTCATGTGACAGTGCCTTGGCTTTAGCTAAATAAACACTCTGGAACTTCCTTCAGAACCCTTCTGAAGCAATACAAATTAACCCTTTTAAAAACAGAGGTACACCACAGAAAAAGGTGCTACTACTTTGGGTGCAATCTCATGTCTCTGAAAAATGCTGTTACGTGATTCCAGATATGGACCCCCTATTCACTGGGTCCAAGTGACCCAATAAAAAGCCTTAGACCCTTGTTCGCCAGCAGAAAACCCTGTGCGTAGCCCTAGAGATATAAAACTGGAGAAAAAACACAACACAGCTTCAAAGCTTTCTGAGACGTTTATCCTCTCATTCGTACATCTGCTGAAAAGTCTCTGTTTTCACTTAATATATTAAAAAATACAACGAAAAAATAGAAAAGCAACTTGTGAACCAATTACTAACGAGTAAAAGTATAACAGATGCAAACAAAGAACTGCAGTATTTTTCACCATATGTTTCAAATCAATCTTATTCCTTCATCAGTTGGAAACAAAGCATAATGTTGTGGTTCTAACAGTAACTAACCTTGATCTATCAAACCATAGAAAAACTAGCAGCACTTTGACAAGCCACTTGCTCTATTTATCGTAAATAGTTAATAGGATTAACTAAGATTCACTGTTCATTTAGAATTATATTATCTAATTCTTCCCATTTCAACTCCTTTTCTAATTGCCCTCTGGTGTTCAAATTCCTTTATTGCTCATTGACTAGTTTCTGCTCTATTCAGCTGGCATTTTGTTTAACAACCTCAGGTCTGGAATTTCAGGTGTAGAGGTCTGGAGGCGAATGGGGTGGTGATGGAGAGGAGGACCTGGGGAAAGGGCTGTGCAGCACTGCAGCTGCTTCCCCCTCACACACCACAGACGGCGCAGAGCACTGGGGAGTGCCAATGCTGTGGCTACAGTCCCTGACGTCCCCCTGAGAAATCCACCCACACATAGAGGCACCTGCACAACATGGTGTTTTTACTGTCTTTAAAACAAGCCATTCATCTTCAGGTTAATGGCAAAAAAGCTCCACACATTCCAGTTGCAACAAGACTACCCATGGACTTTGACGTGTTTTAAAACTAGAGGCTCTTTCCTGACTTCTCTTTTCCTCTCTCATTTTTTCTCTTTTCATTTAGGCTTTTATTTGACTTTTGTGCTACAGAACCCAAAATGCACGCCACATCTCTGAATCTGTCAGCACGCAAGGGGCCTGAGAAGACAGTAAGAGTGAGGCACTGAAAAGAACCCCACAGTTTCAAGCTTCAGGTGGGAGGCATGACTGAGTAGTCTCTAGAGATCCTTCCAGCTGCTGTTTCTGTCATCCTCCCTTGCAACTTCCTCGTAAATGCACAGAGATACATTAGTAAGGACTGCAGATGCATTTTTGTCACCTGTCTCCGATGTGTGTTGCAGTGGCTAATATTGCGCAAAGGTGCTTTCAGCATGGATGTGAGGGTCACTTTTACCACCTGTAAGCAATCAGCTGCAGTGCCAGGATATTACATGCTGTGCTCACAAACAACTTGCAGGCTTGTTGAAGTGCAGCTCCCTGTGCACACAGCGCTTTAAGCAGTGCTAGCAGGGGGATCTTCAATGGCACAGCGTTTACAGGCACAGTGGTACCAGGTCAGACTCTCTGCTCCCTTCCAGCCTGCTCCACTGAGCTCTGGTCGGGCTGGTGCTTGGGATGGTAAATTTAATCACTTTTGCATTGAGGATGTATGAACACCAGAATCTGAGTGGTGTAGGTCTGCCAGATTCCCAGCTCTCTGAACAAACTTTTCTTGTGTTTGCCAAACTTTCACGATCACTGGCTTATACTCATGAACTCAGTGAACTTTGCACCCAAAAGTAAGGTGAGAAAGCAGTGACTTTTAATGTAAATGCTATATTCAGATCTAAACATGACTTTGGGCCAGGTTCAAAAGAGTACTTAAGCACTTTATTTGGGATCTAGAAGCTAGAAGTTCAAAACATGATACTGAAAATGCCTGCCTATCCCTGAAGACACCTGGGTTTAATAGGCAGTTGACCCTTTTCCGCTTAAATTTTCCTCCAGAGTTGCTCAGTTTGTGTATCTAAATTGACCCATCTTGGCATAGTCAATCAAGTTTAGTTCCGTCTTGTTTATGAGATGATTCAGAGTTATATGTCCTGTCTTTGAGGGAAATGTCCTGCCACCAGACTAAACCAATTTGGGTAGATGTACATTCCACTGGCAAGACTTCAAGGTTTATGGGGTGAAACAAAATTCAGTAGCTTAAGTGGGTAAGTGGCTTAATTCAGTAGGAAAAGTTCTGAGTTTTGGTTTTCACCCCCAGGACAGTAACTGTATTTTAGGTGATTTAGTTAAAATATAGGAATGACCATGGAAATTGGCACCCAAATGGTGTCTCTCAGCTCTAAGTCTAACCACTAGACCAGAGACTCATTCTCTGCCTCTGTGACTCAGTCTTTCATATACCATGCGCAGCAACCCCATTTTCCCAAAGGGGTGAGAAGAGTCCTCTTCTACTTCCCAGAAAAGCCTATGAGGAATAGACCACCTCCTGGTGATCTCTGTCTTCTGAAAATCGGGAAAAGAGGGATTAAAATATTCTGAAATGAGGAAAGAATTGAGTCTGTTTCTTCTTGAATGCTCTCACTACTTTTGAAGGAGGCAGCACAAGTTCTAACTACATTTTAAAAGAAACAAACGAGCTCTGCCTAGCTCTTCAGAGACACATAGCTTCCAGAGTGAGTCCTGGCTGCACATACTGGGTGCGTAAAATCAATTTTTTGCAGCCTATGGTAAAGGGTAAGATCTAAGACACACGATAGCATTAGAGTTTCTTTTTTGTCTGGCTCCTGGCAGCTGTGTTCTCACTGACATAAGGTAGCTCCTGGCTTAGATTGCTCTTAGGTTTTAGATTTGGGCATTCTAATATACATAACCATGCATGGACCATTTATAAACAAGTAATTTTGGGTTCTAGTTTTCCTGCGGAGGTACCAGATGTCTGAATGGGTTTGAAAACTGGACTGGGTATTTAAAATGGATTAAGTCTATAGGATGGGAATAGTAAAATTTCATGTATTTCCAGCCTTTCCTCTCCCTGCCCTGCCATGTAGCGCTGAGAGGGATACATAGGCAAGGCCATGGCTCCAGAATAAGTCCCTTGGTCTCTGCCCCATTGCTGTATCCTTCATTTTCATGTTCATCTCCTCTCTTCCTCCCAGGCAGGGCAACTGAGAGCATGTCATCAGAGGCAAACCCCCTTCCTCTTCTCCTCATTTATGCTTACCCTTCCCACTGGTTAAAATACAATGGTGCCACAATGATGTCACCCAGACATCAGCTAGTCTGTTCTAGCCTCACTTGGTGCTTGCATTGGCCACTGCAAAGCCAGAGCCTTTGTTACATTAAAGATTCACAGACTGATGAATTTGCTGTGCCTGCCCTTGCAGACAGCAGCAGCACTCTTGGCTTGGTTCTTGTGGCCAAGACTCACTAGAAGAGCACTTTGCTCCTGTTCAGCTGAGTAGTGACGGGGCAGATAGACATAGATAGACAGAGGGACTCAATGTCCTGAACTGAAATGAAACTGGTTAATACATGCAGATGGAGAGATTGGACTACAACCTTCTTTTCTGTTTGGTGTCAAGCCAGTATTAGCTAAGCAAAGGTCCAGCAAGAGTGCCATAACTATCTAATTACTGATTATAAAATAGGGTAATTCAGAGCACATTCTGACTCTACCCATTGGTATGCTCCCTGAATTGAGGGCCAACATTGTATTTTACAGAAAACAAATCCAGTAGCTGTAGCAAAGGCTCTATGTCCGGGGTTCTTTTCCTATGTAAACATAAAGGAGAGGGTATTACAATAATCCCACTGGTGACTGAACATTACTGCTTGCATAAGTTGAAAATGGGGCACATATTCATCATTTTTATTCCTGCTAAATGTGTCTCTCCAAGGAGACAATACTGGAGCTTAACCCCATATGTTTACATGCATGCTGATCTTATCCAGTCTAGTTACTACTTCAAATTCTCTTCTGATTCAGCAAGATGTAACCAGGTCTCCAATACTTAATTTCCTTCATGGCTTTTCTTTTCCTTAAATAAAAATCCCAAATTTAATAATATGTCTGGAGTTATTGTCTCTTACACCAGTTTTGACAGATAGTGTTATGGACAGCTGTCATGGTTTAACCCCAGCTGACAGCTAAGCCCCATGTAGCTACTCAGTCACTCCCCTCATGGTGGACTAAAAGTGTGGTTTGATACAGACAGTTTAATAGGTAAAGAAAAAGCGACACATGCAAGCAAAGAAAAACAAGGAATTCATTCACTGCTTCCCATGGGCAGCCAGGTGTTCAGTCATCCCCAGGAAAGCAGAGCTGCATCATGTGTAACAGTGACTTGGGACGACAAATACCATCACCACAAACATCCCCCCCCCCCCCCCCCCCCTTCCTCCTTCTTCCCACAGCTTTATATGCTGAGCTTGATGCTGTATGGGATGGAATACCCCTTGTATTGTTGTCAGTTGTGGGTAGCTCTCCTGGCTGTATCCTCTCCCAAATTCTTGTGCCCCCACAGCCTCCTTGCTGCTGGGGTTCAGTGAGGAACACAAGAGATGCTTTGACACTGAGTGAGCATTGCTCAGTGATAGCAAAAACACGCTGTGTTATCAACACTGTTTCCAGCATAAATCCAAAACACAGCCCCATACCAGCTGTTGTGAAGAAGACTAACTCTATCCCAGCTGAAATCAGCACAACAGTTCACAGATATCTTTGGATGTCTGGTCTGCCTTGGTTTTCTAACTGATTATTAATTACAAGCTGTGACACTGTTTTTATGAACCAGAGAGCTCTATAGTCAAAAGAAGGACAATGCCAGGTCCAAAAGGTTCACTTTTTTTCCACATGAAATGGTCTTACACACATAGAAGCTGCCTATCCTCACAGCACTTCACTTGAGTTTCTCTCTGATTTGATATTCCTATGTCTAGCACAACTCCTGTGGTACAAAAAAGATCATATGCCCTACAGTGTACTCAGAGGAAAAGTATCCCCAGCAAAGTGACCTGCACCCCTCCTCTGGCTGGTCAAATCTTGCACAGGACTGTAGGGGTTGACCCTGGCTGGATGGCAGACATCCACCAAAGCATGCCTATCAGTTCCCTCCACAGCTGGACAGGGGAGAAAAAATATGAAGAAGGTTCATGGATCGAGATAAGATCCAGGAGAAATCTCTCCCCAAGTACCAACTCGAATTAGAGATATTAATTAAATTTATTACCAATAAAATCGGAGCAGGATAATGAGAAGCAAAATAAAACCTTAAAAACACCATCCCCCACCCCTCCACCTCCCAGCTCTACGTCCTCCCCCACAGCAGCTCAGGGAGACAAGGAATGGGGGTTATGGTCAGTTAATCACACATTGCTCCTGCCACTGCTCAGGGAGAGGAGTTGTTTCCCCTACTCCAGCACAGGGTCTCTCCCACAGGAGAAAATTCTACATTAACTTCCCCAATGTAAGTCTATCTCATAGGCAACAGTTCTTCAAAAACTGTTGCAACCTGGGACACTTTTCCATGGGGTGCAGTCCTTCAGGCACAGTATGCTCCAATGTGGGTCCCTGCAGGAAACCTGCTCCAGGCGTGGGTTCTTCTTTGCACAGGTCTGCAGGTGCCTTCCTGGAGCCTGCTCCAGGTCAGGCCTCCCATGGGTTTACAGCTTTCTTTCGAGCATCACCCTGCTCCAGTGTGGGCTCCTCCATGGGCTGCAGGTGGACCTCTGCACCCCTGTGGTCCTCCATGGGCTGCAGGGGCACAGCTGCTTTACCATGGTCTCATCATGGGCTACAGGGGATTCTCAGCTCCAGTGCTTGAAGCACCTCCTGCCCCTCCTTCTGCACTGACCTTGGTGTCTGCAGAGTTGTTCATCTCACATCTTCTCACCCCACTCTCCTCTGGCCACAATTACATCTGTGCAATAACTTTTTTTTCTTCTTCTTAAATACGTTATCACAGAGGTGTTACCACCATTCTGATTTGCCTGGCCTTGACCAGCAGCACATCTATCATGGAGCCACCTGGCATTGGCTCTGTTGGACACGGGGTAGCTTCTGGCAGCCTCTCAAAGAAGCCACTTCTGTAGCCCCACCACTACCAAAACCTGGTCATGCAAACCCAATACATACAAAGATCAGGGTGATAACTGCAGGCAAAATTTCATATAGATGAAGCAGTAATTTTCAAAAATGGGTTTGGAGTCAAATAATTCTTATTTATCACCTTACTATAACATAGAAAAAGCCATGCTATGACTTTTATGGAGGAAAAATAATGATTTTTGAACATAAAGGCCATTAAAGGCACAAAACCATGCAGTGACCCAAAGTAATGGACTGGCAATTCCCCACTGAATCAGAAGGTATGTATTTGTGTTGTTCATTCCTTGTAGCCATGCAGGATATACTCTACGCTGCTGTGCTGACAGAATACTGCCAGGAAGCTGTAGCTGTTGAGTACAGGTAAAGCCCACCGTGACCAGAACATGTCTTCCATGCAGCAACATAGCCACATATTAAAGCAACATGATATGGATGGTTTAAAGCAGAAATGGCAGTACTTAATGCATGGTTTCACTCCTAGGATGGTGGTGGGAATTGCTCTTTACAATGCTGTTTCCAAATATTGCCCACAGAGAGAATGGTTCACAATGTCTGAAGTCCTGCTTGTTGAACCTGATTTCCTTCTATGACAAGGTAACCCACCCAGTTGATCAAGGGAAGCCAGTTGATGTGATCTTTTTGGACTTCAGCAAAGCTTTCAATGCTGTCTCTGACAGGATTCTACTGGACAGAATATCCAGCTCACAGCTGGACAAATGCATCATGGGATGGGTGAGAACTGGCTCATGGGTTGGGCACAAAGGGTTTCAGTGAATGTGGTGGTATCAGACTGGTGACCTGTCACGAGGGGGGTGTTCCGCAGGGCTCCATCCTCAGTCCAGTGACCCTCAACATCTTCATTAACCACTTCAATGCTCGAAGGAATGTTAAGTGCATTTGCCAATTATACTAAACTGGAAGGAGCTGTTGACTCTCTTGAAGACAGGGAGGCCCTGCAGAGAGACCTTAACTAATTAGAGAGATGGGCATTCACCAACCATATGAAATTCAACAAAGGAAAGTGCCAGATTCTGCACCTGGCATGGGGCAGCCCTGGATGTATGGACAGACTGGGCAGTGAGAGGCTGGAGAGCAGTGCCATGGAAAGGGCCCTGGGGGTCCTGGTCAGTAGCAAGGTGAACATGAGCCAGCAGTGCCCTGGCAGCCAGGAGGGCCAAGCGTGTCCTGGGGGGCATCAGGCACAGCATCGCCAGCCGGGCAAGGGAGGGGATTGTCCCCTCTGCTCTGCACTGGGGCAGCCTCACCTCCAGTGCTGGGGCAGCTTTGGGTGCCACAATATAAGAAAGGTATTTTAACTACTAGAAGGAGCCCAAATGATGGCAACAAAGATGGTGAAGAGCCTTGAGGGGAGGTCGTATGAGGAACAGCTGAGGTCATTTGGTCTGTTCAGCCTGGAGGAGACTGAGGGGAACCTCACTGTGGTCTTCAACATCCTCATGAGGGGAAGCAGAGGGACAGGCACTGATCTCTCCACTCTCTTGACCAGTGACAGCACCCGAAGGAATGACCTGAAGCTGTGTCAGGGAGGGTTTAGACTAGATATCAGTGTTTTTCACCTAGAGGTTGGTTGGTTGGCACCAAGCCTGACAGAGCTCAAGAAGTGCTTGGACAACCCTCTCAGGCACATGGTGTAATTCTTGGGGATGTCCTATGCACGGCCAGGCATTAGACTCAATGATACTGACAGGTAAATCCCATCTCAGTATATTTTATGATTCTATGATAATAATCTTAGAGCTACAAGGAAGAGTAAAGCACAAGCAATGTCAGCCCAGATTGTCCCAGTGCACTTGAGAAGACATCAGTTTCCTGAAAACATAAATATTTTGGCTTACCAGGCTTCCTTCAAGGTAAAGGTTTGTAGTTTTTGTATCCCTTGGACAAGAATCATGTTACTTAGAGATATTTGTGCCTCAACTCAGCAAAGAGTAGATGCGTATTGGAATTACTATTCTCATTGACAAACTCACTAATTTGAAAAACTGAAAAGGTTTAGGCTTTTAAAAAAACCACCCTGAGTTCATTTACTCCATTTCAGCAGTATGAAAAAAAACCAAAAATCTGTAGGAAAAGTCTGTACCACTGCAAAGGTAGGAAACAGAGATATGGTACCTCTCTATTATGAAAATTGATTTGTTCTTAACTATTAAGACTACCACAATACAAAAATCTTAGTGAAGAGAAGGCAGATTAAAGATTTTACACATTTCGGGAGGCCCTGCAGATAGCAGGAAAATACAAGGCCATAGGTTGATAGCAACCTTGATCTGGCTTTGATTATGATCTGCGCTATCATCTGTGGCGCAGCGTCCCCTTCGGCTGCCAGGTATAGGTAAGCTACTTTACACTAGGAACAGAAGCAGAGCTGTCTTCAGCAGGATTTTACCCTATGTTTATTCTGGTTCATAGCAGAGGAGCAGGCATGGAATAAGCACAGGACTGCTTGTGATAACTATCCTGGTGTCTTTTTTCATGGAATTGACTCCTTCACGGCAGCAGGAGTAGGATAGTTTGTACTTACTACAGAATATGATGTGCAAGGAACAAATACAGAGCAACCAAATTAATGCATGGCTCTGTGGCAACAAGTTTATATGACAAAGTCCCGGCATAGGCGAGCTCAGTGAACTTGGATCCTTCCTAATGAAGACAAAAAAAAAAGTGTAAGTGTGCAGCAGGTCTATCCATCTTCCAGGGTGATTTTCCTGTCACAAATCACTCCTGTGACTGAAGCAAATGCCCATTAAGAAATCTGACACCACCTTTTGCAAACAGTATCTCATTATATATATTGCCTGATATATTGCTTATCTTCCTTTTAACTGTTGAAACTGTAAACTTAAAGAAACTTTCCTTCGCCAGTGAAATCTTCTTATTTTAGGAGAGCTCCTTTACAGCTGCTGAGGGTGAGGAGCAGGTGACAGATCCACCTCTTCTATTATTGAGGTCTTCAGTGAAAACTCCCAGGTCTTTCCTGATTTAGAGAAGCTTAGGTATTCCCACTGGCAGGAATAAATAATTGCAAGTAACACTCAAACACTGTGACTACCGCTAACAATATTTTTTCCAACTATCGTAAGAAAATATCAGTCAATTTTCAAGTATACTTACTGCTTCTTAGTTCAAAATGTGTTGTTGCTGTGAAAAGCTATGCTTTAAATTAATGTCTAAATTCTAAACTGAATCCAGTGTAGTTCTCAGTGTAATATACTAATTGGATGCCAAAACAAGAAGGATATTAACAATATGACTCAGAAACTACTACGTGTTCTATCCCAAGAGTGTTACTGTTTCTATATTTCTGACCATTGTATGGCATAGCAATATTTTAAACTATTCTGTTCTTTCATTTCCAGAACCCAAAACTCAGGTGTAGTAACACTTGTCTCCTGCAGACAGGTGTTGTGAGGTTTCATAAATGTCCCATACTGAAAAAATGCAAACACTATAAAAGGTAGGAAGCCAGACTGTCAAACCAGAGAAGATCAAATCAAATCAAACTGCCAGTTCTCTATTCAAGCATTAGGGATGCCCATCTCTACTACAAACTAGAGTGCACCTGTAGGTCTTGTTGAAAATTGAGGGACTTCCGAAGTTAAGACTGTTCATTCACATTACAGTCTTCAAATTCACAGAGACTTGAAAATGCAGAAGTTATATTCTCATTTTTTGTATACATAAGCATTACTATGCATAAATATTTAGATATATATGTGATCTATACTTCGTGCATTCTGCACCTCTATGTTCATATTTCAGAAATTATTTTGCATCCAGGAATGTTTTGCAGGTGGTTGCAGCCTGCTTGAGAGCACACAGTAACATTAATACAAGCCGACTACACGTTGTTTAGCTTGAAGCCTTACTGTTGTCCAGCACTGAAGCTCAGTGTCCTTCTGCCCTTCCATCCTGTCATTACTTTTACAGGTCTCCTCCTTGGGCCCTTTCTAGGATCCTTTCCTGGTTTCAGCTTGTCCTAATGAGCTTCTTTATACACAGGCTTACTCTACTGCAGATGGCATTTGTCTACAGCCAAAAATAGTTCCCAAGAAGTATCACAGCTCAATAAGTAAGTTCAAAAAACAACTTAGTGAAAATAAACAATCCGGTGAAATACTGCTTGTATCAAAACTGAGATTAGCAAGTATCAACGCCTCTGAGCACTATAACTGATCCCTTTTCGCCTTCATCTTAGTTTTAACAGTCTGATCTAGTACATTAGTATTGGAAATAGAATTTTGGTTTCATGATGATATATGTGATTTAATGAGACAGTATTTCGATCTGCCAACACCTGTGCTGCATTAAAAACAGGATATTGTATGCTTCTCTAAACTGTACCAGATAGAACTGTTCACTCAGAGTGTAGTGTGCTTTGCGTTGCAGGAGTTTGGTAACATGTGCCTTTTACCAGGGGAAGTCCTGCCATGTTTTTTATCATATAGCTGGAATTTTTCCTTTGTGTGCAGGTAATTAATTTTATTTATTTTGTCATCGTTTTCATTTCCATGTAAAGAAGAAAGTAATCCAGGCATACTGTTGATATTTCATTATAAGCATAATTTCTGTGAAAATATGTCACACTACTATAGAAGAAAGAATGGTAGGAAATAAAATGAACTGTTTTGTCATAGATTAAAGACTTACTACGAAATGTTAATGAACACCATTTTTTCATATGAATATCCTATTTACCTGTTTCTCTTAGTAGGCTTTAAGAACAGGCACTCACCCCTTTGCATTGCAGAATTTATATAAAGATTTGGCTCCTGTACTTGACACATTTGAGAGGAATGAATTTGAAATACAACCGTAATGAATAACACGTTATCATCCAAAAGTGAGGCTAACGTGTACTGCCACCAAATGGTCAATTAAATGAAAAGCACATTTCTCCTATACACCAGGCAAAATGACCAGTATTCCCAGAAAATACTTATGTTGTTTGTACAAAAAACATGGCTTTATTTATAAAATAATAAATTGCATACAGTACTTAGTATTTCAAGAACAGAAAATACAATTATAGATGTTTCAGATCCAAAGGGAAATTATTATTGTATTAAATACAATTGCCTAACCTTTTAAAATGCCTTTCCTATCCTTCATTCTTTCAGTTCCAGCCTTTATTACACCATTTCCTCACTGACATCTGACCATCCCACATCTGAACTGAGATTTGTCCCTTCACTGCTGCATGAAGGAGCCTTTTTTCCCCTTTAATACTTTTCTACAGCTTTTGTTCTGCAAGCCTACCCAGCATTACCTTGTCAGGGATTTACTGTCCCCTCATTAGGGCAATAAAGAAAAAAAAAACTAACCAAGCCATATTCCTCCCCCTCAGTCTGCATGGCTTTGTCTACTTAATTCATCTTGTCACCTTCAAATTCTGTTTCAGGACTTGTTCCTGACACCAACTGACGGCTGATGACAGAGCCACAGTGCGTCAGTGACCAATGCTCTCCAACACCATAGAAGTCCCAGTGCATGATGTAGCTCTGTTCTTTGGCGACCAGTACCAGCCTATAGCAACTAGTCACCCTGATGCCTATCTCACCTTGTTTACAATACTGCATCTGTTTCCCAAAGTAATTTTAAGTTCTCCAGAGAAAAGCCTGTTTCTTCTTATATGTTTCTATGGTGTTGAACACAGCAGGACCCTGATTGGGACATCTGGGTACTATTATAAAACAAAACATGAATCAATAGTAACTAGGACTTGCAAAAAACCAGCAAAACTTACAGTCAGATTTTGGTGTTAGTGGCATAGGAATCTAAAATGGGCATCTCCTTTCTCATGGTCTCAGGCACAGACTGTCCTAATGTTGGTACTTGGGCTAAAATAGAAAAAAACAAACCAAAAAACCAAAACAAACAAAAGACCCAAAGACTGACTTATTTGAGGTGAGGACTACTCTTGTGTAGTACTTGGGAACTCAGAGAGACTTTCAGACATTGTCCTAGTACGGAAGTGTTACCCCAGCTTTGACTCTGTGATGAGATGGAAAGGCCAGTCCTTATCCAAGATACCCTTTTACAACAGATGTTGAAGTGGGTGCTGAGCCATGTGGAAGAGCAGCATGACCCAGCTAGAAAAACAGTTAAAGCCTTTAGTCTGTGCAGTCCTTGAGGCAGCACTGTGTCTTCCATCTGCCTGAAGAGGTTTTATTTACCGGCACCCACAGCTGTGCTAGAGCTAGAGCAGAGGGAGAAAGCTGCCTTTGGCATGGACCTCTCCCTGTCTGAGTTTGGATGGGATGAGACAAAAAAGGGGAAGTAGAAGTTG
Source organism: Coloeus monedula (assembly GCF_965178545.1). NCBI lineage: Eukaryota > Metazoa > Chordata > Aves > Passeriformes > Corvidae > Coloeus > Coloeus monedula. Next base: position 68,549,036 of record NC_138822.1, read on the forward strand.
TGAATTAATAAAAGATGAAGGACAAGATAAAGTACTGAGATTGCTGGTAGTTGGAAAAGGCATGTGACCAGCTTGGGATAATATATTTTTTATTTTCCAGCTCTGGTCTTTACAGAAATAAAGTTGTTAATGTAGTCCATGTTTCTTGGCCTGAGGGACCCAAAAGTGAGAACAAACCAAGGCACAGTGGAGGAAAAGGTGCAGGTGAAATCTGAGACGATGTGTAAAGCTGCCTTTTTGAGATGAATGGGGCATCAAAGCTGTCACCCCAGGAACGATAGAGAGAGATAGCAATGCCAAAAGAGCAAATTTAAGTGCTCAACAGATGATTAAAATGACAAGAATAGAAGAAAGTATCCATAAATCCTGTTAGTTATTATGCACAGAATAATTTGTAAATATGAAGTAATTTTTTTATGAAAGGACTGTTGGCATATAAGCACCAGCAGCCAGGAGACAGGTTCCGGTATGCCAAAACCAAGCTTTGATATGCTCTTCTAGGCATCTCAGTCACAAAACTAGACTGGGTTAATAGAATGTTAATGCTTGTATTTAGGCATCTGAGCACACCTTATATTTTGTAGACTTATAAAAGAAAGTTAATTCCATTCAATTAAAGATAGTTAGGAAAAATTATATCCTGGAGGGCAAGACATAACAAATACTGAGATCTTATCCTATGCTTGTCTGTGGCAACAGCATGGACTTAAAAAAGCAATCAAGTAAAGGGGAGACTCAAAAAAAACCATGGAAAAATTAGTCTCAGTTCGCCTATCCTCTGGAAAATGTGTTACTGTGATGGTTCAGGATTAATTAGAGTTCTGACTCTGCTTTTAAGATAGAAAGCCAAGTATCAGCCACAAAAAAACAATAAGCATTGTATATAATATGATTACCTCAACTACTCATAACTACTGTAATGTCCTGAGAGGACTCTTCCAGACTTTTGGTGCCTATCCTACTATACATATAACCCTTCTGCAACTGTAGCTAGTAACAGAGGCTTGAGCACCAGGACCTCCTCCATACTGATTTATGGGCCAAAGAAATGTTGTCTAAAAAGCTCGGGAAATAAAACCTCCCAGAGAGGACAATAGGTTTTCTTTACAAAACATATGTGCTGAATTTCCATCTTTTTATTCTTCTCTGTGGGTTTTACTCAAGATGTATTGCAAGTTAATCACTTTATCATTTTTCACATGTGAATATCAACCGTCCTGGAAAATAATCTCTTCTAGATTTCATGAAGTAACAATATGCTTTTGCCTAATTGAAGGGGAGGAGATGGGGGTGGGGAAGAGGAGAATTAAAAAAAACAAGCCTGAAAATGAAAGACTTGTGCCAGACATGCTGGATCTGCATTTGCAATACCCTTGCTTCAGGGTATTTGGATGTATCCAGAATTTTGATTCAGACCATTAGAGTGACAGAACCCAACTGTAAAAGACTGAGATCTGAGTAAAGCTTAGAATGTACTTGGAAGTAGTCTTGGCTGACCTATTTAAAGGATGATGTTGTGCAAGCGATTACTCCATAATCTAGGCAAGTGCCAAGTAATATTTAATAGTAAAAAAGTAGCCAAGACCTAAAAGTTTTCTCCTTTTTTTTAAATAAAAACTGTAAAAAAGAACCACATATCACATTGTAGAGTTTCATAGATATCTTCTCGTAGAAAAAGTCAACATTTCTCCCGGAACAAAAACAGCATTCAAATTAAAGGGGGGCAATTTAGGCTTATTTCTGTAAAATAAGACAGATTTGCTGGGGTTATGAAAAAACTGTGAAGTTTTTTTCCTGTAAGCTGGAAGAGGTTAGTTAGCTACTACCTAGTGATCTCTTCGGGCAGCTTCACCTTACAGAGGTTCAAAACCATGCCACATTCCCAGAGCTGTGTTTATCTCTATTTTAGTTCTTCTCTTGGACTCCAAGAAACCCGAAAGGGTTCAGCTATTACTACTGTAGTTATTATGTTCCTCTAAAACCAAAATATGAGTGCTCTAAGAAGTACTGTACTGTACTGTACTGTATTAGCGTGGTGAACAACAGGGGAAGTTAGCAAGGAAAAGGCATAATCTAAATAATGGACAAAGAATAAGGATTTTAGTCTGTCTTCTGCTAATGATTTCTTTGTGGCCTGGAGGAATACTGCATATTCTCCCTGCCTTTGCTTCCACATGTGAGCAGTTCAGTGAGGGGATAATGATCTCAAAGCTTGCTCTAAGAATTAGTTAATAACAATGTGTGTTGATAATGTCAACTAGCAGTTTTGTGTAACAAGAAAGTGATCTTGAGCATGAGTGAGTCTTTTCCTGATTAAAAGGTGGCATAAAGAAAACAGATTTAATCAAGAAAAAAACATCTTTTGGTCAAACCAGAGCGTTGAAAACGTAGAAAGTCTATTACTGGAAAAAGCAGCTCCAGATTAGAAATGCAGAGTATTCGAGGCCCTATTTGTAAATATTTGCAAATGTTTATACCATACCCCAAATTCACTTGAATACAGATCCTGTCTAGTCACAGAAAATAGGTCAAATTTATAAATGTAGTAGCTAACATACAGATAAGCACTACCACACACAGAGTATTACTGATAAAATACATTAGGTGGGCTGGCTGATGCTGAGATTCTTCTTGTTGGGTGATGACATATTCACTGAATTCCATCCATATTTGCAACAGCTTGACGGTAATGGGCTCATTTTGGTTTCTCTTCTGAGAAAAACATCCCATCATTTCTATTGGGATATTCAACTCTCTAGTGAGCTTCACAGCATACCTCAAAACATCAAAAAATTAAAAAAAAAAAAGTGTGTGTGGGGAAACAATCAACTGAACAACGTCTATCAAAACCCACTAACTGTGGAAATCAGAGTTGCACAGATGGTGGAGAGCTGGGAGGTTGGTCCTGGGGGAGCCCATGTGCTGCTCACCCTGCTGAGGTGCCACAGTGCCTGCCTTCTATTAAACTCTCCTCTTGATGGGGTGGGAATTCTTGTGTTCCTAAACCACTCATGGACAATTCATAAGCATAAAGGAAATTTAATTAATCAAATAAAATGTGTGCTATAAGTTAGGCAATTGCGTCTAGTATGCTCTCTGAAAGCTTTGTGCACTCAATTTCAAATGATTCCAAAGTCAGATACAAGGATATAACTTCGATTTCCTCTGGCCCTCAGGAGTTTAATGTCTGAGTACTTTACCATCTGTGGCATATTTATTCTCACAAGACTCCTGTGATATATAGAGGGACTATTAAATCCATTTTAAATTCATTTTAAGAATGAGGAATGAGAGCCAGAACAACGCTGGGATCAAATAGGTGATTCAGGCCTCAGTAGGGTATGAATTGAAACCTTCCTGATCATTGACTAAAGCCTTAATTACTGCATGCTTCACCCTCCCAGTATTATCTTTGCTGTGATGTTTTTCAAGATGGGGAATTCTGTAAAGCTGGCAAAAATTCTACGAAAATTATTTATTTCCCTTTTCTACAATCTGGATGGCTTTTTCTCAGAATGGAGAATTGGAATGAGAGCAAAATCTGAGATAAGGGATATAGATTTATAATCAAAACTTGAAGGTAAGTTTTGTGATATCAGTGAGACAGATATTCAAGTGAGGCCTGAAGGAGGGAGGGGATGGGAGAATTTCCTTATAGCAGTGGGCAAAAAAAAAAATCATAAGAGTGATGCTTTATACTCTTTAGAAGTGTACCAAACTTAGGAGCCCTACATGGCTATTACCTAGCAGTGCTGGCTCTCCTGTCAGAGCTGCAGGTAGGTTTAGTTTTTCAAGTTGATTTGTAACTCAGTTCCTGCTGCCACTTACTGACTTTTCCTATGCGTGTCTGGCCCTGAAACACACTTTTTAGGCACTAGATCATATTACACATATCCAAACCACTGTCCATCATTATTACCTTTCATTTTTGCTGTTATCCATAAATTCTAGATTCTTTGGTTATATTAGGTTGCATTTTTTTCATACTGAATCACAGTATAATACTTTCAATCCATATTCCTTACTTTTTAGTGTGGACTTTATTATTACTTCTGGCTTCCTTCATGTTTATTTCAGTTTCCAAACCTAATCACTGTATCCTTTTCTATTGAATCAATAATGACATGCAATGAGACTAATGCCTATGACACTGCATGGATAATTCATCACCAGCTTAACTTATTGCCATGAAATGTTACTTTCATTTTTAACTCTTGAGCTCATTCTCTTCCAGTGAATTTACAATAACTTTCCAAGTTTTTGAGAAGCATCAAAAAAATTCCTCTCTCATATCTGGCTAGATTTCCTACATACACAGTGTCATAAATGTCACTGATGCTGACTTACATGCTGCAATGGGTATTCTTCTCTCTCTCCGTAACTATCTTGATATGATCATTTCCATTTTTCAGAAATTGCAGCAAGAACAATGACCAGGCTGCAAAGTGTGCAGTACATTAACTGAGCCTACTGACGGGGAGTGCTGTTAGCTTGCAGGAAATGGACTTAATCTACAAAGGTAAATGTTTGTGTTTTAAAATTACTTTGTAACTAGTGAAGGCTAAAAACCCCACACAATTACCATGCCTTGAATAACTTATGGAACTCTAACTGCATTTCTAAGTCAAGAGTGATAAATCTGTATTGTAAATGCTTATGGATCACAGTTCCATTGGCTCTGATATTCCCATATCAATATATTCATATATCACGAACTATTGAGAACAAATATAGCATCTGTCTTGCCACTGCCAGTATTGTATCACATTGAATGGCGCTGGGACTCTGATTTTGGTGTGACAGGATTCTACCTGGACATACCTGTGAGACACTGAATTGTTGAGGGATAACAACTCAAACCATTCAATTTGTGGAGATGCCAGAGTGCTTTGCTGAGGCAGAGGAGGTGAGCAGTTGGGTGTGCAGTGTGCAGTGGCTAAATCTCTGATCTAAAAAGACAGAGGGTGAAGGATGGGCTATGAGTGAGACAGCAGAGGGTCCTGTGGAGTCGGGCAGGTGCCTCTTGCCATGCTGAGTTGTCCTGCCTTGCACAGAACACTGGGCTGTGGGGCTCCCTCTCCATCCCACCCTGGGGAAGTACTGGGCCATTGACTGTGGCCTGAGAGTGTTCATCTCTGTTAATGGCCATAATGGGCCATCATCAACTCAGCTGCACTGGTGTGATGGGCAGCTGTGTTGTCTCAGAAGGTGTCAAGGATTCACAAAGGGCCCCCACCCTGGGGGAGGTACCTGGGCATTCCCACCAGAACCTGAGTGGATATAAACCCAGTAGATTTTGTGTTCCATGGATTTTCCTGTGGATTTTTCCCCACCACTTCTTCGGGACTTCCCCATGACCCAATGGATCCAGTTTGTGACCACTACTTCAACGAAGACTGTGAAGCAATCAAGGTGGTGAGATCTTCACACTCTTGTCCTTTCTCTCTCTCTCTTTTCCCTTGTGTATGTTCTTGGGTGATGTTGTACTTTCATATTGCAATGCTTTCATGTGGTTGTATTACTGATAGGAAAGGTGGGTCCTAATGTCTTTGCAAACAATTCGATGGGTGAGGGTCTTTAGGAGAAATGGGTGTTAATGTCTTTGAAATGGGTCTTAATGTCTCTACCAACCTCAAGCTGCACAAATTTGTTGCAGAAACCAGACAGTTTGACTACAGTTTGAACTCCTGAACTTTAGGGCAATAGACAAATAGGTGTGCACAAAGTCTATTGCAGGACCCAGATAGCCTGAATTTCTGAATTTTGGAGGAAAATGACATGTTCAAGGGGGGAATATGTGGTATGCGGTTTGGGAAGGCTGTACTTTCCTAGGTACAAGTACAAGCCAAGGGGAAAGGAAGAGGGCAACAAGCGGCTGGGAGTTTAGGATCAAAGAAGGTTGCGTCCTCCAAAACTTTGAGAAACCCCATGACCCCAGTGGAGTCTCCTTTTATTCAAATAAAGTTGCAGGACTCCTTTGTCTCCTTCATGGACACTGGCTTTTCATAGCATGATTTTCTTCACATGTCTATAGGTGATAATAACCAAAATGCCTACATACTTTCTTTGCTTTACAACCAAATTGTTTCATAATAAACCCTACATGTGTATGTTTATAAACACCAATTATTCACAGTTGTTCACTCTAATCTGCCCCAAGGGATCTATTAAAAGAACCTGGGTCACCTTTACATTCTGCAGCAGGTTGCAACAACACCCAAAACGTTTTTTTTTGTTGTTGTTGAATTATACCAGATGGAAGAGTTAGAATTGTCCAGCATTTGGGGCAAAAATGTGAACATTGTAGAGCCGATTGTTCATGACTAAATGACATTCCCTTCTTTGAGTAAATTTTGAAGCAATCCTTAAATATATGGGTTTTTTCTTTTTTGCTGCTCAAGGTGCCATTTCTGAGAAAAGATGAAATAAAGTCACAAGAACTTGTGGCAAATTAAATATTTATGGATACCCGTATTCCTATTACTGTTTCATATACTTACAAGAAATCCCTTAAACACGTTGACCAAATGCAAATGCTAGTAATTAGATCCAGCATCCCGAAGTATTCCCATTATTGTTTCATATGAAGATGTTTTTCTTAATTTCTCTTACTCAAAAAAAGCTGTTATTCCTGGCATGGTATGGTTACCCTATTCTTCTGTAACAGTAACTGCATTTCAGTGGTGGGTGAAGAATGATTTTTATATGTACAGTCTAAGTAAAACTCTTTGGGATCTGCCATGATGAAAGGTGCTCTGTGTACAGCACTATTATTAACTTATTGTATTTCATCAGGTTATTCTCTTCCACATCATGTCACTCTACTGAAAAAGCCTTGACAAAAATAAAAGCTGTGCAATGTCATCAATTGAGAAAACATACTCCTTCAAGAGGCAATGTAGAATGAAGATAGCAGGCATCCCCAGGAGCTGAGGCTGGCATTGCTGGAGCATGCAGGGATGCCTGTGGTTTCAGCGTGTTTTAGGTGTAAGACGTGGTGGTTTTCAATGTAAAGTGAGATGCAGAACAGGAACAGAATTAGATTTTGAAGAATGATTTGTACACCAACTTTTGAATTAATACCTCTTCAGAACTACTGAAGATGAGTATTTTATTAGTTAGAGCAGTTTGTAATTTGACAAATTATTAAATGGCTTGTTAAGCATTTTAGCAGTCCTAATAAAAAACATCTGAGTTCTAAAATAGAAAGCTTCCATTAAATTATTAATTACTTCAAGAGATAAAGTAAAACTATTTTATACTTCCATTTATTTTACTGGAAAGTCAGTGCTTATTTCCTTTAATAATCCTCCTTTTTTTCCCCCCTAGCTAGCTCTTTTTAATAATATAAATTGTAGCATGTAGTTTTTGTAAAATTTATAGATTACTATTGTAGCTAAAGAACAAATAAAATGGAGATCAAACTTAGGATCTGATGATTTTTGACTTGTGACTATAACTCCTGAAAATCCTAATTACATTCAACCAACTCATGACTCTAGATGCATTCTAGAACAGCTCATTTTAAAGAAAAGTAGACTCAGATCAGTATCTAATGGATTTTGGAGTAAAAAAAAAAAAAAAATCACATCAACACTTTATTACTTGTTTTGCAAACCTTTGTAAAAACAAACAAGTACTACTGCAATTAATTTATTGTATTCCCAAGGCCTCATAAATCTACAGGCATTCTGTGACAATATATTAACAAGTTTTCTTTCGAAGGTTGTAGCTAATACTCTAGCTGACAAACTTGCCTTTCCTTAAGGCTGAACAGCAGATTTATTCCAAGCCTGGAGAAAGAGGAAGAGCATCGTGCACTGCCGCCAGCAAAGACCAGGGCTGTGCTCACAATTTTAGGAACCACCGTGTGCTTTGGCCATCTCAGTGGGGTGAGGAAGCAGTGATTACACCAGGTGTCTGCCGTTTAAAGGGTGTGTTTCATAGGAGATCAGCTAGCACAGCATGCTTTGCACTTCTGCACTTCCAAGCTATCAGATAGCCCTACATTAATTTCCTTATTTTAATTTAAAGGAAAAGAAAAACTGTCAAACATGGATCAGATTCTCTGGTAAACCACACTGTTCTTAGAACAGGAGAATTCAAATTGAACAAAGGTGATTCTTCTCTTCACCTTCCTAATTCTGCCCTATGCCTGAAAATGATCTTTCCTTAGTACAACTCAAAACAGTCTGAAAATCGCTCAAAATTAGACTAGACTGAAATAGGTCTCCATAGGCTGCATTCTGGTAAAAGAACTAACTAATAAATGCACCATGGCCATAACTTCTGCAGCCATGGACTCACTGGCCACTCATCACCTGCACTGGAATAAGTGGTACCCAGGTTAGAACTAACTTTGCAGTATTCTAAGTCTTCACTGCACTTCTTCGAATGCATAATGATGAAGTGTCAACATAGAAATAAAAACCTGTGTCAAAGTAGATAGTATAAGCTGAAGTAAAAACTAAGGTTTCTCATTTCAGAAAGAGAGGCAGCTATACTAATATTTTTTACCACACTTCTAGTAAAATCTCATAGGGTATTATTCTCAGCCCCCTGTGGCTGTAAGCACAATGGGTGGACTGAGCATTCGCCCTGCATATGCTGCTTGGCTTTAAGTCAGGCTTCTTAACAGTATCTCAGTGGCATTTTCCCCAGGCCAATTTCCTTTGTTGGGTTTTCTTTTCTTTTTCCATTTTTTTCTTCTTTTTAACAGGAAAAAATATATGTCACTGAAGAACCACATGAGAAACAGTCTTAAAATTCTGACATATCTTTCATCTCAATGGAAATGCCTCCAGTGTTTCATCTTAACGAAATTATTGTAGAGTTGCATAAAAATGTAACTTCTTAATAGTAAATGCAAGCAAAACCAGAAAAAAAAAAACTTGCTACCCTAGAGTGAAGTATATTGAACTCCACTGTCTCACTTTGTTAGAAGTGACTGATGAAAGACAAGAATATCAGCCATGTAAAACAAGAAGAATGAAGGTGAGGAGGTTTCAGAAGTAGGGAGAAGGAAGTGCTGGCAGAGGTTGCTGAACAGCTGCTTGCTCAAAGGCCTTGTACAAATTAAATAAAAGTGGATTTTAGGTATCTGTCCATTCAAGTTCAGTTAAAGATAAATCATGTATGAAACAATTTGGCAACCTTATCTCTAACCCAAAAGGTTGGGTCAAGCTAACACACCACAAGCTTTTGCAAATTGCACTGACTGGGATCATTTTGGCAAAAATTTGGGTTCTACAACATTGCAGAACTGGCATAAAAAACTGACAAATATTTTACCTTTAAATCAAATGAATCTGCTAGTAACTGACACTTCCTAAATATAATTGGTTAGCAAACACAGAGCATAACTGCAATAAATAACAAATAAATTCCACATATTTCATATATATTCCATATAAAGAGCCTTTCTCAGACCTTGAACATACTCCTGGCATAAGGCTTTCATAATCCAACTACTTCCTACAATGCTGTAATCTTCCATTAATGGTCAAAAGTTTATTTTTTGTTTATGACAATTACATTGTTTTTATGGGTCAAGCAAGAGGCCTTAGGAAAATGCTGGGATAGAAGGGAGGGGGAAGTGCTTTGAATGTTGATGAAGAATTAATTTAGAACTCAGTTCTTCCAGGCTTTTAATGATGTTTTCTTTCTGGAAAGACTTTAGAAGCTTAATTCATGTGACCTCTATGCCATTTAGGACAATGCTTTGATTTTTTTTTTTCTTTACTATGCTTTCTGTTTTATCTTTTTTATTTGCTTAATTTAGACGTCTTTGTTACTTATCAGATGTGATGTTTAAACTCTGCTGTAATTACTGGCTTTTGTTCTTTCTCACATTTGGTTTATTAATGTTGTTACTTAGAGCAGATTGTTTATATATTTTGAGAACTCTTCAGGGATTGACAAAGGGCAATTAATATCAACTGTTGATATTGTCTTTTCTTTTTCCCGTGCTCCCTAGATCTTATCTTCAATCTAGATTAAAGGGATGGGAGAAGGAAAGGAATTCTAGTTATTTGGACCAGGATTTAGGATCAAAATGTCTTCAAAGTTGTGCTCAGCTGTTTTGGTTTAGCCTTCTGCAATGACAGGGACCATTTGAGGTCTTTGGACTTGGATCCAGGTTTGGATTCCTTGGAAATGAACTTCATACAAAGAGGCAAAGATAAACACACAAACATAAACACGAATGTTCAGGCTGAACTGGGCCCACCTCTAATTGCATATTTATAAAATTATTCTGGTATCATAACAAGGTTTATAATAGAATAATCATGCACAAAGATAGATGGTCAGAGAAAAATTAGGAAACAAGACAAAAACTGAAACATTATTGCTAGACCCCATTCCCTCTTCTATTTGCCAGTCTGGCATAAAAATCCAGGATATTAATTCTTTGCATATTATGAATGAAGTAAAATATCTTCCAGAAAACACTGAAATTTAAAATGCTAAGAGATTCTGTGTGTCTCTAATGAGATACAAAATGGCTCCAAATGTAGGCTCAGCAGTGAAAAGGAATGCACCAGATCCACTGCAGTTATTCATGTATACAAACTTCAGGGGGATAGGAGGAGTCCCAAACAACTGCAGGACTCCTTTGCAGCAGATTGAAATATTTTCCCAGGAAAAAAAGTGGATAACAACTGATAAAGCTGACAAGAAGTAGAGAAAGCTCTCTGATCCCAGAAGTGCGGGAGGCTAGCAAGGTGCACCTGGTATTGACTAGTGGATAGCTATTAAATATTTGCAAAATGACAGCCAGATACATAAACTGGAAATACTTAAGCAAAAGAGGAAAAAGAAATCCCTACAGAATCCAAGCATATCAGCTGCAATTCACCTTTCTGGTCTTAGTCAGCTTTGCATTTCTCCCTTCTTTTAATTTCTCACATTGTACTTTTCCTGTACTTCCAAACTATTTTGTCACTCGATATTTGCAGGGCAGACTAAAATCCAAATCAGGCTCTGAATCTCACGGATGATTTTTGAGCTATTGCTGGATTCCATTCTGTAACAGGATGGAAGGGCTGGATATGCTGATCACTTACTTGCACCAAGGCAGACTTCACACAGCTGTGGATGTTGCCAGCAATTAGGGCTTCTACGTGTCTCCCAAAAGCCCAGATGCATATTCTCACAACCCAAGACTTTCTATCATCCCTCATCTTCCTCTCTTCTTCCTATCTTTCATCTCCTCAGCTCAGCATCTCCTTTTTCCCTCTCCTCTGCCTGTCTGCTGTTCTGCCTCCAAAAACTATTCCATGCATCTGTTCATCTATGGTCTGTGGCTCCTGCCTGTGAGCAGGTTTGGACCTTGAGACATGCCAGCTAGCTGCTATTGTTAACTCCTCCATAAAAGAAAAATTAATTAGTGTGGAGTAGGAACCCCCACACTGCTAGTAAGGACAATGCCATTGGCATATGAAAAGTGAAGGACAGAAGCACAGAAAAAAGGTTAAAGAGTCTGGGTCTGTGTGACTCCTAGGAAAATTAAATTGTGGATTCAGACTGTTTGGATTAGGACTGGCCTTGTTAGCATTTGCGCTCTGTCTGGTTTCCTCTCCCCTAACTCTGGGTAGCTAGCCAGATACCTTAATCAGAAATGTATTCATCGTTAGCTCCCTCTTGAAAGAGAAGGGGATGTCTCTTATGCAGCTCAGCCTTAACACTCTCCTGAAAAAGCCTGTTTCTTAACAAACTACTAAGATAGCCTACTGCAAATATGATCCTAATTTCAGTCCCTCAGTCAAACTGAGAGAATTAGATCTTTGTCTTTTGCATTCAGTTGTGCCTCACAAACTTTAACTCTGAATGCATAAAACTGAGGAAGAATGAGAATGTAGACCTGCAGGCAAGAAAGTGGTGCAGCTGAATCCTGTGTGACACTTCTATTCAGCCAGTAGCACGGCGCATGGCATTGCATCATCTGGCACCCTGAATTTGCTTTTTGGGACATACGGTAACCAGAGAAGCCACAGCGCTGCTCAGTGCTAAAGGCAAAAAAACGTGCCGGTCTTTGTTTCCTACATCCCCAGAGACTCAGCCAGCAAGAAACAAATGTTGAGAGGTCTGAAGGAAACCCACAAAAATGAGCCAAATAATGGAACCAGGTCTCCTACTCTCCAAGGAATATACACAAACAATGACATTTTCTGCAACTGAGCAGTTTACAACCTAATGGGTCGAGATACAAAGAGTCCTACAGGTTGGGTTAGTTCTATCTGTGGATCAGAATTTTGTGGTCCAAACCCACTACCTGGACAGAAAGAAAAAATCCAGACCATGCCTCAGCTAAAGAAAAACATGAACTTGTTTGGGTTTTTTGTCCGTATCAGGGCTGATTTCAAATTTCGAATACCTCTGGCCATGTGAAACCGCAGTCAGAACAGTCAGTACAAAAAAGTATTTTGACATCCAAGCTATTAAGAGGCAATGACCGGCTTCTGTTCTCAAGAATATGTAGATCAGAGCTAACCCCATTCAAGAAATTTGTGTTAGGCTGCTGTAAAAGTAGTTTTTGTAAAAAGAAATTCACTTTTTATTATTGATAACCGTGATTATTCAGTGCTCACTTAAGGTCAAAAGAAAAGTGCCCCACTTTTTAAATCACACTTATTTTGTAAAAATCCTCATTTCCTCCTTCTCAGTCAGTTATTTTATTTTACTAATTAATAAAGGCCCAGGCTTGAGTAGACAGTAAATGTTCCTGAGCACAGAGATTTGTTGTCAACTGAAGTGCAAGAGTTGAAGAAATTAGCACTTTCTGTGTAAGTCCTCAAGACAATAGATTAAAAGAAGAACTGGCTTTAGAAGGGAGTGTGGGATATCACCCAATCCAAGAATCTGCTCAGAGCAGGACAACCTGCAATATCAGCTCAGGATGCTCAGTGCCTTGCTCAGATGAGCTGAATGGAGGCTCCACATTCCTTTTGGGCAACATGTTCTAGTGGCTGCCTGATCCCACTTGGAAAATATTTTCCTTAGCATCTTGAAAGGGTAATTCCCAGAGTAACAGCAGGTATCCAATTATCTTGAACTGATTCAAAGGTCGAATGTTTGCATTACAAAAAACATTTCCTGGAAGAGATAAAAAAAGTATTTTCTCTCTGGAAACTTTAAAAATTCATGTTATAAGTATATTCTTCTTCCATTTGCCCCCTAAGAAAATTGTTCTTGGAAGAATAGCCCCTTCAGAAGCTGTTATAACTGGAAACCTTAGAGATGCCAAAGAAAAATGAAAATAAAAGGGGCAGATAATAGAGTTACTAAGATTTTTGTTTTCTTTGCGTAAATGTCACAGAGTAACCTATACTTTTGTGTTTTGCACTCAGTGGAATTGGAACAATATTGAAAGAGATGTCACTGCTATCTACAAATACACTCCTGGCAGTTCATTCTATTTCAATGTTGACAAAAGTTTCAGTGTCTCAAAAACAACAAGGAAAAAACACCCGATTATTTTAATGGGCCCTAGCTGCAGAGCCCTATAATGAGACCACTTCATTGTCAGGGTCAGTTTAAATCAATTCTGCCCTTGATCTCTGTTTTGAGAGAGTGTTTACAGCAACTTCTTTCCCCACGACTAAATGTAACACTGATGTAATGGCCAATACCGTTGATAAATGCCAAGAGCTAAAGGCCAGTGATATGAGAATTACCCACTTGCAAATTTTCCTTCAAGAAAGATATTGAACATGGAATAGTTGCAAAATTTATGATATGTATAATTGCATATTATCAATACCTAACAGTTTCCTGGAAAATACTCTGTAAATTTGTCTGTCCTGCCATAGGTATTCTAGCTGCTTGAGATTGCATGGTGAAATAAAGCTGAGGAGTTCCCTAGACATGCCCCACTCTGGGGAAGGCAACTGAATTCCCAGCACGTCAGTGACCCATCCTCCCTTACACAAACTGGCTCAGCTGTAAAACCCCCCACCCCAGCAAGGCCACATCCATGGGACATGCACATGAGGGGAAGCTGAGGAGGTGTCATAATCCATCAAAGACCCCCAAATCTCTCCCTAGACTCATTGCAGAAGTCTTGCAGCAGACCACTGCGTGCACTGCAAAGTGATGCAACAGATTCAGAGAGATCGGCAACAGACTGTGTTAAACTCGCCTCTGCCAGGGGAGGCACCTGGGCCTTCCCACCTGGCACAACTGTATATCAATCCACTGAACTCCATGTTTTCAGGGGGCCCTCACCATCAAAAAGCCCTCATGGAGAGCACCAACGGGACACCATTGGGATCCACAGGGTGGTGATATTTTCTACTTAATTTGTTTCTGTCACTCTCTTTCTCGCCCCCACCTCTTTTCTATTTCTTTCTCTTTCTTTCTTTCTTTCTTTCTTTCTCTCTCTCTCTGTCTTTCTCTCATTTACTGTTGAATAAAAACTATACTAATTACTTTGGTATATGGTCTTGTTTGCACCTTAACTTGGGCAGAGGCATTTCTGATAATTTTAATAACAGAATCATAAAGTTATGAGAGGGCTAGAAGCCCACAGTTCCAGCAGGTTTGGCTGTTGAAGGGGTGTCAGGTATGGCCCTTTGTGACACAGGTGTATTGTGTCAGGGCCCTTGGTGATGCAGGACATTGTGATGCCCAGAGGCCCTTGTGACAAGGCAGAGTCACATATTTAAGGGGCACAGAGCCCTAGGGTGCCCAGTCCTGTAAGAGCCACTCTCTCAAGAGAAAGCAGCTCCTGGGAACCCTCCGTCCCAGAGATCCGAGATGGAAGAGGACAAGGTGAACCCCAACTCCCAGCCATCTAGTGCTTTGCCCAGCTGGCAGGAAGACCAGGCCCTCAGCGGGCAGTGGGCGGGGGCAGGCGGCGGCTCCGGCCTGCCCCAGTTGGACACAGAGGAGGAGGGGGCCTTTGTCAACATGGATGAAGAGTGGGAAGATGACATGGATCTACAGCTTTCCCAAGGGGGAAATATTAGTGGCCGACAGCTTTGCCCATGGGAAGAAGTGAGAGTCCGAGAGTTTTACCAATGGCAAGAAGTGACAGTCCAGTGGGAGGTAGGTGTGACAGTCCATTGGGGAGATGGGACACAGCAAGAGCTGTACCACAGGGAAGAAAGCATGACAGTTCAGGAGCTGTACCCATGGGATGAAGATGATCACAGATACCAAGAGTTGTCCCACTGGGAAGAAGATGTGACAGGCCAAGAGCTGCCCCAGAGCAAAGGGGAGGGACACCAGGAACTGTCTCTTCTGGAACATGTGCGGGGCTGTCCGCACATGTACCAATGGGAAGTGGACGAGAGAGACTCAGAGCTGTCCCAAGTGGGAGAAAACAGTGACAAGGAGCTATCCCAAGGAAAAGACTACAATGTCCAAGAGTGGCCCCAATGGGAAAAATATGGGAGTGACCAAAAGCTGTCCCAACAGAAAGAAAGTATGAGCAGCCAGGGTCTATCCCAATGGGGACAAGGAGTCAGTTACAAGAGCAGGGACAAAGCCTGGCACACACAGAATGATAACGATGCCCAGACTTGTGTGCAGAAGAGGCCCAGCTCTCCCAGCAGTGTGGGCACTGAGATGTCAGGACAGGTGGCCCATGAGCTGCCCAGCACCTCTCCTGCCCCAGGAAGTCCCATGGAGGCCAAGCCAGCAGCTGTTGCTGCCCTGGCTGGAGCTGCTGAGGAGGAGCCTCCCGAGCCTCTAGCTCCCAATGTGGAAAATGGACCAGCTTCTCCTGTCCTCAGTGAGGAGGTGCCATCAGCAGGGACTGAGAGCCCAGCCCCTGCCCCACCCAGCCCCCCAGGCTGCAGCCAGGCTCTGCTGGACTTTGCGCAGAGCATCAGCTGTGATATCGTGAGCCAGGCTTTGCTTGAGGTCCAGGCATCAGGCCAGCAGTCAGAGGAACAGAGGGACCTGGAGCAAAGCATGGCTGCAAAACTGGAAGCTCCAGAAGAAAGGGAAGAGAGCTCAGCCTCTGCCCCACAAAGCACCCACTGCCTGCCCAGCCCCTTGCCCAGCCTGCAGGGAACCCAGGTGCACAGTGAGCAGCAGGAGGAGGCAGAGAGGTGGTCAGTCGTGGCAGAGCAAGAGAGCAAGGAGGGCACCTTGGCTGGGGAGCTTGACAACGATGAGGAAGACCCAGAGCTTTCCCAATGTGAAACAAACAAATACCAAGAAGTGTCCCAAGGGGAAGTCTCCATGGAGCAAGAGCTGTCCCCAGGAGAAGTTGGTAGCTACCAGGAATTGTCCCAAGGGGAAGCCTCCAGAAGGCAAGGGCTGTCCCCAGGAGAAGTTGGTGGCTCCCAGGAATTGTCCCAAGGGGAAGCCTCCAACGAGCAAGAGCTGTCCCCAGGAGAAGTTGGTAGCTACCAGGAATTGTCCCAAGGGGAAGCCTCCAACGAGCAAGAGCTGTCCCCAGGAGAAGTTGGTAGCTACCAGGAATTGTCCCAAGGGGAAGCCTCCAACGAGCAAGAGCTGTCCCCAGGAGAAGTTGGTAGCTATCAGGAATTGTCCCAAGGGGAAGCCTCCAACGAGCAAGAGCTGTCCCCAGGAGAAGTTGGCAGCTATCAGGAATTGTCCCAAGGGGAAGCCTCCAACAAGCAAGAGCTGTCCCCAGGAGAAGTTGGTAGCTATCAGGAATTGTCCCAAGGGGAAGCCTCCAACGAGCAAGAGCTGTCCCCAGGAGAAGTTGGTAGCTACCAGGAATTGTCCCAAGGGGAAGCCTCCAGAAGGCAAGGGCTGTCCCCAGGAGAAGTTGGTGGCTCCCAGGAATTGTCCCAAGGGGAAGCCTCCAACGAGCAAGAGCTGTCCCCAGGAGAAGTTGGTAGCTACCAGGAATTGTCCCAAGGGGAAGCCTCCAACGAGCAAGAGCTGTCCCCAGGAGAAGTTGGTAGCTACCAGGAATTGTCCCAAGGGGAAGCCTCCAACAAGCAAGAGCTGTCCCCAGGAGAAGTTGGCAGCTATCAGGAATTGTCCCAAGGGGAAGCCTCCAACAAGCAAGAGCTGTCCCCAGGAGAAGTTGGTAGCTATCAGGAATTGTCCCAAGGGGAAGCCTCCAACAAGCAAGAGCTGTGCCCAGGAGAAGCCAGGAGCTCCCAGAAATTGTCCCAAGGGGAAGCCTGCACAGAGCAAGAGCTGTGCCCAGGAGAAGCCAGGAGCTCCCTAGAATTTTGGGAAGAATGCACAGAGAAAAAGCCTTCCCAAGGAGAAGTCGGTAGCTCCCAAAAACTGTCTAACTGGGAAGAATACAGTGAGCAAAAGCTGTCCCATGAAGTTGGTAGGTATGAAGAACTCTCTGATCTGGAAGAGTCCATCGGCCAAGAGCTTTCTGAAGAGGAAGACTCTATTGTCCAGGAGGTGTCCAAAGGGAATGTTAATAGACCTTCTGTGCAGTCCCGCTGGGAAAACAACAGTTATAAAGAGCTCATGCAGGACAACTGGGAACACGTGAGTGTCCACAGCACCTGGGTCAAGCCCTTGCTGCAGGAGGACAGGTCGGATGAACTGAGCATCCTCGAGCTGCCTGAAGAAGAAGACAGGGAGCAAAGACTGAGACGCTTTGCAGAAGATGGGCTCCAAGTGCCTGTCCCTCGGGAGGCTTGGGTTGAGCACCAGGCATTCGAGATGCGCCCCCAAGTGCTGTTCTGGGCCTTGCCTCTCCATCTGAAAGCCCAAGCCACCAGAGCACGTCCAGTTTCTCCTGCCTTCAAGGAGAAGGTGCCAGAGGCCTGCCCTGCCCTGTGCAGCTGCCCCAGTTGCTCAGCTCCCCAGGTGGGAGCCCAGGCCCTCAGGTGGCAGCAAGCTCCCCAAAAAAAACATCCTTCCCTTGCCAGACGGATCCTGCAGGCACTGCGCAGCCTGTTCTGCTGCCCTTGCCTGATGCCACCGCTGGAGGGTTAATGCCCTCTGCCAGCACCAGGCCAGGCCCTGCAGATGGTGGCTGGCCTGCAGCCTGCCCAGCGTCCTGAGGAAGCCACACATACTGCCCTTGCCTGGACACGTCCCTACAGCCTGAGTAATCCCTGGCTGCTTTGGATCATCTCAAGTGGGTGTCCCGAAGACCAAATATTACTGATGTGGCCAGCCCCAAATAAGCAGCCCTGGGGGACATTTGGTGCCAGATGGCTCAGCGGTGAATCACAGAGAATCATCAAGGTGGGAAGAGACCTTGAAAGTCATCCAGTCCCACCATCACCCTGGCACCACCATCATCACCCTGAAACCATGTCCCCAAGTGCCACATCCAGATGACTCTTTAACACTTCCAGAGATAGTGACTCCACCACCTCCCTGAGCAGCTTTTTCCAATGCCTGACAACTCTGTCAGGGAAAAATTGTTTCTGAAGTTTAATCTGAACCTCCCCTGGCAGAACCTTCTCTGGAGGAAAGGCCATTTCGTCTCATCCTGAAAGGATTACATGCTGATCCTTTGGGATTTTATCCATGAGGAATGGGCACAGACAGAAGGTATTGCTCCCAGGACTCCAATGCACACTGCAGGATTGCGACACATGCAGCTCATCCAAAACAAATGAAAGTTGGGTTTAAGTTATAGTAGTAGTAAAAAAAAGAAAACCCACACCAAAAAAACCCACAAAAAAACCCTCACAACAAAAAAACATAAAATGAAGAATAAGAATAGGAATAATAATAATAAGATTTAGAAGATGAAGAAATAGTAGTACTAAATAAGAATAAGAATGAGAATAAAAATGAGAATAAGAAGAAAAAGAAAAAGAAGAAGACGAAGTAGAAGACGACAAAGAAGATGAGGAAGAAGATGTAGAAGAAATAATAGTAGTAAAGAATAAGAATAAGAATAGGAATAAGAAGAATAAGATGATGTAGAAGAAGAAATAGTAATAGTAGTAAAAATCACAATAAGTAAAGAAGAAAAATAATAAGACTACTAAGATAAAGAAATAGTAGTAGTAGTAAATAATACTACTAATGAAAATCAAAATAAGTCTAGAAATAATAATTAGAAGAAATAGTGGTAGCAAATAATAATAATAATATATTGATGATAATAATAATAATAATAATAATAATAATAATATCAAGTTAAAATACACACCCACACATCTTCTAGAATCACAGAATGTTTTGGGTTGGGAAGGGCCTTAAAGATCCTCTAGTTCCATGTGACTACCTTCTGCTGTCTTTCTCTCTGAGACCTATTTCCTATTTCTTTCTATCCCGCTATTCCACATTTCTCATTAAATAAAATCTATATTAAATAAAATCTGCATGTTGGCATCATTTGTGCCTTGGTTTGGGCAGATGCATCTCTCCCTAATTGGACTGGAACTCATTCTCTGCCCCACCTGTCTTTATAGCAGAGCTGCTGCAGCTCTCTGGGCATCTCCATTGCTCTCCTCTGAACTCATTCTAACAGGTCCATATCCTTCTTGTGCTGGGGCCCCCAGACACGAATGTAGTGTAGGTGGGCTCTGACAAAAGTGGAGTAGAGGGCCAGAATCACCTCCCTTGACCTGCTGCTCTTTGCCCATTTTCATGCAGTCCAGGACATGGGTGGCTTTCTGGGCTGTGAGCACAGACTGCTGGCTCATGCTGAGCTTCTCATCCATCAGCACCCCTAAGTCCTTCTACTCAGCCCCTGCCCCTCTCAGCTTCCTGTTCCCTGCAAATGAGCTGAGGGGAAGCTCCATCCACTCTGTGTTATTGGCGAAACCACTAAAGAGCCCTCGTGCCAGGGCAGAGCCCTGAGGGACACCCGTTGTCCCTGGCCTCCACCTGCACATGGAGGCACTGAGCAAAACCCACTGGCTGCATCCATCTGGCCAATTCCTCATGCCCTGCATAGCCCACCCTCTGAAGTCAGGCCTCTGCAGTGTGGGGCTTGGGGTGCCATGTGGCACTGTGTCCAATGCCTCACAGGGACTCTGGGCATATCAGGGCTGTCAGAGACTGAAATGTTATGGGTAATAGCTTAAACACTGCTATGAAGCAGTTTTGCCCATTACAGCAAAACCATATAAAGAGGCTGAGACCACCCCTCCTTGACCAACTGTGACCTTGAGCTGACTTTGGACTGTGATTTAAGCTGCCTAATGGAACTTGAGATATGAAAATGGTAACACTACTGTTCAATTACCTCAGATCTGAGGGCAAGTAAACAAGACTAAGGGAGAATAATGTATCCACAAGAAAGCAAAACCCAGCAGCTGTCCTGAAAATCATCCCTGTCTGGGTTTGGTCTGGGGGAAGCCATAGTCCACAGGTTCATCTGCTGAGGCCAGGTTTGCACACACTTCCTACCAACCAAGAAGGAAGGAGGAGAGTTTTGGGGGTGTGGTGTAACCTCTGGTCAGAGCCAGTGACCAAGATGCGCCAGTTCTGGCAGATATCCGTGACAAGCATATGTCAGTGAATATCCATCCATATTTCTCACCTAGAGACAGAGTGGTGTTATGTTTCTTCTGGAAACACATATATACACATATAGTGTCCCTTAGTATCACACCCTCCATGAATGTTAACAGGTTCTGTTAGGATTTTTGTGCTGTTGTGCCCTCTTTCCAGCTTGACATGTGTTTAAGCTTTAAGATTATGGTGATCTAGGTTGCTTTAGTCTGCATGACAGTGAAATTAAACAAACTGGTCTTAAATAGAATACTTAGTTGAATCATTTTACTGGATGACATTTAAATTTTCCTCTTGGGGTAGCACCATTGTGAAAACTCTTATAGTCTGGGAAATATTGAAATTTTAAAGATTTTTACTGTACTTTAGCTCCTAGAGAATGACATACAATGTGTACTTGATAATTCACATTATTTTTCCCTTTTATATGCTTATAACTAAAGCTGTGACACTTTCCTCTGCATTTACTGAACTGTAGCAAAATCTCTGAAGCACCAATAATCTGATTTTAACAACAGAATGTCTTTGACAGTGGTCAAGCCAGAACTGAAGAAATTCCAAGATGAAAATGTAAAAGCAGTGGTAATGCAAAGGCTTTGAAAGAAAGATATTCTACTTTTCCTTCCCAGCACTTCTTGACAGTGTTGTTCTGTCCCATTCATGTGACAGTAATATATGGCTCATCTAAACATAGTTCTTTCAAATATTGGCCTTTGAATGTGGGGACATTATTTTTCCTTCATCGCTGCCAAAAGCAATGTGCTATAATTTGCCTTATCCACACGAAAGGATGAAAAAAAAAAAAAGGAAAATAGATCCATTGTTGGAAGAGACAGAAGACAAATCTCATTCAGCAACCTACAAAGGCAACACCAAGGTGAAAATTTTTCACAGTTTGCATGTGCAGCTAAAGTGGTGCTGGGCTTTGCACCAAGTATTAAATTTCCTTTATCTGTGCTGTGTTAAAGGGAATTGTGACAGGCTGAAACAGGCACAGAAGGTATAAATAATATTGAGACTGGTCAGAAATTATTTGAATTTAATTCTTGCCCTGTTACTTTCAGCTTCACAATCTCTGGCATGCCAAGAGAGTCTAAAAGCCAGGATTGTCACATATCAACAGAGTGAAAAATGGACAACACAGTAGAAGTGATTTCCAAAACACAGCTGCTCATGTATACCATATGCATTGTCATATGTATGCTGGATTATAAACTCAAGTCTTCTAAGTAACAACTCCCACTCATCTCGTTGTAGAGAAAAAGCATCGCTAAACTGAGCAGCAATTTTTTAGAAATAACAAATATGTCCATTCTATCTATATTTGAATCCAAAGGAAAGATCCGAAGCAAAAACCTTAGGCTTGTAAGATACAGGCTTCCACTAATCTTTTTAATTTATGTGTGGATAACTGTGTGCATTATTCAGTCTTAGTAATAAAGAGGCTACAACTGGACGTGACTGGTTTTAAATTGGTCTAATGCCAGTGCTGGGTGAAAATGTGATGAGAACTTAGGAGGTGCGGTCTAAAAAGAGACATTTTCCCCTCAGTCCTGAGAAGCATTCTCAAGATGTAGCAACAGAAGCACAGAGGAAAAGAATGATTACCTTGGGGTCACTAGAGGAGGCTATGTAGTATTTGAGCCCCTATTAGGTTTGTTACAGATCACATTTATTTCCCAGGCCTGAGATCTGAGTACTGAGCCCAAAGGAAATTCCATATAATTTTATACTTTGGAGAGTTTACTTTTACAGGGAAAGCTTTATTCCAGATTAGTTGAGCAATCCATAGCCCCTGGTGTAAAGGTAGGATCTTACTTAATATTCTAGCAATTTCTGATTGTAACTTCAAATATTTTTTTTTTCAGTTTAGCTAACCACTTGTGAGTCTTTATTTTGACAAACCAGTCACAGAGTCTGGATTTATTCTCAAAATATAGGACAATTTTACTTTTCAGGAACTACTCCTAGGTCTGCACAAAATCATGGCCTGTGTCTTGGAGCTATCAGCACCCTCACTCCAGCTGCATAGAGCAGCTGCTGATGTGCATGGACAGCAAAAATGAAAGGCACTCAACCTCATTAATTTAAACCTTCATTTCTTTGACAACAGCATGCTTATCTTCATGGACAAGTTTCCGACTGTTTCTTCTTTGGATTTAATTTTGAGAGAACAATTACATCCTAGTATCAAACACCTGGAGTTCTTTTTAGATCTCAGTCCAGTTTTCTATTCTTAAATTTATGAATGACTATCAAAAGACTTTATCAGTAGTGAGTTTCTACTTACATATCATTGTTATATTGGCAACCCTTAAGTCAGCAGACCCATGAGCAGTTTATTTTGGCATACGCTGGTGAAATAAATGATTCCGCTTTCCATCTAGCTCCTACCCATATCTTCTCTCCTGAGCTGGCATCAATGTCCATGCACCTGCATGGTGAACTGATACACTTTCTCTGCAAAGTTTTTTTGGCTGAGGCTGGACATCTTTCAGCAGTTACCACATTTGATTGTGAGGCTGGCCACACTAACCAGAAGTGCTTACAGAATTAAAAATGCTACATATGTATCTACTATGGCAACAAATGTTTTTGTTAGTCTTTTAATACTAGGCCAGTAATCTTTAGCATCAGGTTGATTGAAGTGTATCTGCACATTACCAAAAAAAGGGGTAATCACTAGCTGGTTATCTGCAAATCTTTCAGGGTATTCTGATTTTTGCAAAGACTTGTAACTGCAAATTCTTCAAAAGAGACATTAAATATCCTCATTGCAGAAAGTACATAAAGATGTGTGAAACTCAAGCCGACAGATACCATGCTGCATATAATAAGGAGACATGGTATGTTTCAAAGTTTTGGCTGTTCTTACATTTTGTGGTTTAGATGTATAAGCTTAAGAGGAAGTGACAAGATTATTCTTAAGATTAGCTGTAAATTCTGGCCAGCCAGGAAAAAACTGAAATTTGGTAGTAGTTTTACCCTTGGAAAGGCAGAGAGACATTTTTTTATTTTAATCAATATTCACTTGCCATTTGTACCAGTCCTGCAGAGGGTCATCAGGTCTCTGTAAAAGAGCAGGTTTGCAGTTTCCAGAGCCCTGTAAAGCTGCTGTACATGAGTATGGAGTAAGCTTCTCTCAAGCTGCTACAGGTAGTACTTTTGGCACACTCTTGAAACATTCTGTAGCAGATCTAGACTCATTGCAAAGGTGGGGGGAAAAAAAGCTGCTGCCATCTGTCCTGCAGAGCAAACACCAGTCAGAAACAAGTATGTTCAGGTCCTGCTGCTGCCCGGAAAAAAAAGTTGGGGGTCCCTGTCAGTATATATATTTATTAAATACAACTGCTTATATGTTAATAAAGGTAAAAATTTGAGGAGTCCAGAAGTCCAGACTGAGGAAGGGGAGGCAAAAAGTCTGCCTTGAGGCTGTGCTGGGGAAAAAAAGTGGGACATTCCCCTAACTGGGGAAAAACAAAAAAAGGTAACAGAACATCTTAATTCTACTTGAATACTTGAACATAATTTATACTAGCAAATGTTTGCTTCAACAGGCAGTTTGACAAAAGTTGCCATAACTGCAGTTCACTGCAGTATCTTTACCAATCATACCACTAAGTGATCTCCAAGGTAGAGATATCTGATAAATCATCTGAGTTAATCTATGGAAAACATCTTAGTGCTTTTCCTCATGGAAGGATTACTCTTTTAATAAACAGATTGTTGAGTTTGGGGTTTTTTTCCATTAATTTTAATTTTAATCATCATTTCAAATATGTCACTGGGAAATCAGAAGCCTTTAAGGAAACTTTAGGTCTTGTATCACAGAACCTTCATGTTGTTAGCACATTTGGATTCAGTCTGGGAAATGGTCCACTTGAACCAACTTACTCTTATTTGTGTTTCGAAGTGCCAAGGAAGAGGAGCTTTTAAGTATACAGAAAGATACATATTCTCATTGAATACTTATTAACGAGAGAGGAGTCAAAGAAAACACCACACATGATTCCTGTTATTACTTCTAAATTTTTTCCAGAGTTGCCACTTCCCAGAGGATGCCTGTGTATTCAAAGCCGGCATGCTTCTGAACTTCTGTCTACATCACAGCTTTCTCCTGTGTTGCACTGGTGTCCTTATTTGTGTGTTACTTCTAGCACCTGGGTCTCCACATACCAGGCTAAATATTAGAAGTTTCTTATATAGAATTGTAAGCCATGTAGCAGGCAGGTCCTGCTTGATTAACCTCTACAGCCTTTCCCTCATCCACAAGTGGGTCACCTTGTCAGAGAAGGAGGTCAGGTTACCCATCCAATGTCAAGATACGGCACCTGGGGACGTGGTTCAGTGGTGAAAATGTCGCTATTAGGTTAATGGTTGGACTCAATGGTCTGAGAGGTATCTTCCAACCTTGATGATTCTACGATTCTTTGCAGAAGACACCTTTAATCAGACAAAAGTTATAAATGCACACCACCACTTAGAAATTGATGGGACTGTTTCACTTAACTTTGGCTGTCTAAAAGTTATGTGTCTAATCTAGTCCCAGATGATCCTACTATAGTCAGTGAAACTGTACAGTTGCCTCTAGACAGCAGATATCTTGCCCAGGATAAGTATCAAAGTTAGATTGGTATAAAAGACCTGAACCACTACCTGAAGATGTCTCCACCTCTTCATCAACTATAAGAGAAACCTAGGCAACAAAATAAGGTTCATTATATTGGACAGCTAAAAGTAGGTCACACTGCTCCCATCCTTTCTGACACATTCCCTCTCAGTTTCCTACAGAAATCACTGCTACTCTAGCCAGAGTTGCCACTGCTCTGTGCTACAGCTTCAGCTTACAGTCTTTTGTTTTTCATCTTTTTCTTAGTTCTCCTTGCTCCTGCGATGACTTTGAAAGTTTCTCTAAGTTGTTTGTACCACTTAGATGCAAGAGGCTGTGACTCATATGTACCAAAAATCCTGGCACACAGAGTGTTATCAGCTTTACAAGTCTCCTCAGGTATGGACACTTCTGTAGTGCTTAGGCCACTGACCCTCTCAGGGCTTTACTCAGCAACAAAGCTACATTTTCTGCCTAACTCCTGTTGGCTCAGTGTGCATGCTGAAGTCTCAGGTTCTCTCTTGTGCATCATTAGATTTGTATATATGCAGCTAATCCAGCCTTCTAGATAGCTGATCAAATACTTTATGGATCAAGCAGAACCTCTCCTATTGCAACACTTGAAATACTTACTGGCTATTTTTTTTTTTAATTAAAAAAATAGGCTATTAAGTTGACATTTTGCACTAGGATTTTCAGTAGATTCACATTTTCTCAATTTTTTAGTACCTGTTCCAATGCTCAGGTTACTTCTCATGCTACAAAACATGTTTCTGTCTGTAACTCTGCTTTAACAAGGACTGAGGATAGTTTAACACCTTTTCTGATTTTTCCAGCTGCGTGGGATCTCTGCTGAGAAGAAATTTTCCTAGGATTTCTCCACTCCACTCAGAGAACTCAGGGAGGAAGTTAATTTCTTCAAAATCATTCTTTGGAAAAGCCTATGGGTTTACACTGCTTAGAGTCTAGGGAGATTAGCCTCACTAGGCTAAAACTTTTTGTGAATATTCTCTGAAGCATTTTTGAAGTTCCTGACAAGTTTTTCTTTCCTTCAAAAAGCTGTTGAATTGGTTTCAAAGAAACATAACCTTTATGTACCTTCATGTTGTGTGCACTCTCCTCTGTCAAACCCTGCAGTCTGCTTGGGTAACCTTCCCTATGTAGGTAACAGACTGATACCTCCACCTTACAACATGCAGTCTGCTGGTCCCTGAGGAAAGCCTCAAGCCGTTGTGGTTTTGATTGCCTGACACTTTAGGAGACAGGAGAGGAAACTGTACATTGGTCAATGATCTTAATATTCAGCAGGGAAAGGAAGGGGACAAGCTTGGTCTTGGATCCTCAGCCTAACCCAGAGTACAGTATCAATTACTCTCTGCCTTTTTTTTTTTTTTTTTAAGATTGTACAACTTTTATTATATATAAAAATTAAATATTAAAAATAACCTGATTGTATTCTTGCCTACGGATGGAATGGGTGTTGACTGCATATTGTTGTGGGTTTAATAAGAATGAAGCTAAAACCTTGGGATTTTTGTTCTGTTTCCAAAGCTAAGAAATAATAAAGTTTTCAAATTTTAATGAATGTTCCCTCAGATTCTACTATGTAGCCAAGTTAAAAAATAATTTTGATTTTCTTTCTTTTAAAAACTTAACATCCCCACATCTCTATGTGATTAAAGTATATTTCAAGATTTCTGTTGCATGTAGAGTCTAGGGAAAGTGAAAATATTGCTGCCCTAAGAATTGGAAAAAAACGTCAAATTTGCATAACTGTAACATTTAACTGCTTAATCTTTACTCTAGCTCTGTAAAGGTGGAATGACCATTGATAAACATGTTCATCTCAGAAACAGATTACACACTGGTCCAAGAATAAGATGTCAGCTGGTGCCCTCATGTGGATAAGTGTGCCATTATATATAATGGAAAATGAAACTTTTAGTCAAAACAAAGCCACAGAAACTTTAGCATCTCAGATTTGCACACAGAATTTGGAAAGATTGTTTAAGGGTCTTTAATTATTCACTTGCAGTATAGGCAATGCCATTTACTTAGTTGTAAGCAGAATTTTCTACCTGGATGCCAGGATATAGCATAGGTCTTAATGTAAATTTTAAGTATGAAACTGAACTCATTCTTATCTGCAGAACCACAGTCTCTCTCCCTCAAAAAACCCCTACAGATTCATTCTAAAATGTAGAAGTTATCAAGTGACTGGCTTTCAGAACTAATCACACAACCTTTTTCCAGGGTTTGGAAAAATTTCAACAGAATATAATCTTTTTGAAGAAATGTCTTTCTTATTTACAAAGAAAGCATTCCAGCTGCCAGCCATCACAGAGAAGAGTTGAATAAGCACAGGGCATATGGGCTGGTGGAAATAATTCCCTTCTGATCAGCCTCAGTGGAAGAAATTATCAGTCCAGATCTAGACGTGGTTTTCTGGAAGTGTGCAAAACAGGTAAGTGAAAAGCACAGATAAGAATACTAGTTCAGTTCTATTTACCGACTGTGTGATGATGAACATCTGCAGACTGTCAGCTGAGATCCTGTGGATGGCAAGTAGGTAAGTATGAGAGCGGGCATGATGCAAGCTGCAGCCTCCTCTGTGGGATATGCCCAGCCACTGCCCTGGAGGGATGTCTGCTGAGATAAGGAGATTGGGCAATCTCCCAGCAGGACTCCCTGGAAAGGCAACTACTTCTCTGGTCATGGCGAGGAAAGGCAGATCCACAATCCTTTGGGAGACACTATGCAGATCATTCTGTAACCCACTGGTCTGTCCCAGATCCTCTGTAATCCGTTGATCCCTTGCTGATCCCCTGTATCCCTATAAAAGCAAGCTCAATGGGCCCCTGTGGCTCAGAGAGGGTTCTTGTCCCTGGCTCCCCCCTTCACCGGAGGGGACCAGCAATAAAGCTACCTTCACGAGGAACCAGCCACATGAGCCTCTCGTCTCTCTCTCTCCCTGGTCTGGCCTGGAGGCTGCCCTGCAGAGCTGAGCTGAAATCACGAGCTGACAAGCACTAAAGAGCTGACAGCCTCTGCAAGGGCCCTCCTGCCAGGAGCTGAGGGAAGACACCGGGCTTCGGGAAGGCGATTCCTTTTGGGACCATCTCCCCGGACCGGTCACCTCTTCCTGGGTCAGAACCGCTGACCCCATCACCAGCTGTAATACACTCCCTGCCATGGACAGAGCAGGTACACTTCTACTGTCTACTGTACAACTGTTCCTTTGGAGTGCTTATAAATGCGTATGCATTTTTAACTCTATTACATGTAAATGTTAAACTCTAAGTGTAGAATTAATCAAGTTGTGCAGTATTCTACAGAACCAGCTATATAATATTTACACCTTAAGCGTAAGGAAGATTGAAGCAAAACTTCCAGAATGTTTTAACAGATATCAAAAGAATCACCCTGTCATATAACCAGAATCTAAACCTAAGATGGACTGCTATTTGCAGAATACCCTGTCACAATTGTGCTGTCTGTGCCCCCAGTGGCAGCTAAAGACACTGACCTGCAATAAAGATACTAAACTAAAATATTAATCTGAAATAATAGTAAGTAAAAACTTCTGCAAAACTTCCACTTCCAAGCTGAGTAAAGCAGCAACAATGATTATAAAGAATTGAAAGGCAAGGTAACTGCAATCTGTAATTTGACATTACAAGTTCTGAACCAGTAGATAAAGAGGTTGACTTCATTTTCATCTGCCACCCACAGATCTGAGGAGTTCCTGGGGAATTCCATTGGCTTCAGCAAACTGATATTGTGAAATGCTGCTTACTTCGTGCTGTGTTTCAAATTCTTACACATCATGATAACTAGAGTGCCAACAATTTAACATTTTTACATCTGGGAATGTAAACTAACAATGTATTATTTATCTGCCAACCTTTCACATCTCCCTGCTCTAGGTGCTTTACAAAAGAAGGACAGAAAAGCATACAAACCCACTGAAATACTACAAATGAGAGATATTTTATCTTTCTAAACATTATTTCAGATATCTGATTTGATAGCATTCAAAATTTCTTGCCCTTTAACCACTTTGTTACAGAAATTCAAGAACTTTGCAGGAAGCAATGCATTTTTGACAATACAATCTCTTTTTTTTCCAAGACAAATAACACATTTGATATTTTAAATATTTAGATTATCCAGATCAAATATTAGCCAGGCAGTTCAGTACAAGGCACTTTCTAATATGAGGTTCTGTGGGTTAAAACTTGCACTTTCCTTTGGCACTGATTACGTTAGCATCAACACTGAATGCCCTAATGCCCTTTCCCATCATTCTTCAGAGCATGTGTTGTACAACTTGATAATAATAATCCAAAACTCCATAACTGGCTTTATTTGAATGATGATGGTGTGCATTCTAGTTTAACACAAGCTTGAGATACCTTTTTGGGTAAAGGAGAGTATAAAAACGAAAGAGGTCACCTCTCTAAGAATACTATAGCTGCCAACAGAAAAGAAAAACACTTTTACACAAACCCTGAAAAATTGTGGGTTTTTAAAATCTTATTGAAGGAGTTACACATTTCACTTACTGCTGTTGCTCAATAAAAATAAATTCTTGTAGAAAAGACTTGCCCATAAATGCGACAGTTGAACAGAAAGACTTGTGTGCCTATGAATTATAGTTCCGGACTGCTTATACTCTGCCTTAAAGCTGTGTATTCTTTCTCTGTACTTGTGCAATGCAATTATATTAGAAGGCACTCTTAAAACTGGGTGATCTATTGGTTTAGGGAGCTAAAGATTAATTCCAGATGTAGTCATGCTCTTCTAGCCCTTCAAAAAGTAACTACTGCACCATCTGTTTTGTAATAGACAATTTCAAAGAGTGCCAAGGGGAATGTTAAATACATTGGTCAAATGGCCACAATATACCTCACACACAAGAATCCTAGAGGTCACAGTGCCTCAGACAGATTCATATTTCCAAGTTCTTCTCTCCATTGTTCCACTATGGAAACTCAAAGAAAAGCTCTTCTTCCTCCCAAAATAGTACGGAGATGTTTTCCAGATTATTACCAGTGTTGACATGTACGAGGCCAAATTCAGACCTGAATTCAGTGGAATGACTGGAATTCACAGTGTCACAGACATGTCTCCCATACCTGCCTCACTTCTGGATCCTTGTAGATTATTCCAAATGTTTTTTTGGAGCTTTTTGGGGGGTTGGGGTGTTGGTTTTTCTCTTTTATTCCTTGTTTGGCTTTTTTAAATGAAATCAATAAGAATTTAGTGCTAAAATGACTTCCAATTTGGCTGGTTGCCCAAGGAAAATGAAGGGTGCATGAGGTAATGAAGGGTTATTCCATGTCATGAGTGATAATTTTTATTTTTCCTAGTTACTTAAGGAAGTCTGAAGTAAAGGAATTGTCTCTGTTCTTCTAAAGAAAGTCTTATGCATCAATATCTACATCTCAAGCATATACAAAAAAAGAGCACTCAGGTCTGCCATCAACATGGCCTAAATTCTTCGCAACAACAAAACTGGAGTAAAAAGCATTCTCTGAAGATTTCCCAAGTATAAATCTGAACTTCAGAGCAGCAACTCATGATTTATACCAAACAGTCCTGAGAAAAGATCTAAAATGAAAACAAAGGGAAACAGAAAATCTGCTAGGAATTAGAGAATCACAATCTCGTGCAGTCCTAGAGAGGCTTTTTTTTTTTTTTCTGCAGTGACATTAGGTAAATAATGGTAAAAAGAATTAAAGATTAACAACATGTCTCCAGTTCATTCCTCTGGTTTTCGCAGTGCAGCCAGTCATATTTTATACCAATTCTTGTAATAAGTTGTTACAAAATTAGCTTAGGGCTAGCAGACAGACCCATGCTGTACATGTATTGCTGACTTTGCTGTGGTTCTCTCTATTCAACATCACATGTAGACATTCAACATCACATGCAGAATCAGTGCTTTAGACTGTAAGCATAGTGTCTGCGCATACTCCAGCTACATCTAAAAGTTCAAAGTTTGCTGCTGGTAAGTAAGAAAGAATTTAGTAGGAAAAACACACCCTTATGATTCCTTAGTATTATTAAAACTGAACTTCTTTAAGTCACTATTTGGGCAGTGTAAGGAAATCCCATACATACAGGACAATTTGCACTTTTTCAGTATTAAACATTATTAAAACAAAGAAAAGTTGGAAAGAGGAATAGGAAATACCTGCTTTGGAGGACTTTATAACATAACTTTTTAGAAATTTTAGACATCTGAAAGAAATACATTCTGAAAATGTACACATACTACATCCTGGCTAATGTACCTATTGGTGTGGGAGGATACATACACACCTTCCAGCTACAGCAAAGACCCCATTGCTTAGGACAAGATTTAATTGAAAATAGTCAACTCAATAAGTAGCAG
The DNA here is from genome assembly GCF_965178545.1 of Coloeus monedula. Taxonomy (NCBI): domain Eukaryota; kingdom Metazoa; phylum Chordata; class Aves; order Passeriformes; family Corvidae; genus Coloeus; species Coloeus monedula. The sequence continues at coordinate 68,580,424 of NC_138822.1, forward strand.
AACTAGACGTTATACATTACAGATACTCATACTCCAAACCAAAAGCTTCAAGAAGAAAATGGTGCCTGAAAAAATGATACAGAACAGGAAATATTTTAAGGGAAAATCATAGAGAGCTGGTCTATAGAATTATGGATAATTTTGAATCCTGGTCTCTACATAGCTCACTTATCTCCTCCAGAGCAATAAAAACATCTCTTATTTAATCTTATGTAGGTATCCATAGTCTCCTCCCAAAATCATCAAACAAGCCAAACAACCACACAATCAAATAAAATCAATCCGGATCAAGCTCATTCTTGCAAACCAAGCAGTGTAGTTGCCCCACCTCTTGCTGAGGCTGATGTTCCTGGAAGATAAGGCCTCCAGAATGAAGAGGTACTCAGGGAGAATTTTGTTTTAGACACTAATACTACATCTCAAAGATGGAGCTCAAAGAAAGAAAATTCAGAAGAAAAAAGAAAGAAATCCAGAAGCAAAGCTTCTCTCCTTATTCCATAGTTTTCTTAACCCTAAATGTACAGATGAATCCTTCAAAGCTCACTGTTTTCTAGGCTGAGAGGCTAATTTTCTCCGGCTGAGCCCAGCACTCCCTCACTTCACTCTATGAACACCTATGGTACACCTTTTGCATGGGAAAAATGTGCCAGCCACTTGCTAGCTACTGGCTGGGTCATACACACCATGTCAAAGTGATCTATTCCATTTAAGATGTATAGATCCAAAATTACACATCCCAGAGTAAAAAGAAACCAATTATTTTATTCACTTGACACATGCTGTGCTTAGGAGAGTTCAATTTGTAACACTAGTTAATCATTCACAAAAGAACAGAGTTTTAAAAAGTAACTTATTTGTTCCTCACAGCACAGGATTAAGACACAATGTACTGAATAACTGGTGCAATACAATTGCTCTGCAGAAATGATTATATTTCTATCACACACTTTTTGGAAAACGTAATCACTTTAAATTTCATTGTGTTTGTAACTCAGAGGCAAGAATTATTACGCAGAAAGGTCTGCTTCCTTTCTCAGCCATCTTTTTAATTATTTGAGGGATTTTTTTTTAACCGACAGTGTTGCATCCAGTAAGGATTGATGTTCATATCCAGAGAAGGGCAACAGAGCTGGTGAAGGGTGTGGAGCACAAGTCCTGTGAGGAGCAGCTGAGGGAGCTGGAATTGTTTAGCCTGGAGAAAAGGAGGCTCGGGGGTGACATTACCACTCTCTACAACTCCCTGAAAGGAGGCTGTAGCCAGGTGGGGGTCTCTTCTCCCAAGTAACAAGCAGCAGGACAAGAGGAAATGGCCTCAAGTTGCACCAGGGAAGGTTTAGTTTGTATATGAGGAACCATTACTTCACTGAAAGGGTGATCAGGCCTTGGAACAGGCTGCTCAAGAAAGTGGTGGAATCACTGGCCCTGGAAGGGTTCAAAAAACCTGTGGATGTGACACCTAGGGATATGGTCTAGTGGTACTGGGGTAACGATTGGACTCAATGATCTCAACGGTCTTTTCCAACCTTAACAACTCAATGACCACCATCCCAAATCACAATAACTGACCACAAATTCTGTGTCACTGATGACAGGAGAAATGGGTGTGCATGTCTTTACAAACGACTAGATAACCTGAAAGAACCAATCAGGTTCTGGAAGAATGGGTGTGGGGGTGCATGTTGGAGGGGAGATATGCAGTATGCAGATCTGGAAGGCTGTATCTTCCTAGTACCTCACCCAATGGGGAAAGTAGGAGGACGTTTAGAATAAATAGAGGCTGTGTCCCCTAAAAACTCTCGAGACACCCCAGATGGGTATGCCCCAGCAGAATCTCCCTAGTTTTGAGTAAAGTTGATTTTTGCAGGACTCCTCTGACTTGTTTGTGGACACTGGCCTTTGGCAATATGATTTTCTGCACACTGGTAATAACTGTGGATTTGCCCTGGTTTGTCTGCCTGGAGGAGCTCCTCCATTACTGCTGTGAGGTTGAGTGTCACCAGACAAGCACTACAGAAACAACCCTCGCCACCCACAAGGAATCGCTGCACAGTTGTGAGCTGTGGAACAACTGCTGTAGGTCTCTCGGCAGCACTTTCTACACACACCATGCCACCCTTCCCTCCGGGTGAGAGCCAGCGTTTTCCCACCCTCTGTCCTTCCATGCTTAGCTACTGAAAGCAAAGGTGTAGTTGTCCATCCCGCGCTAAAACAGGCCCTAACCCTGAAGTACTGTGTCTTGCGACGGATCCGTGGCTTTTACACGCCAACTATACCTGTGCATTTAGTAGATGTTTAACACGTGCAAGGCTGTGGACGCGTAATGTTTGCGAACATCTGCAATCCCGATGCGCGCGGGGCTCCGAGTCCCCCTGAACTTCCGGCTTGTAAAAGTGCCGTTCCCAAAACCTCAACCTGAGTTTTGGGGCAAAGCCGCGGCCTCTCCCACCTTCGCCACCCACCCGTCCGGAAGAGGAGCCCGGGCTGCCCGGCCCGACAGCGCAAGCGGGGCCACCGCGCTCCCGGCCAGGCCGCAGGGGGCGGTCCGGGCCCGGCGCCGCTCGCCCGGGCGCAGGCGCCGCCGTGGGCCCGCGGCTGAAGGCAGCTTGCCCCGGGACGGCGGCTCCATGCGCTGCCAGGTAGGTGCAACCTGTCGGCGACCCTGCGGCCGGCCCTGCCGGAGGCTCCGCTGGTGCCGGGCAGTGCAGGGAGGCAGGGCTCCCGCTGTCCCTGGCCTCGGCGGGCAGCGGGAACGGCCTGGGCGGCGGGAGCGGGGCGCGGATCCGCGGTCACTCACCGCCCCCCGCCTTCTCCGTCTTTTCCCCGCTCTCCTGACAGCCGGGGCAGCAGATACGCGGCAGAACCGATCGGCTTCGAGAAAAGCCAGGGAAAGCTTTTCCTGGCACTCGCGTTCCGGTGGTGTGCTGGTATTTTGGGAGCAGTGTTTTGGGCAGGCCCCGCGCCCCTGAGCGCTGTTTGTTCCCCGGGCAGGTCTCGGTGCTGTATTTCGCCAGGAGTGCGGAGCTGGCGGGGCTGCGCTGCGAGACCCTCTCGGTGCCACGGGAGATCACCTCTCTGCAGCTCTGGGAGGAGATCGTCAAGGCTCACCCCAGGTATCCAGGAACTTACCCTTAGGGTGCGCAAAGAAGTGTGGTTGCCTTTTTTTTTTTTTTTTTAATACAAATTCGGCGTTTAGCATTGAGCTGGAACACATAGCAATACTTCGACAGCACAAAACCAGTGACGCTACCGCCTTCTTTTCGTAACCTGCACCAAGTGTTTTTTTTATTTTGCACAGCTGGAAATGTAGTAGCTTTATGTATACACAAGGAAAGCCCAGATCCAGTACATGTACGCAAAACTGGGCCTCAGAGATACAGGTGGCCCATTGTCCAGGAGGGCTGTGGTGTGGTAACCTGAAAGCTGTACTGTTATTAGCCTGTGGAGAAGGTGAGATGTCTCAAGGAGGGATCAAGCACAGCCAGGACAATAAATGAGAAATAAATTGTAATATGCAGGTGTTTTCAGTCTCTTAGGTTAGACATTCGGAAGAAGTTCTTCACTGAAAGGGTTCGTAGACATTGGAATGGATTGCCCAGGGAGGTGGTGGAGTCACTGTCCTTGTAGGTTTTTAACGAAGGACTGGGCTTAGTGCCATGATCTAGTTGACACAGTGGTGTTCAGTCTTAGGTTGAACTTGATGATCTCAGAGTGCTTTTCAAATTTAATTGATTCTATGATTAACTACTGTAAGCCATGGGTACGAGTTTATGGCACACCCTGGAAGGCAGGTCAGGAAGGGAATTGAAGCCCCCACAGGCTTCCATCCACTCAGCCCTGACACAGAAAATAAGTTCAGCCACTTCAAAGCTTTGAAAAAGACCCACACCACTGCTGGTTGCATTTCATGAGGAGTCTGGTCCTGAGAAAGCATTGTGTTTGCTGTAAGGGCCTCTACAGTACTGGTGCTCTTTGGGGGTGTCAACAGAAATGTCCCCTCTGTTTATGGCTGAGGGAAGATGCTCAGTCTTGTCAAGAACTAGTCTAATAGACAAAGGTGCAACACCATTTTGTAGGGATAGAAGGGGGTAAAAAAAAGTAAGGTATAAGAGAGGTTGTGGTCCTCAGGATTTAGTGCTCAGTGCTCTAGAATTTCCATAACTTTGGACTTACATGTCAAAGTCTTCCTTTAGGCACAACCTTGCTTTAGTAAAATACTCTCAACACTATGAAAGAAATGAGCTATTTAACAGTGGTATCTGTTTACAAGGGAGAAACTCTTTACAAAATGCTGGACCAGGGGCCTTTTTCTCACAGAGAGTTGAAATAAAGTGTGTTTGGGTGGGAGAGGCAGTAGGGAATGTGTGTATTTTACTTTGCAGCCTATTCCTCTGTGTCAAATGCAGCAGCATCATCGTTGGTCGTTTTGCCATAATTTGTCAACTTTGTCCTTTTATGAATGATGACTTGGGGCAGCACAATTTGCATTTGCAGTTACTTCACAGCGGCCTCCTTGAAAAATGCTTCTGTTCCTAGCTTTGCTGGAAAAGCTCAATATAATTGTAGGGCATTGACCACAGACTTCTATTCATATTGCTAATGGATATTCAAATTGCATCTTGAGCATACTTGACAGTGCTCTTCTGTTCCCCAACTAATTAGCTTGCAAGGGACTTCAATTAGAGCCCGTCCTTCTAATGGGCACTTCAGTTTCATGGTTATGTGCAGTTCTTTAGTGGCTTGCTTTGCTTTCATACAATTCCTCCCTTCAGTCTGTCCTCTGAATCAGTGCTACTGATTCAGAAGACAGACTGAACAGTGCTCAGCCTGTGCATTGACTACTTTTGTCTATCTGGCTGGTAGGAAATAAGATTATTTTTACTTCTACTCTTTTGGTATGCTTATTTGTTACTAGGCAATACAGCTGAGCTGGCTGTGCCGGATTTTGTAGTCTCAAACAAGAATTGTTATTATGCCTGCACCATCTGAAGTAAAATGCAATTCTTTTTTCTGATGTCTAACTGCTGTGGCCCTCATGCTTGCTGTGTAATTGCACTCCTGGAAATGACTCCCTGTCTCATAATATCCAGAGCTATGGACTCTCTCAGCAATATCTCACATAAAAAAATATGTAGAAGATCTGCCAGAAGACACATCACATTTACTCTCTTAGTTCTGTGGCCACTCCTTATGAATAGCAGATTTCAGACCCGTAAGTAAGTACAAAAGACCGAAAGCCTCATAAAGTCTGAGCACACACAAGAGCAACTCTTTGACCACTGAATCTTCATGAGATCTCATGAACAGCATACCACAATGCTTGGTGTGTAAGAAAATTACTCCAGTCCAGCCAGACTGCGTCAGGACAATATTTCCTTCTAATTCCAAATTGGATGGTTGCTGCCTCTTGAGTTACCAACTTCTTCATTGTAAGCTTCTGAAGTGGGTCTAGTATGCATTGGTTTGTTCTGACATAGGCCTATTACAAATTTCAATTCCTGATTTCTGAAAATCACACTGATCTTGTTTCTTCCTGGCCATTACAAGAAAATCCAAGATTAGGAGGTGGGTCTTTGTTGTATTTTTGACAATGTCTTGGAAGCAAAGTTGTGTAAGTCTCAGTGGTTTACCTCAGCTGCCCTAGACTGTGTACCAGTTTGCTGGTGATTTAATGACATCTCATGGTTAAATGCAAACATTGTTTGGAAACCTATTTATGCTCTTGCCAATCCCCCTCAGGCTTGCTGTCATCCGGGATCAAGTGGTTTTTGCTGTTCGGCAGGAGTACGTGCTTCTTGGAGATCAGCTCCTGGTCCTGCAGCCTGGAGACGAGGTGGCCATCATCCCACCAATTAGTGGAGGCTGAACCTGTGCAGGTTCTGTTAGGTAGGTGTCACTCATTGCCTAGTTTCCTGTGGTTTGTAATCCTGTGCTAAAATACCTCAGGAATTCTGTATGATGTTACAAGAACCTTTTCTTGTTTAGGTCCGGAGATGTGGCTGCAGTTCTCTCCCTCCACCCCAGTACTCTTTTGAGAGAACCCAGCTTGTATTTCAGTCTGGAGAGTGCAGTTGTGCTGAGCAGAAACTATAAGCCAGTGCCGCTGTAAATGATTAACATGTATTCAGTAAATGTAAGACATTTGGCAGAGAGGTCAGGCATTGCTTTGAATCTGGGTTTTAGGTCTTGTTACTCTTTCCTGGTTGTTTCTTCCTACCAATAGATACTTGGCTTGCCTAAGTAAGATAATAATGAAATATTTCCTGCCACTTTTTAACAGAAAGATAATAAGAAAAAATAATTTTCTGCTGCTTAGAAATTTTGTTAGTTTGTTGCTGTTAAAGCGGTGTCCTTAGAATAGCTTCATTTCTTTACCCGCTTTCAAGTGCCTGTCTGTCTATTCACTGGAGCTTGTTCCATTGCTGCTGATTAAAATACTTCTCATTCTTAGGTAATCTGATGACTGGTTTCTACTCAAAAAAGTGAGAAGTGTCTCCTGTGTGTCTGAAACAGACTGATAGTATCAGGTCCTGAATGTCCTGGAGAGCATACTCAGCTTTAGGATTAGAACTCCAATCACTGTTTATCAGAAATCTCTGTTATAAATTACTTGATTTGGTAAGTAGGAGGGACTGACAATATCACCACAGCTTTACCAGCAGCACACGGTGGTCTGTGCTGGTTGAACGTAGTGTTAAACCAGGGCATCAGGCTAGTAATAGTTTCATCCCACTGTATGAGACTTCCCTATCAGAAAGAAATATGGTATGCATTAAAACCAGGTCATTGCTTGTTATTTGCAGCTAATATTCTCTCAGTGAGACTGCTGAGAAGTGAATTTCACATGTAGGCTAGTCTCTTGGGCAAATAGATAGTGCCTGTGTTCTGCATAAATTGAAGCATCAGCACTGGATTAAAAGCAGTTGCCTGATGCTAGTATCTCCACGAACAACAGTCTGTTTGGTTTCAGTTTTTCTAGGGCGATATGGAAGAAAGTGAAGATGTGCCAAAAGATTTTATCAAGCTCAAGTCTGAAAAGCTCTCTGTAGATGAAGTGTCAGAGCTGGTCGTTTCACCATACTGTGGGGCAGTGTCTCTGTTCATTGGTGAGTTTCATATTTGTGAGCTAAGTCTGTGGGTATGTTAATAGTCTAACAAATGGAACCTAGGCTGTCCACATCCCAGACGTGTAGTTCTCAAATAAATCAATTCCTGGTCTGAACCCAGGAAGTTTTCTAGAAAACAGGTTCTGAATTGTTAGAGCAAGACCATGGCATAAATAGCTGCAGTGGGCTGAAGTGGTGAGAAGCTTTCTGGCTGGTATAGCTATCCTAGGACTGAACAGAACCTCAGCTCTGGAGTAGAGAACTGCTTGGGAGTTGTTCTCCTGTCCCCTGGGATAGAACTTGTTCAAGGTGGGAAATGGAATATTGTGGCTATGCCAGCCTCATGTCCACACCTGTATGTGAGGTCCTGCAACTCAGGTCTTAGTTGAAAGTGAAGCACTCTTCTACTAATGGGCTGGTGAAGGTAAGGCTGGTAACTCTGTCCTGTGCTTAATGCACGTGGCACACATATGAAACCCCTTTGTGCTTAAACCTTAGTGCTACTAGGCTCCTAAGTGCTGGACATTTAAACATTGCATGGGCAAATGCCACGTAACTTAGCAGTTACTGCAGAAGATGTCCCAGCCTTGGGCGTTACGGGCTGCAGACCTATATAATGTGTGAACTAAACTCTTCCTTTTTTAGTAAAGATTTATCTTGTTCAAATAATGTCATTATGCAGCCATGATTAGGGGAGGTTGTTTATATTTTCACAGTGCTGACCTTGACCATAGCAGGAGATCCTGGATCTTACTCCATATTAATATAGTATATATTGTTATGCAGTAAATGCATAATAGGTATTATAAGGATACAATATGTATTATTTACTCAGTGCTTTTAGTTGATAAATCACTTTTGTTTAGGTACTACAAGAAATAATTTTGAAGGAAAAAAAGTGATCCACTTAGAATATGACGCATATACTTCAATGGCAGAGACTGAAATAAAGAAAATCTGCAGAGATGTTAGACAGAAATGGCCTTCAGTCAAACATATTGCAGTGCACCATAGACTTGGGTATGTATGTCCAGACCCCATTCTTCTGCAACTGGAGTATTAATCCTTGTCTGATGCATGGCTATGCTTACGTAGTTGCAGAACCTGCAGGAGTGTTTAGAAACCATAGTGCAGCAAAGCTGGCTGCAGGATCAAGCTCTTGCTCTGAAGCTAAGTTTCAAAAATTTTATTTTCAAAACTGTGTTTATTGGTAGGGTTTGCTGGAGTCCACGCTTAGCCTGGCAGGATCTTTGATGCTGGTATGATGTTTTGAAAGTGGGAAGATATTTCACTCCAGGGAAGTGGAGGCTGTTGGTTTGTTTTGTTCTTTATTTTTAAAAGGTCTGAAGCTGGCAGCACTTTCTTTTTTCCTTCTTTCTCCTGTTGAGAGGCTGCAGAATGTGCTTATTGTCAGATTTAAGTCTATTTATGCTATAAAAAGTCTGAAAACTTGGGATATGGGGCATAGTAATTGCCAGCCATGCTTGTGGGAGAACCTCCTGTTGTTCCTTGTGTCTTGGATAAGCATTTTCCTTTAGATTCAAAACATGGAATACTAGTGTCTGACGTATTCTTGGGTCTTCCCTGTTCGGGGAAGATTTCTTGCTGAAACTAGCAGGATTTGCAGAAATCCTGAAGGAACTTAGGATGTAATTGCAAAGGGTAAGTAAGATACTAGGTCTGAGGGGTAGTTTCCCTAGATTTCCTCTACAGTCAACAGAGAGGGTGGCTGTCTTGAGGGCAGCTCAAAGCATTTAAGCTGAGATTTCTTCCTATGGACTGTGCTGGAGAAGTCTTACTATTCAGGGAGGACTGGGAGGAAGATTTTGGGAATACTTCAATTGTGAGAAGGAACACAAAACCTTGTGCTTCTGTTAAGTTTGTAACACAACACACCAAGTAGGAAACTTCAGAATGTAAAATCAGGATTCATCAAAAATTGGGTTTCATTGCAAAATCTGCATAGTGTGAGGCGCTTAATTTCTTCTTTCACAAATTCTTATGCAAACTGAGATGATTTCTTAGGTTTTCAGATAAGAACTGGCTGTTCTAGCTTGTTATTGTTCAGTATTAAGCCAGTTTCCACTGAGTTTCCTATGTATTGTTACAAGTTAACAACTTCCCCCTCTTAATTCCATAGGCTTAATTTAAAAAAAAGGAAGAATGGAAGAAAAAAGCCTACGTCTGGTGGGTTTATTTATTCTAAAGTGTGGAATTCTAACATCTGGTACTGCTTTTAGTTGTGGTTTTTTTTCTTTTAAAAAGTGTATAATCTTTTGGATGTGGTTTGACACTTGCTTCATATGAATGAGTCAGGAGAGCATGTGACCACAATACTGAAGTGACATGGCTACAACTTTTGGATACTCTTGATGTTAAGTGTTAGCTAAAGCTGCTGTTGTTCCTCTTCTCTCCCTAGTGTGGTTCCAATAACTGAAGCAAGTGTAATTATTGCAGTCTCCTCTCCACACAGAGCAGAATCCCTTGAAGCTGTAATGTACTGCATCAATACCTTAAAAGCATCTGTCCCAATATGGAAAAAGGTATGTCTGTGGACAAATTCAAATTTAGGCATGTGCTAGTCTTAGATGTCTGGGCTGCCTTAGAAGCATTACAGGCAGCTGCTCCAGATGGGCTGTCAGTGTCTAGCACCAGTGAGTTCCCTCTAATGCAGCCAGGCCCGTATGTGACAGGTATAGTATCTGGAGGATTCTCCTGTACCTGTACCATCCAGCTCCACTTTATTTTGAAGTCATCCTGGGGTCAAAGTGAAGAAGGCCTGCGTTCTCCTCTTTTGAGTAGCAAAACTCCGTTCTGCACTGGCCTGTGCAAGAACTTTTGAGTCAGCTTTGCTTTGGACAGCATTGCAGTTTGCAAGTAAAAGGAGCATTTCTTGCCTTTCTCTTTTCTGCTCATTGCTGTGGTCATGAGAAGGCACAAAGCATTAAGCAACAGCACACAATGAAGGGATGAGCAGAAGTCCCAAAGCTAATATAGGCACACAACAGTGTGTAGAGAAACCAGCCCAGGTCTAGAAAGAGCCTCATTGTATAACCACAGTGATGCATGCAAGTAATGAGCATTATCTCTGCCTTCTCTCCCTGGCAGAACTTGGCATGGGGTTAACATTGATATTCTTCGCTCTACACTTTTCTGATGCCTACTTGAGGAGACTGAAATTCTCTCAGAATGAATAGTCAGGGACTCTGAATTTGCTGCTTAGGACTGGACTGCAGCTGGGTCATCCAGTCTGTCCTTAGGATCTGATAGTAATGTATTTAGTGTATTAATGTAATTTTTTTAATATTGACATTTTGTTACATCTAAATACTCTTCTCAAAATGATGGTACAGTAGGCTAATGTGGCAGTATGAATGCTGTGTATTCTACAGTTTTTATGTAATTTCTTCTAGATCTCTTTGTTCAATTGACTTCAGTATAGGTGGGCCCTTTTAAATTAAGTGGGGATCAGCCCAAGGTTCAGCCAAGTTCATATGTTCTGAGGGTGCTGCCCTCTCTTCTGCTTGCCAGGCAAGTGCTGTGCAGTGCCATTGTGATCAGTAAATAATAGTGGAATGGCTGTTGAGTTATTTGGCCTGGTTTGTGGCTGTATGTAGCAGACTCACAATATTTCTCATTCTTTGTTTATGTTACAGGAGATTTATGAGGATGAATATTCTTGGAAAGAAAACAAGGAATGCTTTTGGGCAAATTCAGAAAAATAATTGTACTCTTTCAAAAATAAAGTGTTACTCTTCCTGATGAGCATATTTACTTATGAATTCTTACAGAGTATCTCTATGTTTCTAAACAGTTCTTGTAGCTGTTTCAATCTCAATCATGTAGTTTGGACTGAGTGAAAAGGATGAGGATTAATTAGGGGTTTTAGGTGTTCTTAACTCTGCTTTGGAATTGCTTTTTTTGTGCATTTTAACATGGAGTGAGTTTTTAAAAGCATCTTCCCTAAAATTCTTGGTTGCAAGGTGTTTAGACTACTCTTTGATAAATACTGTTTTAATGCTTTTACCTTGGTAGTTGGTGTTCTCTGTCTGCATGGGAGGTTACCCCAGGACAATTGCATTTTTTTTTAATCTTAAAGAAGGTTTCAGAGAGGTTTAATTTTATATGACTGCAGACTTAGTTTGCAGGCTTTATGCTATTTTGACATTCTTGTAACATGAAAGCTACTTGAAGTAGATGAACTATTTTAGTACAGACAGAGAAGAAAATACAAATTATACCCCAGAGTTATTAACTTTTTAGTAGTGGTTATGTTCCAGTACCTCTGTTTCACAGAAACATTTTTACTGTGCAGCTGGTATTACAAAATAATTGCATTAAAAAAATATGGATAGAGGTTGATTCAAAGTTAAATCTAGTACTCTACCAGCAAAAGACTTGCATTAGGAATAACATGCCAACCTGTAACTACTTAATGATGTCTAGACAAAATTTTGAAGGTGACTTTTTGGTTGTGTAATTGTATGGTGCTGCAGGAAAAAAACCCAAATCAGCTATTATTACAAATACACAACTATAATGTAATTAGGTTTAGTAATTGGACTTCATATATGTTAGGATTAAAATTCATCAAATGGAATAATTTTTCGAAGAAAAGGGAGTTTATTGAACTTACTGCAATTCATATATGCATTTATATTCATGTTTAAGATTTAATTTTAATACAGTTTTTCTCTTGTTGCTGTTTTAAAAACTCGTTAAATGAACTGACATAATATGCCTGGGCTTCACTGGAGATAATGGGTTACCTATCTGAGTAAGGTCATTTTATTTGTTATTCCACTGTGCCATGATAGTATTTAGATAGTAAGAGTTCAAGGCCCCATTGTGTATGGCATTTCTACTAATTCTGAGAGGCAGTTTTATCTAGTCATCATTATCAGTGTAGACAAGGAAGGTACAAGGGAAGGGAAGTAAGATAAAGCAAAATGATTTGCTCAGTTGCTCATATATATGTTCCTGTATCGTATATAGTTATTTATAATCCAGGTGCAAGGTCATGCTCCTGAGTCAGGGCAATCCCAAGCACAAGTACAGGCTGGAGGGAGAATGGATCAAGACTAGCCCTGGGGAGAAACATTTGAGGGTGTTCGTGAACAAAAATCTCAATATGAGCTGGCAGTGCGCACTTGCAGCCCAGAAAGCTGGCTGTGTCCTGGGCTGTATCAAAAGCAGGACAAAGGGTTTGATTCTGCCCCTCTACTGTGCCTTCAGGAGACCCCACCTGGAGCACTGCATCTGGCTCTGGAGCGCCCAACACAAGAAGGATGTAGATTTGTTGGGAGTGAGTCCAGAGGAGAGCCACTAAGTTGATCAGAGGACTAGAACACCTCTCCTATGAAGACAGGCTGAAAGCTGGGGTTGTTCAGCTTGCAGAAGGCTCCAGGGACACCTTGCATCACCTTTCAGTACCTAAAGGGGGCTTACAAGAAGTTTGGAGGGGGAATTTTCACAACAGCATGTAGTGATAGGATGTGGGGGGATGGCCTTACACTAAGTGAGGGTAGGTTTACATCAGATATTAAGAAGAAACTCTTTACTGTGAGGGTGATGAGATACTGGAACAGATTGCCCGGAGAAACTGTGGATGCCCCATCCCTGGAAATGTTCAAGGCCAGGCTGGACGGAGCTCTGAGTAACCTGGTCTGGTGGCAGGTGTCCCAGCCTGTAGAAGGATGGTTGCAACTAGATGATCTGTAATGTCCCTTCCAATCCAAACCAGACTTTTATTCTGTAATCATTGTATCACGCACTAGTGAAGCCTCAGCTGTATATTCCATTTTATTGTGTCTGCAGCAAAAATCTACTAACAACTGCTAACTGCACAAAGTAAAATGAGGAAAGTAGGTGGTGACCTTTTTCCCCCCAGGATTTTAATCACTTTTAATACTTAGTTACTGTGTCTTAGATACTGTACTGAATTAAGTAAATTGTAATGAAACATACAGCTTCAGGCAGAAACATAGTTAATCTGGGCTTCTTAACTTACTGATGCACTTCCTCAGTGGAAGTCAGTCTTTCCTCTGCAGAACAGCAGCTGCTCATTGTGTGCTTACAGATACGCACCCTACAAACCACGTGGGCCCTGTTAGCTAGGCCGAGCTGGTCAAGTTGAAGACTGAGTTTTCCTTTGTTTCGGAGGTTGGAAAGAAGCCCTCTGCTGTTTGAATGTCATTTTTAATGAGAATTGTACAGAATCCTCAGCACAATCACTTCCTCTGTGAAATAATTATTTTTCTCTTTAGAAGAGAAAGAAATACATTAACTTCTTTGTATTTGGTGTTCATTTTTCCATGTTCATATTTGCTGTTACCATGCAACTAATCAGTGTATTAATTTCACAAAAACAAATGTTTAGCTTGTCTTTCAGTGGATGGTTTATGAATGAAGTAAAAGTTATGCACTGCTTGGATACTAGTGCTGTGCTCTGATACAGAAAAACATGGTGTTTAGAACAGTTAAATTCTACTTGGGACCCCACAATCAGGGGCAATTCCTGAGTTGCAGTAGTGTCTCTTTAGGGCCTTTCTAGCACTGCAGTCTCGTGGAAGATTTCTCCAGGGTGACCTTAAGTGCACCTTCCCCATCAGTAATGCAGCTGGGAAGGATGGTGCAGAAAAGAAGAGAGAATAATTGTGTACTTCCCCACAGTGACCAGGAACAATGAATGGAAGAGATGTTGTACTGAGTCACAGCTGAGTGTTACAATGTGTGTATGCTGCCATGGTAAAAACAATGAAATGTCATTTTGTGTCCCTAGCTGTGCATGAGGCAAGTTCTGCTTTGTTCTGGAACAATGATATATCAGTCTTGTGTAACTTTGGGTTCTTCAGCTGGCATGTAAAAGCGAAATGCAAATGTCTCTGGGAGGGATGGTGTGCTAATTAGAGGTAAAATGTATCTCACTGAAAAAAGTCCATGCTCTGAACTCAGTGTTCTGTCTCCCTCTGTAGGACTACCCCTCTCTGCTAGGGCAGTGTTATCATAAGAGGGCAGATTACTGTGTTCTAAGATAAATGCCAAAGGCTGTGTCTGGAGTGACTTAGAAGTGTTTCCAAATTGCCAGGCCAGGGGATGAATCCCAGCTGTGGCTCACTGTGTGTTAGGAAAAGATGTGGCTGTGTATGTCCTGCTGTCCCTCACATGGAGAGCTACAGTGCTGGATGAGGGCTACTCTGTGTTATGGTGAGGTCCATTGAGTGGGATGATAGACAGCTGCAGATCTGCCTATCTACAAGGAAGTCCCAGCTTTCTGGAATGAGTCCAGCTGTTTCTCTGCCTTGTCGATAGGGAAGGGTAATCCCACCTCTCCATGAGATCAACTGTGTCGAGTTGGTGGCTCTGGTATAGAGGGATGTTCCTAGAAACAAATGCTGCAGACCCAGAGGGTCACCATGTGATTCCTGTAGAGATCTGCCAGATGAGGGCTGTCTGCGGAAGGGGAGTGCATGTCTTCAGGGTGATAATTTGTCCTTCTGAAAAGATGTCTTAGTCTTGGCTGGCAAAATTTGAATACACTGATCTACCCCTGTTGTCTGGCTGAACATCCGTATACCAGCACTGATTGATTTTAAGAGTTTGCTTTCCTGATTTTGAGCATTGTGCTCTGTTCTCAAGAGAAGCTCAGCCTGATGTGCATGATGAAAACAGTAACTGATGGATTGTCGTGGAAAAACGGGGCGGGGGAGGAAGAGGGTTGTGTTATAAGGCGCCTACCCAGGAGATGGCAGCCGAGAGATGGCTGAGCGGGACGAGCGGCTCCTGGCCCACTCAGGTGCTGGCCGTGCTGGGAAATACAGGCCCTTGCGTCGGCTGTCGCTCATGAAAAGTGCCACTGTTGCAGTCAAGAATGAAACCTTTAGATTGTTAGACTTTGAACTAGATTTTTGACCTTTCTCTCAGCTCACTTTATGCACAGCTGTTCCAAGAAAGTTGTAGTTTTATAGAGTAGCACATTCATTTATTGCTTCAGAAGCATTTAAAAGAAAGAACTGCTAAATCTAATTATTAACAAATTTTATGTAAAAGCAGGCAGTGCTGCCCTTTCCCTGTTAAAATGATGTGAAAAATAGTCTTGAGCATTAAATGCCATTCAGTACCATTAAGTGTACTGAAGTAGAGGTGACTGAAGAGGGTTCAGAATAGGCTGATGACTATAAATTACCAGTTCCTTTGAGTACCTTAGGCCTGTTTTTTGAAAAACAAACACACCATAAAATTTGATTTTATCAAGTGTTACAAAAATTAGCATCCTGATGTATCTTTATAGCAGTTCTTTTTATAAAAGTTCCATTTTGACTATTTTAAGAGGCAAGTACATTTTTAAAACTGCGAGCATACCAAAGCCTGTGATTGCATACAAGTAATTGACCAATTAACTCGGAACAGAAAGGTTGACTTAAAATATAGGACTCAACTTTTCTGAAGCTGTGAAAATGTACACTTATTTACTTTCAAAGACAATAAAAAATTGAGGCAGTTAGCTATAGATTTTGAGATGCATTTTCATACCTTCGTTTTTTTTGGTCTTTAATTTGCAAGCTTTTGTTGTAATTCAATTTTGGATGTGATTTAACCCCAGTCAGCAACTCAGCCCCACCCAGCCACTCACTTACTCTGCCACTCATGGAATGGGGGAGAGAATAGGAAGAGTAAAATTGAGAAGTCTCATGGGTTGAGATGAAGACAGGTTAATAGGAAAAGTAAAAACTGCTCATGCAAGCAAAGCAAAACAAGGAATGCATTCACCACTTCCCATCAGCAGGCAGGTTGAGTCATCCCCAGGAAAGCAGAACTCCATTGCATGTAACAGTGTCTTGGGAAGACAAACACCAAACACTTCGAATACCTGTTGTGGGCAGCTGTCGCAGCTCTGTCGCTTCCCACCTTCCTGTGCCCCCCAGCCTCCTCTCTGGTGAGGTGGGGTGAAGAGCAGAAAAGGCCTTGAACCTGTGAGCATTGCTTAGTGACAGGTAAAAGATCCCTGTGTTATCAACAGTTTCCAGCACAAATTCAAAACACAGCCCCATGCTAGGTACTGTCAAGAAATGTACCTCTACTCCAGTCAAAACCAGCACATGCATACGTCAGTGTGTAAGGAATCTGGCTTTTAATTCTGCAAAACACTGAGACTTGGTGAAAGACAGAGTTTTGTGCCTTAAGATTAGGTTCATCTAGTATTATGTAAGTGTTAAAACTGGTAGCCTACCTAAATGTTTATGTACCACTGCTAAAAAAAGTATGGATGAGTTGAAAGTGGAAATAAAAAGCTCTGTGAAAGCGTGTAGTTTTCAGGTGGTAATTTTTGACAATATTGTCTTCTTGTCTTTCTACTCATAGCCAAGTTCCTCCTCTCTTCCCTTGCCACATTTTTCCCATTGAAAAGTTGAATTCAGCTTTTCTGACATATGGTGGGGTGTAGCCAGAGCCAGAATCACAACACACTACTGCTGACCAGTTCTGTAAATAGATAAAGTGCAGAGACTTTATCTATTTACAGAACAGATATGTGTGTGTAATTTTAGATACCAGTGATGATAACCCCATATTTATAGGATGGCCTGGCCATGGTAATGTGGTAACACCATCTATTCAGCTAGAGCTTTCCAAATATTTTACTCTAATGTGAATTGGGTTATACTACAGTACAGCTTACTGGTAGTGTTACACTCCTGACTGTGATCTACAAGTCTTCAAGTGCAGTTTCTTTGTATACCTAGCAGAGTCATTCCTGTAGGGTTCTTACTGTGTGCTACTGGAACAAAGCCATATTTGCCCCCTTTTATGCAGTGCTTTTTCAGTCGCACTGCTTCTCTTTAGGGTGCTGTTTAAAAACAAATGAGTCTGCGTTCAGCAGTAGTCTTGGGTTTTATTGCAGTAATGCTGTTAGGCCCTCTGACAGGCCACCACAGTGATACAGTCCCTGCTCCCATAGAGCTTACATGCTAGCTTTTAGAAGTCAACTTTATTATAAATTCTCTTGTACATCCCAAATTTATACATAGGCTCATATGAAACCAACTCTGATTTTGGACTTGATTCTAGTACTTCAGGAAATCAGCAGCTAGATTTCAAGACCAGAATCAGATGTAATGAGTTTGCTGAAGGTATTGCTGGCTTTTCTTGCTGCCAGCACAAACAGAAGTACATGCTGAAGCTCAAAATTTCAGGATATTTAAAACATGCTGCTTTAAAAAAGTAAATTAAAAAAAACCAAAACAACAAAACCCTTGCACACAATACAAAATATACATAATATTTCCAGTATTATTTGCGGCTGTGCCAACTTAAAAGTGCAATAGACTCACCCATTACAAAAACTGAATTAACCTTTTAAGTATTAATTGTAAAAGAAAAAGAAACTAGTAACTTGAAGTGGTTAGGATACAAAAACCTTACCCATTGCTATGTCTCCCCTTTTTTTTGGAAAAGCAGTATTGTGTCCAGGCTAGGAAGGAGAATCCTGCTGCCCATGTCAAAATACAACCCAGTGAAGTCTAGTGAATTGAATCATTGCTACCTGATTGATAAACTGTTAAATCCCCAAAGAAGTTGCATATTAGATATTGATTGACCTGTACCTTCCACCAAAGGTGGAAGAAGGAAATCTGGGTGAATGCCTGAATTGCCCTTGCTGGCAGCACCAAAAATCAAAGATTCTACCATCTGGTGTATTGTGAAATTCCCCCTCTGCTCTGGAGCGCATGACCGTGATTATGTAGGAGCTTCCCACATACATGGCTGTAGGGGTTATTTTTTTCTGCACAAGTTTATATAAGAATTGAGGCAGACAAATTTTTTATCTTTACTTTCAGAGCATTTGCCCTCAAAGTTTATAATTACAAGTCAGGAGCTTATTCTTTAGGTTTAGGAAATTGCTATTCTTCCCCCCCCCCCCCCCCCCCCCCCCCCCCCCCTTTTTAAATAGTTGTTTTGGTCACAGACTTAGTTGATGGCAAGAGTCTTTTTTCAGAATTTAAAAAAAAACCCCAAACATCCCAAAACATAACATTTCATAGATACAAAATAAATTCAAAACACATATAAAACTACACTGAGCAGCTGTTGCTGCAAATGAAGCTGTTATTTGCCAAAGAGATGGTTGGCTTTTGACTGATTACCTATTAAAAAAGTAAAACTTTCAAACGTGCTCAAGCCTAGTCCCTCAGAAAATAATGGGAAAGTGCCTAAGCATAATTACAATCCAGCTTTGGGGGAAAGAAGACATGACTTTGTGTTCTCAGTCAGGCACATTTGCATGTTTTACTCTTCAAGTAAATCACCTCAAGTTGGAAACAATCTCATTTGCATGGCAGCATACATAAGAAAGACACACATCTTCTCTCACAATCAATTGTAAGTGTAACTGCCAGCCGTGAGAGAGAAAGGCAGCCAAAAGGCCAATTCCCCTGACTGTTACCAGTCTTACTGCGTGGGCCTTTGCAAGACTGAGCTTTCATTATAACCAGGCAGCGTAACAGCAAGTGAAAAACTTGAGGTGCATAACCAACACAAAGTCACTCAAGTGTTGTGCTTAGAGCTCCTTCCAGAGTACTACAGTACTTCACTGTATAAAACATAAGTTCACTTCATCAAGACATGAACAGGTGGAACCAAAAAAAAATGTGACAGGTAAGGAGGTTGTACTGAACTTTGGTCTTCTGGAGGGCACTGAGATGCTAAAGAAGTAAGTGCAGTAAACATTTTACAGAGCTTAGATCTTCACTATCCCCTTTTGTAACGTGCATAATTCCTCAGTCAGCTATCCCCTTTAGTTCTCTCTATGCTCTTAGTCTTGCAAAATCTTTCAGTACAGAATTAAAGACAAGACCTTGACTGTCTTTCCTATTTATGTCAAAAGCCAAACTGATATCAGAAGGACCGAGAGTGTAAAGGCCAGTGTAACAGTAGTGGTAGTGCTTCTCAAGATGAAAATCAGTAATAACATTGCAGAGTACATGCTGTAAGTGATTATGAAATTCATATTTTCTTCTCAGGGAGGAAATATTCAGAAGACAGTTTTACATACCATTTGGCAGTATTTCCCCAAAACAATATCCTTCAGTAATTTAGCTGTGACCTTAGTGCAAGAAATACGGTGAACTTTTGGAAGACTGCCCAACCAGTTGTCCTGTAGCACCCAGACAGACATCTTCATACACAGTTCCTAGTTTATAGATTAGTTAAAGCAAAGGTTTGATGGTGGAAATTACTTTTCTGAAACAATAAGGATGGAGCTAGTCAATGAAAAAATGACTTCTTCTCCCAGTCTGGAAGCAGTATTCACCACACATTCATCATCAACTTAATAGAAAATGTCCTTTAACACATATGGTACTTGTCAACTGAATTACCAACTGATGCTGTTCCACAATAATCTGAAATAAATTCTTCTGTTTCACTCTGCAGTGGATCAAGAGAAGGGCTGCTGGTACAGTATGTTACTGTATACTCCGGACCTGCCAGTTCTACGGGTTAAGTTTGTTTGAAAGGCAAAAATTTACAAGAAAAGGCACTATAAATCATTTTTGAAAAAACCAAACTGTCCTGCAGTTACTCTTACAATAGAGTAGAATCTGTAAAATAGTTTCATCTATAAAGACACTTCCATTAAAAATGTTTAACGTTACTAAGCTTTAAGGCACTCCAGCTGAAGAACTGACTGATCACAGCTACTGTTGGTGGCTCAGATCTCCTTTTTATCCACATAACTCATCTTCAGTCTTTGTCCTTTGTGAGTTCTGCAATTTCATCGACATCTTCTATATCCTGTGTCATTTTCTCATACTGTCTCTTGAAGAAGCCAAGCTGTGAGAAGTATTAAAATAACACCACATTGCAGTCAGTCACGGATAATTCATTTCTCAGCAAAGCTAAATACTGTGATGGTAGAAATGCACATATGTGCATGCCCACAGTATAGAGTTTGATTTGTAGACAATTCCTGCCTCTAAAATGAGAGGAGGTGGGCCCTAAAGTCTTGCCTGGTGCAACTAAATGCTAGAGCAGCAGTCCTGATTAGCCAGTTTTCTCCCTGCCAAGATAGGACATTTCCATGATGCCTTGGTGTGCCACCAATGCCCTGGCACACAGAAAAACCTTCCACTTTTTCTATGTAACCTTTGTAATTTGCTTTTTCCCCTTGCCCTTTCTCTGTTCTTTTGTGGTTTGTTCAATATATATCCTCTCCCACCTTCTTTGTAATCCCCACCTTTGTCCACTGGGAATATCATGGGTGTTCAGAGCCCAGCTAGGGTATTATGGAAGGAGATAGACAGTGTCAGAAGGAGAAGAGTAAATACCACAGCCCCTGTTTTGAATGACTGACAACTCATTTATCATCTTCATGTTGCCAGTTTCTATGAGGACCCATTTTATAAACCCTTCTGAAATACATCAAGGGTGTAATGCCAAAGCAGTATTATTACCACCAAACTGCAGATGTGGTTTTGTTTCATACTAGAGAAGAGAGATTCCAGAGAAAATAGCCCAAATGTATTTATCTCTTTCTGGTTTTAAGCATATAAATACCTACTTACTTTCCACAAAACAGCAACCAGTACCAACAGTAACAGAAGTCCAGCCAATATACTGCCAATCACAACACCTACTGGTACCTCAGCTTCCTCATCTGGCTTCATTATTGTAACTGGGATCTGAAAGCGGAGAGATTGTGTCTTAGGGGTTAATGTTAACTGCAAATAAGGTAGGATTTATAAACCAAGGATCAAGAGTGTGTGGACTGCATACATTCTAGGATCAATGACTGGAACACACCAAGCAATTACAGCCCTTTCACTGGTGTCCGTGGGTGCCTGGTTGCACCACTGTGGCACACAGCAGTGCCAGCTAAGGACTAGAGGCCCTCATCGCTCTTGACCATGCATACCAGGCAGAGAACCAATCTCTCATGCCAGCTGCCTCTCCATTAACAGGAGGCCTTTCAGAGGCTTCACACACTATCATTGTGTAGACATGTTTCATGAAGGTGGGGAACAGCCTGGTGTACAACCCCAAAATCAGAATGCTGGAGAAGAACTACTTTCCACCAAGTGTTGTCAGAGCCCATTATCTTGTGGTGGGCAGCTGTAGGAGGCAGTACTAGTCACTGAGACCAGACACCATTGCATCTGCTGAAATTCCAACCCTCCTGCTGGGCAGGTACCTCTGTCTCCTTTGCCTGCTGTTCCTACCTTCTGTAAAACCACTAACGACTTGACAAATCTTCTCATGGTGATCTGTATTTTCTGGGGTCAACTGCATGAATTTGCTGCAAGATGTGTGGGTCAAACAAGAGAACTTCTAGCACACCTACATTTCCTGAACCACAAGCAATACCAGAGAGCTCCCAGAAGAGTATACAGTGTCTGGAAGTTAGTTTTCAAGTGATACCCTATCTAGCTGGCTTAGGTATAACGAAATATATAATTACATATAACAGGGTTTCTCAGGGAGATGTTGCTATAATATTTATGAACTGTCAAATTTTTGGATTTAATCTTGGAATGACATGCAGTTAGCTGAAAGTTTTTTCCCTTCCTGAAACATGATAAAACAAATCACACTGTTTTACTTTCTCAGGGTTGCTTGTTCGGTGCATTTGTCTGGAGTAATTTAATCTTAAACTTTCTGGGAAACTTGCACTGGACTGACATTTCAGTGATTTAAGTAATTTCTGTTGGAAGTCTCCAGTGTTGTGCTAGGTGTGGTTATGTGTATTCATTTCACCAAGGCAGGATGGCTTTGTGTATTTTCTAACTGAATGGCCATAATGATGATTCTAGCAGGTTAACATTCTGTCCTCCAGCTGGCAGTCCTTTCCAACTTGGAAAAAATCTGACAGCTTTTACGTAAAAATACCTAAGCAGCTTCCCCACATAGCATCACAAGGCAATATTCATTCATTTGGCTAAACAACAACCCAGTTCATCCAATGTAAAAAGCCAATTTCATATATGCAGTTTGCCTAGTAGTGCTTTCTCCATTAGATTAACAATGAAGTGGCACTGTTGGAAAGGACAATTGATGCCTAAGAACAAATTATCTTTCCTGAAGTTAAACTGTGGTCAATAAGACACCATGAGACTGGGATGCACCTCATCTAGTGTTATATCTACAACATGTTTCCTTGACTTCCAAAGGAGAATAGGGTTTTTAAGAGCCTAATTCACCCTAGTTATTTTCAGGATCATCTTTAGGATGAGACGAACTGCATTTCAGAAATACCTGTTCTTTTCAGGGACTAGGGTTTATAGAATGTGGATGACTAATGCAGATATTAAATTGGATGAATTCTATCACATCCATCTAAATTAACAGGGTAAGTAGGGAAATAAGCTCCATTTGCCTCTGCACTGTTCTGTTCCCAAGGAAGTGGGAAGGGCAGACTGGGTATCCCTGTTGGCCTGACAAGAAGTAAGCGCAGTTCTGAGTACGGGCCCCAAGTGTCAAACTGCCTGCTGTAGGGAGAATGCACCTCCACAACCTGGCACATTTACCAAGACTTCTCACGGGGCAGTAGGCCATTGAGTGAAGATCAGGCTGGAAGTCACCAAAAGCCAGCGTGTTTCTTAGGAACCCTGTGGAAAACTTTCAGGGTCTGTTCAGCTACTGCCTCAAAGGTGTAAAAGTCCCAGCTCCACATGTGTCAATGGCTGGGGGAGGAATCAACTTTTACTTGTCAACTACCATTTTTCTAGTTCTCCTGAAATTACCATCAGAACTTCTGGTAATGCAGATTGACAGTACCATGCTTCAAAATGGAAGGTGGAAAAATACCTATTAATACATGGTTTATGAGCTACCTAAAAAGCCTGTGCAATTACCTGGAATATTTGCATTGTATAGTAATGAGTTTCAGCTCCTACTAGAAATGATACCATGCCAAACTGAAGCACACAGAACACTTCAAACACTGGCATGTAATTTTTCTGCAAAAACATTCTTCCTTTGTTCTTCAGGCACTGGAGGTTTTCCTGATTCCAAAATGGTTTATTTAGAGGTTCTTCACAAGAAATAGAGTGATCCATGAGAAACCAATGATTAAAAATGGTATGGTCTTATCACACAGAGAGATAGATCAATCTATAACTGCTTTTGTATATATTTAGTTGAAGTCTCCATTGCCTGTGAATGGGCTATGCTGCACATTCTTACATATATTTTTCTCATTTACTAATTTGCATTTCGGTCTTCAGTGGCCTTGGTTATTTTATGGATAAAACAGGCTATTAAGTCCTGTAAAAATAAATCTGAAGTTAGTCCTGCAAATGGAAGGGCGTTCCTCTCAAGACTGACTAAGAGAGTAAGGTATCCTCTTTTATTATAACAGTACCACAGTGCTACTGTATTCTTCCAGTGCTTTTTATGTTTGTGTATAGCAGATGGAAGGCTTGGGAGAAGAATTATGTACTAATAAAGCAGTAGTTTGGAGACTTCTCTTTAGATTAGCTGTGTCCACATTGTCCATATGTTAAAATGGCTATTCCAAATGCTAAAAATATTCCACATTCCTTTACAAATAAAATTATTTTCTGGAGACTTTGCCAAACATTTGTGTAGAAATATCAAACTGTATATACTTACAGAAGTAAGTAAGACTATAAATCAGATTTGTGAGCATGCTTCTCAGAGCTCATTTATCTATAAGAATTAATTCCCTTCCAGAAAGAAGTCCAAATTTTGGTCTTTTCATGAACAAGAAGCTATCTGAATTTCAGAATTTTCTAGCTGACTTTTTCTCATAGTTCTACAGTTCATTTGAGACCTACAGGTTTTAACTATGTTTGGTTTATATAGCAGTGGGCTGAAATGAAAAAAAATTTAATAACTTAAGGGAGCTGTATAATCAGAAGGATATATTAGTTCAACATAATCAAATTGCTATGTACTCCTAAAGGACACAGAAAATTAAATATTATCACTTTGATACAGTCAAAGATAGAGAAGTTGAAAAAATATACTTATCTATCACTTACAGTTAGGGTATTCTCTCCAATTATAAATAACTCAGTGTTATGTGTATCAATTTTTGCTTCTGCAGAGAGTTGTAATGTCTGGAAAGTTACCTGAAAGAGAAGATTAACACAACTGTAAAGCTCTGTTATAGGGCAACTCAATTAAAAGTAGAATGTCCTAAAATGATTCTCTTGCCTTGAAATGAAGACTTTGCAACCAGAAAAGAAAATCATAGTATTAAGAAAATTTAAATTATTTTTTTTATTTTTCCCCAGCTAACATGTTAATCAAAGTAACAATATATCAGTAATCCACTTAGCAATGACACTGGGAAACTGGTTTTTCTTTTTCTTTAATGTA
Organism: Coloeus monedula; assembly: GCF_965178545.1. Lineage (NCBI taxonomy): Eukaryota > Metazoa > Chordata > Aves > Passeriformes > Corvidae > Coloeus > Coloeus monedula. The sequence continues at coordinate 68,604,864 of NC_138822.1, forward strand.
TAATTCAAGCAAAACAGAAGGAATTATTTATGTAACCCTTTTCATAGTTATTTCAAAGCTGTCACTGCTGCTAGCAGGGAAGAGATGGGGCAAAATAACAGTGAGAAAAGGAGACACGGCAACAAAAGACAGATGGGAATATATCTCTGGCCTTTGCAAGAAATGGAAACTGGATGTTCTTTTACTTCCCCCCGCCCTCACCTCTATCCAATGCTTCTGTTTTTCCCCATTTATTTTTTCCTTTCACTATGTTCCTCTCCACGTCTCAAATTCTGACATGGCTCTCTCAGTTTAAACAGAGAAGATAACAAAAATCTTAAGCCAATTCCTGTTTGAAAAGGGTCCTTGTGCCAGATCCCACTTCCCTCTGTAGATGTACTGGAGGAGAGGTGCATGGCTGTGTAGAAACTGATAGCTCACTACTGCTCTTCTCCTACAGCACTACGAGGAATGGCCTCAGGTTCATGGGAACACAGTACCACTCTCCAGATGAACCAAAGGCAAAGCCTGCTCTGTCATTTTGCCTCAGCCATTTCTCTGTGGCAGGGCCAGGTACTATGGACCTGACATGGGACACATGAGCAGCCATGGGTCTGTAGCAGCCAACACATACCAAACTGTCTCTGCAGTGTAAGTTACTGCATCCCTGCACTGTGGCCATCTGCCCAAAAAAAGTTTCTAAAAGTTTAGAAACACACCTGAGCACTATTCAAAGCACCTCAATTCCTAAACGCATCTTTTCTTTGCTTAGCCGGTACTGGCAAGCCTGCTATCCCCTTCTGGGACAACGGCTGATTGCCACTAAATAAAAAGGCTGATGATGTGCAGATTGAGTGAGTGCTTGCAAAATTATTTGCAATGAATCAAATAGAAAATTACAAAATGGGAGATGTGAGAATTGTGACATGATCTTTCCTTCCCATTGGCCAGGGGTAAACAAACCATTCCCACTCACTTTTTTGTGAGGGTAGTAACCTTTTTTTCAGGTCTCCACCTTCTGCGCACCTAACAGCACTAACAAATGGTCTTGACCCAGCTGATTAGAAAAATACAAACTCTAAAGACAGACAGATGCTTTTTGTCACACATTTCCATAACACATTTTACAATATCAACCTGACTTTTTCCTTTTAAGAGATGAATGCTAAAGCTGACAACAGCCCTGCTGTTAAATGTCAATACCTGCCACAAGACTCGCCAGACACACTAAGGAGACTGCGTCATGTTCCCGACACGTTAGGCAAATCCAGGACTCCAAAACCATTTGGTTGGTTGCCTAGCTAAGAAGCAAACATGGTCTAACTTCAAAAGTCTGGTAACTCATGATAAGTTATATCCTGGAGGACACATGGTGATTTAAAAAAGGCTGAGATATTACTGATGGATATTTTAAACATCCTGTAGGTCTCTAAGCAAGGGCTGTTTCTTTAACACCTACTCTAATAAAGACAAAAAATCAATTAAAGCTGTTTTCCACATTCTATATCAAATAAAACTGGCAGCACTAACAGGGTTTTGATATTTTGATGTGATTTAAAATGATCACTATGTAGGCCATGATGTTCAAAAGCTAAAAGCATGATTATTTTACAGGCTATGATGATACTGTGCTCTGCTGTCCTATGATGAGTTTGTGGAAACTGTAGTTTCCCTAGAATGAGTATAACAGATGTAGGAAATGTTTTATTCGGCTGTGAAGGTTGCATTATCACAGTATTTTCTTAGATCCTTTGCTGGACTGAAGTTTTATCATGCAACCTCACTACTTTTAGGTCTCAAGTGTTCTGGAAAAACAAACATAAAACACACAAACTAATGTAAAGTAAATGAAGGTCTTTCTAGATTGTAAGGTCTCTTTACTGGACTTTGAAAAAACTTGAGTATTGGATCCTCCACAAAGATGCAGCTGATACTCACAGCAGCGAAAGTGCCGTTCCAGATTTGGGTGGACACGTTCACAAAGTATTCTCCCTTCAGCATAATGTCTTCCAGTTGGCATGTGATGGTACTGCACTTCACATTCTTACAGTTCTTCCAGGGGAAACAGCAAGAAGAGGCAACAGCATGAATTAAAAATACACTTTTAAAATGTTCTTTCAACATCTAGACTTTCTGCCCTTGCATATGCTGTTCTGTGCATACAAATTAAGTGCTTGCAGTGCTAAAGCAGATGCAATATCTGTGACAACATCCATAGACTGAGCTCCGGCTCTGTAAATGGGGAATGCCACCCCATCACACCTTTCCTCACAAGTACAGCAATGGGCTCAGAAGGTCAGCTTTGCTTACCTCAGCTCAGAAGGTCCTGCTTACTGTAGCCCTGAGTTTTACTCACCAGTTCTTTGGAAGCTCTGAAGTTCTCTTTTGTGAAAGATGGAGAGTAAGGTCTTTTCCCTATTTGCAGTGGATTTATCTGAGCATCACAAGTAACACCTCTGGCCTAGGAAAGATGGGGGAAATGAGACTGGATGGCATGATACTTGGGAGTTTATAGTCATCATAATAATTTATATGTCTGGGATTAGATGGTAGCTGTTAAAGGCTACATTGTGAACACTGAATTCATTAGGAAACTAACAGTATAGGGTTTTGGTCAGAAGTAAATAATTCTTAAGACACTCTTTTTTTCTCCCGAGATTGACCTGAAGGGTTTTTCCTCACCTAAAAATTTCATTTTTAAGATAACTTTCCTAGGAACTTGGAGAAAGACCTAACTGAGGACATTCAGATTGGCATATTACTTTGCCAAGTAATAAGCTAGTGTACTATGGGCATTGTGGTCCCCCCCTTTATGAGGAAAGGACAAAGAGAAAGGGCATGGATTCTCTTTAACTAAGCCATAATACTGGGGAGATAATTGATGTTTATAGTACTGCTAAACCCCCGAAACACAGTTTAGTTCTATACCTCATCTGTGGTGACTGCAGTTAGGTACATCAATGGGTTGTCTTTGCTGGTCAGTTCTGGAAGGTTGATAGTTACAGATGCCATCTTTACTGGAATACTTCCTGTTGTTACCTGCAAAGCAAATAATTCAAGAGTTAATTCAGGTAGCTATGCATAAATTATTTGATATAGCAAGAAAATTAGAAATAATGGATGAGTATGGAAAAACTGGAATCCTTTTACATCAATATTTTTTTACTAAGACACTGGGGTAGTAATTTTGTGAATAGTAAAGCAGAAAGCATACTGTATAGCTCCAGGTTCCTGTCTGTTTTCTTAGCAAAGCTCATATTAACTGCATGAAATATGTTTTGAAAAGCAAATATTCTGCCATGGCCAGTATGCCTGTTTAGTCCTTTGGAGTAGCAGTTACAGGAATGGAAATGGAACGTAATTTAAGTTTCTTCCACGTGGCATATTTGGATCTAAGTTTTTTCTGTGTTATATAATAAGCACTGTGATTTGGCTGCTTCTTGCATCAGGTTTGATCCCTTAACCCTTGCCAAACTTCAAGTTTTAAAGTCCAAGCCTGCAAAGACTTGTTTTTCTTTATTGAGTTGTTAGGAGACTCTGTGAAAAAACAGTCTAAGTTGGCCTAAGGTTAACCATCAACCATCTTCTAAATATGTAAATGGTGCAGGACCAATCCCTCCCCCATTCTGCTTGTGCAAATGTCATCCTTAACCTTATGAAGACTCTAAGCACTTACACTATTTGCAAATTTTTTTCTTACTTGACCTATTCAAAAGCCTCAAAATCAGACAATGAAAGCAGGAGTGTTTTTTTTTAAACTAGTTTTTGGGAGCAGGCTACAGAGGGAGCTAAGGCAACTTCTTGAACCAGAACAAAACACACTTACTAACCTTAACTGAGAAGTTGAACGTGGGGCCAATATCTTCAAAATTATTCACAGTGGAAGGAATGTTATGACCAGAGTATACTTCATAAAAGTTGATGTTGGCAAGCCTAGTTAACAACCATAAAACAATACATTTCAATTTGGCAGCCGCTTTGAAAACATATGTTACTGGATATGACTTTGTGAAACAGGTCAGAAGTACAGACAGAGAAAAAGTCTGTCACTTAGATTGCTGTTTTAATTTTACAAAGTTGGTTAAGAAAATGGTGTACTGAAGCCCAGAGCTGGAACAAACATGTGAAATTAAGACAAGAGAGTTGTACAGGGTACAGGCTCTCTCAGGCTTCTAGACCCTGCATTGTTTCAGGGCCATACTGCAAACTCCTTTCCTGGGCACAAACTACAACATCCAGCCTTGCAGTTGTCTTCAGAAAGGGTCTCCTTGGCTGTCTCCCTTGGTACATCTGTAACTGGCTGGGTGGGGAAACACAGGCATCACCCTGCTTATTTACATGGTACATATCACATAGCCCTCAGTCCTCTCTGGGTCATTTTCTTGAGTCATTATGGGGTTTAAAATATGAATTTGCAAAGTAAGGTAAGGGTGGTTTCAGCCCACTGCAGCATGGAATGGCAGGTGTGTGATGAAAGGACATGGTGCAAGGACCTGTGGGTGCTCAAGGAGCTGAGTCAGTCAGACAGAACCATGCTCAAAGGCAAGGAAAATATCCCCATGCATCACACCCACCGCCTGCTACCTGTGAACAGCCCCTCTGCTAAACCATCCCAGAACGGTGTCTGCTCTTCATCATTAGCTTTCTTCAGAAGGATAATTTGAGCAGTCAAAAAGCAAGCTGGTGACTGAGTGAACAAGAAATAGGGGCTATTACAACTCCTACATCAGCTCTTCCTGTTACACAGGGAATCTATCTTCTTTACCACTCTCCCTGTTTAATCTGGGTAACACCTGTGCATTCAATACCAAATTAACATGTGTGCAGTCTCACAGATGTACTTCCTGATCAGTTGTGGTCCTCCATACTGCACTGTGGATCCTTTTTGACCCTCCATACTTTCTCCCATGGGCCCTTTCCTTGATGGGCTTCCTCGCAAAGACTCCAAGGAAAACACACATATTTTCTGCTTCCTTACTGCTGAAGACTCCAGTTCTTCCAAGATGCACAGTATCAGCTTCCGTGTCCTTTCAGAAGTCTCTGGTAAGACATATTGCTACACCTTCTCCTAGAAACTCAGGAAATCATCCCTAGAAAGACTTCACTTCATCAAAACAATACTTTTTTCTCAACCCTTGTATTTTAAGGGATTACTTCTTGGCTGTATTACCTGCCTCAAGAAGGAACTAGTTCCAGGTAAATACTTCCCAAGCCAAGTTATGACACAGCTTAATATGTATTTTCATTTAGTTCTTTAAAATTTATTATCTCCAAGAATAACTAATCATTTTCTGGCAGGAGGTATTCCTTCATTCCTTGACTTGCATATGAAATTTCATTTTCTCATATTCAGGAGATGTAGATGAACTGAAATCCCTGTTTTTCCTTGAATAACTTTTATAGACTCCATTCCTTGCTTCTTCTGAAGCATTTCATTTCAGCTCATATTTCTCAGCTAATTAAACCTGCTGATTCAAGTTTGCACCATCTGAATATCCTAAGAAGCTATCCCTCTATACAGATGCTCTTGCAGTCTCTGCTGCTTCTGACAAAGTCTCATGTAACTTTCTCAGGGAGCTGAAAGAACTTGCACCACTGACTCAAATGCTCCTCTGCACTTAAAATAATCTCAGAAATTCTGCATGGGTCCAGGACTGGTGCACCTAGTCATGATGCAGGGCCTCCAATGTTCTGAAACTACTTCTGCAAAGAAGGTTTTAACACTAAATCTTCTGTACTGTGGTCTTTATTCCAGCTCATCCTACACAGCAGCCAATAGTTCTTGTAGCTATGGTCATCTCTGAATTTTAATTTCCTGGATCCATTGTTGATGTGCATTTTGAAGTTATTCTCTGAATAACTACTGTTTATTTTTTATCAGTTTATATTTACTAATTTTTGATCACTTTGGGATGCAAAAGCATTTTTTCACCAAGAATTTGTGACCAAGTGCATTAAATGTAATTACATGTTTATCATTGACATTCAGTACTTGGGAAAGATAAATAAATCTTTTCTTTGATGAAAATTAAAATATCCTATCTTGATCCGAGAGTGAAACCAGTGTATTTTTGTTTTAGTTGTAATCTAAGTTAAACTGTAACTGAAATCATGTGTGTGTGGAACAGCTACAGACTAATTACTGTTTGAGTGCATCCCAAATCACCAAGGGTTTCCAGGGCTCAAGGTAAGAAGTTTCAAGAGCACTATATAAAGATTGTTCTTGAAAGGCTTTTTGTTGGTCTCTCTTCCCTTGTCTGCTCAGCTGCCTCTCCTTGCAAACCACCCTTCCCAGGGTAAAGGATCCTTCTTGCAATAGCCCTGACTTGCCTTCTACATGGAGAAGAAAGGGCTGGCACCAGGCAGGGAGGGGTACGTTTGAGCCAGAATCTGGATGGGTGCATGGGAAAGCTGGGTGTCTGCTCCCAGTGCCCGTTCAGCTGCAGCAATGGGGAATCTGCCATGTGCACAGCAGGTTTTAGTATAAATCATTATCTCAAACTGCTAAAAAGTTTATATTCTTGCTCCAGGTTCATATATCCATAGTTTTTTTTCTTTTTTTCTTTTCCTCCTTTGCTGAGAGTTTGAGTGGGGCATATTTTTCCTTTTGATGTTCTTTTGTTTAGTTTTGATCACTATAACTCCAGATTTGATCCCGTATCATTACACTTGAGCCAAGAAGCCTAATGTTATTATACAGTATATAATATTTATGTTATCAAAACCACATGCACTGTTGGCCTTTATATCGCTTCTGTTCACAGGAGCATCTGTAACAACTGCTCAGAGGTAAACACAGGTCCACAACTTTCATGATTCTTTACATGTAAGGTTGTTTGAAGGACAGACAAATCTGTAACTACTGGTGAAGAAGGAATTTCTTATGACTTCCAAACCAAAAGCAAAACTTCACTATATTTTTAGTGGCCTTTCAGGACAATTACTTCAAGCACCTTGGCAAAATGACAGTGTCTGTTTACATTATTCAGCATACCTTGTGAAGTGAATTTCTGCATCATATCGCAAAGGAATTGATAAGGTGACCTGGTTGTCTGAGTCTTGCTGTTCCTTACTCTCACTGTTCATCAAAACACATTTGAGTCAGATGTTATAATATTGTTTTATACAAGAAAGCTATTAATACCTAACTTGCTTTCATATCAGTGTGTACTTTACCTCCATGCATGAAAACTTAGAACTGCCACGTTCTGAAGGTTTTTAAGATTAAAATCGAAACTAATATCAAAGGATACCTATGGAAAAGACAAGGAACACATAGTAAATGAGTTGGTACAACATCCAAAGGACTTCCCAACAGACATAATTATTCATGTGTGCAACAATCTAGAACTGCCTTCTGTGTCTGAATTTTCTACAGATTTCTGTGTAATACTTCAGTAATTTCTTAATACTCAGAACTGATTTATTCGTGCGTTCCCCTACAAGTTGGCATTCTTACATAAACATGAGTTATATGCATTTTAAAATTGTGTATAAGTAGCTACAAGCTGCAACAAAAGGTGTTCACAATTTTTTGCTTTTAAACTCCAGCTAAACACAAGCTTTGTATTCACTCTTCACTTCCATTTGTTCCAACTGCACTTTGAGCAATTCCATTAAAATTCAGAACAAACTGACTTTTTTATATACAATTTTTTATTATTATTCTGCATGTCCCACCACAGAACATCATATTTGTATTCTTTCTATTTTATATTCTATTAATATATCTTTCTATTCTTTCTTGAGGAATAAAAGATTCCATAAAACTGTGGATATCCTGAGGCTTATGGTATATATGAAAAAAAAAAGGTATGTAATTCATCCTAGGCCTGTGTGGACTTCCCATCTCTTCTCAAAACAATACTGCTTTCTTGGAGAGATGAGATTCACAGAGCAGGTGAGGGAGTTACCCCAGGTTCACACTGCAGGAGGGATTTGATGGGAATTGTGCTCAGTTTGTAGGAGCCTGCACATGATGCTCTATGCTTCTCTGGCCCCAGGCTTCACTCTCCAAAAGTTACGTAACTGCAGCAGCATTTGGAAGCTGTGAGTTGTGACAAATGAGCTTTAAGAGTCTTTTTTCCTTTAATCTGGAAGGGAGTAAAAAAATTTAACCCCTAGTTTACTTCTTTTAATGCCTCTGTTGTCAAATCTAAGAAGCCCTTATCAGCAATAAATGCAGACTTAGGGAAAAACAACAGCAGAAAAGGTTTTGGATGTCATTCAAGGTTATTTAAACATGCTAGCTGTACCTGTTGTCCTGTTCTGAAAACAGGATAGCTTATTTGGCAAATGACTGTACTTTGTGCTGTTCCTGTTTGACATGAGACTTCAGTCCCGTCACTCTGCAGAGAAAACAGACAGAAACACCATCTTAATAATCAGGTTTTGATAAGGTAGAGAGATGTATACCTTTAACAGCATCTGTATTATACTAGGAAGTGGTGAAAATAGGTGCTATGGCAGTAATTTCTAGAGATGCAGCAGGTGGGTGGGGCATAGGCAGGGCCAGGAGGAAGTCATGAGAAAGGTGGGACAAAGACCATTCCCACGCGATTTCTTGCGAGCTGTAATCCTCTTATTAGAGCTTTGTGCTGGGCTTGGAAGAAGGAATACAGGCCAGAGAGTACAGGTCAGCTCCAGCACTAACTTGTACAGTCCTTTTTTACAGAATTTTTGCAGAACTTTTGCAGACGTATTTACAGAATCTTGGAGCTGGTGAAGTACTTTCAGTATAGAATTTAGTGTGCAAAGGGGAATTCCTACAGAAATCAAACTTTCTGTAGGAAAATCTGCAATACATAATAGTTTGTTTTAGTAGTAAATATTTACTATTCTGCAGAATATTTGGCTTGTCATCATCCTTGATTCAAAGACAAATTCACAGACCAGAACCAGTTACCAACCCTTGGAGAAAAATTTCTTAAAAAGTACTGTCTTTTGTAAAAAAAATTTCTAGTAGACATTTACCATTCATGAACTGTGCTACAAAAAACCCCTCAAAACAAAACTCCCCAAAAGACCCATATATACTCAGCTTATGTTTTTCTTCCTGCTTTGAAGCAGGCACATTTTTGGTCCAAACTTCACTTGCAGGCTGAAGTGCTTCTAAGCAAAAGGGCTTTTAGAGCAAAAGGAAGTTCTAGCTCCAGTGTGGTCTTTTGGCAGGAGTGCAATGAGCAATTTTTCTGCACAACAGGATGGGGAGGTAGAGGGGCACCCCCAGCACTGTGTGCAATACTTTTGCCAATTCATTGTTCAGAATAATACTGGTCTCAGGCAGGAATGAATGCTATCCCTTCTCTCCCTTCAGTATAGGGATTTCTCTGGATTTCACCCCGAGAATTATCACGCACCTCTCCAGTAGCAGCCTGACCTTATAAGCCAAGCACTGAAGTCTGCATTTCATCCTTCATGACTTGGGAGCAACAATTTAAATTATAGGTATACTGCATTCCCCAAAATAGTATGCATAACTCCTCTCTTTCCCCTTCTCTAAGACAAAATTTGTTGGAAGAAGAGTTTCTGGTATAGCAATCATGTCAATATGACTGTCTAGCTGGAACACATGACCTTGGCAGTAACACTATTTCTAGATCCAAAGTCTGTGCTTTAAGGATTCATCATCAATGCTGCGTGGTCTGATTTATCAAATACAAATTCCCTGTGGCACAGCAACTGCTTCAGGCACGTTGCTGAGAGTTAAGGAGAAGATGTGGGTGCCAAGGCCTAAAGTGAGGAAAAGATGTCTGAGGTGAGGTCAAACTCGACAAGTTGCCAACTTTTATGCTGAGTTGGAAGTATCTTGCCTTGACCTAAATAAACTGATATGCCGGGGGAATAATTCTGGTATCCAAGAAAACAAATTGGGAGAGATTTTTGTACACACATTCTTTTCTGGAATAGGCACTGCTAGAAAGAAGAAAAAAATTCTCTAAGAACCTCAAAAATCGGGGGCAATAACAGAAACAGTGAGGCTGGGTATCACGCACCGGTAAAGATGATGAAGCAAAAAACAAGTTGTCTGAAAATGTAGCCTGGATTCTGGTGTTATATGCATTTTCCTTTTTATTTCTCAATTTCACATTGAATGTTAGTCTTCTCTTTTTGCTGCTGACAATAAACTGTTGTTTGCTGTTGGAAAATAAAGTCCATTGTTGTAACTAGAGGTACCAGAACAGCTGTGAATCAGGAAAATGCATTGCCTGTAGCCAACAACAAATAACAAGCACAGCAAGACATTTCCTACACTCTACACACTTAAACGCTCTGCTTTCTAAACCCATTGGCATAAGAAATTCTGTGATGGTGTTCCCTAAAACCAGATAGAATTATTTTCTTCTGAAAGTGCAGGAATTTGCTTATGTGTTGTCAAAGTGACTTTGCTGAATTTTCAAGGGGTCTACCCTGGTGGGAAGGTGGGCAGAGTGGACAGCAGACATAGACAGCCCTGTCTGTTTGTGCTGTACATGTAAGTGTGTATCTGACATGGATTTGGATTATGTGCTGCCCAAATAGCTGACCACAGCTCCCCACTGGCACAGCTACTGCAGGATCCTCGCTGCTCCCTGCAGGAGGGATGGAGACAGCTGCTGCAGCTGCTGCTACTCTCCCAGTGTGCTCCTCTTCCCAACAGCAGCCAGTCAGACACAATTTGTCCAAATACGCCCTATGCCCTCATCTCTAAGGTACAAAAACTTGGATTGGTCTAAGCTGACAAGAGTCCTACTTCTTTGTTTGTGTTCCTATCTTACCTCTTTTTCCTTGACTAAATTTAGATTAAAATGCCATTGCTTTTTTTATCCATGCTGTTTTGAAGTAGATGTTGAACTAGAAAGGCACTTTCCTCTAGAAATTCATCCAAAGCCCACAGACAAACTGACTGGTGAAAACACTGGACCCCAACAGTTCCACTGATTCAGCTCTTACCTCTCATCTGCCTTCTGCTGAACATTCAGAACAAGATCACAGATACAAAGTTCATCTTCACCACAGTCTTTAATAAAAGGAATCTGGGGAAAACAAAAACATTTCCTGAATGACAGGGCTCAACCTTTAACATTATCTGCAGACACTAGAGTGCAAACACCTTCGAGCTGAAGCACATTCTTGGTTTGCAGATAAGAAAATCCCTCTGATGGACATTAAAAATTCTTGACATGTGAACGAGTGAAATGAGTAATGTGTTGCTACATGTCAACTGATCCAAGAATGGTACAGACAGGTTACTTTTCACTGACAACAAAGGTGATGTAGTCAAAGTAGCTCAATCTCTCTTTTATGTACCTTTTTATTGTAGAATAAACTGACCTGAAAGAACTCATCTTTGCCATCAACTGGAAATTCACATCAACAGTGACATGGCTGAACTAACATGCCTGTTATGCTACAGTTGCTGATGTGTGTATGTATGAGCAAGCTCATGCAGTACAGGCAAAGGTATAAAAGGAACCAGGGGACCGCTCCATATGACTAACACGGAACACCAGTTTTCACTTGCCTGTACCTCTTTGGTGTTTGTGGGGGCCACACATTATGGATGTGCATAACCACGCATTTCTGAATAGTAAATCTGTATACTTACACTGTAGGCCACAGATGCTGGAGAAGATATGTCAAGGACAGGGCTGGAGACAGGATTTGCAAGGCCAATGTCAATGCGCAAACTAAGTGAATTCACTGCGTCTGAAGGCTCCTGTAAAACATGTGGATCAGATAATGGCTGTCAGCAGAGAAAACAGGGTAAAATTGGTAATTTCTATTGTGAATTGAGAATGCATAGTAAAATCATACTTGCCCTAACAAGGAGAAACAACAGTTCAAAGCTTCATTTTTTAATGAAAATAATTTTATGAGATTGACCACTATGTGCTCCTCTAGCTTAATAGTTTTCAATTAAAACTGCCATTTCCATGATAAAACTGATTTTTCTAGGATTCCTGGAGACTGTACACATCACAGTAACTACTAGCGCTAAGGAACCTGCAGATTATCTGCAGCTGTAGGAGCTGGTCCTCAAAGCCATCACCAGGTAGCTTTCACTCTCATCTAGCTGCAGAAGTCAAATTCCTATTCCACTCTGCCTTACCATCACAAAGAGCAGCTGGGCCTGAGTGACACTAAAACACAATAAACTCCTTGTTTCCCCTTTTTCTCAGTACTGGATGAATCACCCTCTAACCCTATGGTACACCGCTCCACAGGGCATTAAATGTGATCAATAAGTCATTGCAAATCAAAGCAGGGACTGAAGTCCTCTACCTAACCTAGTGTCATGCAACAGGGCTTAAGGCAACTCTCAGGGCTGTGTTCAGTCTTTGGTTCTGGAGAAAGTGGAGACCTGGTTATTTTTATGTAATTCCTTGGTGTATACCAGGAGTTAGAATGCACCTAAAGTCTGCCTGAATGTTAGTGTGAGAGAAAACATTTGTATGTATGTCTTAGTTCCTACAGAAGAATCTACTCAGAGGGAAATTAAAGTCTATAATTTAAAGTATAGACCATGGGCTCTGTGTTACACCAAAGGTGAATAACATAGTTAAGAACTCCCTTTCCTGTCCTAAAAATCTGTACTGAATATGAGAGTTATTAGTTTCTATGATATCATAATCCTATTAAGTATTTTTCAGCTGGGGGGATTTGGGAAACATAAATAATTCAGTACACCATGCATGAAACTCACATTACAAACAAAAAATTGATCCATGTCTTCCTCTGATCACTTTTGTTATGCAAGACTACTTGCAATTGCACTTACTTGTACACTGAAGACCTCATGAGCACAATTCTCTTCATGATGCACCACAAGATCCCTCTGCATGTACCTTTCATTATTTTCTTTGAAAAATCCTCTAGAAGTCACTCTGGAGGACTGGAGATCTGCATCCAATGTTGCGTTGTACTTTATAGCTACAAGAAGAATAACAGTACATTTTTCACTGATCATGGTTGCCTGTGATCTCATTACTATGCTCAATATTGCAGTGACCAGGCTTTCCAAACCACACTAAATATTTCATGTTTTTCATAGCTTGCTAAACACAGAGCAGTTTCAAAATGAAAATACTTTCTCTTGTGTTTTGCAAAGCAGTCAAACAGGTTTAGGTATTGATATAAGTTCTGGTCCACTGGGAGCACATTAAATAGCAATCAATCCAGGCTCCACTGCAGATGTCTGAGCCTGCAGCTCAGGCAAGAAGCCAGTCAGCAGGGCCAGGATTACTCTAGGTAAAGGGGCCTTGCAGCAGTATCACTGAACTTAGAGGTGACTTTAAGGAATCTGCATCTTCTGTTCAATCACATAATAATTTCTGCTGCCTTCTCTTTGTGTTATGACTAATATGCTGTGAAAGTTCACTGTTATTTTATAGCTTAAAATCATGAGTTCCTAAAGGCACTTCATGTAGCACTGAAGCAGTCCAACTGGTGTTATCTGTGAGATTGAATTTAAAAACTTAATGGGAACCCACTGCTGGTCACAGAAATATTCACTGTCCTCTGAAAAGAAGAGCTTCCTCCCACTGACAACTGCACTGCAACCAGTATCTGGAAAATATTTAATTTTCTTTTTCTGAAGAGAGAAGAAAAGTATGCAGTCTGCTGTTGAAACCAGAAGGTTGGAAAAACCCAGCTTCTCACTAACAACTTTTTTTTTTGGGATTGTTGAACAAGGATACAGCTCCGCTTTATAATGTTAGTTCCCCACTTTTTAAAGATTATGTAGCCAGTGATGAATTAGGTCTGAAAACCACTTTCTCAAGAACTTAAGGTTTATATTGATTTTGTGATTCTTGACATTCAATCTGTCTTTACACTTTCCATTACTCATTTGAATAATGGACTTTTGAAGAAATTAAGACAAGTCGTTGAAATACTCTTACCCACTTGATTATTTTTCTTAGCAGGTCTAAATGTAGCCTGAAAACATATTTTGACAGTTATGTCCGTATTCTTGTTCAGCAGACTGATTTTCTCAGGTTTAAAGGAGGCAGTTATGGAGACATTTGCAATGCCTCTTGACCTGAAAAATATGTTTTAAAGGTTACATGGGTTTTGAAGAACATCTGTAAATGTTAGCATTGATTTTTATGGTTCCCAATGTAAACTTCTTTTAGTGGCACTGGTAAAATTAGTTTTCCTTACATATGAATGAATTTGTTGATATAGTAGCTTTCAGTAATGACAATAATATTTTCATGTCAAATTAATAGATAATTAATGTATTAGTCCTAATGCTCTAATCAATCCCTCAAGGTATCAGAGAATGAGGCCCTTGGCCTGTTTTCCAAATAAGTAACCTTCTTCTGCTCCTTTAGGGAAGTTACTGAGCTCTTCTAGAAAGGTGATAATGAGCAATTCTTCATTTTATTTAATAATCTAATTTTTAGAAAAAACATCTTTCATGTAATTAATGAAGATTTTGAAGAACAGTTTCAAAGGAGCCCTACATGTTAAAGCAAACACTTTAATCAAAATGAAACACATTAATCAGCCCAAATGTCAGAGCGAAAGAAGAATGAGCATCTTCATTAATCAAATCTAAATAAATGCTGGTACTTCAAGGAGCATAATTCATCTCGAATGAAATTCCCAGCAGCAGCAGCAGTCAAAGGTCCAAACTGACCATTCATTTTTAATTATCTTGTTTCATTATGAAAGAAGCAGCAATTCAGTGATATTTTTCTTACAATGGGGAGCCTCAGGCAAGAAGACAGGCAGCAGATAGAAAAAGGAAACAGCATTTGAATTTAGCTCTTCAAGCAAGGCGTGGAAGTCACACCCTACTTAGGCAGGCCGAAGATTTGGGTTCTGGGAAACCTTTTTATATTTTGTGAAAGTATTCAGACTTCTGTGGCAAAGGCCATGGACCATTAAAAAGATATTTATTGCCAGAAATAGGTGTCAGCTCTTTATTACTGCTCTCTGGCCTTGCCCTGCAGGACAACATTCCCCCATACCAGCCTACCAGCCAGAAAAAGTCATGCAGGTTGTGTGAGAGGTGGTTTCATCTGTCTCAGGCTCAGCTGTCAAATTTATACTGTGGCTACTGAAGTACACAACCTGCTGTTACAAATACTCTCCATCAAGCCCCATTCCCTGCTGCTGTCCCTTCCCTCTGGACCATGTGTCTGCACAGCAGTAGCAGGCAGATGTGTCCTGGGCCACCCCAGCAGGCACTGCCACCTGGCTTCCTCCCACATGCCCTGGCTCTCCCTCTGTGCTGCCTGGGCTTTCAATGGTTTAATGGCAAATGCTTAAAAGAGATTTAGTCTAATGCTCTTTCTTTAGCTAGTTTTGATAGCAGTGATGAGGCACTAAGTGTGCTAGCACTGAATATGTGGAACAAAAGAGCTTTTTAATTTGCTTATTTTCCTCTTTAATTAACTAAATATTCAACTGCTGCATCTGAATCACTAATTGCTTCCTTTCTAAGAAAGAGTATACCAACCATAGCACAACCACATTTCCGTCAGCACCAACTGATACATCAGTAATGTCATTGTCATCTAAGTCTCTATGGCCATCTACTGATCTTCCAAAGAACTGGAGTTTTTGTCCAAAAGCAGAATCCGATCCTAAGATTTTCTGGGAAAGAGAGTTTGGTTACTGAGTTTGCCAAAGCATGCTTAAGTCTGTAGATAGCCTAATTAATAGATTTTCACTGATACTCCCTGTATATCCAATCTATTGTCTAAACAAAATGCATTTGTGGATGTTTTCTCAGATGCTTTTTTAGCACTTCTTTCTCCTCTGTTGGAGCAGACAAAGGAGTAGACTTTTCTATCTTGGGAGTAGATCAGCTAACTGACTGCTGTATGCCAGATACAGATGGAAACTTTTCCCATTCACACTGAGCAACTCAAAGAATATGAAGCTTAATAGGAGTTCTAACAAATTACTTTTTCTGCAACCAGAAAATCTGCATGGAAAGTGATATTAGATTACCAATATAGTATATATGAAACCCATTGAAAGACTTTCCCTTTAATACTATGTATTGGTAATTTGCAGAGCTGGGATTTATCTAATCTGCATTGTACATCAACACTAAAAACCTGGAAATAATGGCTGTCAAAAACATTTAGGATATTAGCTGACTTCACACTCAGGCATCAAAAATGGCTCAGAATGAGCATCTTGCACATCCTTTTCCTCCATATGGTTCAGTTATAAGCACCACAACATCAACTTGGGTATGCTGACAGCTGAAGGAAGGAGAGTCACAAAATGTGAAATAAACCATGAGAATAACAGTACTCCTTTAAGAGGATGAAACAGTAGCCAATTAAAACACAGGAAACCTTCAGTTTCCCCCTAGCTGATCTTAGGGCACTGAGTACAGCATTATGCAACAAAGTTATTTACCTGAGAATATTTGGTACGTATAGTCTTTTGAAATCCATTATAAATGTAAATTGCTCCAGAGTTTTGGTTTTCCAGTGGTGCACCTATTACAACATCATTAAAGCCATCCAAATCAATGTCTGCAAGTGCTGCAATTGCTGATCCAAATCGTGCATTTTCTGACCCCTGTGGACCTTTCAAGAGTTCTCGTTGATCCAAGATTCTCTTTAAAAATTGAAAAATAAGAAAAAAACGAAACACAGCTATCATTGCATCAGATTATTCATAGGAGCAGTATCTATGTGCATTGTTTTTGGTTTCTGTCTTCCAGTACATTCCCCTCGGACAGCTCAACATTGAATTCCTTCCCCATTGTATTGCCCATTCAGTTTGCATTATGTCTCAAAGTCTTGGCAAGAATTACACAGCAAAATCAAAGCATGCTATGCAAAGTACTAAAAGCAAATATAACCATATGTATGAAGCTTAAATGCCCTCACTGTCCTCATCTGACTGTTCTGAAAGTTTCACAATACATTGAAAAGTACAGTTTCCAGTTTTGGATTACCAGTTTTTATGCAGAGGGAATGGAAATTATGTAACTGGACATAATTCTTTGAAACAGAAATGGAATTTCCTTACTAAACTAATGCAAAAAGCATGTGTCCAAATTGTAAACTCCTGACCTCTCCAATGCCAATGAAGAAAGAAAGACTGGAAATCTTCATAGTTAAGTAATCCCATTTACACTAGATAAAATGCAATTCTGGCAAATAGCTTTCTCACCTTTAACCTCAGTTATCATGCTGTGCTTAAAATTTTAGAAATAACAGCCAAGTAATTTATTAAAAATGACTAGAAAAGTATTACTTGTGCAACAGGGACAACTTGCACAAATCCAGATTATTTTAAAAAATATTAAAAAATATCTTTCATTATTCTTTGGTATTTAAAATTTGTAAATTTAAAAGTCTGTATTCATGACCAAAATAATTTTAAACCTAATATTTGACAACAACTACAAGTTGTAATATGGTCTTCCAATTTATTTGGTTTTCAAAAGTAAATAATAAAATCCTTTCATTTTTCTTTTCTTTCATATTTCATATCTGATGCCACAGGCACAAAGACCAGTGTCAGCTGCCAACTTTCAGCTCCTTCATCTACCTTGAAATTTCTTTAGGGTAGTTTCCTGTTGCTTCAGGATGGTCTGACTGAGGTCCTGCTGAGGAGGGTGATCCTTTCTCTCTATTTATTTGATTGCAATTTACCTAGTAAAGAGACCATTTTCTGTTTTCTCAGATGGATGGCAGATATTAATTTACTTTGAAGACACCCAGTGAATGAAAGACTGTTCAAAACTGCCAGAGGGCTCCATATGGTTAATACAGATATTCTGGAAACACCTACTACAGGTCTGAATAAAAAAGCACCATCAGTCAAGCATCAGACAAGTAACACAGCTTTACTGGATAGCGGGGACAACAAGAGTTATAGTAACCATCCAGTGTCAGAGTCTACAAAACAATACAGGAAACTGGTAGAAGAGCATTTCTTCGAACTGCTTTGGGAATACTGTCAGGCATTGAATACATTCACCAAGAACAAATGGCAGATTAATTAGCAAAAGCCTTGCGCTAAGTTTTTCAGCGATATGGCCAACCCATGCTATATTACCATGAAGTACATTCCCTGGTACCAGGACCAGGGAGACACCAAGAACACCAGGCCCCTGACCACTAAGAGTGCTTAGCTACTGTCTTGCTCATTTGCTCCATTTTGGTCTGTTCCAGCTGGCTAATTCCCAGATTACATGCACAAGCAATTCTGGGGAAAGTTTGCAGCTGCTGCTGAAAAGCAGAACACGTGAGGCAGCACTAGAAAGGTCTCCACACACAGCCCTCTAACCAGGTAGACTTGGCACCATTCATCCCTGCTCTTATGCCACATCCCAGGAAATGCACATGCTCTGTTTCTTGTTAAAAAAAATGTCACTTGAAATATTTCCAACACTTTGAAAATGTTCACTCAACAGTGACTTAGAAGATCTGGAGAGGCCAAAGGCCTTTTAGCCTGCATGTGGCCAGTCTGATTTGAAAGAAACTAGCTTTAAGGAATGCTGGCTTGAGCCATTTTTACCTTTGTGATGGAAAACATGTATACTCTCCCTTCTTCTTTCTTCAGGTCATTCATAAACATTGGTGCACCCACAAGAAGCACATCTGTCACAGAATCCCTGTTGACATCCACTGAACACACCACACTGCCAAAGTAGGAGCCAATCTGAAATCAGTAGTAAATGGGTTGTCACTGCATATGCTTTTTCTGAATTATGTTTTAGGACCTGATTCAGAAAACTTACATCCAGTAAGATGCCAGTACTACTAAATGTTGCTGAATAAAATTACTTCGTAGCATACTTCAGTGTTGGAAGAATCATATCCTTACCATGTTTCACTGTTTCTGTCCTGTAGCAGCTACCATGGCTTTACCAGTCAGCAATACAAATGCCAATGGAAAGTAAGATATGGGAAGTACATTTTTTTTAGAACTGCGCATGAAACTACCCAACCTCTGATCTACTCTCAGATTTGTCTTACACATGATACCAAAACCACCTAAAATCATTCTTCTTTTCCAAATAAGAAAAAGAGATTGAGCTCCCAGATCTGTCTTCTGATGTCATCTACTTCACAACTTCTCAGGCAGAACAGAGTTCACTGAGTCTCTCCCAATTTGAATTGTTGACAGAAGGATACATTAGTTAGGTTTGTATATTATATTTCACCACTAATTGGATGACTTCCTAAAATACTGTTTAAGAGTTACAGCCAACTTCATTGAAAGAGTCTAGTGACAGAGAAAATTTCAAGTGGATTCTAAATGCTTGGAGAGAAAGAGGAATTTTCAAAACTAATTGCAATTTACTGCTGGGTCAATAAAAACAGATTCCCGAAAGTCTGTATTCATGACCAAAATATACTTGCCTGCTCGCCTCTCTGTGACTGCACAATTGCAATATTACCATCACTGTCAACATCAAAAACCACCACTCTGCCAGTGTAGTTGGATCTTGGTGCACCAGCAACAAAATAGACAGAGCTCATAGTTGAGAGAACAGCAACAGAATAACCTGGGGATAGAAGCCAATATTTAACATGTGTGGAAGACCATTAATTACAATTCATCAGTTGGTTATCCATAAAGGCATGGAGGATGAGTCAATCTGGTATGTTAATCACAGAGAATGATGGTTCCAGATGGGAAGTTATGCTGTCACATAAGCATAAAATTTGCAATACTCTCCTGGGGAGAACAATGACACACGCATCAAGTCAAAGCAGGTTTACAGAATCACATGGACAATAGTTTAGCCTATTCAGTAAAATACAGACCACGAAAACGTCATGCTTGTGAAGGAGATAGGAAAAAAAAGTGCGAAGAAAAAAGGGGAAAGAAGAAATAAAGAGAAATATGAGATTTACATTTGGACCAGTCTTCAAACTAGGGAGGAGGAACACCTAGCTTCTGTAAAGTTTGCAGCACATTTTCCCACAGCTCACCAAACCACAGACCAGTGGTTTGTCTGAATAGAACAGGCTACATTAACAGCTTGTCAGCTGGGAGGGTTGATTGAACTTCTTTGAACATTTTAATCCTCTTACCATTATTCTAGCATTTATTTGCTTTCAGGAAACATTGTTTAATACCTGCAAAAATGTAACCATATTTTAGCAGTATAAATCTAGCATTAGTACACACTTTACATTTCGGTGGTTTAGTTCCAGCAGATTTATTTTAAGTGAAGAAAACAAAGTCATCCTTTATAAAGTCTATAGTTAAAGACAATTACAAAATGCCAGTGATGGGACAGAATATGCAGATCTTTAGCAACCTGCAGGACAATACAGGGAGCACAGTCTAAAAGGATTATGCCTTGATCTTTATATTATACCAGTCTAATTCAGAGTTTTGTTCAGACACAGTTTTTCTAGGGTGAGGACAACTTTTGTGACTGGAAGTTCAATGAGCAACAAAACAAGATTTTATTCTGCAAATTAAGTACACACCTTCCTAATTAATACAGAATACAGTCATTTGATGTGAGGGGGTGCAGTGCAGAACAGGGGCCAATCAAGCAAGTTGTGATGTTCTAGCAGCTCTTTAACTTATGTTCACCCAGGCTGGTGAGAGAGAGCTGGTATGGAGAGCTCCTACTGGAGGACAGAAAGTGGAGGGGAAATGAACGGACAGAAAAGGGACATTGTTTTGTCCAGAAAGATTTAAGTAAATGCACTAAAACTGCCTTGTAGAGAAAGGAAATCACCTGAGCTTTTAAAAATTATTAAGAAAATGAAGTAACAGAAAGTCTGAAGAGGTCATACATGCAAAAGAGCTATGGCTCATTAGGTTTGGTTTAATTTATTCATTTTGTTGGATGCAAGTAATGCTGAGCCATAGGGGAAAAAAGAGTATATTGGTTGCAAAGACAACATATTATTAAATAACTTTAAGAATAAGAAATTCATAGGTGCTTAATGTAGTAGCATTATTCAGGGATGAAACAGCAGAGCAGACATGTTGAAAGTTTACAGAAAACATTTAAATGAACTGAGAATAGAGAGTGACTGGCTTTATTGGGTAAAAAAACATGTCAAAAATACATAAGGAGATTATAAGTAAAATCTCTATTAAATGGTAGCAATATTCGAAAACTACAAACTGAAGTGGTAAAGGCTAAGAAAACAGCAAGCACATATGAAACAATAGAAAGCCAATCAGCTTCTCATCCACATCAAACTGGGGAAGAACACACAAATATTGTAACAGAAAAAACACATAATGATCAGTGTGATTCACTAAGCAGCCTTTTCAAATCCCATGATTTATTATGTCTCTGTGACGGTGCTGGTTTTGGCTGGAATACAGTTAATTTTCTTCACAGCAGCTGTTATGGAGCTGTGATTTGGATTTATGCTTGAAACACTGTTGATAACACCAGGATGTTTTAGCTCTCCCTGAGCAGTGCTCATGCAGTGTCAAGGCCTTTTCTGCTCCTCACCCCACCCCACCAGCAAGGAGGCTGGGGGGGCACAAGGAGTTGGGAGGGGACACAGCCAGGACAGCTGCCCACAAATGACTACGTGGGTATCCCATTCCATATAGTGGCATGCTTAGCATATAAAGCCAGGGGAAAAAGGAGGAAGGAGGGATGTTTAGAGTGATGGCATTTGTCTTCCCAAGTCACAGCTGTGTGTGTTGAAGCCTTGCTGTCCTGGAGATGGCTGAACACCTGCCTGCCCATGGAAAGTGGTGAATTAATCTCGTTTTGCTTTGCTTGCATGCATGACTTTTACTTTCCCTGTCTGTATCTCAACCCATGAGTTCACCCACTTCTGCTCTTCTGACTATCCCCCACTCTCACTCCCCTCAAGAGGAGTGACTGAGTGTCTGCTTAGTTGCCAGCTGGGATTAAACCACAGCAGTGACAAAGACTGATTTTTTTTGTAGCTTACCACTTTGATATTAGTAGAATTTAAAAACACAATAAAGTTTTTATTCAATGAACTGTTGACCAGTAAAAAATAACCTTTTTTTGACCGAAAATTCTTTTCATATTCTCAAATAATTTCTTAACACAAATCTGGCTAGAGCAGAATTTTCCAACTTCTTTAATATCTTAATCAAGGTTTCATACATTTCCAGATTTGCATTTCAGCCCCTTACCTAGGTATGAGCTATGATTTCTGTCCTGAAGAATCTTCTCAAACACCTGGCTCGGAAAGGTGGTGACTCTGTCTGAAGACTCCTGAACTACAGTTCCACTCCAGTCGTAGGCCCCAACAGCACCTAGCAGCAGAACATCCTTTAAAAAATAAAAGTCAACATTTTAGAACTACCTGATTTAGAAAAAGTATGAGCAAAGCTGAAGCTACCGTGCATAATTTCCTACATCACTGTGTTTAAGCCTGTGATGCAGACTAAAGACTGCAAGCAGCTGACTGGAGCTGTTCAGAGTTACCACTTATGTGTAAGACTTTACTGCCCTATTAAGAGGGATTATCACCCGTCTACTGGAAGAGGATAAGTGACTGCTTTAGTTCCCATGGCACTGCAATTCATGATAAAATGGGTTTATTTAAACACTGTGAAAAGTTCCTAAGTCTGTCCACCATGGGGTTGGGTTTGCTAAGTCCATGCTTTTACGTGCCCATGATCCTCAGAAGACTGAGGATCGCACAGACCCAGCTGCATGAAAAAGCTAAAGCCCCTGTTTTGGCCAGCAAAAGTGCCAATGACAGCACACAAGAGCTGGTACAAATAGATACAGTTTAATTCTTTACGTAAGGAGATGTTCTTGAGAGATCTAAAATCCAAATTAGCATGGCTTATTATACAGAATACTTCATACAGAAATCCTTAATCTTGTACACAGAAAGCAAACATAGTTTAGTTTATTCAAGTTATTAAAATTCTTCACTAAACTGAGATACTGTTATAGAAAACTGCAATAAAATTGAATGTGTAATTTTCCTGAATAAACAACCATATGTTTCACATTTTTTTGCCATTTCTTAGCATCAAGTGCTTCATAATTTAAAACTTTAATTTGTGCAAATACAGAGGACTTTCAAAAAATTATTTCATTCATCTTTAAGGGCTATGAGAAGGAAAAAACCTTCTTGTATTTTCAGTTGAAAGGTTATTGAACCACACTTGGATTTTACAAAGATAATCTTAAAATTGATTAGCATTAAAATATATCTGATATATTGGTTCTAAGTTTTAAGTGAAATATGCTTTAAACAAATATTATTAACTTTATAATTTATAAAGAAATTATATAATAATTTTCAGACTTGTTTTATTTATATTTTGGTGACTGCCTACCAGCTTTACAATATAGTTAGTCACAAACATAGAGGAATTAATTTTTTCCTGCTACATGAACTCAGAAATCACTGAAATAATTATATTAATACATCTCAAGATGGTTACATGAAACAAACTATTATGCAACTTTACTTATTAATATGTATTCAAGTTAAAAAAATTAAAAGGATTATTTGACATTCTCCTTGCTTGTAAAAAGATCTTAAAATTGGACATTGTGCTTTTATTTCTCTTTTCTTGCACTCAAGTGTACATACTTACTTCTATTTGTATCATTAAATAATTAAACTCACATACCTTTTTTTGTGAATAATATGCACTGAAGCCCACCTGTGACATTTCCATTTGGAAAGTATCACCTTGATCTGTACCTGGTAAAACAGATATGCATATATGGTTATCTCTATGTAGTCACACAAAATCCTGCCTTGCTGCCTCTGAGTTTAGCTGTATAGGGGGGTTGTATATATACACCAATTTGGCTAAAGCATTTACAAGCAATGGAAATCAGAGCTGATAAACTGTAGAAAATTTGGAGGATTTAATGGCAAATTGGTAAGATGAAACCATGAGCCATGCTATAAGTCTCTTCCAAAAAAAGGGCAGAAGATAATGATGAAGTTGGTTTGAATCAGTTTGCACAGCCTTGTCACTGTGGCTGATCTCTTTTTGTGTTTTCTAGGAAGCATTAATATCCTGAAATTAACAGCTTTAGTAACTGTATATTCACAACTTTCAAATAGAACAGAAATTTTAATTTTCCAATAGGACTTCTAAAAACTGTTGGAATTCTCCTGAAAAATACTGTGATATCCATTTCCTAAGCTGGATAGGAATTCAGTGGGAGTACTCAGGAAAAAGACCTGTTCCCTTGCTTTGAGTAGCAGCATGGGCCTAGTAAAGAATAAGTGAAAGTGAAAGAGAAGATTTCATGCTGAGTGCAGGAAAGTGGCAGCCATAAGCTCCTTAGAGAGTGTTGAGGGCAGGTTACACATCTCTGAAGCAAGGTCTGAATTTAACTTAAAAGTTAAAAGCTGGCTTTAGGGAGACAAAGCATCTCTGTGTCACCTCTGCAACACCTTCCGCTGTACAATACACAGGAGTAGGGGTGGTGCTAGGGAGGGGGCCTGGTAGGCACCGCACAAATTGCATTTTCAGTTCTGTAATTAGTTACCTAGTCTTCTGGTTTGCTTTGGTTTTTTTTGTTGTTGTTGTTTGTTTGTTTGGGGTTTTTTTTGTTGTTTTTTTTTTTTTGTTTGTTTTTTAATAAATTTAATATGGTTTAGGATTCACACAAGTGAAGCTCACAAGCATGAAGATGCCTTTATTCTGCTGGTGATAATAGCTCCAAGTATATTTGGTTGCATATGGAAAAGCTCCCATGCCTGAAGCCCAAGATATGATAGAAATTTACATCAACTGGGGAATGTTTTCCTCAAACTGCAAAAGTTAACTTGAAGCTCAGGCTAATTAGGGGTGGAGTAGCTGGGGGAACACCTGTGAAAACAAGAGCTCTCCCGGTGAGCAGGGAGCAACCTGCAGCTCCAGCTGCCACTTATTTTCACAATACTGCACTAGGCTGAAGCAAAATAAAATTCTAAGCTTGTCAGCTGGGAGAAACTGATCTAATTTTTCAGGGACGTTGAGTATTTTACCTTCTATACTAAAAATGCGCTCTCCAAGCGTTCCTGCTTCTTCCAGTAGTGCAGCCTCAGATGACACATTGAAGAAATACTTTTCTGTTGGATGACTAGCAATTCCCTTGATTTCTTTAATTAAGTTTTTAGTATCAAGTTCATTCCTTATTAAGTATCCCAAAACCTTGTTTAAAGAAACAAACAAACAGCAAAATAAGAAAAGTGAAAGAGATCATGGTGCTACTCCATTTCCTTCCATACTATTTTAACAAATATTCTGTGTATTAAAAAAAAGTTACCTTTATTTGTATTACTGAATTGCTTATTAGGTTCATTCCTAGGCAAGGGACCATTCATACAGGAAAAATACATAAGGTATGGCAAAAGGGAAAACCACTGAAGTTGCTCAGGCAATTCTAGTCTTGCTTTTTCAGCCAGTGAAAAGACAAATATTTTCACCAGTTCATAGGATTAATTTGACTTAGTTTCAGTCTCACCAGTGTAACAATGTATGCATTATATACCACTTATGTATAGAACATGCACTTTCATACATACACAACAAAACAATCTTTTGAAAATGCAGTAATGTATAATTTCAGTATTACTTACAGCAATGCCAAATCTGGTTATATTGTCTTCATTGCATTTACCTATCACTGTTTTCAAGTTGGATCCATCATGTGATTCACCATCTGTCACAACAACCATTACTTTTGTGGCTGTCGGGCGTCCTCCCGATTCAGGTGAGAAGGCATACTGTCTGTTATAAAACATTGATTTATCACACCTCAATCCATAATGGATGGAATCCAGCACATACACTGTAATGAATACCTTCATCACTGAATTAGAGCAAGGTGCTTCTGTAGTGCATAAGTAATGTAACCAAAGAAGCAGAAAAAAAGACTGGAAGGATTGGATGGTGTTTCTGATAAAAATGTAAATTTCAGGAAAAACAGTATATTTTTTGTGCTAATATTTCTAAATGAAAAGGGGGTTTTATCAGAACTCTTGAAGTTTTATGACACCAGGAGCTGGCATCACCAAGCTCAGACAAAAGTGGAAGAGAATTAATAAAAAACTTCTCAATTCTACTGCATATATGGACTCCATTGAAGGCTGAGTCTGTTCCTAAACCAAATTCTCAAATTCATTTGATTCAGCATGTATTTTGGCCTAGAGTTCTTCAAAAAACTTCAAAACAGCACCTTCCTGTTGAGAAACAGACCTGGTTTGTATATGTGTTCAGTCATAAAACCCTTTAAGTTTAACTTGTTTTTTCACACTTACGGTGCTGCAGTGACAAACAGACAACAGACAAGAGGTTTTACTTTCTCTGCTATCAACCAAAGCCTGATCCACAATCGCAAATGTTACTGCACCCACTGAATCCCTGGATAAACTTTACTTCTTTCAATGGTTTTGTATGTTTCCTAAAACCTTGTCCACTCTGATGCTCTGTCATGTTTAGAGATCTGTGAGAACAAGCAATTCTGTTGGGTACCAGAATTACTTCAGAGTGGAGCTCAACCCAATGGTTAACAACATGCTTTTCAGCAATTCTAGTTTATATATTCCTGTACCAATCTGCATGGGACACTGCAAATGCACCTGATAGATTCTGCCTAGTGCTGGGAATCCACTCCAGAGATCCTGGGCACATGGTCTTCCAAAGGGAATGAAATTCACAATGTTCTCATTGCCATGTACAGTAAGTCAAACAGTTGCACTGTAAATCATCAATGCATCTCACCTTGCATTGTCAATGGCTTTGAAGGTATTAGTGAGATCTCCTCCCTTCTGAGATGTTTTCTCCATTGCTTTAACAACCTCATCCTTTGTTTGATACGTATTCAAGTTGAAGACTACACGGGGATCATTAGCATACTGAATTAAACCCACCTATGCAATAAAAAATTACATTAGATTATGATGCTTTGCAATTAATTACATAGAATCATGATGCTTACTTATGTGTCAGGTTGGTGTAAAAGGTCTGCAGATGCATGGTTTTCTTTCAACACATGTAAAACCAGTTAATAATAACACATTTGAAAAGCAAAGAAGGCTAAAATGCTGTTGCACTTCATATCATTTGTTACAGACTACAATACGTTACTGCAAACAATTTGAAACAGCAGACATTAAATGTTTGCTTGATTACTTCTGGAAGAGCTGATGGATAGCAATAATACAAGGAGCTCTGGGTAAAATAAGAAAATAGCAATAGTTCTACAAGCTCAGAGCACCTCAGTCTGATCTCTTCTAAGGAAGTCCTAAAGGTTAGTTACTTTACAGCACTGCAAACCCTACTTATTTTTAATATAGGTGAAGCTAAAGCTGTATGATAAGATGTAAATTTTTTTAAATTTAAAAAGAAAGAAAAAAAGAGAAGATGCTGAAGGTGAGGTTTAGAAAGAGCTGAGCAGGAAGCCTAGTTTTTAAGCACCTCACTTCCAAAGTAGCCCAAGGAAGAAGGCAGCCTTTGGGAGAGAGATTTCCAGTGCCCCAGTCTTTGTTCTCAGAACTGTTTAGGGAAAATGGACAACTGTAAAGACAGAAGATGTTTAAAACAAAAAAAAGGCAATAAAATTTTCCTTATCATCATCAAATCAAAAGGAAAAAACCTCAAAGATCAGTGAGTAAACCAGCAGGAAAAGCTCCTGTTTTAAAGATGCAGCAGTTGGAAAGTGAGAGCTGTATGAAAAGCCCATTAAAAATCTGTTCTACTTTTATCATATCCCCAAAGGCTGTATTTTCAACTACTTTTACACCTAATGCATGAAAGAGATCTGACTCCCCTAGATACAACCTAGACTTCTATTTCAGTTGTATTTTGGATCAAATTACTAATCCCTTTCAAAATAGGATAACTGTAAGATAAAATCCCCAGCACTGAATAGGATAACTGTGTGATCTGTGGCTTTGAGGGAGGTACTGTAGTTACACAAAATCACACTTGGTTGCCTTTAAAATTGGTTATTTTAGGTTTTGTTCTGTTTGGGGTTTTTTTGGTCTTTCTTGAATATGTCTTTGACTTACCTGAGTCTTGTTAACGCCTATGTCTAAGCCTTGTACAAATTTTTTCAAAAATGCTCTCACTGCATCCCAGGGATAAATGCTGTTTGACTCATCACAAACCACCACAACATCTATAACAGAGGAACACTCTAAAACAAAAATAAGAAGTGGACATTAAATGCACTTGCAGTCTCAGTATACTCTTCAGCTAAATCCAGAGGTGCATATTTAGGTCTCACACAGGCAACGCTTCAGATCAGAAGGCTTTGCCAGAATGAGGACTCAATAGGAGCATATGTGGGTTTTGAGCCTGCACTGGTGCGATGCCCCTGAATACAGAGGACTGAGACCATATTCACATCAGCATTGGATCACAATTTGTCAGCCTTTACATATCAATCACAGGGCTTTGCTTTTGGCACATACACTTTTTTAAGAAATCAAAATTAACAGTCCCCAACACAATATATGTTGCTATTGTTTGATATGTTTGCTTCTGTTTTTTTTTTATTTAACTTAAAATTTAATTTTAAAATTTGCACGTGTCACCTTACTTTGAACAGCAGGAGAAAAGCTTCTTAGGATCTTGAAACTTGGACTGATTTCAGAACAAACTCCTGTTGCATAGTATTGTCTTCCACACTGCTGTGCCCACAAGGGACCACAAGTCTTAAAAAATAACAACAAAAAGAAACTATAAAAATAACCAATACTTGTCTCACCATATCTATATAAAAAACCACCACAAGCAGGACGACAGGGATATAGGATCAGCGAAGCTCTCTTGGGTTACCAGGCCAAATCCCTTCAGTGAGCGTAACCCCTCTCACAGACTCTCACGGGGAGGATTTGCCGCCGGTGCGGATCCCGGTGCGGATCCCGGTGCGGATCCCGGTGCGGATCCCGGTGCGGATCCCGGTGCGGATCCCGGTGCGGATCCCGGTGCGGATCCCGGTGCTATCGCAGCGCCCATCCCGCGGGCGCGCACCCCGCGCTGCAGCGCCGCTCGTGGCCGGCAGGTGGCGGCAGCGCCCCGGGCACGCCGAGCGCGGGGTCCGTGACCGGAGCGCGGGGACCCCTCGGACCCCTCCGAAAGCCTCGTCCCAACGGGAATTCACCCCGCGTTTGCAGGTTAAACTGCCTCATCTCCCTCCTCACGGTGAGCACGGTCCCATTCTCACCAACGGGAGACGTCTGCCCCTGGCCGCGCACCGCCCCCCCACCGACCCCCCCCACCGTCTACATGTTCATTGACTTTGGGGGAAAACAACCCTGCTTCGGTGCTGAAATGCTGAAAACAATCTCTGTAAAAAAAAAAAAAAAAAAAAAAAAAAAAAAAAAAAAAAAAAAAAAAAAGTGTTTTCATCTGGATCGACCAGCTGTTATTTACGTCTTTATGCATCTTTATGTGTGCTTTTATCAACCACATAGAGAGAGAGCATTTTGCCGTGAGAATATTGGGGGAGTTGTGTGCGTGGGGGGGGGGAAGGCTGAGGTGGAGAATCGGTGGGTGTATTTCCTTCTTAAAAGAAAATATTAGAAACTCAAGGAAATAAATATAACCTCTACATAACCTCTCTCCAACTGTTCTGTGAGAAATTATAGCTTCCTTATATATACACTCTGGTTGCATCACCTCTATTTAGGAAAAGAGGGACTATTACACTTTTCTCAAGCATACCGGGGGGCAAAAAAGGGTAATTAAATTCAAAAGTAAATAGAAAATGAGCTAAATCACTCACTGGTTTACCAGTGAGACAACATCAAACTATCCTAAGATATTTGACCAGATGGCGGATTTTCTAGATGAGAAAGGAAGTATATCCACATTATCTGATCTTGAGATAAGTGCTTTTTTAACTGCTACATGGGGCATGGTTAGTTCTTAATGGAAAAGACAGCTTTTTAGAGAGGTGAAAGGTGCAAAATAAATCATCTATAATGGTAACTATGAAGCTGGAGGAGAGTTACTGGCCTTTAAAGTTAATTTAAAGTTCCTTTTAGATCAGTCTTATTTGGCCATTTTCTTTTTTTTTTTTTTTCCTGAATTGGTGGGAGTTCAAAATTGTGATGTTAATCTTGGAGCAAAAAGCAAAGATTTTCTAATAATCTTTGTTGATCTTCAGAAAGAAAAAGGGAAAAACTCTAATGTTTAAGTCAGAAATTCAAGATGCATCATTAATGAAGGGGAGATCACATATCAAAAACTGATGAACTTGAAAGGCAGAATATTATAAAGGGGTGTAGGCTTGCCCTTCAGGACTAACATTAAGAAATGTGGACCTAAACTGGAAGGTCACTGGATGGAAGGGAGAGAAGCAGAAGGATCGGGCCCTGGATGACTGCAGGGCGACAGCAAGCACGCAGCCAGCATGCAAAGCAAATATGGCTTAAAGATATGTGACGAGAAGCTGTTGAGTTGGGGAAATACCAAATACGCTGTATAGTGCCTGGGAAAGACTCACATGGAATACAGCACAGATGTGGTCACTGATATTTGAGAGAGGTGTATTTCAAAAAGCACGTTTCAGCCAAAAACTCTGTATTTGTTTAGCAAGGCAAAGGAGAAAGGTGAGTGGTTGTGGGGTGTCAAATACAAAAAGAAGATTTTACATGCAGGGAGATGAGAGCTACTTCTTTCAACTAAAGGCACAGCACTGCCCAGAAAATGAACTGATAAAAATTTAGTCAGGAAATCCAGAAAAATCTTGTTAACCATCAGTGAAGTTCTTCAGCACCTCTCCAACAGGACTAAGCATGCCTCAGAAAAATGTAATAAGCGTGTGGGAATAGACTGCCCTGTACTTAGAATACCTGTGGGAACCAATCCCATGGCATCAGCAGCTGAACCAGCAGGGCTTGGGAGCTGCAGCACAGGCACGCCAGCCTGGGTCGCATTCCAAGCCAAGCAGCCCAGGGACTGAGCACGCAGCACAGACTAGGACAGGCAGGTGGAGGGGCCACAGGAGGAAGGAGAACAGTGAGCTGGGAGGGGGAAGCCCTGAAAGAACCCAAAGAACCCATCACAGAGGCCAGCTGCCACAGGCAGAGTCTCAGAGCAAAGTCCTGGATGGCAGCAGCTTGCAATTATGAGCGGAGAGTCCATGCATGTGGTCCAATACCTGCCACAACTAAGTCATGGGGCTTTTGGTATTTGTTGAGGCTGAGTCACAGATAAGCACCTGTCTCCAGTACTCCATTCTCCTCATGTTAAAAAGAAGCCCTTTTTGACAAAGACGTGTCTGTTTATGTCTTAGAATTCAACCTTTTCTAATTCATGCAATTTAAGGAGAGTCAATCAATAACATATGGAGCGGGAAATTCTTTTTAATTGAGAGAAGTTTAAATATTATTAGAAAACGCAAATTTTCTTGCATGAGATATTTTAAAACACTGCAGTTACTCACGCTGATTAAAAGTGGGTATGCATAGGACATTACCTGTAATTGAAAGTATTACTTAAGAGACAGAGTAAGATTTTTTTAATCAGTACCTTTTCAAGCCACAAGTCAAGAAAAGCCCTGTTGCTGCATTTTGAAGTTATGAGTAACTTTACTAGTTTCAAGAGAGCTGCTGAAGAAATGGGAATTAGGCATACTTCTAAGTACTTCAGTAAACTGAGCTATGTATGAATGAATACAATAAATATTTGAATACTTTTGTGATTACTAGGAAGATGCAACAAAAATTACAAAGCTTAAGGGCACCCTAGAGGTCTTCTGTCTGTAATTTATTGTTTCGCTTATTTACTGCGCATGGCTACATCAAAGTGGAGTACACCTACACAGCAACAGTTTTCATGCGTATGACTAGGATCATAAAAAAGCATATGAAACAGGCATTCGCTTCCTTTTGAGTAAGATTCTGTTTTGCAGGCTCCAAGGACAGTGGTTTGTGGAATATACATAGAGAAAATGCATCCTCCTTCAGCTTGCTAACCAAATAAAACACATCACAAATCCATGGGACTAGAAATCCTACTATCTCAGGAGAACAGGTGCCTGTGCTAGTGCAAATGATGGAGGAGAGATTATATAAAGTCTTTTGAAAGCACAATCAGAACTATACAAGACTTGTATAATATTCTTGTGTATATTGTCTGACTTAAATTACTGAGTCATTACTTCGGATAGGACACTTAGGTAAATGATGAGGGAGAGCCTTCTCAATATTCCTGCATTAAGGATACATTTCACAATTGCTTTTGGACCCTAGGTAATTGCAGTGGGATGCAATATTTTAAAATATGGAAAAGATACACTAATACACGCTGCATAATAAATTACATTTAGCTTGGACTTATGAAAAAATGTGGAGAATTCTAGTTTCTACAGTCTCCTCAGGAGTGTCTGTCTGTACTGAATATGATCTTGATACATACCAAAAATCCTCCTGTTTTTGAGTTCTGTATCAGAGTCAAGCCAAGGTTCATGTTCTCTTTAATTTCAGTCACATTTGGAATATTTATTAAAGCTGAAATAAAATTAGATTAAGTAATGACAGATAAATAAATAAGATGTAGAAGCAATTTACTAAGTTAGAATTCTTTTCAAAAACTTGACTTTTCAGAATCTAAGGCACATTTTCCAAATCGCAGCGTAGAATTCTGAGACAAAAGAAACAAAAGCCAATCTTTGGGGAAAAAATTGCTAACCATTAACTGTAGACATGAATTAAGTATGGCCATTTAGAGTATCTGCTCTCAAGACACCTGAAGGCGAAAGAGAGGAAAAAAGGATCTACCTATGGCATATTTTTGGCTGGCTGAGTAGCTGCAGCTGAGTAGCTACTGTTACATTCCTCAGGACACCAGACTCCTCTGATCCAGTATCAGGCTTTAGACAGAAAACTGGAAGGGGCAATGGAGGGCAGATATGGCCTGCACCACAAGCAAACATAAAGGAGGCAACTCAGGACACTCTGCTGCCCTGTATTTTCACTGTATCCAGATTTGAACTCCATTTTATACTTAGTTGGCAAACACAGATGCCCACCCCTACTTGGTTTAGGGAAAGTAGAGACACTTGCCCTGCCAGCCACCCACCCCTGGATGCCAGCATGGAGCCCTTCAATGACACAGAGCCCTGTGTCTGCCAGACATTGGCTTTGGGATCCACACTGTTCCTGCCCCATGGCTGCAGGGTAAAGACCCCAGTTGCTCCGGTGGGTGACACTGAGACCCCAGTGCCTCCAGCAGCTGGCACCACCTGGCCTGACTCCAGTGCCAGGCACCAATTTTTGATCAGAGAGACACAGGTTTCATCAGCAGCTGGCACTGAGGCCTTGCAGCACACACACCCCATAGAATCTGAGATTATGAAGACAGCTAGTTAGAAAAAGTTTTAATAAAATAGATTGGCCTCATACATACACAAAGAAAAACTGGACAATTGCAGCAAGACATTGCCAGTTAGAACGTACCTTGTAAATTCAGTTTTTTACATGTGTTTTTGGACACACCAACAGGACATGCATATATATCTCCAGTTCTGTTAGCAGGATAGCCACTCCAGGGTGATCCAACCAACAACCTAGAGGAAAAGGAATGTCATTAGATCCTCAATGATACTGGAGAAGTTCAGCATGCATGGCTCACTATGGGTAACAGGTAAAAGAGGCTTTCCAGAGATATAGCACCCAAGGCATTCAGGTGTAGGAGTCTTCTCCAGAACTGTTCAGAAGCTTTATTTGCATGTCAATACCTTACACCGGATTCACCAGGGGCAGCTTTGGTGGAGAAGAAGAATGGGAGAGCCTTTGGGGTTCAGCTGCCTCAAACACATGTACTGTTTTTAATGTGATATTGTGTCGCAGGTCAGACGAAACACAGTGAAGATACTAATATATACAGGTACACAAAAACTTAGAAATATATATGTTGAGGATCGAGAGACATATTATTTATTGTTCTGTCTGTTAATGGTTAACTGGTTCCTTTTAGGTTATTCTTTTAACTGATAAGAAACGTTTTCTACAGGATCTGCTCAGCAGCAGTCAAACACTTACGTCTGAGCTTGAACACTACCACACCTTGATAACACTGAGTCAGAAAGAAAGTACTGCTGGTGGTAACAATCTGCTGCATAAAGTCTCTAATCTTGAACACGAAAGTTAATACTTGTGATCATTTTGCCTGCAATACAAAGTGATTAATATTCTCTGACTCATTTCTTCATTTGCCATAAGGTTTTCCCTCCAGTAGTATCTGCTCTTCAAGACTCCTTTAATCTTTATTTGAAAGCCTTCACAAAATTGTTTAGTTCACCTTCTGGGAATACTGCTTAAGAACACCTATATTTCATCACAACTCTCTAAAAGATGATCTCAAGGGTTATTAAAAATAAAACAGATTATTGAAAAGCAGGGATCATGGGTACTTGCTCCAGCAGTACTATGACTTTATTTTCAAACAGAACAATCCATGGTAGCAATTAATGCATTTTGGGGACAGTAAGAGGACAAGTAATAGGGGCCCAATATAGAATATTGAGTTCCATTAGAAACCATTGTTTTTAGTGTGTCAATAGGTTGTTTGAAGCAAAATTTTTATTCTCTAAAATTTTATAGGTAGCTAACACAACTATACCTTACACTACTAAAAAAATTGTGAAATTATTATATTTCAAAGCAATTGCTATATATAGTATTAACTTCCTATGGATCATCTGATTTTCCTGCTGCAACGTTATTACTACTTTGAATAAAATGGTTGTAAAAGAGTTTTAGATGCACAAGAAAGAGTTTTAGACCTTTCTAGTTTGCTCAGAAAAAATACTGCTATCTGCGTACTCATTTTTTAGTTTATTTCACCTCAATTAAACACAAGTAACATTATTTTACCAATTCAGCTGGGGGTTTGGTTTCAGATTATCTTTCTCGTGTGTCTGGATATTTTAAGAATGCCTAACTCCTTCTCAATTACCTTGTTGGAAAACACTGATTATGCAGGCAGCAGGAACAGGACTTTGTGTACTTCCAGCATCTCTAAATATGCAGCTTAGGTTCATATAAACACCTCTCTCTATCATAACATTGTACATTACAGAAGCCATGAGGAGGCCTCTGATTTTCTTATTTTATGTGTGTTTCTGAGTCTTTTAGGCACAGTGGAAACCAGAACTGCTGCAGCTCAGTATCAAAAAAACAGAGCTCATAAGCAACTACTGCACTGGTCATGTGCCAAGAGATAACATAATCTGCAAATACTTGCACTGACACAGAGGGCTGGAGCTGGTCAATAGTCGGAGGAAGAAGGAGAAGGAACAGGAAGAAGACGTGGTGTTACACCTTGCTAGGTACTACCAGTTTTGGTACGGCTTTAAAATGCTAACTGGGCTCATGGGAGAGAGAGAAGGGATAAGAGTTTTCGTGGAAACAGGAAATAGTTTTAAAATGGATGGCAACACTGCATGTGCAATATCTGAAACTGGAACAGCTTTCCAGCATTAACTGTCAAGCTGAACATTGCACTGTGTACATTTATAAACGCTTGTATGTTTTTTCTAAGTTTCCCAGAAGGCAAACATTTCAGAGTCCTTGCAGGATGACAGCTAGAGTTCAGGGAATGACCTTGTATCTTGGAAATAACCCCTGCAACCACTCCCATTTGGCCATGAAATCTGTGAATCTCTGTGTTGTGCTGGCACTGCTGTGTGGCCACAGGTTTTCCTGAGAGCCCAGTGCACACAGTTTCACTCACAAGCAGAGTGAGAACCAGGGAAGAAGAGAAACAGAAGCATAGTCCAGCACTAGCTTACTCAAATCCAAGCCTAACTCCAAACTATCTCCAAGTTTCACCCCTGCTAATGGCATAAACTAGAGACAAATATCATCCCCAGTGTTTGCTAAAAGCTGCTCTCTCCCTTTCAGCACGCATAGTTTTGCTTATTCCATGGACATTATTTGGCTCCCATTTTCCCTGCCTTCAACATTAACTGCAAGCCAAATATCTGCTTATACCAAGGAACCATCACTTCTTAAACTTGATACTCACAAGATAATTTTACTTTTGCTACCCCTGAAACTAACCTTGAAGCTGTTGCATGGTACAAAGAGGAAAGTGTAAGACAAAACAAGATTAACTTTTATTGGTTTAGATACAATTTTTAATCTATGCCAAGTGTGCACAAAGCTACTTTATTTTGTCTTTCATTTATCTTGCACCCCTCATAGCTTACTGGGAGTTATTTTATTAACTTATTTTTCTATATCCCCTGTAGATTTGCAGAGTCTGTGAATCTCAATGTCATACCTATGATGAAGGCCAAAAAATGCCACTCCATACACAGAAATTAACACTTAGAACTGACTGTTACTGACTGTGATTTTCAGAAATGAACATAGCTATTAAACCCATTCCATTATTTGATTTAACTAACCTGTCATCAATACATGCCTGAGAAAAAATTATTAACTGGCATAAGCCAAGCTTAGCCCTCTACTTTTAATTGCCAACCTTAAATGCTTTAGGAAATAACATAATTTCTATTTCTCTTGTATTCTTTGCCTTATTTATATTTAATACTAACCTTAATCTACATTAAAAATCAGGAAGTCCTACTTGCCTTTCAAAGTTAACATAAACCATTACAGTAGGGAGTTACACAATGCTGCTTTGAGAAAATGCATGTGTATCTTTCTGAAACATCAGAAGTGAAGACAGCAAGGGAGTATCTGGCTAGCATCCTGCTAACTACAAATTTTTTTTTTACTGTGATTAGACAGGATGCATGAGGCAAAGTGAAACAGAATATATCAGGAAAGAATGCAAGAAAGTAGTACTAAAATACTTGAGAATGCTTGTTTCCAAATAAACTGTATCATGTATAATGTATTAATTAAGGGTAATTTTCGGCCATGAGTTAAATATTTATTTTTACAAAATTTCCTTATGTGTCCTTGCAGACTGTCTTTACACAATATGATAGTGACTATAACATAATATTTCTACTGATTTTATTATTCATCTCCCTAATCATTCTCCAACGCTGTACACGAAGCACTAGGAAGCCAAATGAAGTTCAGCAGAAATGCCTTACCACACAAGCTGAGGAGTGGCAGATCAAAGTGCAACAGGAATTATTTCTGGGAAATTACACCATGACAAAGCTAGTAACCAGCAAACTGCAATGTAGCAGAAAGCAAAATCAGAATTCATAGTGAAGGGCTGAATTCCCAGCTGTTGTCAGAGCATGTTTTATATTTTCTGTTTTTTTTTTTTTTTCTCTTTTCATGTATTTGCTCTTCATTGTGTTGTGTTTTGTTTTGTTTTCTAAACATGAAGATGGCTAATAGGAAAATAAAAGTAGAAAGGACCTCTTAGATCATCTGGCCTTTTTTCCTACAGGAAATTACAGGAAGTGATGAGTAGATATGAAGACCAGAAAACTCTTCACTCTCATAGATGCCTCTCTGTGCACACTAAAACACTTCTCACTATCTAAAATTTTGATCCGTTCAACAAGAATCAAAAGTTCAGAAACTACAGTGAGCTGTGGCAAGAGAGTTTGAGTGACAAACTCAGAAGTCCTACAAAAAAGCAGCTAGAGCTTCTCCAAGCAGGAAAAGGGCAAACTGTGGTGCATGCAGTCAGGGAAAACAAAAGCTGGGTAAAGAACTCCGCATTAGCAATGGTGCTGGCACTGAAACAACAGAGCTGTAACAATGGCAGCTTCTGTTAGGAAAAAAAATTTAAAAAATTGCCCTCCTCAAAAGAAATGGCCATCCTCATTAAAATCAGAAAGCTTTGAAAATGTACTTATTTCAATAGAAATTCATACAGAAATGTGTCTTTTTGGAAAAAACATCTTATTGGTCTGAAGGGGCAGAACAGACCCTCAGGAGAAAGGCCACTGTATGTGGTGACCACTGAGCAGTAGGCAATGATTTTTTAAACTATTTTTGGTAGTGCAATAACTATGTGATATATCAGTAAGTGCACTGTATATTAAGGTGTCATTATCGAGATGTGAAGTGAAACAAAATACTTTAAGACAGAAAAATCCCACAATATAAATTCAAAACCAAATTAATTTTAAAAATTGAAAATCATAAGCACACAGGCACAGCTCAGCATGTGTCAGAAGACACATATGTGTAGGAGGAAGCATTTTAAGAGTTATCTACAACTATTTCAATCTTCCTCACCTGTGACAGATCTAAAACCAACGCTCAGCATTCTTCATCTCTGAAGAATGTACTATCAACTGCTGTTCAGGGAATGCACGTTCAAGATGAA
The DNA here is from genome assembly GCF_965178545.1 of Coloeus monedula. NCBI lineage: Eukaryota > Metazoa > Chordata > Aves > Passeriformes > Corvidae > Coloeus > Coloeus monedula. Next base: position 68,642,982 of record NC_138822.1, read on the forward strand.
CTTGGCAGGGTTCAATCTGGCTTTATAAAAGACTATGTTTATAAAATAACAGAAATTTTAATCTCAATTTAGGATTCAAATGCAGATGGCCTCTTGACAGGGAGAATCACAACATAAACTGAATGATGTTTCTGTGGTGTCTAATTACTTGTGTGGTAACCTGCTTAAACCTTTCTAATTGATGGGTTTTATTGGTATTCACAATTTTCCTTGAGTTCATTAAAGAGCTCCTGTTTTTAAATTCCCACCAGACACTGCGAAAGGCTTGAGTTGTGCTTGACTTGCAAGTTTGTCCTTATTTATGAGCATCACATGCCATCAAGGCTCATCAATGCACAGCAGACCAGTGCCCAATTATCCTGGATCATTTGTCTCTACACAAAAAGTCTTCCTCAGTGGTTTGTGTTACAGCATCCTAACTTGTACTAAATTCTTCAATAGTCCTGCATTCCCATTTGGACTGCCTTCCCTCTTCTCTCTGAACTCATCTCCAAGAAAAGTGAAAACCAGTACCAATTCTGCAAAAATTTTTCTCTCTCTATCATTTCTATAGTTCTTACTGCCTCAGGAGATGCACCTCCCAGAAATACAGCTGAATAATATAACTGCATCTGCTGTGTTTCTCTATCTCTCCTTTCTACTCTTCGAGAGTGTACAGGAGGATTTTTAAAGCTGTGTTTTATATAGCACCCTGTTAATTTATTAAGGAAAATCTAGGAAATGATAAAATTTCTGGTGGACCTCAGATTCTGGATAACCTCTCTTGGGGAGAGAGGGCACCCCAGCAGCACATTGTGTGGTGAGCAGCCCCACTCTGTGCCTGGCAGTTTTCTAATACAACAGATTCTTGCTGCACAGTGAGGATCTCTTCACAAAAGCGTATGATGATGAATGCTCGCCTTGGACAGAAATAATCACCCTGATCTTATCTCAGACTGTTTATCTTGTTCCCAGTTCAGCCATGTCAACAAGAACTCTCTGCATGGACTGCAGCCTCTGCGTTGCTCATAGGAGAAAACAACTCCTACTGAACAACTTGAATCAGATTGACTGTTCTGTTTGGGTTTTTTTGTCTGCTTGGTCGGGCTTTTTTGTTTTGGGTTTTAGTTTTTTTTTTTGTTTTTTTTTTAATAATGCATGCAGGAAAAAGCTCTGTTGTCCCAAGAAAAAGAAAACAGCCTAGAAATCAAGAGAACAAGACAGTAGAACATAACTCACCTTTTTCTTAAGCTTGCCTAATGATTTTTTGAGTGGGAGACTAAAAACAGCTTTTCTTCACTGAAGAGCCTCTAACAAGTCCTAGTTACTTGAAAATGAGCTGATAAAATTTCCCTGACTTTTGGAGCTAGGTCAGACATCATGCAGTTAAAGAACTAATGGTGAAGTGCCTATATACAGAAAAGTTTACCAGATTAAAAATATTCATATACTTAGGAGAAAATTGATTGAATTCCACAGCCATAAAGATCTTTTCCAACCTAAATGATTCTATGATTCTGTAAGACAGGAAAAGTTAAAAAGTTACTTTTTTTTCCCTGCAATCCAGCACACATTATGCATGAAAGTGATAGTGGAGGAGTTTTTATATCAAAAGCAAAAATAAAAGAGGGAAATATAAAACATAAATAGCTTGGGTGAGTTAGGCACCTATTGCTTCTGCTGCAAGCTTACAGAAAAACTCAGAAGTATAAAACACAAGGCAATTTCTCCATATATGAGGCAAAAGCATTCAATTCACTACAGGCACATGGCGCACATTCTTGTTCTCCTTCAGTGGCTTTACACAGAAGTTGGTTTTTTTTTAAAAAAAGAGATCTCTGATCTATGGGTGACTAAACACAATTAAAGCAGGCAAAAATGCAGTGAGAAGCCACCACAGCATCAGATGAGGGGTGGGGGTAGGCTGGAAGCCTACTGAGCTGAGGGAGAGGAAATGCCAAAGTTTTAATTCCAAGGATACAGCTCTGCTTTCCTCTGTCTCCTGGTCCCTGGAGGTAAACACTGCTGAGATCTCAGGGGTCGTGCATTTGCATGTGTAGCCAACTGCAGCCGCGCGGTGCCTCTGAGCAGTGCGGTCACAAACGTCTCTGCTGTCTCAGTAATTTTGTACCTGTTTTTCCAAATTTTAACTGCAAAATGCATTTTCACATGCATTTCCATGAATTTCAGATTTTGACCTCTCACTTTCTTTTTACTGAGAGAAGTGCAGTTACTGAGTATCAGTCTGTTGTCACTTAAGCAAAACCACCAGTTTGTGGCTATTTGGGTTCTGACACATTTCAGTCTATGGAGGATGTCACATCTGAAGTGCCTCAGCATACCATAATTTATATTATCTGGTGTGGCTTCCTGCTGTAGACTTAAAGCCATGTACATGCAAACAGACATTTAAGAGTTCAGTAGTTCTCAATTACTTTCACAGACTTGTAGTCCTTACACATAAGGACACCTTAAGCTTTGTGGCTGCGGAGGCTGCAGAAGAGGAAACAATGTGTCTTCCACTAAATGTGCTTAGTCCCTGTAATTCGTTACAACAACATTTCTAGAAAAAAAATTTTACTAATTGCTCATCAAGCCTGATGTTGTGGTAACAACATTGGATTTCAGGTCAAATTTTATGGCTGAAGAGATGTAGCAGACACAAGACTTTGTTATGATTGTGTTACTAAAGACAGCCAAATACACCATCCCTTGAAAAGCTAACAGTTAATACTGTATCAGACACAAAATTATATAGATGTAATTTAATTTAATTTAATATTAATAATTAGAACTCCCTGGCTCTAATAATTTGGTTTTGACCTTAACAATGTTAAAATGGAAAAATATCCCACATATATGTAAAGTGTAACAAAGATGCTGTGGGTACATGAAGGAATGAAATGTGAGTTAAAATTCTAGAGAAGTTGTAAGCCTAAGGAAATTAGTGTACTGGAGATGAAAGTAAAAGATTACTGAAAGAAAGACCTCAGGTCACATGGTGTTAAGGAAAAGAGTCTGAACTATCACATGCATATGTCTTTAGAATATCTCAACTTTTGGTCTGATAACCCCAAGCATTTATTTGTAAAAATATAGGTCTAATATAAAAAGGAGTTAGCCAGAACGCATTTAAAAGAAATGTGGAATTATAAAAGAAATATTAAGAGTTGCAACATTTTTAACTTAAGCTTTTGGCTGGACATAAACCAAGCCATTCAAATTGCTTACCATTTGCCTTGTTCATTTACAAACTGTTGAACTGCATATCCAAACTGCTCTCTTGGTGGACCAGAAAATATTTTTGCTTCCAGAAGCCCAATATTGTAGGCTTCACAGCAGTTATGAAGAATCCCTGTTAAGACAAAGATTATGATTACCACAGAAGCAATTAAAGAAGAATTTTGATCCCAATGAAAAAGGCTCTTCATCTGAGACAGCTCCCACAACAGAAGAAAATAAATACAGCCTTTGACACATGCTTGAAAAAACAGTGTTTTTGCTACAGTACCCTGCCTCTGTGAAATGCCTCTCTAGCACTCTTTACATGTGTTGTGATACTGTGGGCAGAGATCAATGACTCATTCACTGTTGGCCTTAACAAAAGTCACAGCGTTACTAATGTTTTAGCTGAATGGAGGCAAAATGTATGATTCAGAGGTCTGTTATCCTCCTTTACCTTTAGACATAAATTAATCTTATGGCAGAGCAAACACATCAACAGCCTGCTGAGGTACATTAGAATCACAGAATCTTTTAGGCTGAAAAAGCCTTGCCCAACCACTGCCAAATCCACAAATAAACCATGTCCTCAAGTGCCACATCTACACATCTTTTAAATACTTGCAGGGGTGGTGATTCCATCACTTCCCTGGGCAGAGTGTTCCAAAACTTGACAACCTTTTCCAGGAAGAATTTTTTCCTAATGTCCAGTTTAAACCTTCCTTGGTGCAACTTGAAGTCATTTCTGCTTGTGCTGTTGCTTGTTACCTGGGAGCAGATACTGACTCCCACCTGGCCATGACCTCCTTTCAGGCAGGTGTAGAGAATGATAACATCTCCCCTGAGCCTCCTTTTCTCCAGGTCAAACACCCCCAGCTCCCTCAGCTGCTCCTCACAGGATTTGTGCTCCAGACCCTTCCCTGCTCCATTGCCCTTCTCTGGACTCCCTCCAGCACCTCAATGTCTTTCTTGCAGTGAGGGGCCCAGAACTGGACACAGCACTCGAGGTGCGGCCTCACCAGTGCCCAGTACGGGGGGACAATCCCTGCCCTGGTCCTGCTGGCCACACTATTGCTGATCCAGGCCAGGATGCCATTGGCCTTCTTGGCCACCTGGGCACACCCTGGCTCATGTTGAGCTGCTGTCACCAGCACCCCCAGGTCCTTTCCAGCCCCTCTGTCCCAGCCTGTGCCACTGCTTGGGGTTGTTGTGACCCAAGGGCAGGGCCCAGCACTTGGCCTTGTTGAACCTCACACCATTGGCCTCAGCCCATGGATCCAGCCTGTCCAGATCCCTCTGCATATGATCTGCAGCAGATCAACACTCCCACCACCCAACTTGGTGCCACCTGAAAACTGACTGAGCGTGCACTCAATCCCCTCATCCAGGTCAATGGAGATATCAAGCAAAACTCTGCCCTGGAGAACACTGCTTGTAACTGTCCACCAGCTGGGTGCAATTCCATTCACCTCAACTTTCCATGCTCAGACAAAATGCCCTGACTGTATCTGCTAATACTGTTTATATTTTAATTTGTGGCACCGGAATAAAAATGAGATTATCTGCTGCATCAGAAAACCTAAGTTTTTGAGTCATTTCATTATCACACCAGAAGTCTTTGTTTTCAGTCCAAACAGTCTGAACAGTTGTCCAAACAGAAAAACTTAGAAATACAAACATGCAAGGTAGAACAGCATTAATAAATCGTGACACTTAATACTGCAACTCTACTTAGATGTGGTTTTGTTATTAATTGCTTTTCCCTGGGCACTAGGAATAATGATGTGCCATCCCATGCCATTCTGGGGTGAACCAGCAATGTGGACTGGGGACAAAGTTGATTTTGTAGGACATGGGGGCCCACTCCTCATTCACAAAGGGCTTGATTTCTTTCTGATCAAGAAATAGGTGGATATCTAGGAGAATACCCACTGGGGCAGCTGTAGGAAAAAGGCCAGACTCCCCTGAGGGACTCTGTTGTAAGTAGGCAACTCCTTCCCCAGCATGGAGGTGGAAGGATTGAGACAACGGTGGGATCCCAGGAACAAGCTACAGCCCAGCTGAGAAACACCTTAAAGCTCCTGAAAACCCTCCAAAAATGACAATGATGGAAGAAATCGTGGCCTGTGGTTGCACTGCGAAGCTGGTCCCTTAGGTTCCCAGGTGAGGCAGGTTCACCGAGTTGCTCATGGGTTAAACAACATCACTCATGTTTCCCCCTCCCTTCCTGTGTGCCCAGACAGAATGAGTTTTATCTGCTTTACACACAAATAGGCCTCACCACAGTTATTTAGTATGAGTCATTGTGTTGTAAAGAAGCAGCCTCTTCCATACTCCCTCATAACAAGGACCTTTTAAGGAGAGATGGCATCTTAAAAATATAAGCTCAAATTCTAAACACTTCTCTAGTTCTAATGGGCAGAGAGCTTACTGTTGGTATCACTTTCTCCCAGGTCCCAGGAGCAGTTTTGGAAGAGAGGTTAGCAGGGTTTATGTCAGCATAAAACAGCCCTTCACAGTAGCTGAACTGTAATAGTAATAATGACAGTAACATCATAGAGAAAATATTAAAATCACAACCACAGGTTTGCAGGCAAAGTTCATGACCTGTAAAAATTGTCAATGCATTTTGTACCATCGCCCACAGAATTCAAAACACAAAGATCACTAGCAGATGACTAAATACAACTCTAAAAGAGTTACTACTTTTTTACCACAAATTCAAAACAGGAAATCATATAGTAGTTATCTCAAACAACCATTATCTACAGTCAGCCTCTGGAAAGCAAGAAGTCACCCACTGCTAAAAGTATAGTTCCTTGAGAAACATCCGTAGAGACAAATATATTTCCTGAGTCATGCCATTTAAGACTGGAGAAGAGAATATGTACAGACTCATTACTCTGTGTTTTGCAATCCTTTTGACACTAAACACAACCTCATATAATCACAGTTTATGTCTGGGTTTTGAGGAGAGACAAGAGGTGTATTGAGATAGAAATTGAAAATTGCTGGTAATTCTTTTATGATTTAATACACTTTCATTCTATAAAAACATTTTTTCCATGTCATATCCTGTGTTGTTTTCTGTCTGTTGTTAAATTGCATTTTCCTCAGTCAGAAATCAAGCACAATTTAGCAATGTCCCATTCTCAAGAGGCCACAGGAAACTATAACACAGTGCTCTCCTGCATGTAAATACAGAAGAACCCTCCACATTATATGTTGTACAGGAAACTAAACCCTGGCTTTCGAACAAAGAGACTGAAGCAATCTAGAATGATAAACAGTTCCAGTCTGACCCAAAATATAATGACATTTAGAGAAAAACTCTTGACTCTCTGGACTGTTACACACTTATTAGCAAATCACACCACAAGCCAAATGGTAACACTGTTGAACATCTGAGTGCACTGGACAATTTTGGTGCAAATACATGGAAGATGTTTCTAATCTATGTCCAAGATGAGAGTTTTGTTAAATTCTAAAGGCAGGGCAAAAAAAAATTCCTCCAGAACTGGGTAAAACTACAGGTAAGCAGGTATGACAGCCAACAGCCTGAAGTGAAGTCCCCATGCTGGTTCAAATTCTCCTGGGGTGCTGTGACAAGTCAGATGGGGTCAGCACAGTGTGTGCTGGGTTATGTGTTGCCTGTTCATCTCCTTGCTTGACCTCCCTCCGCTGTGCAGCATCCATCCCTGGACCTCTCAGGGCCACTCCTTGTGGTCCTGCTTTCTCCAAGATGGGAGCTCATCCCAAGGAGCAAGGGCATTGCCTGCCCCTGCACTGGGAAACTTCAACTCCTTGTAATTCTTCTGGGCTTCACCACAGCTTACAGAAGCGATGCCCTTTTACTCTTCCCAGTAACCCACCCCTTCTACTCATTGAACCATTTTACCCATCCTTCCCATTTACCACTGGGGCATGATTTTATTCTTTTTAAACAATTGCACTACTGCAGCATCAGAGCACTGCTCTTTGAGAGCAAAAATGTCCAGCTGGAATAATGGAGAAGTGTCTGCCAGATCACAGGTCTCTTCAAAGCTGCCTCTATCATGTTTGCTTTCTGGACAGGCAGACAGTTGAGGACAGTGACAAGAGAAAAGCAAAAAAAGCAATCATAAAACCCAGCCTCTGAAGATATACTGTTGTCTGCAATATTCTTACAGATCAGCTTTGCCTCTTACTCACAACTGTTTTGCAAAAATCAAAGTAGAAAGGCTGGCAAACACAATCTGACTCAGAACAATCATTATCAAATGAGCCTAGTTTCAGCATATTTCAGTCACATTTTAAATTCCACATTTTTATAATAATTAGCAGGTTTTTTTACGTCTACTCCACACAAATCTTAGTTGGTTTGGGCTTAGCAAGTTTATACTGGCAATAATGTACTGGGCATTTTTCCTGCCATTTTCCTCCATCTTAGATGGTGCTTACACTGTAAGAACATCTTTTATCCATTTTGTACATCTGTCTTAATATAGTATCCAGAAAAAGAAACTCGAGCATTTGCAGCCAAAAAAGAGAAAATTCTAAGTTTCTTTTAAACCTATTTTAAGCCTGTGCAAAATAAGAGGGTCTCTCATGCATTAAAAGGGTGCCAATCATTGAAATATCTAGGTTCAAAGTACTGTATATTCTAGGCTGGAACGATTCAGTATCTGTTGCTGCCTTCAGGCAATGAACTTTGATAATTTAAGAATCTTGAAATAAAGAAAACTAATTCACTATCTGGATTTTAATAGCTTTGGTGACAGACTTCTACTTTGTGACCTAATGATCATGATGAAAGATTAGTCAGGCAAGTAAAAATCCACTTCCTAACTTCTGTCTGTAAATGGCACTTTATTTACAGTCAAGTAAACAGACTGTGTGGAACAAAGGAAGCCAGATACAAGCCTAAAGCTTCTGAAAGCCCCTCTGCAGACTTCAAAAGCAGCAGTTCCTCTCTGCTGGGAAGGGCATTTGGGCAGTTCGGTTTAAAGACAACGCAACACCTTCACTAAGCAGAGTACTCCCAACATCAAGATTCAGGCAGGAAATGCAAGAAAAAAAATCATAATGGGATAAAAGAAACTATAATCTTTCTGATAAATTCCAGTATCTCTTCACATGGTATTTTTTTTCCTGGGAATTCCCATATTTCAGCAACTGCATTATTGCAGTGTGAGCCATGGGAGCTGCAGTGTAGGTGTATAGCTGGTTTTATGCTTTAACAACAACATTTTTTTTTTCTCCTAGCAGGACAAAAAATAATACATGTTATGACTGGGCACCTTTAAGCCTCAACATGTGGGAATTCTTCTGTAACTATAAATGTCATGTCTAATGATAGCTCTAATGCCTTCTGTTTGCTTCATTCTGCTTGCAGTACAAGCTGAAGCAAGTTTTAATGAAGAAAAACTCATATTAGGTACACCCAATTCATAATTGTTTTGATTTTGTAAGCAAAGCTCACAGCTTAAAGGGATCAAGCAGAAAATATCTGTTTGGTAATCAATCATTTAATGTTATGATTATCATAGTTGTTTGATTGAAACCCCTTACTCAGATTAACCAGCATTGAAAAAAATTCAACCGGATGAAAAAGAATGAAGTCAGATTTTTATGTATTTGATTATTTTGTTTGCTGAAATAGAGTTATAAAATTCTAATTGAATATACTGAACATATTATTAGTCTGTATTTTGTATCATAAGTATCATAATAAATGTGTCATTTTTAAAACTCTAAATAGTAAAGATTGAATTTTCAACCACATTTTACTACATTGCAAAGGTGATGTTCCAATTTAAAATGGCAATATATTAAAAAATACCATAATTACACAGACTCGGTTATGCCAAATGTCACCTCTCATTGAAATATCCAGTCAAAAAGAGGCATTTTCTGCTGTTGTTGTTTATAGCTTTCCATCAAACAGGTCTAGCAAAGACAGTATCAAGAAAAAAGAAGCGACAATGGAGTTTGACCACTGAGTCTGTAAGGATCCACCACACACTGAGTACTAGTTTTAAATATATCTAATATTAACTTTGCCAGTAGGGAATGTCACCTTTTTTCCTTACTGTTATGGTGTTCACTTCATTGAACAACTACTAACTACAAACCAGAGAAAGTTTGTTACATAACCCAGCTGAGTAACCCTTTGTCTTTGTGAGTGAGCATTTGTGTCAGTCACAATGCCCGGAGCGCATCCTTGGCAGCTCCCCTCCACTTGGTAGCACAGCCACAGCTAAAACCACTGCCCCTTGTACCAGCTCCAGAAGGGCAGCCGACCCTGAGAAACCTAAACTCAAAATCAGCAGCATGCTGAGGGATTTAAGGGTGGAAGGGATAAGCATGTAGTCACCAAAGAAAAGCAAGGCCATGACCTGCATTATGCTAAAACCATGCACTATGGTTTTTCGTCTACAAATTGTTATTGGGGGAAAAAATGAATCAAGAAAACCCCACTGGATTATTGTCTGCTTCCTGAAGCAGTTTCTTAGATTGGCAGTCACTAAGACATGTACTGCTGGCATTGCCTTAATTGCTCAGTCTAGCATTTTTAAAAATATCTATTCATTCCAGAAGAGGGCTTTGCTCTGCCCTTTATGTTATACTGCTCCAAGAGAGCCACTACAAATTCCATGAGGAAAGTTTTTCCCTTGGTCTCAAAGACTTCTACCTCCAAAGAACACCCATCAGCAGTGCCCTAAAGCCTGTCAGACCCTGCTGGGGACAGAGAAAAGAAAGGGGTGGGAGGGATGAGAGAACTTGTAGCTGTTGTTTTCCACTGACTTCATCTCACAGTGGATGCACACTCTCGTTCAAGCTTTCTCCATGACTGAAAGATTTCTAAGTGCACTCTTCGGGGTAGATTTTCAGCTATTTTCTGTTGTGCAAGGTCTCACTGGATCTCCTTAGTTGTCAGGGAACTTGTAAAAGCACTTTTGTCTCAGTCTCATACCCAGCTGGTTATTTTTTCATCCCTGTACAAGTTTGCTGAAGTTGGCTCACAGATTCCAGAGTTAGAGAGGGAGTACAGGCACCTACAGATACCCCTCACACTATAATCACCTACTGTCCTTGAAATATTAGTCAGAAGGTGGAATGAAGGCAGGAAGGGGAAGCAATAAAGTTATGAAAAAGGACAGTAAAATAGTATTTGCTTTATATTAAATATATTTAGTCTTACTTTACTGTTTTTTATTAAATGGAACAACGTTTTGGTGTAAGAGTAATGTTACTCCCTTATTATTCAGAATGTATATTATCAGAACAATAATCCAACTTGAATTAATCAAGTATTCTTACAGAAAAACTACCCAAGTTTCATAATACATTATGTTTTGAATGCTTTATTGACAAGACTGTGAAAACATGAAGAAACAAACAACCAGCATGCAGTTAATTTAGTCTATTGAACTGCAATAGGGATGTTCTTCATCATGGCTTTCAGAAGCCACTGAGCAATTCTCACTGCAATGAGCTAAATCTTCACAAAAAAGTGAAGATTTTTTCCCTTTTGTAATGTACTAGTCTCCACTGTTATCCATTTTACTGTATTGGGATGTGAATTGCGTGCATGCACAGGTAAGGGCATCAAATCAAGTTCTCATGTTAGAAGAGCAATTCTACATTGGTTTCACTGTTTGGGACTTTCCTTCAAAGGAACATAAATATAAAATATCTTTTTTATCCATCTTTAGAATACTCACAAATGGCACAGGGAATCCAACCCAACAAGCAAGGAAAACAAAGGACAACTTATAACTCCATCTGGAAAGGTATATTAACATTTACCCAGTACAGTCACCATAACTGAAAAAAAAAGTCTCATTAGTTTTCTCCTTAATATTTGCTTTTCTATTTTCTGTAATAATTTTTTCTTCAATATGCACACCCACGTGGATAGATACTCACAATGGCATCTAGATAGCTTGTATACTAAACCAGCTGTTTTATAATCACGTTTAATCTGAAATTTAAAACTGAACAGATTCTTATTGAGAACAACCTCCTAAATAGACACAGTGTGAACCTCTGACAGGAATTGAAAGGAGCAAAGAAAGTCATTGGCACGACACTGCCTTTTGTACTGGAAGTAGAAACATCGTATAATCCTCACATCAGTTTCTTTGTTGCTGTTTCATTATGTTTACAGAAGCTTGAAAAAGGCATCTTCATTTTACTACTTCATCTACTTGTTTAACTTTCTGTTATCTTGAGACCAAGTTTTTCTTGACAACAGCTACAGTATCTCAAACTACTTAATAATTAACAGAAATTATAACATTTAGAGTAGAAATAAATTATAGGCAAAAAAGCCTCCACCAAATCCACCACTCAGAACAAAAGAGAAACAATGCCTCATTTAGTAACAATCCTCCCACCCTTCTTCCTCCCCTCCTTTCCAGCAAGTTTTCTTGGCTTATTTGGCTGACTGCTTCTTCTTGGAAATAGGTCAGCTTCCAGCCTGAGAGCCTCTGCGTGTGTGAAAGCCTGAGTCACTGCCTTTCACTTGCAACGGTTAGGAATGCAAGGAGCTGCACTGAGAAGTTATCAATAACCTGCTATAAAGGCAGCACAAACGTGATAGGACATGAATTGTGACTGAAATGTTGGACAGACTGTGGTAACACAACTAGGAGCTGTCTACTTTATTGTTCTAACACCGCTGCAGAGTAAGAGATCTAATTAAACTTACCCACTACTTCATTACTTACTCTACAAGACTTGTCTTTCTCCTGGTAACTCCCTACTTGTGGCCCAGATACTGCCCTCCTTGGCTGCCAGAGCAGACAAATAACTGCTCTTCATCTGCAGTTAAGAAATCCAGACAACCTACAGTACATGCAAGGACTGATTCCAAAAAAATGCATAGGAGCAGTTCCTGCAGGACTGAGAACTTCCTATGAGGTTTTAATAAAGACAGCAAGTATTCAAGCCATCTCAAATGTATTATCCTGGCATGTTTCCATCCATGTTTTCAGTGGGGAAAAGCTTTATTTTACAGAAAATTCACCTAAGTTCCATCTTTTTATTATGCCATGCATTTTTTTTTTAATCTTGGTAGAAACAGGATTGTTCAACTTTGTCCTTAGAGTATCACAATTTTTTCTCAAGATCACAAAGAGATTAAAAGTATGTGAGACTAACAGGCTGTACACACATATATGTTGTTTATGCAGTTGTCACTGGCCTTCACAAGTAATGATGGTAAATACACAAAAAAAAAAAAAAAAGCATGCCTCCCTATGATAAAAACTGACTTTCCAAGTGGCATTTCACTCCAGTAGTTTCTCTTTCCTTGTGTCCATGCTATCAGTGGTTGAGTTTTGTCTTTTTTAAACCAGCAATATTTCCAAATATAGCCAGAGAAGCCTGAGCCACATTACAACTGTAAGAGAGGAAATACATGTCATCCCACTGAAAGCAATGTTACTGCTATCTGTATACCCCATTTGCCACATTTGCTCCTCTCAACTGCTATGAAAACATGATTGTACAAAGAAAAAAATGCATATTTTCACACAAATATCAAGAAGAAGGGGAAGTAACCACATGTGTCTGTACTTCCCTATCCATATCACACTCTAGGATATTACAGGGTATTATAACATATTGTATTATGTGTTATATCATATAATATCACTGTTAAATGTGACCTGAAAGGCTAAACTAGAAAAAAGCTGAGGGATCATCCATCCATCTGCCACTGCAGTGTCACAGCCTGAAGCATGAGGACTGCAGTGGCTACAGCGACCATGTCATCATGCCATTTTTAGGACACCATGTTTAAGACCCTGTTCCTCCCTCACAGCTTTTGAAGCTAGCTGGGAGTTTAGCTCTCTGCACTGCTCATGGACAGCCGCAGAAATAATAGTAGCCTCAGCTGTAAAAAGTTTGCTACATCAGTTTCCTGCAACAAGAAAACCTCCAAGGCACCACAGGATATATAATACAATACTTGGAAGAGCTATAATTATCAGAACATTTGTTCTCCTATGCCAGAAGTAATGACTCCTTCTCTCCTTTGATTTTAATGGGAGCTCATGGCTGGCCATCCTGAATGGTAGGCAGGTGGTCCCAATCACTCACCTGAAATTGCACTTTAATGCACCTTGAAATGATCAATTCTGGCACCAGATAGTGCCTAGGCAGAATTTGGGCACATTAAAATCAGGAAAACAATCCAGGAAGCCCAGAATTCAGCAGCTGCCTAACCCAAAATGAACCTAAAATTACCTGTCACTTAGGTTTCATTACACGAAGTTGCACAAAAGTTTAGAATATGAATCCGGTGTAGAAACAGCCCAAAGAGCAAAGTATTCTACTGTTAACCTATCCTGCTGTTAACCCACTCTGATACAATAGTAAGAGGCAATGAAGGATTTTCAACTTAATTATTTCTACTTGAAATAATTAAATTATTTAACTAAATAGCTAAGTAACTTCTTTTTATGCACAACAAAATTACTGAATGTAATCGCATGGGTAGTTGGTCCAAAAGATCCAACTCAGAACTCCTCCCACCTGAGTGCCCAGACATTAGGCCACAGACAAGATGTACCTTTGCCTGTCCGTCTGGAAACATGAGTATACGTCCTGGGATGAACTGAGACCTTGTCTCAATATACAGAGTAGAGGCTGCTTGTCTGACTGCTTTATTGCCTGGTAGCAAAGAGGCTCCTGGAAAACACTGAGAGGTGAATCTACATCACTGCGAGACTCAAGGGAGAGCTAAACCATGTTTGCCAGGTGACTATTACCATTACTTATGAAGCAGCAACCTCTTGAAAAAAAGCTGAACTGGATGCCTGTCTCCCAAAATTCCTCCCCCTCCTTGACCTCAGCAGAAGGAGGCACCTCATGCAGGTGCCTGAGAAGGATGGAGTTCAAACACCCTTGATCCACCTCTTAGCTGCAGGAGTCTTCCTGCTTTGTAAGAAGTTGGGTTTTTGTGCGTTTTAAAGTGCTTAGTCCAAGGCACCTGACCTGCACTCTGGGGCAGGGGGACCCTGTTTTAGGTGAAGTGGGGCTGCAGCAGGCACTCTCCCAGCCCTCAGCCCACACACCACACTGCGTCTACCCAGATGCCAGTGGTCAGGTTGGTGACATGCTATCTGTAGTCAGAGCTCAGAAGGAAGTTATCTTCTTTATTTGTAAAATGCAGCCATTGTACATTTCGGGGTCAGAAAGAAGGGTCCATGTACATTTAAGAAGAGTTTTCTGGAGATAATACTTGCTTCCACAAAAGCAGAACAGCCGCTCTTTTGTCTTCACAGAACCAAGGTCTATTGTAGCTCTCAGCTTCTCAGAAGTACAAATCCAGAGACTCAAGTATGTCTTTTACTGTTCAATATGATGAACTGGCTTTTGGCAGCTTGGAAGGGAAAACAAAAAATAATAAAAAACCCCAACCAACCCCTCCAAAAGAAAGAAAATAAGAAAAAAAAAGAGTAGAGACAGTGAAATGAAAGAATATTTGGCTAGAGTTAAATGGATAACTATTATTAGCAGAGCTACTGAAGGACTACTATGTGAGTAGTGCTGCTGGATTTTTCTCTGTTTATAGTTTTGCCCATCCTAGTAAGAGCTCATTCTCAGTCATTTCTCCTATTTTATATTTGACCTATATGTATTTCAGGCATGTTTAAATGGGAATTTTATTTGGTGAGCATAGTTAAAGGAAATGTCATCTCACTTAAATTTTTTCTACTCAGGAAAGGTTAAATTATCATTAGAGGAATTTCAGCTAACTCTGAGTTTAATGTCTATAAATTCAATCAGTTCTATGTGCATCTATAGTACTGGATATAAAGAATACTAGATTTTATACAACACAGTAGGAATATTGGATTAGTTTTCAAATTCATTATTATTAGACTGCTATCATTGTCTTATTAGAGTTTACTGTTAAGAAAACAGAATCACTGAAAAACTATTTATTAAAATTTTAGTTTTTTAGTTAACAATTAACGTTCTCTTCAAATAGAAAATTCAAATAAGAATACAGGCACAGAGACATTTGAGTCACACATCCTCCTCTGCAGTGATATTTGGTATCTAGGATGTGCTAGTTGCCTCAGGACATAATATTCCACTTGCTGCTGCTTTGGACAGGTGCCTCAAGGGGATTATTTTGTATTTTACTCTTATTGTAGCATGTTGGTATTAAGATACCAGGACACAAACTCTTGACATAGGTTGCCCTGATTTGGCACCTACACAGACATTTACTCAACTAAGAGAACGGGACCAGACAAGAATAAATGCAGGCCTGAAATGTAGTAATTTACGGTTTTGTAGGTTTATCAAAATATGCAGTGAAGTAGAATTTCTTACCCAGTGTGTTTTCACAGCTGAAGGGAAACACGAATACAACAGTCTCAGAAACTGAGGAATTATGAGAAGTGACTGCCGTGCATGTGGAAATTTAGACACACTGATAGCTCATTCCGCTGGTTTACCAGCATGCAGCTGCCTTACTTCAGGCAGCACAGAGTATGGCACAGCAATAACACCCAGAAAGTCCTGGGTTAACAACTTCTAGTGACAGTATCCTTAGCTCCACTAAACATGCAGGCCTAGCACAAGTCAGCTGCTCCTCTGTCAGGTAAGAAGATTTATCTTGCAGCTGGCTGAGGTAGTAATTTACCAGGTAATCCAATGGGTGAAGCAGCCTGGTTGTCTGCAGTTTTATCATTACACACAGCTTTGTATTGCAGTCTTAACACAGCATCAACCACTGCCAGCTTTCTTGCTTAAGGTCACTCATGTTTGAGACATATAGCTAGACAGGAAGATGGGTTAGCTGTCGTATACATAAAAGGTAAGAATCTAATTCAATCCTTCACAGCCATCCACCCCCCACTCACCTCCCCATCCTCAAACTCCAGTATTTCCTTAGGTATTTCTGCTGTGCAATATGCTCCCTCCCTGAAGTGTACTGCTGATAGTAATTTTTCTCAATATTTCTTCATTGTCTGTTATTCTCTAGAAATAACCAACTACATTATCCAAGGAGATCTGTGTGATTAAGAAAAAAAAGGCATAAAACTGTATGAAGTAAGGGAAGAATTATAAACTTGGAAGCAGGTTGTAAAGGGCAAAATAAATCAGGAATAAAGCAAGATTTCTACCAGGGCTGTGCATAACTTCCAAGCCCTCCACCCTGTCTAACAGCAATTTGAAAGGGACAAAAGAATCCGTGACATTCATCATGTGTGACATTCAACCATGCAGATGCCATTCAGTTGCACACAAAATGTCTTTGCTCATCCTCCATTCAAAGAGGCTGTGTTGATCCTACTTCTTTGCCTGCTCTTTTAAGTTCTGAATGGTATGCAAGCCTTACTCTATTTTTACAGCATATGCATCTCCAGGAGAAAATAAAATTTTCTCCTCTAAAGATCCCAAAATGCTACTCGGGGAATAATTCAAAATAACAATTACCAGCACTCAGAATATTGAGATTATTTGTCAAGTCAGAAATCACAGCCTGATTTGGAAGTGAGGGAAATGCCTATGTTGAGTCCACTAGACGCCTTTAGTATTCTCCACCTCCAGAAAATTAGGGCAGTATGAGCAGCAAGAAGATTATTGCATGTTGCTTCACAAAGATACATGCTCACACTCAACCAATATAGACAGAAGGTATCACTTATCTTAATTCACACTCACCTATTTTTATTATCCTTTTATAAGTGCCTTCAGAAGGGGTATGTCCCTATAACTATTTAGCACAGATATATGTCAGTCTTTCACCTAAGGGTTTATAAATAAAAATCCTTCTGTGTTATCATTTTTAATAGAAAAAAAAAGCACCTAAGGCTCAGAAAGTTCTCTGATGTCCTTGACTAATTTAAATTGGAACAGTAGAGCCAAATTATTTACACAAAAAATAAGCTTATCAACTTGTTCTGTCTTGCTGCACAGGGTCTGAAATCCCTACACTGTGTAGTATTGCAAGGCCAAAGATCTCTATGAGAAAAAGAAGCTCTAAACATTAAAACTGCTAATGGAAATGTCCTAAGCCAAGCAGATAACATGTGTTGGTATGCAAGTGCATGGCTATGCCGATGAGAATCCAGCCTGTGTCCTGTCTGCATTTCAGCACGGTCACCATGGAAATGGGAACCAGCCTGCACAGAGTCTAACAAAGGAAACCTTTAAATGGAAATAACAACACTAGATAGAGGCTACACAAGATTTCTGCTGGGGAAAACTACTTGCTTTACTCATCTGAAGATGCAGAAACTCCCTCTTACCTGCATTAATCCTAAAGGAAAGTACTTTCTTCACACTTAGCTTTATAGACATTGAGCCATTACACTTACTAACTCCAGTTATTAGCCCTCAAGAAAATACATTACATGAAGTACACGCAAACCCCACTTTCATTCATTCAAAATTACAATAGTGAAGAAAGACCACAATGAATAATATTTGTATAGTGGCTAGGAAGCACAATGAAAACAAGGAGTAGCTGTACTTTTACTTAACTTCTTAAATTAAAGTTCCGTGACACTGAATCAAAAAAACAAGGAACAATTCACAGGTTGTTCCAGAGAGAGGCAGCATACAGTTAAAACTTTTTGGTAGGATCTCGTGTTGACTTTGACCAAATTATGCACAAATAAATATTAACCGTTAATGTGTTTAGGTGTCTGATGGTAATACCCTGTATGCTTTCTAAAATAAACATAATACAAAATACAAGTCCTGTAATGCAGTATGAATGAAGCCTTACTTCAGTCTGCAATGCTGTGAAAGGCAAAACTCCAAAAATAATACGCAGTAGTGCTCCCAGTACTTGCTACCTCAGAAAAAAGGAAAAGCTAGAGACAGCTTTACTTTAAGAATTCATGTTTGAGTCCTGCTTTCAATCCATCTCCAGATTATAGAGTGATTTTTAACATTAACATTACTCACAAATATGATAATAAGACAGCAAGGTATCAAAAGGTGATCACAAAGAAGGAGAAAGGCAGAAATCAAAATAGTCTGTACAGACTTAAGTTAGTGTGCGTTTGCGTGTGTTAAAATCATGTCTTGCATTTTCACCCCCGCTTTTAGCTTCATTTATTGCACCAAATGTTCAATTTTCATTTGCTTTTCAGTTTTCAGTTTAGTACTTCCTGCTCTGTACATTGCCAGGTACTTTTTATGTATGATTTTAACCTTATCATCTTCCTTGTGGATTACTGCCTACCTATCTTGACCACAAACATTTAAGTATTTGCAAGTGACAGAGGATTTATTTTTCAACCCTCAAGTGAAATGAGAGATCATCCTTAGCTCCATTAAAAAACCAACAACAACAACAATAAAAAACAACAAACTAAATGTACTTACCACTTTTGGATATCTAGTGGTACAGCTAGAACCCCCTTTTTTTCCCCATTCAAATTGAAATTCACATTTCCATTGACTTCAGAAACAGCTGTGAATACAGAGCAGTTTGCGTGTCAAGATGTACTTGCACAAAAAGCTCAAGCCAGTGGAAGTGACAGCTACCAGTGAAAGGGACTTTTCCAGCTTTCCTCCCTCCTCTGGCCATGAGTTCTGACTGTTCCCTATGCCAGCACTAACAAATAAATTGCTCAAGTGAGCAGGATCAGTTTAGCTCATCTCCAAAACTAACCTGGCTCAAAAGGGGGAAAAAACTAATCAAGCAAATGGGTCCCTGACCTGTTCCCCAGCCTAAGCCATAACGATAGCACAGAGTAACTGGTGGAAACATGCAACCAGGAGTGGACAAAATGTCCTTATAGAGTCAGCTCCACATTCAGGTCAGCTTAACCAGATCATGAAAACGCAGCTTCAGTTTTGAGAACCCCTGGCTGAACAAAGAGAAAGAGAAGAACACAAAAGCTCCAACCACATGTCAAAGATTTGAATTAAATGACTCATCTGAAATTGTACTCAGCTTTGGTGGAAAAAAAAATAAAAGAAAGAGAGAGAGAGAAAGAGTCCACTTTTGTAAGAAAAAAAATTATTTCTCTCAATCCTATGTTTCATCTTCATTCATTAGACCACTTTCTAATTTCAAAACTAAGCAAGGCAGAGGTTCCAGCTCGTTCTCTGGTCACACTATCTTTCTCTGTTTTTAGGCGGTGACAGCAAGATGCACTGATGTGCAAAAGAGACAAATCCAGGTGGCTAACTTTGGGCACTTTCCAACTTCTGCATGTTAAATGCCATTACCACAGCTTCCATCCCACTTTAAACAAAAGTGTACTGAAGAAAAAGAGTTTGTAAGTAGGGTTTCCTCTTCCTCTATAGAGCCTTACTGCTCATTATTTACAAGGTCCCCATCATTGGAAATCCTCTACTCTACTGAACTTTTTAGAGAAATACACTCACACCACCCAATTTCAGATAGACCTGTTTTCTCCTTCAGTCTGCCTGGGTCCCACAGGGAGATTTGAGAATCCGTGGCACTTGTGGTACACCTGTAGTTCAAAAGGAAAAACCCTTATGTCGCTGCAATTTTTAATTCCAGAGTTAAAGAGTTCAAGGGATGGGTACTTCACAGAGTGGAGATTTTACAGATGTGCTAAGAGTTGTATCATTCACAGCCTGGGTTGCTGGAGGAAGGTGCACAGTAGGCTTCAACACGAAGGCCTGCTGAGATAGTATAGATGAGGCCACCCCAAATTTTACTTCCTCCCCTAGGTATGGCCCTCCAACACTATCAGTTGATAATTCACTCTGAAGTGAATGACTCTCATAAAAAGGAGAACAAGCTGATTCATCCGAAGCCCAGGAAGCAGTTAAGAGCGTGCAGTACAGTCAGCAGACTACCATCCAGAAGCAAACTGGAAAGCAGAGTGACTTAAACAACAATGAATATTACTGTAAAAATAACATGAGAAGTCAAGAGAGAATGTTTTTGTGTTTGCAGGTGTAGACCTAAGACCTCACACAGAAACATCTGACTAAGGTGCACAACAAGGTGGAGATAAATTAAGTTGGAATCTAGCTGATAAAAATGCATTTCTTTCCAGAGGAATACAGTTTTGCAAAGACTTGTTACTTGGCCAAATTTAGGTAGACAATGCAAATAGCACCTTCCTGCCAAATTTCAAATATCTCCTCTGAAGTATGAGGGCACTAGAGCTTTCCAAAGAAAATGTTAACAGAATTGAGCCCAGGAAAGCTACTGTATTTTCCACTGGCCTCACTCTCAGAGAGAGCTGGGCGGTTTTGGCTTTGACTTTTAAGAACAGGATAAGGAAAAAAAAAATGGATACTTAAAATGTAAATTTAAAGAACTGGACATGGCAAACCTATCAGCAGCATTTAACAACAGAAATGTTCATGCTTTGTTGCATGGGTTTCCCTGTTAATGCACCATTTATTCCTTTTAATATAATCTACTTCTCTATGCTGTATACTTTTTGGTCAACAATTAACAAGGTTGGTAGCAAAGTCATGGTATCAAAATGGTAGTTCTGTTTCAAATCTTTTCTTCTTGTAGCATCTACGAAGTCTTAGTGACTTTCCAGACACAAAAGTACACATCAACCAAGAGTAACCCACTACTTCACTGTTGCACTAATTTTAGTTGAATTTGGAGACACAACAAAGCTCCCCCATGTGATCCATTTAATACAGACGATATTTGGGAAGTTAATATAGTGACATAAAATCAAGTCTGGAATAACTTGGAATATTTTCTTGAAGTAATGACTAACTCAGCTAAGATATCCCAATTAAATTCAAGAATATCACCTTTGAATGTAAACCAGTTCACTAAAATTCAAGCAATTTGAAAATTATTGTGGAGGAGGTACAAGAGTACCACCATAGCAGAACTCCAAAAACACTTAGGGAAAACTCTCCTGTGCTGAAACTTTATTTTCCTTGCCAATTCTAAAAGATCAAAAAGGCCTGAGCAAGTATTAACTTGGTAATTGCATCTGCTGACATCAAATGTCGTGACACATCTGAAATCAAAATTATGACAGCTTTCAGGTGTATGAATTTAGATAAATCATGGATAATGCCTGAACAAAGTAGACCTATCCCACTTCTGTCATGTGCAATGCCAGGGGAATCCTCCTCTCACAATCAGTCCTTATCTTCTGCTTTCAGCACTGCTCTACAAACCTTTGCAAGTCTTAAGACCCCATGAATTACAGGGAATGTTGATGGTCCCGGTTTGCAGTAGCTGTAACCAGGAGAATAAAGGATAGATTAAGCAAAAGTAGAGGGTGGAATGTTTTGCCCACTGGTACTTCTCAGAATTTTTCTTTTTTTTTAAAAAATGCCAGGTTGTTTGTGTACTGTATATCACATCACAGGTTAATATTTTTGTATTTTATTTCATACCCTGCAGCCACACATTCCACTGCAGTGTTCACTATAGTTACTGAAAGAACAAGTTGGAACAGCTCATCAGTGAAAACTCATTTTCATGCTGCCTCTTCGGTGACTTGCTAATTAAGGGTTTGTGAGAGTATACAGTAATATTAAAACTCTGAAACTGCCTGGGAATTTGCTCATGGCAAGTGACTATGATTGCTTATAGTTCCCAGGAAAATATATGTAATGGTAATTAAGTTAGCCAAGAGAAGAAGGAGATTTCAAGTTTCCCTATCCTTTTCCAAGGAGCGACATCTGCCCAACAGTGTGGTTACAGACCTAGAGGACTCTTGGAAATTAGGAACACCATTCACAAAGAGAATAACATTTTCGTGTTTAAAAAGATATAATCATCGTGTAACCCTAAATTCACACATCGGACTGCTCCCGTTCCCGCCACACCGCCAGCGCACACAGACTCCATTTACGGGACAGTGAAATCCGTGCCACTCCAGGAGTTTAACCTGCTTTAAAATCGCCGCCGATGCATCGCACTCGCAGCAGCCACAGCCCCCCGGCTCGCAGCCGCGCACTCACCACGCGTCTTTGCCCGGCCTCGGCAGCGCGGGAGGGGCCGCGGCCGCGCTCCCGCTGCGCACCTCGCACCCGCGGGTGGACCTTCCCTCCCTCCTTCCTCCCTTCCTTCCTCCCTCCCGGAGCGGAGGGACAGACAGACGTACCCATGGCGAGGAGCAGGGCGGGCAGCGCCGCGCCCGCGGAGCCCATGTCCGGCGCGGTGCGAGGTCGGGCCGGTGCCGCTCCCGAGCTGGCCGCCTCCCAGCGCGACACTGAGCGCCACCTGCTCCGAGCCGCCCCCAAATACTCCTTCTCCTCCTCCTTCTTTCCCTCCTCCTCCTCCTCCTCCTCCTCCTCCACGCCCCCTGCGGTCCACGGCCGTGGAGGGGCCGGAGGCAGCTCCTCCCGTCCCCTGCCCCTCGCCCCACACCCGCGGTGCTGCTGGCGGTGCTGTCCCCTGCAGGCTCTGCAGCCGGGCTGCTCCCAGCGGCTCTCCCTTAGTTTCATTCCCTGGAGGAGAACTCCCCGCGCTCGCCCCCCCTGGTGCTGCCCAAGGCTGCGTGCCCTTTGCTCATCGCTGCAGTGGAAGGAGGGCTCCGGGATCGGGACACCCACCACCCCCGCCCGGGGTACCCTGGACAACAGCGCTGTGGAGGGGTGGGAATGCCTCTTTTTCTCTGGTGGCAGAAACTTGCAGAATAGTCTTTAAACCTGTATTTATTAAACAATGTAGAGCGGCTGTTTAATACTTGCTCGAGTATTAAATTGCATGTTTAATGACGCTGAACCTATATCTTCTTCTTCAAATGAAATTCCTGCAGAATATGCTCCCAGCTATGCAGTAGTGCAACAGGATCCAGAAACTTTGCCACAAAACTGTCTCGAAGTTGGCAATGATGGTGAGGATATATTGCCTAGGCAAAATAACTGCCTACATTGTCTTAAGTCCCAGGCCAATATCCAGGAAGACAAAGAGAATCGAAGCCAGTAAAAATAGGGAGGTGAGAAGTTTGACTTCCTAAGAAATCAGAAAGAATTCTTATGCAAAGTGCTGTGTAGCTTTCATCCTACCTAGCCTTGTCAGCACTGTTTGAGTACTGCATGTGCAGAGTATTTGAGAAACATGCATTTTCTCCATCCCACAGTTCCAGTAAATATCAAAATTTATGGGACTACCTTTTCATATGGAATGTATTTCATTTTGTACAATGAATTCTGCTGAATAATTTGAACTTCTTGGCATAACATCGTGTAATGAAAAAGACAGTTTGCCTGGCAAATTGAAATAGAAATTCTTCCTTCCTTCACCCGTCTCAGCCTCTAGGTCACGGCCCTTTAGGTGTGACACATTGTAGCTATTATTTAAGGCGTACATGTATTCTCACAGCTTCTTAGTTGTTTTTAACATTCGGAAAATGAGTTGTAAGTTAAAATGAAGAAATTTGTCAACAGGTGGAATTATTCAGCAGGTGTTTTATATAGACATCATGTGGTTAAAGAAATTTCCATCAGGATGTTAAAATCCACTTGATGGAAGTGCAGCAGAGACCTGCCTTTGCTTAACTTACATTGAATTCTTCCATGTATTTACTTTACAGGACACACAGGCATGTTACCCATTCCAGTGCAAGATCTTGTACATGAACTGTGAGCACTTCCCAAGATACTGTTGCTGCTGAACTCCAAATCCCTCTCCAAAGCCCAGTCCAAAGCCTTCTCCAAAACCCTTGGTCAGTCATCACCAGCGATGACTTGCAAGCCTCTGGGAGCACTGTAGCACTGTGTTTCCTTTGCACGGTGTCCCAGAAGCCCTGCAGACACTTCAAGGTGCAGCTATTGAAGTAGTAACACCAGCGCGCAGACTGATCCAGCGACCAGCAGGCAAATCGTGAGGGGAAGAGCAGCCATGGCAGCTTTTCTTTCCATCTGCACTGAGTGTATACATGTGTGTGCCACTCCGGGACAAGAAGGAAAAACTATACTTCCACAAGGATGAAGAAGAACACAAATTAATAAATACTAATGAAAGGACAATAAAAAACAACAAACAAAAATCCACAGCATAGAGAAAAATGGTTTCTTAATAATGGAATAAACCTAGAATCACCCTCTTCCCCGCCCTAAAATAACCTCTGCAGACTAATGTCTCAGTTTCCTAAGAAACAAAGTCTTTGATTCAGTTATATCATTCTCATTATAAATTTACCCTTAGGATATGAAACTTTCTTTCTCATCCAGACACAATGTTGAAGAATAATTTCTCACACACTAAGGGTGTCTCCCAGGGTGTTGCTTCTTAGAGCAACATTCTTCTGTGTTTACAAAGAATAGGTTGTAGGAGAATAAACACTGTGACAATTACTGTATTCTTTAACAATACTCCCTTAGATGAATGCTTTTGTTTTAAATTATTATAAGCCATTTGATAACAATGTTCTCATATTATCCTGAGCTGTACTTTGCATACCATGGGAAACAAAAGTTTTTAGGTTGTGCAATATTTCACCTTTTCTGACTCACTTCAGAAATTTTATACATATATTGCACATATTCAGAGAAATTATTTTTTGTTGCTGTTCACCTACACTGATAATCAAATTACTCAGAGAACAGTTTGGTTAGTGTTCCTTATCTCTGCGCTATAAAATGGGGTTGGATACACCCTTTGCTGTACACGTGTTTGTTGTTTAATGATGTTTTATAGCACCTTGTCATGTCTGCTTGTCATTGATTACAGGGACTCTTGCCAAAACCACCATGTCTGCCTGAGCTGATTTGCAAGGTTTCAGACTTGGTTCTGTGCAAATATGGTTTACTTGCACATTAGAATAATCTATTTTGTTATCAAGGCCCAAACAAACTTCCCTTTTCACAGTAAGGACTGTGTGAAGTAGGTCGCTTTATCACCATGAAAAGTTCAATATAGTTTTTGCATTTTCAAGAAAAAAATAAGCATTGCGAAGTGAAGACAATGAACAAATATTTGCTTTTAAAAGTTATTCTGGTGAAGACATATTTAACAATCAATTTTACAGTTTATGCATGTTATTCTAGCTTTTTAATGTGATGAAAAAATGTACAAATTAATGCCAACCTGCTCAGAGAAATATGCAGGTATTTCCATTTTTGTCATTTGCAAGGGCTGACCACAGAATCAGAGCTTCTGTGGTATGCAAAACTTAGGAGTTCTCTGTTTATGTATTTCTGGGAGGAAATCTTGGAAAAGTGACTAATTTACCCACAGGAGGCCAAGATGCATCGCTCCAGGTCACTCTGATTTGTCTGAAGATGCTAGAGGGAAAGCCTCCAAATATCAGTAATTGTTTTTAACAGAAACATGGTGTCTGTAACAAAAATGTTATATTAAGGGCTACTCGGAAAGGAAAAAGAACAAGCTACTGAAAAGACTCTAATCTATAAAGGAAATGTTAAAATTAGCTGTGAGGATGTAGTTTAGACAGTAATAGTTCAGTTTTGAAATAAAACTGGAAAAGGTCAAAAATATGCAAAAGGCATTTTAGGTATCCATAGGCAACGAGTAGAGGACAAAACAGAACTTTGCTATGCTACTATCCAAACCCCACCTTTTTAACACTCTTTTGCAACTTTGGTTCGATCATCTCAAAGTGCTATACAGGAATTCTCCAGTCTTGCTCTAGATGCACAGCACCATTTCCTACTCTGGATGTACCGACACACATTTACCTGTTTCTTGCTGTTTTGACTGAACTGTTCTACCCAGCACAGAATATGTACACATATTTTCACCAATTATTTTTTCAGGTTAGGAAACCTTATACCTGTCATGGGGAAATTATATAAATGGGACTTAATGAAGCCAGTGAAGAAGTGTTCCGTTCACCTGTGATCCCAAAAGTGAGGTCCTATAGGGGAGCCTAACCCAACATATGTAATTTCAGGGTCTCTAGAGCAGCTGATATACTCCTTCAGGAAGTTCAGCCCAATCACCAAAGTATTAACCTTGATACAGCTCCAATAATCACACAAACTCTTTAAAATAGTGGGTATCTTTAAAATATTTATCAGAGAGGATTTAAAAGTACCCGATGAGAACACAGGAACCTCTATTTCCTCAGAATATGCCCTTGTTTACATTTTTAACCATTTCTATTTTGAAAACATCATAATTGTTTTCCGTTTTTTGGAATTAAGATCTATAAATTCTTCATTTTTATTTTCCTGCCATTAAAAGTTGCTCAAGAATTTGGTAGGCATTTTTAGCAAACCTGACTCCCTTAACAAATTCTACTGAATCCCAATGAATTTTTAACTAATTATGTGAGAAGTATTTTAGTCTTAATGCATTACTTTGTGAGGGATTTATTTTCTTATTTTTTCCTTCTTAGATTGTTTGCAACTTAAGTGTGTGACTCTAATAAAAAATAACACTGAATATAAAATAAACCCCACTTTTGGTATACCTATAACTGCTTAACTGGACCTATTCTCTCCTGGTCATTTGCTACCTTATCTAGAATTAACTACAAACCTTGAGTAAAAGATGAAGTATCAAAAGGTGGCAGATAAAATGTGGTAACGTGATCAGGTGTTGTCTAGTTGATTGTAAAAAAGTGTTCACAGAATCACAGAATCAATTGGGTTGGAAAAGACTTTTGAGATCATCAAGCCCATTCCAATGTCTAATCACCCTTTCTGTGAAGAAATTCCTCCCAATGTCAAATCTAAACTTCCTCTGGTGCAGCTTAAACTTATGTCCACTCATCCTGTCACTGATTACCTGGGAGAAGAGGCCAACCCTCACCTGGCTACAGCCTCCTGCCAGGCTGTTGTGGAGAGTGATAAGGTCACTCCTGAGCCTCCTTTTCTCCAGGCTAAACACCCCCAGCTCCCTCAGCTGCTCCTCACAGGACTTGTGCTCCAGACCCTTCCCCAGCTCCATTGCCCTTCTCTGGACTCCCTCCAGCACCTCAATGTCTTTCTTGCAGTGAGGGGCCCAGAACTGGACACAGCACTCGAGGTGTGGCCTCACCAGTGCCCAGTACAGGGGGACAATCCCTGCCCTGATCCTGCTGGCCACACTATTGCTGATCCAGGCCAGGATACCCTTGGCCTTCTTGACCACCTGGGCACACCCTGGCTCATGTTCAGCTGCTGTCACCAGCATCCCCAGGTCCTTTCCAGCCCCTCTGTCCCAGCCTGTGGTGCTGCCTGGGGTTGTTGTGACCCAAGGGCAGGACCCAGCACTTGGCCTTGTTGAACCTCACACCACTGGCCTCAGCCCATGGATCCAGCCTGTCCAGATCCCTCTGCAGAGCCTTCCTGCCCTCCAGCAGATCAACACTCCTGCCCAACTTGTGTCATCTGTGAAGGGACTGAGGGTGCACTCAACCCCTTGTCGAAGTCATTGATGAGATACCAAGCAGAACTGGCCCCAGTACTGAGAGCTGGGGAAACAGCACTAGAGACCAAACAAAATCTTTGAAAGGTACAACATGCACACCTTTGCACATGGCCTAATGGCACAGTTTCAGTCACATGTCACAAACCCAGAGAGGGGGCATGACCTCTCTCATCACATGGCATCACCTCCTCCTCCATGGCCATCCTGCCAGCCCTTCATGCAAAGAACTTTCAGATTTTATTCCAGTTTTTGTGGGCTGGCATGTTGGTTCTCCCCAGATATATTTTCTTAGAAGGTGAATAAGATTTTTGCAATCTGGTAAGGAATGTGTTATAAATACATTAATAACAACAGGAAGATGAAGGAAAACCTCCGTTCTTTATTGAACACAGTAGGGGAAATACAGTTACCAAAATGAGAAAAAGGCTGAGGTTCCTGACACCTTCTTTGCCTCAGTCTTCAACTGTAAGACCAGTGATCATCAGGGCAACCAGCCCCCTGAGCTGTCTGACAGGGATAGGGAGCAGAGTAGACCCCCTGCAATCCAGGAGGAAGTAGTCAGTGACCTGATGTGCCACTCCGACACCCACAAGCCTGTGGGACCAGATGGGATTCACCCCAGGGTACTGAGGGAACTGGCAGAAGAGTTTGCTAAGCCGCACTCCATCATTAATCATCAGTCCTGGCTAACTGGGGAGGTCCCAGATGACTGGAGGTTGGTTGGTGTGGCTCCCGTGCACAGGAAGGTCTGGGAGGAAGATACGTGAGACTACAGGCCTGTCAGCCTGACCGCGGTGCCAGGGAAGGTTATGGAACAGATCATTTTGAGCCTATGGGGATCAGAGGCATCAGACCCAGCCACTACAGGTTTAGGAAAGGCAGGTCCTGCCTGACCAACCTGATCTTCTATGACCAGGTGACCTGCCTGGTGGATGAGGGAAAGGCTGTGGGTGTTGTCTACCCAGACTTTAGTAAGTCACTTCAGTAAGACACTCCCCCAGCATTCTGGAACAGCTGGAAGCCCAGGGCTTGGACAGGTGCACTCTTTGCTGGGTTAAAAACTGTCTGGATGGCCAGGCTCAAAAAGTGGTGGCCACATCGAGTTCACGTCCGGTCACTGATAGGCTTCCACAAGGCTCAATATTGGGCCCAGTCCTGTTCAATATCTTGATTATCCTGTTCAATATCAAGATCTGGATTAAATGTACCCTTACTAAACTCACAGGAGACACCAAGTTGGGTGTGAATGCTGATCTTCTGGAGGGCAGGAAGGCCCTGCAGAAGGATCTGGACAGGCTGGATCCATGGGCTGAGGCCAGTGGTGTGAGGTTCAACAAGGCCAAGTGCTGGGTCCTACCCGTGGGTAAAAACAACTCCAGGCAGCGCCACAGGCTGGGACAGAGGGGCTGGAAAGGACCTGGGGGTGCTGGTGACAGCAGCTGAACATGAGCCAGGGTGTGCCCAGGTGGCCAAGAAGGCCAATGGCATCCTGGCCTGGATCAGCAGTAGTGTGGCCAGCAGGACCAGGGCAGGGATTGCCCCCCTGTACTGGGCACTGGTGAGGCCACACCTCGAGTGCTGTGTCCAGTTCTGGGCCCCTCACTGCAAGAAAGACATTGAGGTGCTGGAGGGAGTCCAGAGAAGGGCAACAGAGCTGGGGAAGGGTCTGGAGCACAAGTCCTGTGAGGAGCAGCTGAGGGAGCTGGGGGTGTTTAGCCTGGAGAAAAGGAGGCTCAGGGGTGACCTTATCATTCCCTACAACTGCCTGGCAGGAGGCTGTAGCCAGGTGGGGGTTGGCTTCTTCTCCCAGGTTACAAGCAACAGAAGAGGAAATAGCTTCAAGCTCTGCCAGGGGAGATTTAGGTTGGAAATTAGGGAGAATTTCTTCAGTGAATGTATGGTCAAGCACTGAAGTGGGTAACCCAGGGAGATGGTAGAATCAGCATCTCCAGAGGATGAACAGAGGTGTTCAAGAAATGACTTGGATGTGGCACCTTATGCTTTGGTTTGTTTGATATGATGATCAGTCAAAGGCCGAACTTTATGATTTTGGAGGTCTTTTCCAACCTTAATGATTCTATGAACTATGTCATAGCAGCATGTTATAAGGCAAATATTACTCTCTAATAATTATCTGTTCAATGAGAACTGTAGGCAATTTTCCAAATACTGGGAATTCATGACATACAGGAGCCAGGACTCTGAGTTAATTTTGGCAGATCCTCAAACTGAACCTCAAATTAAAAAAAAAAAACCAAAAAGCAATTTAGTAGTTTGTGGAGCTCCTGAGAGTTTCAAAACCCTCATCACTGGTGCCACCAGAACAGGTTTTGTTTCCTGGCTATCAGGGTAACTGGAAATTTTAGCTGAGCCCTAAAATTTTTGAGATGTAATAGCATCTATTCTGGCACAGTGTAAAATGGCTGAGGCTAGAGTAAGGCTTTTGTCAGTGAGATTTTATGAGCTGGCACACAAGAAAGTGAGCTATGAATGGCTATTAATTTGGACCATGAGAAAATACTGAGCAAAATTTCTCTGTGTGTTCTCCAAAATGATACAAAGTAATCTACTTTTCTCAGATTACTGTCACAGAATTGCTAAACTTCAACCGCTTTTCAGGGAAAACTGAGGACATCCTCTGTTTTTCATCTTACCCACTCTGATAGAGTGAAAATGTGTTGTAACGAAAAACAATATGAAAAAAGTTTCACTAGAGAAAGAAATCCTATTTCTTTACCCCGGGAAGAATAACAGTACCCTGAACATGAATAAACCTTAAGGACCATATGTATATGAAACAGATATGTGAAGCTTTGTGATAAGTAGTAACTTCCAGTACCAAATCAAGCTGAACTATAACCAAGAAGAGTGATTTCACCAGCACTGAAAGTGAACAAGTGGGCAAAGGGGGTGGATGAAGTCCATCAAGACAACTGGCTCACTAGATCTACTCCAATCTACTTTGAATACTTCTGCTCCCTCTCCCGTTTCTTTGAAAATCCCCAGGAGACACAACATTCAGCGAGCCCTTGAGGAATCTCTGTCCTTTCCGAGAATGCTCAGAAAGTGGGAAAAGAAGGGCAGAAGGGTGAGTGCATGAGCAGGGAAAAACAGTAAAGTAGCTCTATGCCCCACTGTGCTAGAGTCAGAATCAAAATCTACCTTGAGTCTTTCACTCAAATTTTTAAACTGAATGAACAAAATCCATTATCTCTGAGGTGTCAGCCCTCAGTCTTTGTAACTAAAACATGATTTCATTGATGATAGTTCATTTTATCATCCACTTTTTTAAACATAATCCTGCTGTGCTTTCTAAACTGTGGTATCAGCCAGTTGTTACTAAAACTTCATCAGCAATTTAATCTTTATGACTCTTTATTGTTACAGGGCTCAAACCTCAAACCACACCCACTGCATGAAGTGATATTATCTCTGAACTGTGAAGTGCTGAGGGCTGTTTCTGATAAATGCAATGAATTCTAATCCAGTTCTGTGCAAATCACACATCATATTACACTTCTCGCTGTGAGAAAGTGATTCTAGTTATTCATTAATTCAATTGAAAAGCAATTTAAAACAAACAAACAAAAATAGAAATGGATTTTTTCTCCCTGATTTTCATTGAAATGCTCCCATGGACAATGTCCAGCAAACTCTTAATGATCAGATACTTTCAGAGCAGTTACTATGGTAAGCACTCCCCCATGACTAGACAGGATGTTGCTATTAGAGAATTGTGATTCATCATCAAAGTAGTCTCTGATGAGAGAACAGTTATTACATATTTTGTAAAGTTTTCTAAAAGTTAACTCTGATACAAAAGGTATAATCTTTATCTACTAGGAAGTTTTGATACAAACATTTACTAGGTTTAAGGAAGTTAATGTGAATCATTCACAATTATGCAAGACTGTGGACTATTTGGGTTACAGGAATAAGTTGTACAGAAGAATCTCTGGACAGGAAGAATGGTTAGATGAATGAATGAGTATGTCTTCCAACTTTATTTAGTGTTATGGAAACAACTCTGTGCCAGGAAGTCATATGATCTTCTAAAAAGCTTTCAAACATGGGTGTAAGCACAAAGTCCATAAATCTAATGACAATGCATTTATGACACCTTGACCACATCAAGCTCTCCTGGATGTTATGCTGTGCAAGAATACTTGTTTCTACAATGCCCTTCTATTGACAGCTAGATGAATTTGTTTTCAGGTACTGAGATGATTTTATATATTCTTATATCAATAACAAGCAAACAAACTACACAGGAGATTTGTTAGACTCAATTTCCTTTTTAATCAATAAAGCACATAGAATACTTTAACAGGAAAAAGAAAATGCTGTGCAGAATGTTGTGGTTCTATTTAAAAGTACGTAAATCCCCTTTTATTCCTGTTAAGTGGTATAGTTAAGAGCAGTACATTCTGATTATCTTATTTGCTTTTATTTTTGAATGGGTGACCATCTATACAATAGGCAATTAAAGAAATTAACCAATTAGATTATGTGGAACTCATTAGATGAGTATGACCCTAACTCCAGCCTCTTGGCACCAGGTGAGATGAAAATCCTTGGCTTCAGTTTAAGGTGGATTCCCCTGACTCAAGCTCTGAGGAAGAGGAACACCATGCTCAAAATGACTCAGGACAGGATATGTACTAGAGGGTTCAGGTAAGGGGTCAGGGTAGGTGGGTTGTGTCCGTAGTAATGGCTCATAATAATGACTTAGAGGGAAACCAGACAAGCAAGGAACTGCCCAGGGAGCCCAAGCAGCTGCTCTGGTCTAATTCAGATGCTGTTTCCTAAGTCTTCTAAAATCATGTATGGGATCAGCAAACTCTAGAACAACCTGATATTGAAGCAGGAGTGTGCAGAGAATTCCTGCCCTATAGAAAAGTAGCTTGTCCATTCCCACTAAGCTACCTACTTCAGTGCTGAAGTTAGGAACTGAGCTGTGAGGGCCAGAATCCTTTTGTTACTTAATCTCAGGCTACACACCCAATTTATGAATTTTTACATGCTTTTGTTGAAATAAAAATTATTTATCTTATTAGTTATTAGAACCACATTACAACGCTAATGTGTCTATTTTTAGGAATAAAATTGATTACATGTTGTAAAATTAGATTCTGGTACCTTTAGCGCCTGCCAAATTTAAGTGAGATGTTCCTGATATTTGCAATGTTGCTTTCAGTAGATTTTTCTGTTGTATATCATGAAAAGCAGTAAAGTACAGCTCTTCCAGTGCTGTGTGGAAAGGCTAGTAAGGATAAAAACAGAGAGTTTACTAATCACTAAGAATCGTGTAAGAATAATGTGCTATAGTGCTATCCCCTTGACATACTTGTAAGTATGTATGTATACTTATCTTTTAAATAGATACTATAATTGAAAATGTGATAATAGGAAAAATGTGAAAAGAGAGAAAGCATCATGAATGAGGAAAGCAGTGTAGTTATACTAAGCTTATTACTGTTTTTACAGTGCAAAGGTCTAAAATGAAACACTGATCTTAAACATACTCTACTTTGATAAATACTACTGATTTATTTTTCCATAGTTTATCTAGGGAAATAGACTGCTCTTTTGACCTAGATATTTTGCAGTTAGGCTGATGCTTTAAAATAAGATATGAAATGTCACGAGAAAAATGAAAAGCTCTGGTTAACAGCTTATCATAACTAAATAGTGAAACACTTAGAAGTATGCTGCATAAGAATTATGTGTGTCTTACACAACTTGTGAGTAATTTTATGAAGCCAGGAAAAATGACCTCATTGTTAACAAACTGAATGAATAATAACAAATACAAGTACTTCCTCTGCCACCATAGACTTTCTACGTGCCCACAGGTGAGTCAAAATTCCTTCATAATTCTGTTCCTTGACAAAACCATAAGAGCTTAACAACATTGCTATGCCTTTTCAGAGATACTGTGAGAAAAAAATTACAGTTCCAACATGTTCAAATGCTATGGTCACAAGTGCCATTTAAACCTTTCAATCAAATATATTCAAGCAAAATAATAAATTTTCTTCAAGTAAAACCTGTGTCTGGCTTGGGAGTGAAAACACCACTATATTAATTTATCTTCACAGCTCAACAAATACATTTTTGGCTTCCTTCACAGTGAATGATGCAGGGATTCTATCCACAATTCCTCTACGACACTTTTTTGCTTCCATTCATGTATTCTGTGCCCAGATCCCCTTCAGGCGGGGTGCACTTCCAGCTGTCCAGACAAGCACAGCAACCATGTCTACTTTCTCAGCGTCTCTCCCAGGCTCTGTGGAGCACAGCCACCCACAGTGTTCCCATGGAGGGCTCTGCCCTCTCCTCTGAGTCATACTGTTACCTTCAGCAGACCGCTGCTGTGAAATAACCACCTTTCCGACAGACACAAGAAGAAATTGCAAACACTTTCAAACTCAATCCTACTTGGTGCATTCACAAAAGTCAGCCTTTTCCAGTAACTCCTTTCTCCAATTTAGGAACTAAATAGATGGGACTGAAGAGTGACAGCATCTTTCAAGCAATGAAGTACCTTCTGGCACACTTTCAGAGTTTTACCTGTCAGCATGCTCAACCCAATCTATAGTCTCTTCTTGAAAAGTAAGTCTTTATAAAATTTATTACTCTTTTTTTAAGCTATTACTATAAAGACAATGATAAGCAAAAACATTTTGGAAAATTGCTTTGATATTTGTTTTTTTTAGTATTTCAGTGACGTTTGTTCCAAGAGGAGGAACAAGTTTTCCTGGCTTCCTTGGAAAGGTAAAGCTTTTCTGCCAACAAGTATGTCTTGCAGAACTTAGACCACCTCCTCAGCATTTCCTGATCTACTGGCAATCAATAGTGACTCATGCTGAGGCAGCACCACACTTTGCGAGCATGGATCCTTTTTTCTCCTGTTAATTTCGTGTGGCTCCAAGTAACACAGGAAGCTCTCAAGGTCACAGCACAGCCATGAGCCCTGGGGAGAGATCTTCATGGGAGGAAGACAAGTGCATGAAAGAAAGGAAGAAACTAAATGAACTAAATAGAAAGGAAAAAATTTCTTAAAGAAACTTTTTGCTATCTACATTTCAGTGTATTCTCATATAAACTTTTAATCTTTGACACAAAATAAACATCGTTTGTTAAGTGCTTATTTAGTATGCAAATTCTTCATCACTTCTTAAACTCATAAGTAATAAAGATGAGCTGTGATTTATGATACTAGAAGAAGCTTGCCAGTGCTGAATTTCCTATGTGTGCTCTTCTGATAATTATTATTTTGTACACGTTATACTCATTGGATTAAATAGCTACACAAGAAATTTACAGTGACAGTTTATGAAGCACCCTGCTGGCTACTCCAAGATATACAGCAAGAGTCAAACTTTCAGGGTGACTCTAAACATTTTCTGCATAAATATGGACATTTCAATTTGCAGGTAAAAATTATGCCCCTGCTTATTTGAGTACAGTGTGCAATCAGATGGGCTTGAATGATTTGCGCATTTTTAGGCCTGCCAAAAATATATTTTAAGTTCAAACAGTTATGTGATTTCATGGATCAACCCTTTATGGTCCACTTGACCATAAAAATCTCTTTCTTGGAGTATCCTTGGTTCAGCTGGACATGCTAAAATGAGTTGAAAGAGAAATCCATGGTATTTCAGTAATTTTCACCCAGTATTCTGGACGTGCTTCTGTCTTCTGAGTTGCCATTGCATCAGCTATCACATGGTATTTGGTGCATTCTCAAAGTTTACATGTTCTGCCTTGTGAATTGAGAATCTGCTTCCAGGGAACTGACATTAGGAGGGAATATTGAAAATGATGCATTTTCCTTTTGAAAATCATAAACTGATAAAAAAGCCTGGGATTGCTACATACAAGCTGACTTGTTGTGTAATTTGGAATGAAAAATTATTCCACAGACACAGGTATATAAAAATATAACTACAAATTTTCCGTATTAAAAACCATTAGAATCTTTGAACTCAGTTACTCTCCAAAAATGAGTAACGCTTAAAGGTAAATACTCGAAGATCACAAAATGCCACAAGGTTGTTCATTCTTTTTTTGCATCATTCTTTTTCATGTGTACTTGATTTTCTTCTTGTTTTTCTGTTTCTTGGGGTTTTTAAATGCACCTGCATTTAGAAAGCATTGTAGCCACTGCATCTAAGTTTATAATTTTACAGTAACATTTTGGAGGCAGACCTGAGCAAAAATTTCTGCTTTTTTTTTTTTTTTTTTCATTTCTCCATTTTCTTCTTTAGTGGTCTTTTGAAAAATCCAGCCTGAAGAAAAGAAAAAAAAGTGACTAAGAACTGCTCAAAGCATACAAACCATACTGGCTACATTCATGAGCTGGTTCTTACTACTATTTTAATACTTACACTACTGTACAAAGTTAGTTAATATTCTATCACTGAACTATGACAGCGTTTTTCCTGGAATGGAAAAACTAAGTATGATTAATATATAGCAGAGTGATTGGTGAACCACTGTTTTGCTCGCATATTGTCAAAGGTTAAAGCGCTTAATAGTAATATTTTTGCTCAATTGAATAAATGATATTTAATTTTATAATGTCAACATTTTCAAGAGATCATGCATGTTTAAATTTATAAGCTGTAACTGTCTAATGCAATCAGGAACAAAATATTTAGCCTGGAGAAGAGTGCCCACTTGTGGCAAAACTTACACCACAGGCCTAGCATCTCTTGCACAGAGAAAACGTAGCTGGCAAAGGTCACAGCCAAAGCTGATAGAAAAATCCCTTAATAAACCCTTACTCATACTAAAATATCTTATTTTTCTTTCCCTAACATAATGGCATTACAGGTTTCAATCGGATAGCACCGCTTGTTACACATCAGAAAAATGCAGTGTAATTAATTATTTTGTAATTTCTACAAGATTTCACACTACTTATTAGATAATATTACTGTCTCTGAGGTTCTATGAGAAAGAAATAACAGAGAATTTAAGCATGTTTTTTTATATTTATGAAGACAAGAATGTGCAGCTTACCTTCCACAGAGCAAATATAAGCAGAGCAAGAATCAAGAGTCCGGCGAAGATGCTCAGGAGGATAACCCATAAGGGCACTGTACCTGGTGGATGTTCTTTGGAAATCTTAATCATGGTCTGCAAAGTGTTAGGAATGTAAGCAATAAATAATTTGTCATTCTAAAATATCAAAACAGCAGCAGTGATTGATCACTATGCAGTGATTTTCCAGGGTATCACTTCATTTTAACTACAGGAATTTGTAGGAAGGAATTAAGAAAATAATCTCCAGCAGGAAAGCCTGTGTTTACACAATACTTTGCACTTTCTAAGTGCATTCATTCATGAGGGTGTCCCTGCTACAAGTCAGTAGTCATTGTTATAAAGGACACAGGACCAAAATCATGAGTAGTGGAAGAATAAGCTAAGGAGTTTCTTCAGTACACTCTTCCTCACTCAGTGCCTGCCTCCCTGAAAGATGGAGGTAAGCAAAAGTGTAAAAGGCTGTGTAGATACTAATTTGATTTTAAACGCGGCATATGTGGTGTAAACTATACAGGAATAAGTAATATTCACATTTAAATAAATGTGACCATGTAGGAGTTTGAATTAACTGAAGAATTTGTTAGAGACTAACTTTATAGTTCAAAAGAGCATTGAAGAGCTGAGCATTAACCATGAAATTTTGTGCCTGAAAAAGGTAAATCTGGAAGTCCTTGTCTCATTATCTGCAAGCCTCTCAGCTGTGTTTTGACTCCTGGACTGAATTTTAATCTATCACTTAGAAATTTCTAAATAGCAGTGGACCTCTGATTTTCGAATTTTCAAAAATATTTTGTGCAAGATGTAATTCATACTGAATATTACTTTTCTAAATTTTGTGGTATTATCAATAAGAACTCATAATAAGATTTTTCCTTAAAAAATTGACATTGTAGTAAATAAGCTCGTGCATGTACAAGTTATCATAAAACACCAATGTTCAAACACTATAAATGCTTGGAATTAAGAGTACTAAAAGGATAAATAATACCTCTAACAAAATTTAAGACATTTCTCCTTATATCTGACACCACTAGTATCATGTTATATACTTCCTTATCTAAGAAAATGATAGTGAACTTCTGAAAAATAAAAGATCCTGTTTCAAATATGTATCCTGAGTAACGAAGTGGAAAGAAAGAATAAATAAGGCAATAATAAAGAAATACAAAGTAAGATCAATTTTAATTGACCCAGCACAATTTTCAAATCCTATTGATTCTTTAAAGGAATTTTAATTATATTTTTAATTTACACAGCTGCAGGAATTATTTATATTGCAGCAAGCAGAAAAAATTCAGACAGTATCCTTACCCAGGTACATTGTTGGGTATTGGGCTTTTGGTGTTATTTTCTGACTAATTCTGAGACTTCTACTATAATATGAAATCACTTCTTTTTAGAGTAGGATAATGCATCACTAAAGGTAACAATCAGTTCATTAGTAATGAATGAAAATGAATGATTCCATAGCACAATAAATTCTACGAAGAACAAATACGTCAATTATCATGTCCTTACCTCTAGTTTTTGATGGTCATTTCTCAAAATCAGTGATGAGTTCTCACTCCTAAGTAATGCTTTCACAACAAGGGTTAAGCTGTGAATACTGGCCTAAAAGAAGAGAGTAGGTACTATGGTTTACAGTTAGGTATTTTGAAGTAGAAAACTTTGTAGCAATGAGGAGAGTGAAAGAAAAAATGCTTTGGGAGATGCTGAAAAATGTGCAAGTCAGTGAAACTCTTATGTATGTCACCTTCAGCACACACATCACACACATTATTGTTTTCAAGACAGCAATACTGCCTTAAAAGGGTAGATTGCAGAGATATCAAAGAAATATTAATTAATCCTTGAATGCTACTGTCTCTCTTCTGCTCTTTGTGATCCAAAAAATCCTTTCTAGAGATGAGAAATCTTTCCAGATTAAGACTTAGTTAAAAAACATATGCAACCTTGTACTCTTCCTTATATCTGCTGGACTAGACTTTGTGGATGGATAAGTAGCTATTAAAAAAGGACCATCAATACAGAATAAGTAAGGGTTGTCTTCTTA
This sequence comes from Coloeus monedula, assembly GCF_965178545.1. Taxonomy (NCBI): domain Eukaryota; kingdom Metazoa; phylum Chordata; class Aves; order Passeriformes; family Corvidae; genus Coloeus; species Coloeus monedula. The sequence goes on from NC_138822.1 coordinate 68,681,552, forward strand.
CCATGGTTTTAAATTCCTGCTAAGTTTTAAGTACTTACTTTAAGGATAAGAAAGTGCGTGTGAAACAGTTTCAAGGAAATTTTTAAAATAGCGAAAGAAAAAAATTCAAATATTAGAGGGGCCACTTAAGAAAATGAAAGACACAATTTTAATAGACATTAGAAACACTGGATTAAGTTTCTCAACTCTGAAATATTCTGAACAAAAATAGAATTTACTTACTTTTATGATGGTAGGTTTCCATACTCTTAATGAAACATTCACTTGATATATGTCAGATGGGATCAGGGCACAGTTAATAGAGGCACAGTTGTATGTATCACAGTCCTGTTTAAAAGGGACCAGCATGAGGTAATAGGAAGAGACTTTTCATATCATTAAAATAAAAACATGTAAAAACATGTAAAAACATTACAGATCACTTGATATGACACCAATAATAAACTGGTATTAATTACTGCAGTTTTTTATGTAGAAATGACACTGCAGTATATAAAACAGCTTGAGATAGTCATGCTGTGGTAGAACTCAGTTTTTGCAGGCTGGCAAGCCCTGAGAAAAACCTGTTGCTGCAGCTATGGAGCAAAAGTCAACACAGATCTCCTAAAGGAGGCACAGCTTGTAAAAGCAAGTGCTTTTCTACCAACACAGCTATGGCTTTTCTGCAGTGTTTTTCAAATCTTGGGACACCTGAACCTCTCAAGCAGGGCAATGTGTGTGTGTGTGAAAATTCAAGTATCTTTACCTCCTAGTATCACTTCCTAGCTGGGAGTACAGCAGGATTATGTTGTAAAAAGCCAGAAATAGTCACTTAGCCTAGACCTTTGTCACATCTGTGAAAGACAATGATAAGCATGGCAAAATGCTCTTCCCATGACATGGTTTCATTTGCACCAGAAGCTCCACTTGCACTTGTACACTTTCCCCCTGACATGCTACCTTAACTACAGCAGTGGAATTACTTTGTAACTCTTTCATCTAAATGTGAAGGGCTAGTCCTTTTCAAATGGGATCATCAATTATAGTCGCATGGAAAATCTGTCAGGTTTGAATGTATTTGAATGTATTTTCTATTGGATATCTAAAAAAGTTGAAAAGGAGATAAGAAACATTTAAAATATGACTATTTATTAATCACAATGGGAACATAGATGGTAATGATTTATTCAGCTGTCAGATGTGTTGCTGCTATTTACATATTTTTTAAATTAAAGAAACCTCAAACTATCTAAATTCAGTTCCATATAGAGTTTTGCAGCCAAATAAAAGCAATAGTCTAGTCTACATAAAAAAGGTTTTCTAAGCTATTAAAACGAGTTTCTAAATAATACAGTTTGAGAGCAGCTTTTATATATCTTTTTCAGAAGTACTCAGCTCCAAGATCTGGATTAATATCTGGGGTGAATATACATACTATGAGTAGGCTTACCATAATTGTATCCCTTGTAGGTTCTTTTATTTTTGACAACACAAATGGTTTCCCAGTGCCAATCTTTAAGGGATCTACAGGGTAACTAGTTTGGCAGATGGCATTCTGTAAGCAGAAATACAAATAATATTGTCTAGATATGCAATCTATTACATAAATGATCTGGAAACAAGCCAACATTAATAATATTTAATATTTAATAACAATTATAGTGTTTACTAACCACTAAATGCAATAAAATAGCATATTGCAAGAGTGCAGAATAGGAAATTCAGATGGTCTATGTATTGAAGTATAACTATTCGAACAGCAAATGAAATATTTATGAGATAATTTAACCTAAAATGTATGCAGCCACTTAATCATCCGCAGAAGCAAACAAAAGCTTCCTGCAAGATGACCAATATGTGAACCAGCAAGAGTTGGCTATTAAATGAACTAAACAGCTTCTGCAGGGAAATCCACAGAGGTTCTGCCCTAGCAAGCAGACAGGCAGGTTAAGTGCAGGATGCAGAATCCTCAGTTGCAATGTCCAGGGAGGGGGAGCAGATGCTGGAGCACTGCTGGAACTCTGTGACTCCTCCACCGGCAGCTAGGAAATCCTTTGGTGTCTTCAGTGTGGGGGAATTGATTCTTTTCAGTCAGGTCGTTGACTTTCACATTGGTAGCATGAAAAGAATTACAAATCCCCATAGTGCACTTTGGCACACTACTATCACTAGGGTGTAGCTAGCAGGACATGAAACCTGCCTTAGAAAAAACAAGATTTATTGAGTTTATGTGCAAACTTCTGTCAAATAGGGTGATTGACTAGGAATGAAAATAATGGGGAAAGGAAATCAAGAACAGACATAACTTTTTTTGCATTCTAAATAGGATTTTTTTTGTTCATTTGATATTTGTTTTGTTTCAAAGTAAACCTTGAACTTTCATTCACATATTTTGGTTTCTTTTTCAGTTGGATAACACCAAAAAACTAGGTGAAATTATTTGCAGGGAGGTGCACATACATGTCTCTGAGTGGAAGAAAAAAAAAAATAGGTTTAGGTCACCATTTAGTGCTAGCTGGGTTTTTCAGCCATGTAGTTATTGATACAGCTGTAGCTGTAGTATCTACAGATAGAGGACAATGGAATTTGTTGGAATTGTGATCTCTGCCAGTTGCACTGGAAGCGTGAAATGGAAAACTCAAATGAGGGCTGCAGTGAAGAGCATTTGAAACATATGACCTACCATCCCCTTCAAGATGTCTCAGTGCCCCAGAGAAGGAAGAAGCCAGAGGACTGCTAGTGCTGGAGAGCAGACATGCAGGAAAGTTAATTTCAGTACCCGAAAGAAGAGAACTGACAGGAGGCTGGGCTCTAGATGCACACAGCAGGATTCCAGCATTTGCAATAAGCACTGCTGACAATGAAGAGAATATGAGGCTCATATCTGAGTCTGGCCATCCCAGCACTTGCAACATAACAAACCAGCCTTGTTATAGTGCAATTATTGTTCAACACCATTTTAAATCTGCTTGTTTCCTTTCATGAAAATTTTTCCCTCTGTCTTCTTTTGCACATCTGTACATGCTCTTAAAACAATAACACCTTGTTATTTAGACTAAAAGCAATGCATAATCCCAAATGCTCCTTACAACATAAATTTCAAATTTAAATTTATCATAAAAATACAATTTTCTATTTTACCTGGGAATGTGACAATGCAGTAAGGTAGAGAAGAGTGTTCTTGGCAGCTGTTACATTGGGAAATAAGATCTGCAGTGTGAGGTTTGGCATTGGAAACTGTTCACCTTTTTCAATCTATAAAAAAAGAAAAATGTTTTGACTAGTACTTTCCTCATTTTGTAAATATTTGATTGTGAGCCTTTCCCCTTTTTCCTTTCCTTTCCTTTCCTTTCCTTTCCTTTCCTTTCCTTTCCTTTCCTTTCCTTTCCTTTCCTTTCCTTTCCTTTCCTTTCCTTTCCTTTCCTTTCCTTTCCTTTCCTTTCCTTTCCTTTCCTTTCCTTTCCTTTCCTTTCCTTTCCTTTCCTTTCCTTTCCTTTCCTTTCCTTTCCTTTCCTTTCCTTTCCTTTCCTTTCCTTTCCTTTCCTTTCCTTTCCTTTCCTTTCCTTTCCTTTCCTTTTTACATCTCCACACTTAGTTATGCAAAAAGTGCTTTATATGGGAGAGAAGCCACTCTTATCAGTGGCTCCTGCTGGTTCCTCCTCAGGAGTGCTTAGGTAACTGCTCTCCTGCTCACCTGTTCCTCTCTCCTGTTTTCCCTGAGAAGACAACAGGACATATCTGTAATCAGCAGCTCTTCCCGGAAAGGCCTGCTGTGGCTGAGTATTGGGTAAACACCTAGCTGGAATTGCCGGCAGGGGAATTGGTGATATTGTCTCTGAAGTGGACAAACTTAATAAATGCTCAAGAACCTTTTAAACTTTTTCCTCCTGGCTACTTATTTGTGATTAGCTGCTTGCAGAGATGAGCTTTACTTTACAAGATCATAAATGGTATGCTCTGCAATCCAGCAGCTTTTTGACTCAGAAAGCAAAGATTTGCAAATTAGATGGGTAATGCCTTAAACACTCACAGTAGACAAAAAAAAAGTAGCTGAGTAAAACACTGTATGGCCTAAAAAAATCGGAAAAAAACCCCTTTGTCATTGCTATTTAGTGAGAGCAAGAATTTTACAATATCCCATTTTTTACAGATAGAAGTTGATTCAGAGACTTTTATGCTTTTTATACGGGACCCTTGTTCAGTTTTGGAATTGACACTGGGAGACAGGATGCTCTCAAGATAACTTGTCAGAAGTGCCCCTCCTGCTCTCCTGTAGCCTCCCATTAGGTACTGGAAGGCCCTGACGAGGTTTTCACAGACTCTTCTCTTCTCCAGGTTGAATAGCCCTCACTGTCCCAGACTGTCCTCACAGGAGTGGTGTTCCAGCCCTGTGATCATCTTTAAGGCCCTCCTCTGGACCCACTTGAGCAGTCCCAGGTCCTTATTTTGGGAGTTCTAGAGCTGGATGTAGTAGTGCAGCAAGGATCTCACAAGAGCAGAGTCCATTAAATATCTTTCCAATGTGATTTTACTTTGCAGTATTCATTCAACTAGGAAGACCAAATTCTTGGAACATGGCATTTGCCTATCATAAATTGGTCTGGATTTTGGAAATGGCTGTTCTAACCTGCAGCAGGGATAGTCCAAGTTCTTACTTAACAGGGCATGGTCTCTTTCCCCAGCTGAGGACAGAAGGTCTAAAACCCACCAGAACTACTCTGCAGGAGAGGGGCCATCTGAGACCCTCTGACTCCCTGCATTCCAGAAAAAAGAAGGAAGAAAAAGATTTTAAGCACAAAATGCATGCAGAGGGTTTAACATGTTGTATAGCTGCTATTTAAGTAATGCAAACCTAAAGAAAAAAAAAAAAGACAGTACCTATGTAATACATTTTTAGTTGTTTCTTACCCTATAATGTAGAGTCACTTCATCCCCGATCTGCTCTGTTGTGTTAATAGCAGTAGGGACAGTATCATTTGCAGCAATTATAACATGGTGCTCTTTGAAAACACTGTGGGTTAAAGAAAACCACCAAAAAATAAGCACACAAAATTCATAAAACCCCCTAGGAGTTAATAATATAGTTATCTTCATTATTTCATGAAATTCATGACTAGTTTTGCCATTAAGAGTGCATTGCTGCATCCACTGAAGTTGAACTGTTCTGTTCTCTGAATAGGCTCCACTTTTTATTACGTACATTTAGAATGTTTTGTTCAGATAGAACTACAAAAAAAGGCAAATATTATTCCCAAAATTAACATATTAGGGTCTGATTTTGCGGTCCTTATTCTAATTGTGCAGTCCCTTATCCTGGGCATTGCCATGTGAAACAGGCAGGATACTGTAAAACACAGAATCAGGAAAAACAGAACAAAGCCAGCATGTTGCAAATTCAGCCTTACTCCCTTATGGGACAAACAAGGCTGGATTTGAAACATGAAATGCATCCAAAATAAATTTGGCTTAATTATTTACATCTGTACACCATGAAATGTTGTTTATCAATATTATACAAAATGCTTTTCAGGGATGGAATCTAACTGAATTCTGGCTATTTCTGAAAATAAAGTGTACTACAAGACCAGCATTGAAGTGTAAGTCCGAACTTAAAAAACCCAAATGCCCAAGAACTTAAAATTAAGGCTAATTTTTGAAGATGGAAATCAAACACCACACCATGCAATATTATAGTGATACAAACCCATGGCCATCAGGAAGCTGGAAGTATTTGTTTTCTTATGTATCTGAAATGCCTTTGAATTAATATAGCAAAGTACAGGAACCAACAAAAGCTACTGTTGTATTTGCAAACTGCAGATCAAATTTATATAGATAAAATGAAATTTCAGCAAGTTAGGGACAGTAACTGCTCCATTATTTCATGATTTTCCTTTTCACTGAAGCCTGTGCTTCTGCTTTATGAGCTTCGAAGCTGTTTTCTGTAGATACTGAGCACGTTTCAACAACAAAACAATACTATATTCTCCTTGAACACCTGAAATTTACTGTGCTAGCAAATAAAGTACAGAGAAGTGTCAGTACCTTACAAATATTAATCCTACTTCATATTTTACTGGAATTGTAACATGTCCTCTGTTGTCACTCAAGGTCTCAGGTGGTTCTTCACTGTCACTAAAACAAAACAACATATGTCACTCAGATCAGATTGATGCAGATGCAACACAACTACTGGGTGGAAAGGGACCTTAGAAACTGAACTACCTATAGCTCTGGGTATAAAAGGACACTACTCATTTCCAGTTAAGTACTGTCTTCTAAAAATAAATTCAAAATACTTCTTCCAGTAACTAATGATTTAAGTCCTGCATCAGTCACAGCTCATAAATGCATCTTTGTTAAAATTACAGATTGCAGGTGACTGAATGAAAACGGATCAGTTAAAAGCCACACCATCCCTGGATTTTGCCGGGACAGAAACACTGAGGGCAAGTGCATTCTTTTACCCTATCAGGGACAACTTTGGCAATGCTCTTACTCTTTGAAGGCCAGAGCTTTTTGTTAACTGTGATTCATGCTAAAGTATACAGTAATTCTCTAGGAGAATAAACCTTTGCTGAAGGTAAAACAACCAGAAATTATGACTCACTTATAACTCTCAGGCTGTAGAGAGTAACAGCTATTCATTTAGTCCACTCAATCCACTGCTGGACTGAATACATCTGTAAGGGTGCCAGCTCTACAGAAGATTTAAGGGCTTGTGAGTTCAGAAGCCACTTGTGTTTTACTATGAAACAAAACTGTAGAGCTTTCAAAGAAAAAAAATCAGAAGGCAAAGACTGCAACTAACCTTGTTGCATACACATGAATAGTAGCATTTTCCAGGAGATACGACGCATTGAATTGGAATGATATTTTGAAGGAAATCTGTGTAGAAAAATACATTACACATTTTAAAAGGAAAACCAAAAAGCACACACTAATAGGGATTGATATAATGAAAAAGGTACAAATTTTTGCTTTTATCTAGGGAATCCTTATTCATATTTTACCAATTTTCCACAAATCTGAATGAATCCACTATCTTGAATTTGTCCCAACTATTCCCAAATTGAATAGTTATCACTTATTAAACAGAAGTCTCAAATTTTCACAAACCTCAAGCAAAAATTTATATAGTATATTAGAAACACATGGCTAAATAGTTCTTAATTGAAAGCAATTGGTCTTACAAGCAATTTATCAAAACCTCTTTTTTCCCTCCAATGAGGAGGAAACAAAGCTTCAAAGCCTAGCTATTACAGGGGAGATGAGCTGCCTGTAGAAGGCTGCTGGAATATCGCTTAATATATAGTAGAACACCTAGACTACCAAAAAGAAATGTTTACAATGTAAATAAAGAAGAGACTGCTAGGTCTCAAAAAAATTTCATAGGTATTATAACCAGGGCAAATCTAACATCACTTGGAATTACTCAAAATTTAGGAACACTGTCCCCAATGTTCTTCTTCATATCCTGACACTTAAGGGTAATTTTATATGAAGCAAAAGTTTTCCTATTCATTACTGTATGGAATTTTCAGCTCAGATTTTTATCTTTCCTTTTATGTGTACAAATCTTTACTACAAAGTGGTCCACAGAAAGTTGTCCTAGATATTCCTATTTAAATATTATATATTTTTAAAAATAATCATATTTTAAAAGGAATTTATTAGGGATGCTTATCAGTGAATCAGAGATTGATTTCTGAATGCAAAGAAAAGCTTGAAATTTCTAAATTTAGGGCTTTATAGCTACAGACAAACTAACAAGCAAAGCATGAAAGGAAAATGTGAAAAATTCAGTAAAGCTGGAAATGGAACATGGTGGGCAGAGGCATTGGACAATACACTTATTTGGCTTCAAGAAAGTAACAGCTGAATTAATCCCTACAAGTCCAAGACACAAGCTGGAAAGTTTGTGTGGGAGGCAATGTAAGAAGACATCTCTCATGATCCTCCTGGTGCAAGATAGAGGGGCAAACAAGAAACTGCCAGGAAAGACTGCCTTATTTTCATGCAAATTGATATTTCCCAATTCAAGATCAAGATCTAAGTATGTTTTTTCAAAGGCCTAGTTTAGTTAAAGCTCTCTCTCCATTCCAACAGGAGATACAGACATCACTGGAACTATTCAAGATGGAGTTTAAGTGGACTACTTGCTGGAAAGGCTTCTCATTCCCCACTGAGCAGAGGTGAAATCTTGATACCTGACTTTGGCAGATCTGAGTTAGCACTTCCACATACCATCTTATTCTGTCTTCAACCAATGGACTACGTTTTATATACAAAATAACTTAATTTATAGGCTCCAGGCTGGGGAAAGCTTAGAGACAGACACCTCTGGCCAGGTGTCCCACTTGTGTGTCACTTGCTGTCTTTCAGTGTCAAGGACGGCAATATACATCTATTATTTCCTCACATACCGCGACTGACTGCCCAAGTACTAAATATCTGATGGTTTCCCATCTGGCTCTGTGCAGCTGACATCAAGGATAGCTTGGGAAACATGCATGGACAGTTTTTGGGATGAACACTAGAGAAAAGAATTTCAGAGATGATAGGGACTGCCCTGCCTTTAGAACAACAAGGGGCAAGGAGAACTTGCATGCAGGGGGACTTTTTACCTCTTCTGCAGGTTTTAGAAATGGATATCCCACTTTACAGGTGATGTTGTGATTAGATTCACAGCTATCTTTCTGTATATCCTAAAGGGAAAAAGAAAATGAAAGCATGGCCTTGTGCAAACTCTTTTTAAATTTTGACTGGGCATCATAGACCTGTTGAACACATATATCATTGCCACTTTTCACTGTCAATACATTGTAAGAGTCAAAGCCTTAACTGAACTAGAACAAAAATAGGAAGCCACAAATTCTGCAAGACGATTTTCACTTATGGACATTTATAGCAATTACTTGCCATTGTGCCTTTCCAATGACAGTGTTTGGAACATTCACAATTATATGCCTACTTGGCATCATGCAAATTAGTCATGGGATCTAGCAATCAACATATCTATAATTACACACTTTTCAAATTTTGTAAATGTGTTGCTAACGTAGCAATAAAAGTGACATTCATACTCCATCAATTATTGCCATAGGATCAGCAACGGTGCGATGGATCCCTGACTTCTCCTAATGTGCAGTATCAGGACTGTTGACAGAAAACAAACTGCTCTAAGTGCTTCTCATCTGAACTGAGGTGTATTTGTAGCATATCTGCTGAGGCAGGAAGGAAAAGAGCCACTTTTGGAAATGATGTCTGAGGTAAGAAAGATGCATGCATTGATATATCCTGTCCTACCACAACAGTGCTTTTTCTATACATGTGCAAAAGGAGAATTCTAGGGGCTCAGGAGTTCCACTGTTAAATAACAAGGCATTTCTTGCTCTACAGGTGTACAGGTGATTCATAGTGCTGACACTTGTCTAAGAGGCAGTCACTTTTTCTGAGTGCCATTGTGAAATTTGCATCTGTATTTTATGAACGGGGCTAGGCAAGAGTCCACTCATGTCAAAATTAATACACTCCTTTAGAGGCATAAGCAAAGAGAGCAGCCCTGGGGAATCTCTTTCAATCAACTGAGATGATGCCCCAGGAGTCAAATTCAGGTTTAGTAAAAAGGCTTCCTTGATCTCTCTAGCAATATAGGTTATGATAAAATTGATAAGGTGAAAAAAATCCTACCTCAATGCCAGCAAATATAATATTTGGAGAATATTGAACCAAAACTCTGGTATTATAGGCACTGTCTTTTTTGTTCTTCACAGAGAGCTGGATGGTGAACTTATCATTGCGTGACTTTACAATGAATGGAGACAAGCTGTAAAATAGAGTAAGAATGTTGGACATCTTAACTGTTGAATTTGTCTTTAGCACGAAGAGAAACGTCTTTCAGTCTCCAGACTATCTGGTTTCTGAATTGGAAAGGAAGCCCCAGTGTTATCCTATTAGACTACAGAATCTATAATTCACATAGAAACTTTGTACAGATATCAAGCAATACATTAAATCCAGTGTAGTTACCTGTCTCCAGCTATGCTTGCTTTTACAATCAGAACAAGATCTGAAATGCATTTATTTTTGGCTCCACAATCTTTTGTGAAAGGAATCTGCAAAAATAGTATATTTATTCTTAATTTTGTTACATTTATTGTCAAACACTTGCATTTTAATACACTACGTAACTTCATGTAAGGTCTTCTGTTTAAAAATCAAAGAAATCTTCCCTAATATTAAACAGTTAAACACGCCAATATCCTGTAAGATGTATGGTTGAAACATAAACTTTCTCATAATTCCATTCTAAATGATTCACCTGCATTCTGAAAAGAGGCATTACTAGAAGTATGAATGACGGCAAGCACCACCAAAGTAAATGGATAACACTCCTCTGCTCCATCTATGTAAAGCCTGACAATAAAATTGTTGGTAACTCTCTTCTATCTTCAGTCAGCTACAGAGAGCTTTGAAACCCCAGCATGATTCACAAGCACATTGAATCAAGCTTTTTACTCCTGAACACTCATTTGGAGGGAACATCTCCAGGAAAGGCTCAAGACCCCTCGCCTCTAGCCAATTTGTGGGTAATCGTTTCAGCTCTTGTGTGAGCTATGATTTTTACCTGGAATGCTTTGGTTAGTGATACAGAATCTTTCTGACTTACATATTCTGCTATTGAATTTGGCAAGTTGCTATCAAGAACAGGTCCACTCTCTGGATCAGAAAAATTGAATTCCAGCAAAACCTTTACAGAGTCCTGAAAATCAGGCTTATCCTAGAACACAAGGAAAACAAAACTGTGGTTACACAAATTCACTTTCATATCTAAGGAGGTTAAAAAGACCCAAAAAATGCTGAGGTAAAATACCTTTCAGTCACACTGTTGCCATTCTTGCCAGAGAAGTATCTGAATGCTTGCAGTTGATGAAACATTTAATGTGCTACTCATTCCTTATAAACATCTACCAAGGTTTTTGTGCATCTTATCACAAAACTTCACATAGTCTGAGCATGTCTCACATAGTTTCATTTAAGAATATCTCAACTGACAACTCACAGACTTTTCTCTTCTAGTTGTGCTCAGAGGATGAGTAAGATAAGCATCAGCAGCACCACCTTTTGTGAAGTCAAACTTAGGCCTGCTGTTCGGTGAAGAAAATTCTGGGTATCATTTACCATTAGTTTTGCATTATGATACAACTGTGAAGTCACTAAGCATTTCAAGTGTGGGTGGCTTACAGGATGCAAGTCCATTCACTCCACACATTAGGTGCAATCTGAGCAAATGCATACTCACAGTTGCTAATTATGCTTCTGTTTTGCAGTGAATAAATATTCTCTGCTCCAAACCTGAAAGGTTTTTTTACTGTATTTTATTAGGAGGAATAGCACCAATATGCAAACTAAAGTTCTACCTCACATGCTCCTGCTGAGTTTTGAGTGCACCTAAACTGCTAACCATGACAGCTTCTTGGTTCCAACAAGTGAGGCATGCTTTTCTTAAGACAGACACAGGGACATAGCTAAAGAGACTGTACATATAAGTAAATAGTTTGTATGTGTATAAATAAATAAATCTAAGTTTTAAACAAATTTCATGTACACTTCTTAAGATTAATTCTGAACACAGATTTTGTTGTCCAATGTGCAATTAATGAAATACATATTTGGGTTACACTAGCATCAACATGAGAAAAATACTTTAAATGATTTACTTGCCAACATGTAGAAGTTATGTTTTGTACATTCTGACCCTTTGATAGTTATATTTTTTTGCATTTTCCTCTCATGGCTTTCTGTGAACAAGCTCCGAGATATCTGTCTTTGTGCATCAAGAGTAATCCAATACTGCAGACCTGCAAAGGAGGTTGAGATCAATATTATGAAGCACTTTGCCTCTACACATTCTTTTTTCCCAAAATATCTTAGACGCACTTGGAATACTGAATTTAGAAAAGCTGAATTCCATTTTTTATTTAATAAATGCATGAGAGCATAGGAATTTTATGGCTTAAAGCTTCCATAACTTAGTGCTTATCTACTTACTGGATTCAAATATATCTTCTTTTGACTTTAGTCTGGTCTTAAAACAAATTGTGGCATCTATGCATATTGTTTTTCTTATATTTATTTGACAATTTTGTTGTTGAATATTGATGCTTTTAGGTGTAAATTGCATGGAAACGTTTACTTCAGCCACATCGCGAGACCTTAAAGAAACCACAGAGAAAGTCCTTGGAAATAAGAGCAGCAATTTTTTTAAACTTAAGAATGAACTTACAAAATATGCAGCACTCAACATTTGGATACAGACACAGGTTGGAAAAGACTTTTAAGATCATTGAGTACAACTGTCAAAAGGCTTATAGCTAAAAAGCAAAAATCCCTTAATGTCCTTTGGGAAATAACAGAAGCATGAAATCCACAACTGAAATGAGATTCCTGTGGCACATGTTGATGGTACCATGCTGCAGTACAGTAGCAGACACAGCGTTGGCCATGTTATGCCAATTAAGAGGCCGTCTGTTATTTCATGTCTTCTGGCTTGGCTGTGTGATACTATGAAAACAACTGGCAGTTGCAATGCACTTCTCTAGCACATTTTCAGTCTGCATTTGCCTTTCTCCATTTAGGCAGATTACTGCATGCCTGTTAAGTGCCATCACAGAGAGAACTCATCCTACTGAAAACATAAAAGTGAGCAACAAAAAAGGAGGGAAACAATGTCCTCAGCAGCAAAAACCTATAAAGCACTAGAGCATTTTTTAAAGCTCAACTATCATTCAGGAGGGAAAGCCCCTGAAGAACCGGGCACAAGAGCAACATGATAGTTTAGCAGAGTAATTAACTACATATCCTATACATAGGACCAGTAAAAGAGAAATTACAGAGGAAACAGTCAAAGGATTTCTCCACAGTGCTGTACTGGTTTCAGAAAAGACACCAGGTGAAATATTTCCAAAAGCATTTAGGCAACTCTACAGAGCCAGATCCATTTTAAAAGAGACTGAAGGCCCTGGCCCATCATTGAGAGTATCACAGATGAATATAATATTATACATAAGCTGGAGGGTAGCATGCCATCTCTCAGGTTCTGGGTAGAGAAACAGGCTAATATTTGTCCCCAGTTTGTTTCACTTTAAATCTCCTTTGCCACTGAAATGCATTCCTGTCTCATCCCTCTCCCTGATCCAGTTCCATTTTGGCCATGATATGCAAGCATGTCAGTGTATTAAACCAGCAAAAAATTTAGCTGGTAAAGCAACTTTCGTCAGAATTGTGGTCTCAGCAATGCAGTGAAGAGCACCACACTGTGTTCAAGCATGGAACCTTTAGATAGAAACTACTAGGTGAAGTTCAGAAGAAGCTGGGAGCTTGAGGATGGTAGCAAGCCTTGACAAACTTGATCACCTACTAGGTGAGTTAGGTGAAACAGGAGGACAGGGAAAGCAAGGATCTGGGTTAGCAATTTCCTTACCAGAGACAGACATAATTTTAGTTGTGCTTTAGAAATGAGGAAATTAATGTCACATTGTTTATTTCTCTTTTCCCTTAGAAATTATATTGCTCACTATTACATCTGAATAGTATTCTTTTATAAAGATAAAGAAGTCAATATTAAGCAGAAAGCTTAGTTTAATTTTGCAAATTTTCTGTAGGGAGTCAAACTGCAGTTTTGCTATTAAGAAATAAAATCAGTTTTCTTCGTGAGGCCTTTAGATTTGAATCTGTTCTTGATACTGTTAATAAAATAATATGCAACAGACCATGAAAAAGAGAGAAATTCTGGTTTTTTTCCTGCTTTACTTAGTGCCACAAATGGAATCAGCTCCTATTTTGAAGATGGTCTACGAGGACAAGTTCTTCATTCTAGGCCAGCAAGAGTTCTATAATATTCCTGTATTTATAACGGTATACTTTAAGTTCTATGCTCATTCCTCTAGAGAGATGTAAAAAGAAGAATATTTGCAGTCGGTGTCAAAACATAAGATGAAACCAGTAACCTTACAAAGTCCAAACAGTCATGCATGTGAGTTACACTGGTAGCCCAAGTAAAAGGTTTTTTTGTGTCCTGACAGCTGCTGTGAGTCTCCGTACCAGAAGAGGGCAGCCCCACCAAGGCCTCCGATAGTAACATCAATCAGCCCGTCGTCGTTTAAATCCATTTCTCCATGCACAGACTGGCCAAAAAATTTCACTTTTTCCCCGTCTCCACCTGATGCAATACGCTGTGAAATGCATGAAGAGGTTAATGTGGTGCACTTTGAAGGGTTTTGTAACAGTCAAGATGCATTTGACTGCAGTGAGATGGGGTTTAGGCTCTTTAACTACATTAAATTTTCATTACAATACTCCTAAAACAGTTACCATGGTGATGAACACACTATAAATTTTCAGATTGCAAAATATCTGCTTTTGTGGCTGTACAGAACATATCAGAAGGTTTCTAATAGAAGCATGCGAATATAATTTTTAACAACATTGAGACTCAGATTCAGTTAAATAACTATGAGTTTAAAAGTATAGAGCAATTTAAAAAATAAGCTGTTACAACTGGTCAAGTCACAGTCTCATCTTATGTTGGGAAGACAGGATTATAAACATTATATACATTACAACAGCTGGCAATCTGCAGAGTTTTACTTCATACCTGTGAATACTTTTTACTGATTGCTTTGCCATGGCCATGATAAATATAAACAGCTCCCCGATGGTCATCCTCTAAGGGAGAGCCTATTACAATGTCATTGTACCCATCCAGGTTGAGGTCCTTCACTGCAGCAATCGCAGTCCCAAAGCGCGCACCGCAGGGCTCATTCTTTAGAACTTTGCAGGTGTCCTGTTTTAACGGTGAGCAGCACGTTTGCTTTATGGGTTCAAGACTCATCTGATACTCAAACTTTGTCTGTGGAAGGACAGATTTAGAGTTTGTGAATTTCCACCAATGTTTCAGCAATGCAGACTTTTAAGAGGTCCTGTCCAGAAGACAAATGGATGAATTAAACAAAACAATTACAAACTATTCTTAGTGATTAAGTGCACTGTAGAAACTGTGATTCTACAACTATAATTCAAGTGCTCCTTCTGAGCATCATGTGGCAAAAACATCCTTGCTCCCTCTCTTTCTGCCTCTAGATGCTTCTGCATATTTCTCTAAGTTAGAGGTTCACAGAAAAGCACAGTATCATAACAATATTTGGATGGTATTGTAAGTAAACCACTTCATTCTTTAGGCAGTGTAGAGTTTTTCTAAAGGCATTCTCTTAATCTGAAAAGTTAGCCAAGTTACTTATGAAACACAGATGGCAATACTGTTATTCCAGAACAAAAGATAGCATTTCTTTTATGTAGTTGAATTCTGCCCCCAGTAGACACATACACTGTGGCCTAACATACATACATATTCTGATCCAGCGTGTATCCTGGACCGAAAACACATGGACCCTAGGGCATAGAACCCATCTTTCCCAGGAATTCCATGCCACAGTAGCAGTAGCAAGCAAAAATTTCAATTTTTCTTGAAATAGTATTTTAGGAGATCATCATTGCTAAGATATATTTTGATAATTGTTATAACAGTACACAAGGGTAATGGATGAGAAAAACAAAAAGGAAAAGAAAAATGAAAAGAAAAAAGAGAAGAAAATGAAAGAGGGGAAGGCAGGGGAGGGGAGGGGAGGGGAGGGGAGGGGAGGGGAGGGGAGGGGAGGGGAGGGGAGGGGAGGGGAGGGGAGGGGAGGGGAGGGGAGGGGAGGGGAGGGGAGGGGAGGGGAGGGGAGGGGAGAGAATGCACAGATATTGGAAGAAAAGACTTAGCAAATTAATAAAGTGAGGTGTAGCTGGTATAATCCTCAATCTAGTCAGACATTTAAAAGCTGTTGGATGTACGGGGTTTCATTCTAGGTTACTAAGCAAGTCACAAGGATAGATTTGTATGTATGCCATACTGCAGCTTATAGGATCTAGTACTTATCTACATAATACACTCCATTCTCAAACAAGAGTTTGAGAATGAAATTTAAAATTCAGTTGCTTTATAATCTCAGTTGTCAAAACCATGTTTCTCTGTTTTCAACAGGTCATCTTCCCCAGTTCAAATTACTGTATTTCTTTAAAATAAGGACAAGAAGACAGCAAAGAGCATGCTCTATTCCTGGTCAGTAAACATCATCGGCCTTACCTTGTTCAGACTATAAACATATACCTTCCCTTGCTCCTCTTTCTCAGTTCCCATATACATAGGAGCTCCAACAAGAAGAAGGTCTGTAAATGAGTCCCTATCAATGTCGACTGTGGTAATAACACCCCCAAAGTATGATCCAATCTGTAGGAAAACATAAAGTGTACATCAGAGACAGAGTCAGCAACATCATGCTACATTTTCTTTTCAGAGACTTACTTCTTGCTTGCAATGACAAATATTAACCATCAGGCAGAAATTTTCTTTACTAGCTAGATTCTTTTGGTCTGTTTGTCTTTGAAGCTTGTTTTCAGTTTTAGCATTTGTTGTCTGATTTTTTTTATTAAGAAGTGGGCCGTTCAACTTTCAACTCCTCTGAGTTTGAAAGTATAAATGGGTAATTTCTACCTCCTATGGGAAGTAGGACCTTCTAAGACAGCATTTGAGCAAGACTGTCTTGGGGAAGCTAGTTTTCAAATCACAAGTAAAAAAGCTTAGACAAAAGCTTTTGTGTCAGTGCAGACAGTCGCCAAAATTCTCAAGTTGTTATTATTTTCAGAGGAACAAAAGCTACATGAAGAGATGGATACATTCACAGACCGGGTACAAGCTATAGGATTTATCTGCTTACATTCACTTCACAGATAAGCAAGATACCCTGCATTTCCTTTACACTTAACACGAGAAGCAGCCTCTTCTAGTCAAAGATACATCTACTCTCACAGAGATGCTTCAAGTAGTCCAGATGTCTCAAACCTTAAAGAGCACAAAATCACAGGATGGATCAGGCTGGAAGGGCCCACAGTGGGTCATCTGGCCCAACCTCCCTGCTGAAGCAGGGTCATCCCAGAGCACAGGGCACAGGATGGTGTCCAGATGGTTCTTGAATATCTTCAGTGAGGGATACTCAAAACCTCTCTGGACAATCTGTTCCAGTGCTTGGTCACTCACACAGTAAAGAATTTCTTTCCCATGTTTAGGTGGAACTTCCTGTGCATCAGTTTCTGCCCATTGTCTCTTGTCCTACTGGAGGACAAGGACACGGAGGATCAGAACCTCCAAGCAGAGCCTGGCCCATCCTCTGGCCCCTCCCTGCAGACACTTGACAGACACAGAGGAGGTGTCGTGTCAGCCACCTCTTCTCAAGGCTGAACAAGCCCAGACCCCTGATAGCTACTTTAGCTCATTGACTCTAAAATGTTTGATTGATTGATTGATTGACTGACTGATTAGCTGAGTTGCAGACATCAGCTAGAGGTGAAAATTAGGTAACTTGAATGCTCCTGAAAGAAGCTGGTACTGCAGCCTGGGGAGATGAGAGTAGGCAGGTCTTTCAATTCTCATAAGCATAATATTATCTTAATAATACCATCCTTAATTATGCAATTACATGGGGATTTTTCTTCCTGCAGCAATAGCTCTCAGTGAGCTGCTACTCAGTGTAACAAGCAACTATTCAATATTTCAATCTATCCCAGAAGATGCTCTTGCATGGAACCCTGCTTGTCAAAACTCTTTCCTGACAGTGACATGCTCTTCCACTCAGCAGACAAAGAAAATTGCATGTACAGAGAAGGCAACAACCACTTTGAAACTGGTGAAGACTTAGCCCTCAAAGACAAAATTTCCAGGGATCTACTGTACAGTTCACTGTTGCTAATAGTATCAGAGGATCTGCCTAACTTGCTTACAACTCCCAGTTTCATGTGCTCTTCGAATGAGTTCTCATTTGAATAATTATTTTTATTTCTTCTGCTATATTCCTTTTGTATGTTAACTGTGAATGCATACTTACTTGTTGTCCATTTAATCTCTGAATTACTTGCACCTCTTTTCCTTCCATCTTATAAATGATAACTTGCCCAGTGTGATTGTATCGTGGCTGTCCTGCTATGTACAGCACACCTCCAGGTGTCAGTGCTGAATTCACAGTATATCCTAAGAAGCAGAAAGAAGTCAAGATACAACACAAAGAGAATGCATCAGAAATACTTGCTGTGATTCAGAGCATTTGTAAGGTTTATTCCATAACTAGATGTTTAGCCCTATTCATGGTGGACAGCAATAGTAGTTAATTAAAAGGACTTTTTTTTTTTGTCTACAGTCTCAGAGTGAGGAGCACCACTGTGCTATTAAACCTGTTCACAGGCTGGTGAGCCATGTTCACTTTGCTGTTCTCACACAGTGTAAGAAATAACTCATGAATATCTGGTTGAAAAGTCACTTTCAAAGAACAGTTGTCACTGGCTCACTCTCAAACTGACGGAGTCTTCAAAAAGTGATTCTGGGGGGCATTTTGAACCTACCTCTGTTCTGCTTAATATTAACAACAATTCAACAACTTTGGTGAAGGAAGAGTTAAAAAATATGCAGTGAAATCAGAACTGTGGAAGAGTTGCAAGTATTATGGGAGGATAGGATCTTATTTTGAAAATTACCAAATTGGAGTTATAATAAAAGGCAGCAGGTAAAGACATTTAGCAATGAAGAAAGTGTACTTAGGGAAAAACATTAAAATATTCTAGCACTGATTCTTCATCATTGGAATTACGACTTAAATGAGATAACAGAGCAAACAGAGCCATGAAGTGTAGAAAGCAAGACCCAGAGGAGAGAGCAAGCCTACTGAAGCTTTTTGGTAGAAAAATAACCTGCCAATATGCAAAACATTATTATAGAAAAAAGATGTTGGTCTTGTTGGTTTTGTCCATTGAGCGACAGAAGAAAGCTTAATTTTAAGCAAATACTTGGACTGAATATTGTGTAAGACTTTTTAACTATGAAGGCATAGAAAAACTTGGTAAGAATACTAGAGGAATCCATGAAATCTTCTTTGAACAGATTTAACATCTCTGTTGGAAAAGTCTAGATATACTTAGGTCTATGTTTGGATTTGCTTTCTGATTGTAGAAGTTGTTATTTATTTTTTTTCAAGAACAAGAAAATCATAGAGTAGACTCTTTCCCAGGCTTCTGGAATAAAAGATATTCTGTAAGATACTCATTTTGAATGAGCTTTGAGAGACGTCTTGTAGCATTTGTTGAAAAGTGTTGTAAGGTGGGCTATTTCTCTTACCTAGATAGGCTGCAAGAGGTTCATTTCTTTCTGAACGCCTGTCACGAAAGGTGTCATTGGTTGGCATTGAAATAACACTGTCTTTCACCATGAGCACCGTGCCATTCCAGTCATATGCTCCAACTGCTCCAAGCATGACCCAATCCTTAAGGAGAGTAAAGCAAAAAGCCTGTTCTCTATGTGAGTCATCTTTAGTCATCCATGGTTCAGGATGTTCACATTTGGATAATGCTTCCTGTATGCTTACACTTTTAGCCTTGCTTTTCCTATTATGGTATGGACCCTACAATCATAGGGTCATAAAAAAGCTTGGGTTGAAATGTCCTGAAAGATCATCCAGTTCCAACCCCTCTTGCCATGGGCAGGGATGCCACTAACTAGACCAGCTTGTTTAGAGCCCCATTCAACCCAGCTTTGAACACCTCCAGGGGTGGGGCATCCACAGCTTCTCTGGATAATCTGTTCCAGTTCCTCACTTTGCTCCATGTAAGAATTTCTTCCTGTCATCTAATCTAAACCTCTGATCCTTTAGTAAAACCTTTCTCCCTTGTCCTATTGCTATCTGCCCATGTGAAAAGTCACTGTCCTTCCTTTTTATAAGCCCCCTTTAAGTACTAGAATGCTGCTGTAAGGTCTTCCTGGAGCCTTCTCTTCTCCAAGCTAAATAATCCCATCTCTCTCAGCCTGTCTTCATAGGATAGGTGCTCCAGCACTCTGGTCATATTTGTGGCCCTGCTCTGAAACTGTCTTTCAAGTTAAAACATTGCCCCTTGTTCTATCACTAAAGGCTCTAGTAATAAGTCTTTCTCCATCTTTCTTAACATATTTTTAGGCTATTTTCCTGATAGAAAGTGCTATGGGACCATTAAGTTTAGAGTTCATGTGAAGTATGTGAGTACTCTCTCATGCTTTCATTGTTCATAAATGTTCTTTACATACATTTTACATAAAAGGTAACTGGATTACAGGATGCTCCAAAACATCCAGCAGCAAAAAGGACTATCCAAAGAATTCTGAAAAACTTATTCCAAATTCATAGAATAACCAGCAAAAACCTACCTTGTAAAATAACTTCTATTTTCAAACAGTTTGTTTACCTGAGAGTAATGAGCACTGAAGCCAGCTTGAGACATTTCCATTTCAAAAGAGGAGGCCTGCTGGTCTGTTGTTGCTATTGAACAGAAAACATTAAGTTTCAAAAATAAATTTGTTTCAATCTGAAAAAGTAACTGAAGAGTGTTATGAAAATGATCATATGATAGTCAAGGATAGCATAATTAACTAATCTATTCAGTGAATATAGTTTGCCATAGATTTTTATAATAAACACAGAAACAAAGACCTGTGTTGAATGCTACTATTAAGTATGGGAATTTCCATTTTAAGATCATGTCTCAGAACTTGTCCAACAAAGTTTCTGGGCTAAAACTGACCAGATTTGAACTCAGGCTGATGGTAAGTATGTTTGGAATGTTTGATTAATATGGTTAAGCCATTTTCCACTTGAGCTAAGTGAACAATAAAACACCAGCCATGTAACCTTGGCCTTGTATTCAAGCAACTAAAGTTTTGTAGGCAGCTGGAGGAACTTTAAATGAAAAACACTTGATGTTTGTATGAACCTTTGCAAAAACAACATAGGAAAATCTCTGCTGTCCAAGATTCATAAGCCTCAGTGAAGTGCTCGGGAATGATAATCCTGCCCAGAAAATTACATGAAGATCTGATTCTCTTAAATGACTTTGTACAAAAAAGGTATCAGGTGATTTTGTACTAGCTTCAGTATCTAAAGTTAAGTCATCATATGCTAGTTATTAAAATATGATGGGCTGTTTTGCTCCTAGGTAAACTTGAAATATCATCAGGGAAGAAAAAGTTCTGCCTTTTCTACTTAAAAGAAAGATAAACAGCCCTTAATAGTCAAGGACTGTTTTGCCATTTTAAGTGGCCAAGTAAGGGAACCATATTCTGCATGTTGATTCTTCCTTGAGAGCAAGATATGCTAACAGGCAGTAGAGGTGTGCTATGAAATATGCTCTGATACTGGTCCAGGAAGAGTTCACAGTTTGCTACCAGCTGAGTGCTGAAGCAAACCTTCAGCTGTGTGAAACTGAGCCATAGCAAGCCATGGTTCCACGAATTTCAGGCATTTGGACTATTAAATGATACTGAACTTTTGATACTCAGCAACTAAACCACAGCAGTTGCTCCCTAGGACACGATGTCGGTCCTAATTGTTGCAATTTACAGCCAGTCATAGGAAGGAGACATGATCTCAAACACAAAGTGTTTGACTTACAGATGAAGACTATCATGTTTCACAAGATGTAGCTGCTTTTCTAAGTCTGATAAAATAATTTTTAGGCATAAAACTCTTAAGCTGCACATCTGCTGATAAACAGTACTTTCATGCAGTAAAGGATGCTCCTTAATGAACTGAGAAAGACAGGATTCTCACAGCCTGAGGCAGAGGACAAAGCTGGTACTGTTGGTGTGTGTAGCTCAAAATACTGCTTAGATAATGGCTCTTAGCCCAACTTTCCATTCAGTTTCAAGCTGCCAAGCATCTTACAAAGGATATTTTGTGAAAAAACACTTGTGCCTGCCTACGCGTTGGATAAAATATAAAATTGCTGTCAAAAGCAATGTCCATGCCATGAGACACAGAGACATATGAAAAAGATTATGTGTAAAAATCCACTGGCTGTAAAGTAGGAGTTTTTGTTGGATTTGATTTTTCAAATCTCTCTCAATTTTCCTTTGAATTTTTTAAAGAACTAAAATGAAAACAAGAAATCCAAGAAAAAGAATCAAGTATACTACTACAGCAAGGAGCAATTTAGATTGAGAATTTAAACAGATTCAGATATCAAATTTCAACAATCAAGGTTCTTGTGATGCATAGAAGCTACTATGTACAGACCTAATTAATCTCCAATTAAACACATCCAATAAACTGGCTTGTCACCCAAGAGCTGCACGGTATGGCAGAATTAATCTGCCTGCTACCACCACCAAAAAAATAGATGCATGGACACAGTTGCAATTTCAGGATACAACTGAAAGGCTTTGGGATAGGACAGGAAAGGCCTGAATAATCAGCATATTTGATTTAGTCAGCATCATCTAGCTGCAACCCATTGGAGCAGCTTGACCTTGGTTTGTTTTGACAAAAAGCTAAAATCCCATTTTCAGTTTCTATTCTGATTCTCTTGCAGACAGATTACACGACTTCTGGGACTTAGGTGGAGGAGGAGACATTTCTTGTTTCATATTGCAGATGCCTTATATAGAAATCTCAGTGCACCCACGAGTTCCTACAGAAAATCTGCAAATCAAGAAGTTTTGCAGTAATGAAATTAATTAGCTTGTCTGTTATGGTCTGGATGAAGGTTATGTTCCACATTTTTCATTTCAAATACGTATTTTTTGTAATAAAGTCAAGTCAATATAAAATAAAAATTGTAAATAAGGCAAAAAAAATCAAGGCATAAATATCCTAACATTTTATAATAAGTTTTTGTTAAATATAAAGTAACAATATCCAAGAGACACATATATGTTACTGCATCATTTGCAGAAAATTACAACTGAGTTCAAGGAGTACTGCAGAACTTGCTGATACTAAACAGCTACAATATGCTTTATAAACCAAGATACTGAAGGACATGAAGAAGACAATTTGTTGTCTCAAGAGCCAACTATCATATAAACACATAAAATTTACACTATTTAATCAAACACTTAGTTTCACCACCATCAACATAACTAGATTTGTTTGGGTATTTTACTAAGCTACAGAACTTGTTTAATGTTCAAATGCTTTGTATTTTTTTCTTATTATTAGAGGAACGATTTAGTACAGTCACTGGAAGGATTAGAGCTCACTACATAAAGCATTCCTCACCAGCACGGAGTTCAAGCCAGCACAAGTTACTGCACTGCTTGGAGGCTGGGGTTTCATGTGACAGACAGGTACTACCTAATGCCTGATGGCTGCTGACTGATAAAAAGGACAAGGTGGAGTGTGACAAACTGAGACCGTCTCCTCCAGTGGTATCTGGTTGTTCAAAGGGTTGAGCAAGGCACAACACGTTGACTTTGAGCACAAAGATTTCCAGAAACTCAGTCATGTTTGGGCTTAGGTCCTTCACCTGTTATCATGTTAATTAACTTCTTATTCTATATTCATTATAGCTAATAGATGTAACTAACATTTTATTCTGACAATGAAACAGAAATATTTTTCTCACTTTTTTAGAAGTATAAACGACAAATTGAAGACCAAGTTTTCAATTCCTGTTTGAACAACTACTTTTCTACTGAAAGTGTATTCTTCCTAGTAAACAGTGACTTAAGAAAAGAGCTCGCTATTCAGTGAACTTCAAACTACGCAATGAGCCTAAATAGGCTAAAGTTTGAGCTTGAGAGAGATTAGATTCTCCTCGAATTAATTTGCTGCGAAGCTGAGGAAACCAAATTGTCCCGAAAGTAAAAAGAGAAGAATATATAAATGATATTTTAATAAACTGTTTATTGCTGCAAATATTTAGTAATAGCTGAAAATGGTAATATTTGATAAAACTAAACAATACACTAAAAGAAACCCCAACCTAAATGCATCTGAGAAATACAACTCCAATATGAAAAAATGAAAATATTTTCTCAATTTTGTACATTCAAGTCAATACTTTCTTTTGTTTCAGCTGTAAACGACACCATTCTAGCTACTTGGAAAGTTGAAGTGTTGAAAACAATAGTCCAAATGGATGTTTTCTTTGTATGACATAAATCCCTTCAGAGCTGGCCAGTATAATTTATAACTAATAAACTCTGTCTCCTGTTACTTGAAACAAACAGTGGTTTGGACAGTGTTGCCTCATTTGGATGGAGAATGTAAGCAGACATCACGAGAGAATGACTTTTCTGTGCTAAAATCTGAGTACTGTTAACCTTCCCAAAGGAAAATTATATCTTGTTAACTCTATACAGCAAGTCCATGCTAACTTGTATAGCAAAGTAATACACTGTAATCAATAACTAACAAAAAAGAGACCCTAAATATTTAGGCAGAAAACCAGACGATCGTGGGGTAACTGGGGTATGATCTGGCAATATTTTTTACCTAAAAGACGGCAGCTTCCTATTTACCCCAGTTAAAACAGTTCTGGTTACCCTTTTAGGCTACTGTCTCCACAGGCTCTAACTCCTCTGAACACAGTCAAATCTTTAACTACTATTTTGATGTCTATTATAAAATATTTTTATAATCACCATGGAAGAAATACCTGCAGAATGAATTTTATGCAGCACAATGCATTTCAAAGGAGGATAAAAACAGGTGCTCTTCTAGTTGTTTCAGTTGTAATGCAGGCATAAAGTAAAATTTTAAATAATGGCATACCTTCCAGGGCAAATATTCTCTCTCCAAGTGCTTCAACAATGGTTAAAAGAGCTAATTCATCTGAGACATTGAAAAAATGCTTTTCAGTAGGCTTACTGGCAATTGATTTTATTTCCTCTACAAATTTCTCAGTACTTAAATTTCCTCTGCTGTAGCTGCCAAGAATCTAAAGAGAAAAAAAGCAAAACAAAAGTCAAGCATATATTTCATAACCTGTTTAAAAAGGTTACCATGATATAGGTTGTCAGAGCATGGTGGAAAATCATCTCTGACCTTAATTTATTCTGTTAAAACCTCACTCAAATTGATTTGAGTCTTTCCCAATAAGAAAAGAACTGTATGAGGGCTCAGTTGTTTTTTTGAAAATAGCATTTGACAGCAAACAAAGTAACTGTGTGGTGTGATGTCTGATATCCTCGACTGTACTTTTACCCCTTCTCCACAAAATTCTAACAATTTATTCTATGATTTGTTGAAGTGGGCCATAATTTAGGAAAAAAACCAATGAAACACTTCCCAAACCAGAGTACACAATTACACTGGCTTCTGCATAATCACTAGTTCTTATCATAACATGCTATACGTGCAATTAATTACAAGTTGATTAGGCATAGAGTAGTTCTTTATTCTGTGAAAATTTGCCCTTTAAATACCTATAACAACAATACTTGCATTCAGTGTTAACAATTTCAACACAATACAAGACTTCAGATATGGTTTGCAGTTTTACCACCACTGCTGTAACAATTCAGGATACCTCAGAAAAAAACACCTCACTTCTCTAATTCCCAGACAAACAGATATTTTTCACATCAAAAAGGGCTCTATACACTAAACTTGATTTGAGAGGGAGACAAAAAACAAATTCCCATGTTCTAGCATCTCAGCCAACTGAAGCAATTCAAATTTAGTTCTAAACAGGGATTTTATTGCTAAAAATTGTTGCAGTGTCAAGGACAACTTTTTCTTTAGTTATCTCTAATTTTATGAGGAAAACCACTGAAAATTTGTGTGCTGCTGGACTCAACTTTCATTTTATGTCTTTCTTTAAATTAAGTATAGCATCTTTCTTTAAGTTTAATGGTTTCATAACGCCTTATTTTACCAAAAATAAGATAGCAAAACAAAGAAAAATAGCAATGGAGAGGCAACAAACCAGTGTCCCTTCAAAATTAACAACAAAAAAATAGAGACCTGTGTATAAAATACACAAATGTAGGGGAGTATTAACACCAGATCTATAATTAATGCTTTAAAATTTCTTGACATGGGTGAACCTCTATTCTCATTCAGCTATTAAGTTTGCTTTACATGAAAATGACAGCTTTAGAACGCAAGCATACAAAACAAACATAATGAACATGCATCTTCTTGATGGTTTACATTTGCTTTTTTTTTTTAATAGGTAATATTTCTATTGAAGTTGCTTAGAATATTGTATTAGTCCATTCTGCTCAATATTGCTTTTAAAAAAATGGATTTGATATAAAACTGTCCCTCAAACTCTTCCTCCTTTTTCTTCACAGAGATGCACATCTGTCATCATCCAGAAGACAGGTAGATCGCTTTTCTTATATGCTATAACATCAGAAAGCAAATTTTTAATGTTTTTTTCAGCTTTTTCCATTTTCCTCTCTGAAATAATTGTATTTCCATAAAGATTCTGTGAAATGAACTTCTAAAACTGAAATTACATTTAGAAGACAAAACATGCTTTTAAGATTCTGAATTTTCCCATTAAATTTTACTTACAGCAATAGCAAATCTCTGAATGTTTTCATCTTCACAATCATCAATCACTTCTTGTAATCTGTAGTTGTCATGTGATTCCCCATCAGTCACAATAACCATTACTTTTTGTACTCCTCTTCGTGCACCATGAGCCTCAGTAAAAGCTTCTTCCCTAAAGGGACCATAAAGCATTTTGGAGAAAGGCAATGTCAGCATTTAGCACAGGCATCATATTTGCATAGCTAAACATAAACGAAAAGATTTTATATTAACTAGGAAGCAGGAAATGGAGATTAGTGTTAACCATGAATAAATACAAACATCTCCAACTGGAACTTACATGACAGTTCACAGCCAAAGTTTTACAAGCATTCATTCATTATTCACTCACTTGAGAGCAATAGCAGAAAAAATAAAGCTGGACAGTGAAAAACTTTTCCTCTCTATAAATAAACTGCTGGCACCTTAAAACAGCTTTTGGCGTCTTAAAAAAAGACCAAGCCAACACCCTCTGTTTCCAAAAACCCATGTAGAAAACCCTCACCTATTTCCAGCCTACTGCAGCACTTCAACTGGTCAAAGTATTTACTCAGCTACCAGCACAGCTCTGCACACCTATGTGAATTAACACTGGGTATTGGGGATGAGGCAGATAGATTGCAGGTGAGTGGAGGCAGGCTGGGGCACCCGGTTGAATTCTACAGTTGCAGATGGGCAAACAGGCTCTGAGGTTTTGGGCAGATGTTTACCCAGACTCTGGACCTGACAAGGCAAGACTGATTAGGGCTCTGGAGGAGAAGGAAGGAAGCAGGGCTTCCTCTTTTCAGAAAAGTATCACAGAATTCTAGAACTGGCCACATGAGTGAAAGTTGGAATTTACCACTGAAAATGGCCAACGGGGGATGAATGTGAGAACACAGGAAGCTTTTGCTGACAGTTTCTGTATATACAAGCCTCCAGCATTTTGTGGTACACGGGGGCTTTCTGAACTAGATGTGGTTTCTGAGTACTTGGCAATTCTCAACTGGCTCTGCTTTCATGAACTTGTTTGGACTTCTCAAGCTTCTACTCGTATCTCAGGAAAACGTTAATAGATCAGAATTCAATTGTACACCACATCAACAAAACTTTGGTCAGATAATCAAATTGTTCATCAGAAGGATGTTGCATATTTCACTAAACAGTTGTTTGGAAAGAGTGAAGGCAGTCTTTTGTGGAAAAAAATCTTGCTTTTGTGATGGGGAAAATAAAAACCAGAAAAGAAAAAAGATACCAGGACAACATTGTACAGTTTGCAATTTTTGGAGAGATTTTGCATTTACTGTCTGTTCTATGAAAGTCAGATTTCATTTTTCTCATAAAAGAAGCATTTCTTAATACTGCTCTTGCTACAACAGATTGTTAATCTCCCAGTGATCGAGAAGCTTCAAAGACTTAGGCTTTCTGACAAGTGTGGGCTTAACATTGTAATAATCAACTTCAGAATTACAACAACATTAAAAAATCTATTTTTTTCATTTTTCCTCTGTAAAACTAGATTTTCTTCATCCCTCTACATACACAGTTCCTACCTGCTCTATGTGGACATCAGATATTGTCAGCCCTTTGCTTACACCTACAACCTTGCTCCATATTATCTTTTCCTAATTCCTCTATTCATGAGATGGCTGCATTTCAAGAGTCTCACACACAATTGCTGTAGGTGCTGGATAGAGTCTGCTTATCCACCTTCCTCCTATATGATGTTTGCTTAGCTGAAATGAAGTCAGGTGTTAGCCACTCCATGTTTTTAACACATAAAATCAGAATAACCACCCTGCGTGTGCTTGTTTCCCCCAGGAAACAGGGGGACGTCATCCTGTGTACGTACCTGGCCGTGTCTATTCCCAGGGCTGTCATGGTTTGCGTGCCACCCCGCTGACGTATTCTTGAGGCTGCAGCCATCACATCTTCCGTTGTTGAGTATGTATTCAGGAAAAATTCATGGACTACAGTCTGTCCATACTGTACAATTCCAACCTGAAACACACAGTTCATGCTAAAAATCAACTACACTTATAGAAAATATTCCTGTGTCTCCTGCAGTAACCTATATGTGTTTGAGCAAGACTAGCTAGATGACAGTCTCATGAAACGTTTTGAAGTTTCTAAATTGCTTTTATTAAGAACTGGAATAAAGCCAAAAGCTGTCTCAAGTCCTTGGTCTTCCTGGCTTGAGGCAATCTGGATGGGAGCTCTGCGCTCCTCTAGGCCGAGGCAGACCAGTGTCCCAACCACCAGTCCCAACTCCTCAAAGCTGTTTTCCTTATAAGCATACAAAGTCATGGCTCACTCACAGCTCTCTTCATTCCACTCAAATAAAATATTCCTACATCCAATAGTTTATTTACCCTAAATTGAGCCTAGAAACAGGAAGACCCAATTACTCTTATCTTGATGAAGACAGCAGGGACATCTGTGACATGGATGTTCTCCCAGCAGGAGGTATGTCAAAGTACCACCTGACAAGTATGAGAGGGTAAAGCATGAAGGAAATGGTGGCTTTGGGACTGGGGGAGGGTAACGTAAAGTCTATAGATAACCTTAGCAGGACAAGTCTTTGTGAGGAAGATCAACACATGAGATTGTGCAATAACCACAAAATGCCTGAGGGAACCTGCTGCAAAACCAAGAGCAGAATAAAAAGACGAGCAATATTCTTAAATATTAATTAATTTCTCCCATTCATCCCTGTCAGTTTTAATATTTTGGCAGGTTCCAGACAGCTTTTACTGGGAAGAAGCCACACAATGTTCCATTAGCATATTTCAATTTTACGTTACACATGGCAATTTATAGGTGTTATTTAGGATAATGCAGTATTACGTGGCATTTACGTCTCACTCATCTATTATTAAAAGCACTCTAGCATTAAGGTACTGAAGATCAATAAGACCTCTGGGATGTTTTTACCATCTTATTATTTTGGAAGTGGCTTAGTATGTACTTTAAAAATGCTGTACAGGGTTTTTTTTCAGGTACTTACATAGCCTCTCAGATTCTGCACCATATTTGTTTGCTTGTAGCAGAAGGGTTAGAACTGGATAAATATTTCACAGTAAGCATCAATAACATGATCATTATGAAATGCTAGTTACATATGATTATGGCACTATAATTACAATGGAATATGATAGCAAAATCTATCCCACTGAATTTCCATATCCTTTTGAAAACACAATCAAATCTGGAAGAACTGATGTACATTCAAAGTTAGGACAAGTTCCTGCCATTCAGCTATTTGTCTCTTGGAGGTATGCCCTCTTCCATCTGCAGCAGAGAGAATGCAGAGGCTGCAATGTTCCTGCGAGCAGCAGCCTATTAACCCTGTGCACTGTTTACAGGACCAACCAGAGCACACTCTCTGTGTCATCACTCAGAGCACTCAGGGCACTGAATAAATCACAAGCTGAAGACAAAATTTTTAACCTGTTCCCTCCAAGGCAACTATTTTGTGGCATGCATCTAAAGTGATGTACAGCATTATCTGAATTGGATGCTGTTAGTCTTAAAAACAAGATGAACAAGAGATTTGCATCATGCTTGATTTTTTGGAGGAGTAATGGCTTAAGAATTCCAGGGCCATGCACCAAGTGTAGCCAGACACTATAGTATACGGGGAAGCTTGTTGGTGTGGATTCATGGCTCCTTCTCTCCAGCTTTTAAGGTACCAAGAATGAAATGATCTCCTGACTGCTGCCAGTGTGAAAAGCATCTGCCATTCTTTCATGATTCTACAGACCCATGTTGGTGTTGTCATCTTCCTAAAAAAAGATTATAGGCTGACATTGAGTTATATCATTTCCTGTTTGAAAGGAAACGTCCACGATCACAGCAAGTACACATTTTGGGCATTTCCTTCTCAGGAAGTGAATGGGAAGAACATCTGAGTCTGAAACTGCACTGTGCTGCATAGCTTGTAAATCAGGAAGGAAGGGGGGCATGTGGTTATCTTATGGGATACAATTGTCACGTGGGAACCTTCCTTAGCACTAGCTTTGAAAACATTGATCATCATTTTCTATATATTCCATGGCACCAAAGATGAACCATTCCTCAATAAAAGGTAAGAAAAAGCCTCTGAGAAAATGCTACTAGGCTTCATGCTCCAGTCTCCTACAGGATCACAGAATGAAGTCCACCTTGTAAAATTAGAGTTATATTCTATTAGAGAGCAGTGAAGGTTTGAGCTTTTATAGCCTTTTCATCTTATGCAAAATTGCAAGTGCACATCTACCTGATAAAAATGTGCCTTTATGGCACTTCAGCAAGCCCCTAAGAATGATGCTTACAGGCATCGTATGTTTTGATTTGCTTGTTTAATTTATATCTGGAAAATGCAATAGTACTACACAGTAGTAATTCTGCTCTACTCCAGAGAAACTTTTATTTTTCCCAGCATTACTGACCATAATCTATTGAACATTCTTGTAATTCTTAAGCTTATGTTCCCTTCCCTAGCATTCCATGGCTTTTACATTACACAAGGGAATAATTCTTTAATTGTCCCCAGTTCCTGTGAAAAGTGTTGTACAAGAGAACAGGCAAATGATGGACTGTTCTACTTTGGAACAAAGCAGTTCTCAGGGCTACGATTTATTGTTGTCCCATAAATGAATACAGACCCCTATTTGGAAAGTGCATTCTGGCTTTCCCAACAAATTATTAAGCCAATCAATTTGGCAAAAACTACCAACAACTAAAATAACAAAATGAAAGGAAAACCATTTGGTACATGAAATTATATGTTAGGGTTTTCAGCATTGGGATGTGAGGAGAAATCAGAAATATTTTTGGATGTACTGATACTTAATGTAAAAGAAAAGCAGAGATGCCTTGGGAAGAAGAATTAATGGATAATGCATTTTTTCATAAGGAGATCTTTTTAAAGGTATGTGAACCAAAAAAAAATTAATTCTCCCACTTCAAGATACAAGTTACTTGTAAACTCTTGCAAAGATCTTTCTACATCCTTAATCTTTGTAATACTTTTTAATTACACTTCTGTTCTTCTGAAGACAAAACTAATCATAAGATATGACATGGCATGACTTATTAGTGTGTGATACAGTCCCTTTGGAGACATAATAAGGTACAGGCCAAACATCTATAACTGCCTATGTCATATATTAATGTAAAAATAGAAACTGTTTGAAGATTTTGAAGGCCTTTCCAGCATAACTTTAAAGCCAGAATTGAACTTATTCAAGTATTCTGCTTTCTCTTTTGAGAGAAATCCACAGAATGTTACTCATATGTAAATGATTAAAAAACCTACCCCTACATATTAAAAAGACAATTATCTCCACAACAGTTAAAAAAGAGGCAAAAAAAGACCAAGAGAAATATTTTGATTTTTTGTTTCTACTTCTACTATTTCTTCATAATTCCTCCTACTTTTTCCACTTTTATATCATCACTTCCATCTACTTCTTTTATCCTAAAACTCAAGATATGCAGCTTAATCATCAGTATGGTGTTGTAGATTATCTGGAGAAGGGAAAGAGGGAGGGAAGGAAATACTGGAAAAAAAACCCCATAAACTTTGACTTTCTGCATCTGAAACTTCAGGTTATCATTTTCAAATCTGCCAAACATGGGACACTGAGAAATTTCTCTCCTGACTTGTTGCAAATATAATGACCATTGTTCATGGAAGGGGTAAGTGGGGAAAAAAAAAAAATCTCAAAAGCCTCTAATCAAAACACAGTTTTGAACAAGTCACACCCAATCTGCTAAGGAGTTATTCTGTAATCACTTCATTCCTGTGCAAAACAGTCTTAAGTCCGTGAAAGTCCACTGATTTCTACATGCTCAGTAATAAAAAATTAAAATGGAAAAATCAATTTAAACAGACAGAAAGTAAGTTATTGTTCCTATGCTTCTCTTCTGTGCTCCCAGAAGAGAGGGGATAAATTAGTCTGCTCTGTTGTTTCTCGTCTTCCCCATTGTATAGTCATTTAAACATTTTTTCTGAGAAAGGAGACAGTGTGGGTCGGGGATAGAGTATAAACTCATTATGAACTTCAGATGTGCCGGGGTTCCCAAGCAGGGGGCTCAGAGGAGAGGAGGAGATGAGATATGTTCTGGGGAAGGAGGAAGGTAAGAGGGACTGAGAAAATTCCACCAAGCTTTTGTCATCCATTTCCAGTTTTTCAGCCTCTCTACTCCTTATCACATTCTTATCTCCCTCTCAAATGTTTCTGCTCTGTAGCAACCAGATGCCAAAGCTGACGTTCTCAAGTGAATATGTGTACGTGTGAGAAGAGGGGTAGCCATGCCAAACTGTGGGCACAAGGGATTTTGTAGGTGGAGATGGGAGGCTGCTGGAGTGCAGGCCAGCCAGGGATCTTTTGCGCATGAGCTGAGCCACACAGATGAGGCAGTATTCCAAAACTGAACATAACAGAGGTGTGGCATTGTAAAAATTTAGGAGTTGCTGGGTGAGGAAGAGGAGTGAGGGTGCAGTAGCTTTGGTTGCCCTGCATACCACTCCCATGAAGACCTTTGGACAGAAGGCAGTGATGATTTCCATGCAGCCATTGCCCCATACTGGGAAGTTCAGATTTAAGTATTTTAAGATGGTACATGTTTGAGTAATCATCTGTTTAAGGGAACAGAAGGAATTTTTTCCTTTCTGCTAAATTTCACAAAGTGCTTTTCCTTCTTCCTCACAATATCTAAAGAACAGTGTGTTTAAAATAACAGGATATGATTGTGAAGCTGACAGTTTATAAGTTATTTTATCAGCCAGTGTTCAGTGTAGCCAACAGACGACCTGGCTGGTAACTTGAAAACCCCAATTAATATGGAAAATGATGGGGGTAGTACTCTCTGCAGGCAGAGGTATCCTTCACATCTTCTCACAGTCTCCTTTGTAAAGGTAGGAGCTGAATGTTAGGAGTTAACCTGAAGCAGCAAAACTGCCTGTAGCATATAACTTATTACAGGAGGTCCTGGAAAATCCTTGATCTGGGGAGGTGGAAAATAGAGAAAGGAAAGGAAGAAACAGTTTCTTCTCTTGATGTTAATAAGGCTTTCTGTGTTAATATGTATCCCAGAGTCAGTGTTTCCCCCTTCCCAGAGTTCTCTTAGAACTGATATTTACATAATCTGTTCAGCAGCCTGTGGGACATATGCCAGATCCTCAGGGGGGTAATTGGTTGTAGCTCCATTAATTCTGATGGAACCACTCTGATTTATAGCAGCTGGGAATTTGGCCCTCTCCACTCATTATATAAATGCAGCTTCTGCCATTAATAACATGCAGCTAAACAGCCACTTGTTAATTATGATTTCAGGGTTTAAAAGCTGTGTGCCCAATGTTCCACAGTACTAAGAACACTGCTCCAAAAAGCTTATAATCAAAGGCTGTCCAAACCACGCATGCGTGCTTCCGAAGAGCAGAAATGACCTTTGTGCAATGAAGTACAAAGGAAGACAAGAAGGGGCTGTGGCGAGGAAGGAAGTGGGACAAGACAGCGTTCAAGCAGTCTCACTTAATGCACTTAACTTTTGTCTCTAGGTTAGAAAGTTGGTTTCTCCAGACTGCCTGACTAGTGGGGGGAGGGATAGTCTTCCTGACATTGCTGCTTGATGACTGAGTACTGACTTAGTTGTGGTTTCAGCTATTTTGCTTTAGTAACTGCTGCTGTAAGTTCTTGGAATTGAAGAGGTCCATAGACGACACTATCATATAATTTCCTGTAAATTGTTTTTTCCTCTCAAATTAAAAAAACATAAAACATCTACCATGTTACCTGTGTTTGCTGAGGACCTATATCCATGTTTCTCAGGAGGCTGTTCAGAAAGTCTGTGACACTCTCCCATGGATAAATGCTGTTGGACCCATCAAGGACTATGACGATGTCCAGCTGGGTTTTACACTCTGCAACACAAATTGCCACATAAGAATTGACACTAACAAGGATCAGACTTATCTCACAGCTCCAGCTACTTTTGTAATTTGTAACAAATGTATATCCTTCTTCAGTGGGGCTGAACTGACATGTTTGATGCCAACTACCATTCTTCAACTTTTGCATTGTGTTTCCCATGGCTTGTGTTCCTTTTATCAGGAAGGGGCTTTCTTGGGAGCAGAATTTTAAGAATGGGAGGAGATCACATAACTGGAGTATTTACCAGTGACCCTGTACCTTCTTCAATATCAATCTATTCTCCCACAATTTTTTCAAAGGACCAGGTCTTTAAGATTTGTATGTATATTACTAAGCTGGGTTTGTATTAGGTCTCAATATGCTGTCATTATTTAAAAGGAGTCTTTTGGCCATAAGTTAAAAACATAAGCAACTATTTTTAGCAATTGTGTTTGGATGTTACATAGCACTGTAATGATTGTTTAGACTGAGATAAATTCCAAAAGCAGGAAGAATTTAGGTTATATACGGACAATGAAAACATTTACTTAACTTGGTAATGCTGGTAGCTAAGTTAAGCAGTTCTTTTTTTTGGTATGCCTATGCGTATACATTTGTCTTGTTTGGCACTTTTTATTTTCGGACACACAGGAAAATTCCTGTGGCATGCATACCTTGCACTGACGGAGCAATGGCCTCAACGGTTTCAAAAGTGGAGCTGACATTAGAACAAACTCCAGTTGTGTAATGCAAACGTCCACATTTATAAGCATAAAGTGGTCCACATGCCTTTAAAAAATGAAAAAGGGTGAAATGTTTTTGTTACAATACCCAAGAAAAAAACCAGACTTTTAAAATTAGCAAAAAGTCCTTTCTTACCAGAAACCCTCCTTTTGGGTTAGTCACTAAGGTTGTTCCAAGAGTCATGTTTTCTTTTACTTCCACGACATTAGGAACTGAAGTAGAAGCTATAAATAGATTAAAATGTTAAGTATTTGGGAAAACTTCGAAAACAAAATGTTAAATTATATATCCCCTAGTATAGAGCTTCCAGCTTCTAAAATAAAACCCAGACTGACACTGGCTTCATCAAATATTTTAGCACCCTTCCCCCTCCTTCTTCAATTGCAACAATCAAGAAAAATTTCTGAGACTGGCTTTTATCCCAGAAAATTTGTCTGGGTTGCTGTCTCAAATAGTTTGCTTGAACCGCGAGAAAAGAAAAAAAAGTAAAAATAACAGCACAATGGAAACAAGATACTACTATGCACAGAGTTTTTTTAATTAGGAAAAAAACCCTCATTTTTTACCTTGTCTTGCTACTGACTGAATAGCTTTTTTACTTCTTATTGTTATGTTACATTACTGACATTTAGGTTTTCAAGGAACACAGGCAGATAAAAAATATCACAACAGGTATATTTAGTGAAGTTCATATTAACAGGAACTTCTTTCCAGTCTACATCAGGTATCTTTTGAGCAAGAAAACCATTAATATTTACCTATGTCATATTAAGATGCATCAGCCTACTTACATTTTCATCAAAAGCTTACTGATGGCAAGAGCCTTTACATGAAGGCTCTTGGCTTCAGACAGCTTTGGAAAGAGTAATCGAAATTATGCTCCAAGACCTTTCTGGCTCGATGGCCAGGACTGCCAACCACAGTCAATTAATGTCAGTCATAATAAAGTTTTGATAACACATTCTAAAATTATGAGCATGTTTTCCACAGGACAGTGAGAAGCCTTAAAATAAAATTATTTTTAACGTTACAAATACAACTTCTTTTACATTTAGCTCTGGATGCCCAAGTAAATTTTCACTAGAAAAACATTTCTAATGCATACTTACTAGCTAAAAATCTCCTAAGATGTGACCTCTATTATTCCTCCATGTGACACAGCTTTATTGCCTTGCATACCTGGTAAGTTCAGTTTTGTGCAGGGTGACGGGCTGTCCCTTCCTACAGGGCATTTGTAGACATCGCCTGTTCTTTTCTCAGGTTGGCCAACTAGTGGTGAACCAATAAGTACCCTGCA
Source organism: Coloeus monedula (assembly GCF_965178545.1). Lineage (NCBI taxonomy): Eukaryota > Metazoa > Chordata > Aves > Passeriformes > Corvidae > Coloeus > Coloeus monedula. The sequence continues at coordinate 68,717,887 of NC_138822.1, forward strand.
AATGAAATAAGTTACCTGATATGTCTTCTTTCTAACAAGGCACAAAAGTCAGCAAATAAAACTTATAGAGAGAGCACAGGTGCAGCAAGCTCCACACGAGCAGTACAGGATGGGCAAAAAGAAAAGTATCTACTATTCCAGTTCAGATGCAAGATAAATAATAACGACACGGAAAGGAAATGTGCCTATATACCCAGTTATGGAATAGAATAACATTTTAAAAAATTCCAGTGGGAAATAAAAGCAATATAGGTGGGTAGATGACAAGTATTAGAAGTAATACAGAAGGAAAGATATGCTTTATTTAGTATGTCCTTGATCTTTACAAGATCTTAGATGAAAACCTATTTTCAATGCTCAGAGACCAAATGCCAAATGAGAGGCTCACAAGCACTCAGAGGAAGAATTTAGTTTTAAATAATGTGGAGCAGCACTGTAAAAGACATGTTCTTCCCTCTAATTAATATAAAAGAATATAAAAAATATAAATATAAAAGAAATATAAAAGAAATTTCCGACTTTTGAAATGGAGAGAAGCTGAGTGTGCCTGATATCTGCCAGGAGGAGATCAATGGTCATCAGGTTCGTGCCCCTGTGCTGTTACTTTCTCAGAAAGAAAGAGCTCCATGAAGCGTGGTACATGGTCTGAAAGGCTATTTTGTCTTTTTGCACAAGGGAATCCCAGAATTTTAGGGCATCCCAGTTTTATTGAGAAACAGCTGCAGTCAGGATCAGAGACCATCTGTTGCTGGAAAGCTATATCTGTGCCATACAGGTAGCATTTTAGCAGCAGAAAAATCCTCTCAAGGCTGTTTTGTATATTTTTAATTATCAGCTTACAGATTTTCTGCTTTAAATACTGATATGCTGAAAGCTTGAAATTTATAGGATCTCTGGAGTTCAATTTCAGAGACGTTCAGATCTAGCATACTAGTTTATATATTGCTGTCTGGCCACTGGTAGAGCCACCATTTCCAGCTCATATTATTGTTTGCTTTTGAAAGGTTTCAGGACAGTTTACAAAAATACAGCTTACTTTGCAAAATCCCAGCTTTTAGAATGGATTCCATTTCCTGAAGGTCTAAATAAGCTCAAAGAAGGTCATTATTCTTATTCTCTCATGACCCTCATACAAATGTGTATTTAAACATCCTGCAATTGCAGCAATCAAGAACTAGCACTTTCAAAAGCAGGCTCTGTAATTCCACTTCTCTGTGCATGGTGTTGCAGTAGTGGTCACTCTCAGAATTTGGCAGACCCAGCGCTTGCAGTGGGGATTGCTCAGGCACTGCAGAACAGTTTGGCCTGGCTGCCACACAGCCTCCTCCTGCCTGTCACTCCTGCATGGCTGCAGGAGTCCCTGGGGTTACCAAGAATCATCAAAAAAGCTCTGGGAAAACCAGAGCTATCTGCAAAGAAAGGTGGAGATCTCATTCTCAAACCTTTTACCATGCAATTGTTATTTCAGTCCTCCAGACCAGCCATTAGCCTCTGGGGTTTGTTTTAACAAGGGAAAAGCAGAGGCAGGTGTTTATCAAATGACCAACAAGCAATGACATGAGCAAGCATGCCAAAATACAACCTCTACTTAGAACAACAGGAAAGAAAAGAGAGGTTAAGATAAAGGCTCCAAGTCCCAAATGTAAATATATTACCAGTTGCAAGACATATTTAGTCCTCCAAAAGGGAAGGCAGAGGGAGTACTGTACTAATTAATATTTTGACAGGTAAATCTTCCAAACAACTGAATGAAAAAATTCAGTTCAGAAAACATCTGACAGAAAACTTTAGAAAAAAACCACATAATACAGATTATTTAGGTAAAACAGGGATAATTTCTTTGTGAATACATTAACAGAAGGAAAAGATAAAGATTTCATTTGGTCAATGGAAAAAACAGAACTCAGGCAAAACACAGTCCTTTCTCAGCTCCATAAATGAGGGAATTTACCCATTTTGTGGAGTCATTTGTGTATATGAGGAGATAATTGTAGGTACATATGTGGACCTTTCTCTCTCCCAGTCTTTCCAGATTTCCTCAGGACTGTGCATAATTTTAAGAAATATGCCTGACAGAATCTGACCCTAACTTGAAAATAAAAGTACAGCACTTGAGTCACTGAATACCTGGTAATTTAGAGTGTTCATTTAAAAAAAGAAAAAGAGCTTACCATTTCCCTTCCTCATTTTCATACTGTTGTACTGTGTACCCGAACATGTCTTCCAGAGGCCCATTGAAGGTCAGTGCATTTTTCACATCAACGTTGGAAGTGCGAACAAGGTGAAAGAGAACTTTAAAAAAATATAGTATTTAAAAAAAAATTAGTATGTAGCAGTAGAAATAAACTCAAACACCTCTAAGAAATCAAAGCTCAATTATGACTTAATGGAAGGTACAAGACATGTTGAAAGTGGCATTTGGGGCTTACATACCACAACTTGCAAGAGATTTAAAACATACTTCCTCACACATAGGTACAGAACTAAATTCAGAGTTGTTAGCAACTGGACTTCTGTATCCAAAACATATTTTTCAAACTACATCACTCATTTGAAAATCACAATTCAAATGACAGTAAGTAAAACATTAACTTTTTAGCTATTAATTTAGTTTCTTTTAGTTATGCTTTTTAGCTCCATTCATTTCTAATGCAAGAATTCAAAACAAAATGTTCTTTCACTCATTCAAGGAAGTAGTTCTTAAGGTTACTTAAATTGAGAATTAACTAATTTTTAACACTTTGCAGAAAAAACACATAGGAAAAGAAGGAGGAAAAGCTTTCAGATGTATTTAATTTTAACTTATATTAGAGAAAAAAAAGTATATAGTTTTCTCTTAATTCCTGTAAACCATTTATTTTGGGAAAATAATAAAATAAATATTCTACACAACCACATGCTGATCTCCATAGTACCTACATGTGATTATTTGCAGAACTCTGATACTTGTGCATTTAGGAAAAGTTGCTATACAATGGTGATTTTGGATTATGAAGAGATGAATCGGGAGAGCAAATGCTTGTTATTAATGATTTCCCACACCCTAAAGTTCAGTGATCATCGTCAAGGAAGACACTGCAGAAGTTTGGCTGTACAGCAAGTTTCAGAAAAATTTGATACATGGGGTAAAAATTCAGCTTGAAATGATACCTATAACCAACTGCAAGGCTCATTAAGAAGTAAAAACCACTATTTCTATATAAAAATAAGGCTATTTATTTTTTCTTAATTTACTATTTCTTATAGTGATCTCTTCCATCTTTGTCCTGTAAGTCAGTTTCAAAAGTAACCACTGAGTCTGCTGCTGCAGAGGTGTATATTTAATTCGCAAGAGTCAAAAATTAGGTGAATTTGTAGAACATTGAGACTGCTTAAAAAAACAAATATACACAAGTTTCATTTAATTTTAAAGAAGCATTTAATGATCATTTGCTGACATTTATTAGTCACACAAAAATACCCAAATATTCAATACTTGCTGCAAGTCAAAACATCTAAATAATGTTCAGTTACTAAACCACATCTGTGTTATTCACCATTGAGTTGACAAAATTCTCATGGAAAGCTTGTTACTATAATTAGGCTCCCAAGTGGTCAATGCTAATCTGTCTCTCTCAGCATCTTATTTCCTGCTTAAAGCAGTAAAATTATCACAGAAGACCATTTGTCATTCAGTAGGTATTTCCAGTTTCACTGGACAGCAAAAAAAAGGAAAAGTTTAATTTGTGTTATTTTAGTTTTTCTTCCTTCAGTCAGAGTCAGGAAATATAAAGAAGTGAAAAAAACCAAAACAGAGATTAGTTCTTCAGAAAATATTCATTGCAAGTGATAAGAGAAAACTAATTGTTGACAGCCTGATGGGAAATAATCTGTTGGAAAATAATTTTGTCTTCCTTAAACATTTATATTTAAAGAAATTCTGCTATGCCTGTTCATGTGCAATAGGTGTTTTCCTCCCCTACTCTCAGTCATTCTAGTATAATTAAAATGAACAAGCCCAATTTTTGGGAATTCAGTCAAGTTATCACCAGTTCAAATCTTCTTTTGTTACATTCAGAGTAAAAACAACAGCTATTATTACTTTTCAAACCACATAAGGGATTGCAACTGTGTCATTTAGACTCAACAGTCGATCTGCTAGACAATGAAACAGTACTAATGAGTCACCTGCTAAAGTTACTAAGTTCATTAATTACCTCAAGAAGAAAGGTAGAAGCAAAATCTACCCATGTCAACTTCTCTCTTAATGATCTCCAGCAGTCTGTTCACTTTAGCCTCTGAACAGAACATCCTTCTAGAGGTCTTTAGAGGCATGCTCTTCCCCTTTCTCACCTTATGATGATGCTCAACACATATCATGATATGAAATACTAAAGGCCACAAATTCCTGCCCATTTGCTTTCTCCTAAAGCAGCTGAACGTTACACGTGCACTCTGTGCTCTGTTCACCTCATCATGATATCCTCCACTCCACAGATCATTTTATCATCTGCTGATAGGAGTTCCATCACAGTGACGTAGTATTGAAAACTATTGATTTTTACTCCGTAGTCATTACAGGAAATGGTCTTGAAGCTTCCTGAATTGGTTATGTAACATTCTCAAATCTCATAATTTTAATGCATGCGTTTCCAATCCTCATAGTTACAACGGCTGAAAATACGAAATGCTAAAACAAGCAAACTAGAAGAGGAATAAAAAATGCCAGCTATTTGCTATCAACCACCCAAATCCTCATGCTCCTGAGTGAGGTCAAATAAGAATCAACAATAACAGTGCTTTCTTCTAAAAAAATAAAGCTCAAGGAACCAAAACAAGCTAGATAGGCCAGACTGATCAGAAATAAAAATGAGGCGGAGACTTCACACAGCAGAACAGACCTGCAGACCTTGTTGGTAAAGAATGTTTTGGAGGCTAAATGTGACATGCTCAATGGGCATCTGAATAACTCAATGGAAAACAAAACCACCGCAGTTTACAACCCACACAGAATGCACATCTGGCTCAGGAAATCCCCTTAGCTCGAGATACTTGGAAACTGGAAGAGGGAACACTACTTATGCTTGCTTGGTTACTTTTTGTCTGTAGCTATCAGCTTACGTGTACTTCTTCAGATGTGATTCTGGAAAAAACACCATCTTGATTTGATCCAGTATGGCTGTCCTTTTGCTCTCTTCTCTTCCCCTTCTATCTTAGCCAGAATTCAGATACTTTGAAGTTTGACTTCATACACAAACTGTGTGGCATATTTTAATATGTAAATGTACTGCATGCCCTTCTCTGTCTTCCATGTGCTTTGAAACATCATGAGCATAATGTTTTTGCATTAAAGTAAGGGTCGTGATAAGCAGTGTAAAATTAACTTACAAATAATTAATGTATTTAAAGGTAGCTTGCTGCTTTTTCCACAGATCCCGTAAAAAGAAATCTGACAAGCCAAAAAGATGTTCAAATCTTCAGATGGTAAATGGAAACATGGAGTTTATGGTGACCTACATTACACATTTAGCTAACAATTATCTACTGATTTATGGCAACTTGGCTTTAATGCTTTATTTCATTTTTTAGTACAGAGAACACTGTACACAGGAGCTAATGATTCAGAATATTTAAAAATATTACTGGTTGTGACTGTGAAAATGGTATTGATAATAATAATATCTAGCCTGAACTCTTTCAAACTTCCAGTTTCTGTTTAAGACAGCATGCATTCTCTACTGTTTCTAGCTAACTTGTGTATGAATTAAGAAGAGTATTGGCAGAAGCAGTGGAAAAAGGAGAGCTACAGGGAAGTCGGAGAGGATTCTCTTCAGAGTTATGGGTATTAAGGAGAAAAAACATTTTTTCATAAGGTACATAGTATTTGACTTAGTCACACATAATGTAGGTAAATTAAGTTTGTGAACATGTTCTGTTAACAGAATGACTGCAGACAAATCAAAATTGACTGACACAGTTCAGAAATGCAGAATATAAATGTTTCTCAAAGGTTAAAACTGAAGTTGTAGTTTTAACTTCATGTTCTACAAGAAATGAGACGCTGCAGAAAACCTGGGACAATGTCCCTCTCACTACTGATTTACACCGAGCAGAACATGAGCTGATGCATGTGCCATTCTTTGCTTAGAACAGCCTGTACCTATACATGAAAGGTTAACACTCAGTCGCCAAGACGACAACACAAATATTATTTCTATTACAAACCTAGAGTAGTAGCTCATACTTGTCCAGTAGCCACTAATAAATTTTTTTCTGTTTTATTTAATGAGTTCTTTTAACTAGACATTTGTGTGTCTGGATGGTTATTCTGCCTCCAAACAATGCAAAACTAGATTTTTCTGGGACTTGTCCACAAGCATATTGCCTGCCTGGCCACTCTAACCTTACAAATGCAGAATCAGCACCCTTATTTTCCTAAAGGCAGATATAAACATAACCCAAACTGTAGAACAAAGCTTAACACCTGGTTCTTTACTGATGAAAAATAGATCACCACAAAACACCCACAATAAATGACATCACAAAGACCAACTTAGACAAGAGAAGAGAATAAATTGAGTGAGGATATTTTAACTGGGTATGGTCTGTGGCAAATAACAATTCCATCCTCTATAAATAGAGGTTATCCTGAGAAATACAAATGTTTTCTTTCATAAACAGGAAAGGACAAATTTACACTTAGCATTGGACAAGGCTAACACATCGGCTGTGCACTACTTCTCCCTGCCAGTATGTGGTCAAAAAGTTATTTTTGTTTCATTACTGCTACAGCACTTCAGATGTTTTTATCAATTCATCTGCATTTTGCAGGAGACTGAAATAAAGCAGGTCTAGGTACATCAAGGAGCACACCAAAACAAGTAGAAATATTTTGCATAAGTATGCACAACCTAAAAACACTGGGAAATTAAAAGAAAAAAAAAAAGCTGAAAAAATCAGACTGCCTCCATCCTGGAATATAGAGGGAATGCGGAAATCAAAGATGAAGATTAAAATAAGATTCAAATGCTTTATGGAGTTCTCATATATTTAGACATCTTGGAAATTAAAAGAAAAATTGCCTCAATGTCCAGAATATATTGTACAGTATATATTGCAGTCTATGGTGTTGTAAAGGTATTTTAAAAATCTGCAAACAACACAGGTGTGCAATACAGAAACAGGGAACTCTGCACGGGATCATATGTACTGAAAGCTAAGTGATATTAGGAAAGATGTGCTAATTTTAAGACAGTAACTGACTGCCTTCAAAAGTATTTTACATCGACACAGCAAAAACTACCTGTCTTGTCATCTTAGAAAACCTATGAAACTAATCAGCATAAAAGGATGCAAGCAGGGTGCTGGTAAATGTGACTCAGCGAGGAGAGCATTGCTGTGGCCTATCACAAAAGCTTATTTTCAAAATGGTGGCAAATAGTATCATGCTCTGCAGTTTGAAAACTCTTTCACTTGAGGAAATAAATAGCACTGTGTGCTGGCACCTGCAAGCCTGAGCTGCAGCTCTCAGCTAGCTGGAATCAAGCCAGCTGCAGAGAACAAACTGTGTCGTTCAGTACATGCAGCACTGAGCCTCAGGAAATAAAACCTCCTCAAAGCTGGATCTTTTAGCTGCACCAACACAACACCATGGACTTGGGTCAGAGCTGGACTGCATCTGGCTGGTAGCATGGAAGACTAAACGAGCATCTACTTGCAAAGACATACCTAGGGAAATGCTATTTTTGAAATAATGGCTCATACATGTGAAAGTGGATTATTTGCTGGACCAGCAAATCTACACATTTTATTTTTGCTTCATTTGTGATAATGTCACTGCAGGATTACACAGCCTCTTCCTATGAAAAAGAGATTTAGCCACTGACATGCCAAGTGGAAGAAAATACGACAGCATTGTACAATTGCTGTCTGTGAGTTCAGGGGCCACAATGCTCTGGCCTTACTGCGGAAGGCCAAGGAGGCTGAGCAGAAGTTCTTGTTGCATTCAGTTCTGCCTGGCTAAATACCAACATATTTCAAATAAAGCTATATATATAAAAAAAACCAACTTCAGAAACTTTTTCAGTAGTGCTTAAATCAAGCCTTTTGTTTTTCTGGGCTACAAAAGAACTTTTGTATCGTTTTGCCTCCAGCGTTTTTTCTTTAATCCTTAACCTTTGAAGAGCAAAGACTGACTTTCTGGAAAGAGACTGAATAATTATTTAACCACTTCTTATTAAAAGTAGATAAATACCCCAAAAGACCAAGAAATATATATTTGAAAGTAATTCCAGATTCAGTAGCCACATGCTTTTCAAAACCAATTAAATGCTTTGTACAACCCATTAAATAAAGCTCTCTTTACTGGTTTTGTACTAAATATTTTGTGCTGGAAAATAGCTTTATAATGCAGTGTCAAGCCTGAAAATATACTGAATCAACGCTTTGTAATGTGGTCCCAAATGAATAACACGATGCAGCAGGCAAAACTTTCGGAAATATAATGGCAGAGACCAAGAATAGGTCCCCCACTCAATTAGCAGTCATCAGAATGAAACTATTTTGTTCAAAATTTGGAAAGTGGTCCTCTCATCATCACAATCCTTAGCACTCTGCAGTTTCTCATGTAAGAAAGAAAAAAGCCCTAGAAATATGCAGTCACATACAAAAAACTTCACGAGGTCTGCTACTTGATTTGTGCAGATGTACAAAGTCTTAGCAAATTTAGCAGCTTGATGAAAGTGAAACAACTATAAAATATTTCATCTTATGTCCAGTGATTTCCAGACCATGTTTTAGATGTAGTTCTTCCATCAACCCTTCACACAAGTCCCTACAATCTTTGTGTTGCCCTCAGTGTCCATCCTCCTTTGCTATCAAGACCACTTCCTTATGAACACTCCAGTGAACTTTCATTTTCTACCATACAGCTTTATATGTAAGCCCCGTATTTCAGGCAGAAACCATAGTTAAAATGAGCAGATTTTTACTTTCTTAAATAAAACCCATCAGTAAGAGTCAAGTAGGACATTTCATTTGGTTTTTGACAAGCTTTCCACTTGTTCAGTTATGATGAATCCCAGTTCTTGCTGTCCTGCAAGCTTTCCATTGTGTAGTGAAACCAGCACGGTAGGTCAAGTACACCTTATGCTTCAGGAAACACAAGATACAAAGTGCCAAAGTCACTTCTTCCATGGCAATTTTTCATTTGACTTCACACTGTTAACTAGAACATTTTTCCACACAAGTATACTTTATGTATTACAGGTTAATTTTGTTGCTCTTAGCCTAAAAAAACCCCATCTAAGTTGATCCAATATGAACCTTACTCAGTCTTTTAAACAAGTATGATGGTAATTGATTTTCAAGAGTGAATTATTTTTCTTATCATGTGAAATAATTACTGAATATTTCTAAGTATTTGTTTCATGTTTCCTACAAAATTAAATCTTGTAACACTTGCTTAATGGGAGGAAGCAAACCTAATCTTTTTTTCTATTCTTAGGCAAATATCTGCCATACCTTTCCTATCTTATCAAATCACGTATGTCACTTTGAACAATCGTTCCTCTAATGTACTGCCTATGATTCAATCCAAAGATATAGCTGGTGTGTGCAACAGGTAGCACAAATGATTGAGAAGGTCAACCCACTTCTATCTGGTTAAAAAAATGATATGACCATCCTTACATAATGACAGTTTATTATGGAAAGCAATTGGTTATCGTAAATGTATGTTTCAATCAGAGATGTATTTTAAATATAGAGTCTAAAATGCAGAGTTTACTTCAGAGTGGAACCTCATGGTAAAAACACATGCAAGGCTGTAGAATTTTGTCAGAAATAACAGAGATGTTAAATGTAATATGTGTTCAACAGTAAGTGTAATTTGCGGTTCAACTGAGGTTTATTTTGAGAAGATACAAACTGATGACTTTTGTCATTATGCAACATGGCCTACATCTTTCACAATTTTAGTATGCTAATACAGGGACTAAGGAAAAAGAAAGTCCTGAATACTCACGACACTGGTGAATTCTTTGATTTGAGGAAATTACTGCTTGTCAGGGCTCAAATGTGAATTGCAAATGACACTGTCTGCGTATTTTTCAGTTTCTTTTGAATCCATGCTTTGTACTTATTTCTTTCCTTAGCAACTTGCAAGCTATCTTTGACAAAAAAATCTGTCAAAACTCAGAAAAAATTGCTAAACACTGCAGGCAAATTAATGCACTTTTGAGGGTAGATATATTGCCACTGTGCTGTTATTTACATGTAAAAAAATCTAAATAGATTTTCAGACAATATGAACCTTTGCACCAGAAAAGGCCCCCAAACAAATCACTCTGATAAGCCTACACTTCACCAGTCTACTCCATCAAATTTAAAACCAGCTGTCTATAAAATGCCCCAGGACAGAAATTCCTTTCAAACATTGTGGGAAATGTGATAATCTGAGAACTGACGTAAAAAATAAAGCCTAACTGAAAACTCATGCTACCATCTCCCTGCCAGGATGGCAAGAGTGCTCCTTTCTCTCCTGGAGAAGGGACCTCTCGTGGTTACTCCTTGAGGAATTGAATGACTCCCTGCAGCAGCACATTCTCAGTAAGTGATTAATAGCATGCTAAACTCTGACATCTTACCTAAGTGATACAAAGGATTGACTGTGCACATACAATCCTCTAGACATAAACATTGACTAAGTCTAGAACCAGAAGAGGACCTAGCTGCACCTAGATTGATTACTCTCTGAGAGGAGTTTAGAAAGCAAGGGAGTCCTTTCTGAACCTGATGACACAACAGAAGGGTCTCCCTGACAGCTCTGCCCTCTACGCTGTCAATAGTCATGCACTTTGTCATCAAATCTTGTTAAACTACCATCACATTTACCACTGAATTTTGTCAACTTACTGTTTTATGTCAATAATATCTATAGGTGTATCACATATACGAGTGAAGTACATCACTCCATTTGTGACATGGATGAAGGACAATTATTTTTTTTTTGCCTAGCTGGCTTGGTTCCTTTACTCTTTCATTTCCTCCTGCAGTTTTTTTCAGAGACAGGTAATTTTTCTCAAAGTCTTAAGGCTAATACAACTTTTTCAATTTCTTTACTTCACAATGACTACAAACTCCTGTCTTTCATCCCCTTGGGCTGAGCATAATCATTGGCTTGCTCTCAACCAAATCACTCAAGGCTCCAGTAACTGAAGAAATCCTTCAAAAGGGAGTGAAAATATCCTGATATGACCCACTCACACCCAGCTAGCTAGAGCACCACAGAACTTAAATCTAAGCCAGTATTTACATAGTATGACAAAAACATAGATTGTCTCTATAAAATGCATCAATATCAATTCAGCTGTGATCCAACTTCTTTTAGAGTGCAATGGAAGGGAAAAGATGGAAGTTTACAAATATCTAGTTTTTCCTTTGGTCTTATACAATTTTGCTATGCAGAAATTTGGGGGTGAAAAAAACCCAAAAGCAAGCAGAAAGCTTGACCAAACAAAAATGACAGAGACAAGTGGGGCATAGACACACTTCAGAATAAAATCCCAGAAACATGTATTAAAAGAAAAAATCAACTTGCAAACTATAGTCCAGATGTTTAGGGACAACTTACCTATTATTTCTCATAATAAAGCACCTATGATATCTTTCACTGTAACACAACATAAAATTCATTTTTACCTGAACATGTTCTAGTACAGTAAGAGGAAACCACTATGTTTCTGCAGCTTCTCATGTCATGGCTACATTGAGTTCTGTTTCCCTGTTTACAATATGTATTCCCATAATATGGCAGAGAACTGAAAACTCAAACTTTGAAGTGCTTCTTTGCACTAAGACTTAGTTTACTCTTCAGACAAACTTGTTATATAAAGCTAACAGGTTCCAGAAAAAAATGTAAATCAGAAGAATATTCACAAAACTGAACTCCATTTAAACAACACAGAGAAATACTACAACAGTCTAACACAGAAAACACTTTTACTAATGTTAAGCATACTAGTAAAGTTTAAACCATTTAAAAAAAATTTCAGTAATTGTATGTGCAGCTTTCTGAGAGCAGAACTGGAGAGTAAGGGATAAAACAGACTGCTGCCAAAGGCAAAATGCTAGACATGGAGCTTGGACTGAAAATAGGAACCACCATCCAAATAATTCCCTTTTGCTATTGCATATGTTAATTCTTTGCAATGCATCAAATGTATTGTCAATAATATTCAATTTTTTTTAAAATTTTTTCTCCTATTGGTAACCAGAAAATTACTACAGTGAGAATATAGTTGATAAGAGATTGCTACAGGCAATAATGGAAAAGAAGTCACGTATTTGTTGAAATGCTGGAATTTCACCATGAATGGTCCCCAGATGTTAGCACTCTCACACAAGGTCAGATGGAAATGCCTCTTCATCTCCAACTGCATAGAACTGAAATGCCTGCCGGGAAAACCAGCCTGTCCTGCAAGAGCATGAGGGAGCAGGCATTGCCTGTTTGCACAGATCAGGTCTTACCTGCTCACAGCAAAATCCTGAGCCTGTCTCAAGCATGCGCCAGCACGGGTAATCACAGTAGCGACTCTCTATTAAGACATACAGAGCTGTCCTGGTTTGAAATTTATGACTGTACACTGCTAAAAGAGAAGATAATCCTCAGCCAGTCTGTTTCCTTACTCTTCTCTACCTATGAATTAACTATGATAAGAAATCTTTTCTTGCACTGGACAATTTAAAGAGCATGGCTCTGTGATAACATAAAGTTTACACTTCTGAGAAATCCAAGCAGATAAGAACGTGGGACTTCAAATTACCACAGTGATCATTAAATCCAATCTTCTGTGGATTTAACCATAAAAATAACTGCCTAATCTAGCAAGGGCTACAAAAAACCACACACACATCATGAAAGACACTGCACCCTAAGAAAAAAAGGTTTATTAATTTGGCCAAAGAAACACCTGCTATTGCACTAGTCAATTCATAAGACTGCTGCAAAAGGTAGTTTGCAGCTTAGCTCATTTTATGGTCTAAGACAATCACAAGGACTTTCACAAGCTTGATATGTCATATGATAGTAGCTCATCTCCAGTCTACCTGTGAGGTGAGCATAATTTAGAGGAAACAGATAAAACTGAACTTTCCGTAAATGGATTCCGGTAGCAGTAAACCAAGAATTGGCATACAGTGTTCATCTGAGATCACGAGAAAAAAAGACAAAATCAAAATGCCAGCTTTCCATCAGTATCACTCAGCTGAAATAAAAGACGCACCTCTAGCAAGAAACTTATTCCTTGAAATAATTATGTGATATGTTTGTGACATGTTTGAAATAGGATATGGTTGAGATTGGTGACTATTTCATTGTCATTTCACAGTGCAGTTGGAATATAAAGCAATTTTAAAAATTGCAGTAAAAATTTACGGACTTTAAATCTTCTTCTTTTATGTGGTATATTTTTTTAGTCAAGATACTTTTTTTTAAGCAAAAAGTTAATAAAATTCTCCAAAAGCCACTTTATCATGAATTACCAATTCTGATTGGCAACTTACTGAAAACTTTAGCATATTATGCATCACCAATCATATCTACTAATTTTTAAAGACTCTGGCACTCAAGTATCAGTAAGAGCATTAACATCTCTTTTGTTGTAACGTTGCTGCAGGGACTTTTCTGGTAAACTAGTTGAAAGTACTGCAAAATTAATCCTAGGTCTTTTTACTGCAAATGTTCTTTTTTATTGGTCAATAAACAATTCAGGGAAATTTGGAACCAGCCATGAAGGCATTATAAAAGGAAGGTTTGTTTCCCCCCCAAAAATTAGAACTGGATTCTAGAGGTAGAAAAACATCCTGTTTTTTAGATGCAGTTTAAGATAGAGTTTTCAACATGAATTACTGGCACTAATAACTTTCATTTCCCACCCACAGCACTGAAGTACACCCATGATTTTAAAGATATCTATCTGGACCAGGCCTATTCTGAAAGTCTCCTTATGACACCAGGAGTTCCATAAAGAATCTGTTACTCTTTCTTTCAAACATCTGCATCACCCTCACACAAGTACCATAGAAGTTTAAAAGTGAGGAAATTGTCCAATCTAAACTGAAGTTTGCAAAACTAAGGGCAGTTTTGGGGTCATTTAAGAGTGACTCAGTCTTCTAAAGTGAAGAGGAGCTGCAAGTGTTAAAAAAAGGACCTCTTAAAAAGGTACAAACGAACCTTGTGCCACCAGCTTATATCCCACAACACTCCTCTTGCAAATATGTGCTACCTTACCACAGATTTAACATCAGTCAATTGCAAGTAGCACCTCAACTACAGTTATAGCAGCAAAGATTGGCAGATAACTTCCAGCTTTTCCTTCCTGCCCAGCTATGAGGCAGCACAACAGTACTGATGCTGAGCTCTTTTTACTCATCTTTGGTCTACAGCTCTTTGGATATCACAGTTGTCTTTGTATGGAACAGACTTTTCCAAGCTGTGCTGATAGATACAGAGGACCAACTCACAGCTGCTCACTTCAGAATTACTGGAGAAAATATGCTTTCTAAAGGAAACACATTTAATGATCAGTGACTTCAGTGTAATGCCTGTTTACAAATAAAACACTCAAAAATTATTTTTTAATAACCTTTAGAGCTGCTGGAGGACATCTATCTAGCAGAGATGGAAAATACTCATTAAACCCTTATCAGATACCTAATCTAAGCATTTTTGCATCATTAGCTCAGACAGCTAACCCCTGTCTGACAGGAGGTCAATGCTGTGGTGCAATCTGGTGTGATTGTCGAGATGTGGTGTGAACATATGTGCTAAGAATTGAACAGATATAAACAGGGCAACACAATGCTCCGCTGAAATAGAAAGAGCAAGTGCTCTGCTTCTGTTCCAAGCATGGGTACACGACTGCTAAACTGATTGCTATCTGTTGCTGGCAACTACATCACATTTTTCAGGGTAAACAAATTCCATATAAAAGTGACCTTTTGCTCTGATTTTTTCTGACTGGAAGGCTGTTCCAATTTCTAATTTTTTCAGTAGTAGGAACTTTCTGCTCTCTAACATACATTTCTTGCCAGTTCTTATGTCAAAATAAAAGTGCTTTAAGTAGGGAACAAAGCAGTTTTGAAAATGTTCTAGAAATAAGCAAAAAGCTCAAATTCAAATTACTATTGCCTAAAGCCCTAAGCATTTTTTCAGTGACAATTTCCATACTCTTTCAAAAAAAAAAAAAATAGTCAATTATAAATTTGTATAATCTATTTAGACAAGTATTCAAAATTAGGAAAGGCTGGACGCACAGTTGTCAGCACTATCAAGATTTTGTTTTTTCTGTACACTTATCTTTGTTCATAACAAAACACTTTGTCTTGTAAGAACAATACACAGGACCATGCAAATCTACACTTGGATAAATGCAGACAGCTTGAAACAGTTTAGGCCATGATCATTTATCAAGATCACAATGCTTGACTATGTATTAATGGAGTTTTAATAACTGATTTCTGGGGATTTCTAGAGAAAAGGTCTAAAAACTTGTCATTTGACTTACTAGTCTTTATATCTTAGTTGAAGTGACCTGAAAAACTCTTAAAAAGCCACCAACAAACCTTTTTACATACTGTTTCATCTGTCTTTCTCTTTTTCTTCTTACTAGGTACCCCCTCAAAAAGTCTGTAAGGTTTATTTCAATCAGCTTCAATTGGTTTGGGTTTTTTTTAAATGTCTGTCTAGAAATTTTCCCTTTGCCTATCACACAGACTGACAACACAACACAGCTGAGGTGTTTGTTTCACAAAGCAGTATTTTTGAAAAAGAAGGTGGCTTTCAGACAGGTATGAAAGGAGAACAAAGACAGTCTTTCATAAGCCTCAGATACAGCAATAGCCGGGTGGCCAGAAATTGCTCCATAGTAAGAGGATTAGCAAGGTCTCAATATCTCTAGTCTCCATCTCAGGCTCAAAGCTCCTCTCCCACAGACACACACACAGAGCTTAATCACATCAGCTGGCATCTTACCCTCAACTGAGCATGAGTTGTTAGAACTAAGTACAGATATTTCAAACATCCACTGTGTCTCCCTTTGGGGAAGAAGTCGCATACCCAAAACAGCATCTCATGTTTTCCATTAAACCATAGCTTTTTATCTTTCCTCACAGCTCTGGAACTTGGAAAAGGTCCCTCAGGAGACAGCTGCTCTTTTTCTGCCTCTCACCACTGCTGTCCCAGTAGCTCCTACACACAGCCTTGCAGCCACTGCCCCAGGAGACTTGACTGTCCTGGCAGACAGCCAATGTTCACCCAGCACTGTTTCTGCAAAATCCATTTCAGCTTCTCTTAAGACAGCCTATCTCAGAATGGCAATTTCCACCCAGAAGAGGAATAAATCATATGGGATACACCAGCTCTCTTTACCAAATGGAAGTGGTCTTATGGTATCTGTTTGGGCAAGATAAACAAATGCAATTAATTAATTTCTCTCACACTTAAACTAAACTATTTACCTAAAATGCTTGAAGTCACCAGACTGAACACTGCAGGTCAAAGAAAAGTCAATTTTCTTCAGCAAAACCTGCTGTAGGTTTCAGAGCTTCAGAAACCATTGAAGCAAACATCCATGAGCATACAACTGTCAGACTTCCCAAATATATCATTTGCTACCAAGTTCCTCCTACAGTAAACAAATCTTTGAGTCCTGAAGATAATTATCAATCCTGCATCCTGAGCCAATCCTTCAGCTACCAAAGCAACTACAACCCAAGAGTCAAGTTAGCTTTTTTCTTACTACACACACACCCCTTTGCATACAAACCCTTTCAGCAAAAAGTGTGCTAAAGTATTTGTTCTAATCAAACAAAAAGTACTGAATGGGAAAGAATCTGCCCATCTTTAAAAGCAGATTTGCCATCAGGTCCAAAATCTTTTTGAACCAGGGAACACTATTCA
The DNA here is from genome assembly GCF_965178545.1 of Coloeus monedula. Taxonomy (NCBI): domain Eukaryota; kingdom Metazoa; phylum Chordata; class Aves; order Passeriformes; family Corvidae; genus Coloeus; species Coloeus monedula. The sequence continues at coordinate 68,734,826 of NC_138822.1, forward strand.
GGGCTTTTTTCTGAAAAGACTACAGCTGACATGTGTTTGGCAGGAACAGTCCTAGCTTTCAATTATTTTCCTTTCACATTCAAACCAGAACTCTGAAAATTGCCTCCTTCATCCCATGAGATAGATATCATGTCTGAGCCAATTGTGATTTAGATATCTCAGACAAGATATAAAAACATTTATTTGCTCAATGTGGAAGTTGTACTTACCAATGACACTAACAGAAAAGGGAGCACCTTTAGCCTAGTGTTAACTATGAAGGAGAAAATGGTCTTAAGGTTTGTATCTTCTGCTCCATATGACTTCTTAAACCCCTACCCACACTCTTTCTTTGCTATTCCAGGCTTGGCTTTGACTAGGAATTCCATTTTGGACCAGAGAAAACACTTCCCATCATGTCTGGTATGAACATTCCTAAAAAAGAGGACTGGTTTCAACTAATTAACATTCTCTAATGGAACAGCTACTTTGCCAGAGGATTCATGATCAGCTCTAATTTGACTTCTAAGTAATTATTAGAGCAGCATGACAGCAATTACATTAGCTGTGAATGTAGCATTTCCCAAAAAGACGGCAATAAATTAAAGATTGATATAGCAAAAACTGACAAGAGCTGGCAGGGCTTGAAAGTTGCTGCTTCATGTTGCGTGTCCCAGAAGACACTGATTTGGAAGAAAGGGCTGCTCTGATACCACTCCCTTCTCTGTTTCTTATATAGCCCTCAAGTGGGACAAAAGGAAGAATTATTTTCAGACAACAAAAAACCAACTATGATTTCAGGAACCTTTTCCTCACACTTTATTTTAGGGTAAGACACCTAAGGAGTCAATTTTTTCACAGAAAAGCTATAGAGCATTTCTAAAACAGTCAACTGCACAGTTTGGTTGCTAGACTGAAGATATTTCTTTCCTTTATATTCTGTATCATAAGAGCAGTTATCCTCAAATCCAAGTCAATGCCCTACTTGAGTCAAGCATAAAAAATGTGGCAGGACTAAACATTACACTTATTCAGCAAGTCTTTGGGCAACTGTCACACAAGAAGCTTCACAGCCTGTGTTTACTCTTTCCACTGCTGAAACAGCCCAGGCTCAATGCCTGTCGGAGCCTGAATTAAGAATCATAATTATCACAAGACCCAAATGGTTAGGCATTTTCTTAATCCTATATTTGCAGAATAATGACATTTCAAAATACTTCTTTTCCATGCAAAATCTGAATGAAGCAGTCCCTAAAAGCAAGTTGTGGCCATTACAGGAGCAACACAGATACTGGAAAATTATCTACTGCAATGCCCTGTCACCACCCTCTCCTCACTATCTGCTAAATCAAATCAGAACTGATAAATCTTCAGATTAAAGCAACTGATGCAAGAAAAAAATCAAGTCTGAAGTTTTGCCATATCTAAAAAAGGCATAATTAAGTACTTTTCTGAAGTAATTCCTTCCTTTTTTTGTTACTATGTCTCCTGTAGTGATTCCCATTTTAGTTACAAAGATTCCTAAATGCAAACCTTTTAATTACTGCTTCACACTTTAAAAATTGCTTTCTTAGACCTTTTGTAGAAGCAAAAGACCACACACTGTAGAAATATGGCTTAAAATAAAAACACATTCTGAGAATATGGGGGTTTTTCCTGCAAAACTCAGTGTCTATTCCTTTATAAAACAGGCTTCTTTTCTTGAAAAAGAGAAGTGAATGGACTCGGTGATCTAAGAGACAAATGCATATGAGTACAGTTTTCTGGATGTATAATCTAGCTTCCAGAAAGAAATTTGAGAGGCTTAAGAGATATATTAGTCCAACGAGAAGCGAGCTATAATGTACCTTCACCAAAGAAAGCAAACCAAGGTCAGCAGCTCAGAAGTTATAAGAAATTTTCAAAGGGTAAGTTAGTTTTAAAGTTCAGGGCTATTTAACCTATGAGAGAACAGTAGCAAATGGAAATTACTTTAGACATTTACATGGCTTTATAAACATTATGCCTAGTCCCATCACAAATTAAACTGCAGAGCTATGGACTCTTGTTACACTGATGGTCCCAAGACCATTTATTACTGGCCTTGTACTTATAGAGGGGTGAAGACAGGAGGAGGGAGATGAGGAATTCTCTAGTCAAGCACAGTTAAATGCTGTACAATTTTACTGAAAGAGTTATCTTTTGTTTTGCCTTGTAATTAGTAGGATTGTTTTGGTTTCTAGCTGGTGGTGACCTTGCATTTTGTACCAAACTAGCTGATAAATAACCACAAAAATGTGTATGATAAGTGGATTTAAATGCTAAAGGTGACAGAACCAAGAAACTGGGGCCTGTTCCAAAATATAAGTTTGCCAGAGGCAAATGAATAAATGAATAAATTTATTTGACTTGTACAGCACAGCAGGGTTCAAGATCAATATGATTTCATGATACTTTTTAAAGCTTTCTTCCTACCAAATGTAACAAGCTTTAAGAAGTCCGACAATGTGTCTTTATTCATTTCGGGAACTGAAAAACTGGAAGCTAAATCACACTATTAATTCACAGAATTATGGCCGAATTTAATCCTAAACTAAATGGAAACACTTCAAAATATATTTTTTAGTTCATGTATGTTTAGTTCCAAACAACAGACACAACAGATGTTTTCCCATGGCTACAGCACTCACTCCTTTGATCTACCGACAGCATGCATCTTCTGTGCAAGTGTTATCTACACACACCAACACACACAAGCAACTTTGTCAATATGGACTTTTCAACTAATCAAAATTCCTTGACATGTGGAAGACACTAGCAACCCTGGAACCTGGCCAGGTCAAGCATCTGCAACTACTGAACACAGCCCACTTTCAATACCAAGCCCTTAAGCTGTTTCCTGAAACAGGATGCATTTGTATATATAGTGATTGTATATTTATTTTACTACAAAAATGCTTACCAAAAAAAAAAAAAAAAATCCCATCCTTCCATAGTTCGGGCAATTCCATGTGTATTTCCTTCAGAGACTTAACAACATGATAGCAATAGCCAAACGAAAATAAAAATACACCAATATAAAGTCATGGCAGATTTTTAATTCTAAGTGTAAATAATTCAAAGAATCACTATTTTCACATTTTCTTAACAGATGAAAGAAAAACCAAACACACACAAAAAAAGGCCACTTCTTTCCTTGGTAGTAACTACAGGAACAAAACACAAAATCGCCACTGTAATCACGCAGTACACAGCAAAAACTCTTCATAATTTCTGGTTTAAAATGGAATAATTGGAACCAACTTGGTCTTGACAAAATAGTCATCCATCCCACAACCAAAGAACAGTTTGATTTGTCTTTCAGAGAGTTTGCTGAGAAATAAATTAAGAATTTCTGGTGTACTACAAATTTGAATGTGTCATTTGTGTACAACCGCAACAAACTGACATTACTTAGAAAAAGGGAATATACTACTATACCATCCTATAACAGCCTGGAGGAATTAATGACTTGTTCAGACATGAGTTTAAGGCCATAATTTGCTGCATATAATTACTATTTCCTGGTCACTTTCTCCTGTTTCCTATATTTTTTACATTAAATTAGATACAGCCGGAATCAAGGTGCTTTCTAGCTGGAAAAGTGTATGATCAACTTAGGCAAGTTAAAAAAAAAATTAATTAATTTAAGCAGTCTTAACTGGTAAAGAAAGCCTACCTGAGCCTTCTTTGATTTGCGGCACCCAACATCATTCAAGACAAAAATGCAAAGCTCAAATAATAAAATTTATGTGTGCAAGCTGACTGTAAACAAGTGTCTCAATGGGCTTCCTTGTCTTCAGTGGAAGAAGAATCAAAGTGTTACAGCTCTAATGTAAGTTCTGTTCAAGAATTCCTTAGACTGTGTGGATAATGTAGAAAAGGGGAGATGGCTTTAATTCAAAAATACTTCTCTATTCAAGAAGTTTAGACTAATGTTTCAGCTACCAATAGATGATATTAAATTCAAAGGATTGGCACCATGAACATAGGGGACTACCCTTAAAAATGATTTTCCTAAAATATTGTGCCTAGAGTAGGAGTTTTGGTGGTTTTATTTTTTAATGCTCCACTCCTTTGACACTTTCCATATTACAGAATTCTTCTGTGGTTCCTGTTCTCGTCTTCCACCACGTTTTAAAAAAGGAATGCCTATTTACACACACAAGCCACATCATCAAATATTGGCTTGAAAAATACAACCACAGGTTATGTCTGAATTTGAAAACAGTTTGCTTCCTCAGCCTAAGATTTACTGCCTGGTGAAGACACAAAACTCTTTGTGGCTCTCAGTACTTTGAGCAGATCAAATAATTGAAAAGGCAATTTGCACTTTTACAGCTACCACAATCTTAAGCTGAAGTTTGATTTATAATTGTGTCATCTTTATTTCTGTATCCCAGCTTATGTATGTTTTGAAAGAGATAGGCAAATAGAATACCAGGTTAGAAACCTACCTAAACTACTTGCTATCAAAAGATTCCTAGTGGAAATTAAAGTCCTGATTTTCTAAGCTTTTTCCCATACTTTCTCAGAACTGGGTGCTAAATAATGCCAATTCAGCAGAATACAGTCAAGACACCTTGTTAGTCTTCAGGACAATTTCCCCAGGTAACAACATTCAAAAAGATAATTTAACTGGTGCACTGAGATCTACTATTTGTCCTGCAGATGCTACTATCATGTTAGCGAAGAAATGGTTAACTTAAAGGGTCTAGTTCCTAAAAGATTGTGTCAAGTGTTTCACAGAAGTATTTAAGTGGTTAGACTTACAACACCACCACACAAAGCTCTAAGAGATAATGTTGACCCCATTCCTTTGACACATCTTACGAAGAAGAGGGAGTTCCTATGAAGATCAAGCACATTTTTGACAGGTCTTCCATGAAGAAGTTTACATTTGTTTTGCAATACTCTTTTCAAGCATTTGAACAGAAATAACATGAATCTGTCCTTGTTAGTTTACTATTTTTTCCTACACATTTCACTAAGTTAGCAGTCTGCCTTAACATGCAGACTAAGCAGCATTGGGGGAGTCAAATTAGTTTCTTGTACTGCTGGTGATCCAGATCTGCAAGAACAGTCAGCTTTGCATGGCATACCAGTAATTATTACCATAGATCAGTATCAAGTAGTGTGCCGAGTAAAGCTATATAAATGTATGCATATGTTTACTATTAAAACCTTCTAATTACACATCACAGTACATCTGCACACAGTACTCAGGTTGGGAGGGCCTTTAACGTCACTGCAACATGACATGGAAAAGAAACTGTGGGACGAAAGCAATGTTATCAATCCTCTTCAGAGCTAGATTCATCTTCCTGGTCAGAGAGTTCAGCAACAGGAAAGCGCAGGATGGCTGCCACCCCTGTCAGCTGGCCCAGCTGCTCTCCAGACACATGGAGGCTGGAGAAAATGCGTACTGTGCCCATGTTCTCCCGTACGCTATCTACCAATTTAACGTATCGGGCACGTGTAGCCACATCCTGGTGCCGAAAAAGCTCATCACTGATCAGCAGGGTATCAATGGCCATGGCTTCATTGGCCTTCTCCACATGTTTCAGCCCATAAAAAGCCCGGTCAGGCTCGTGCTGCAGCATTTTATAGAAGTCATCTAAGGCTTTGACCTCACCAGCTGCCTTAGTGTCAGAAAGACGGCTAGTTACAGCTGGGTCGCAGAGTGCTTCCTTCAGTGCGTATTTATGTCCTGAGGAAGAGTGGACCTAGAGTGAAAACAAAGTCAAAAGTTTGGTGTTTTTAAAGTAAAAGGACCATTTTCTTGATTAACCAATCACAAACATCCTCTATGATATGTAATAATAATCTTGATAGTTATTTGGGGAACTTAGCTCCTTCTTGAAACACAAAACTTAAAGAATCTCTCCTGCAACCTGAAGCCTATACGAAATCCCATGAACTGTCTTTTAAGAAGCACAAGACAACTGTCTCTCTTATTCAAAGGCTGGGTTAAATATGCAAGCTGCTCTCAACAGTTCCCAAGGTAAGGCTACTTGAAATTACTAAGAAACTAAGATCTAGGGCTGTCTCTTTTTTAAAGCATTCAAGAAAAGGAAGGCCCCTTAAGACTGCAGGTATATAACGTAAAAGCATCAGCTCTAGCTGCATAATTACTAGGCTTGCAAAGCTGTGAAGTACATTAAAACTTCTCACTGTTATCACTTTGCTAAACATGGTGCACTGGGTCTCCTAAATACTGGGACCATTAAGCACTGGGACCAACTTCACTCCCCCTGCCCCCAGATTACAGGGGTACTCCAACCTAAAAATTATACAAGTATCCTTATGAAAACTTATTTTAGGCTCTGACTATGCCTATTTCAGTATAAGGCTAACACCCCCACCCACTCAATCAGTGAGATGACTAAGAAACAAGGCAAAATGCACAGCCTTTAACTATGTAGTACAAAACTAACAACAAAATTCACTAACCTATACCACATCCAGGTACTTTAAAAAAAATCTCAAGAAAACTGTTATTAAACAAGCATGCTATACAGTGTGACAGAGTAACAGTGCAAAGTATTTTCCAACTTGCACTTCACACTTAGTTGAGGAGTATATATATCTTTACAGGGAGTTTGAAATATCTATTACTTTCTCTACACCACATTAAGGTATCCTAGACAGAAACCATCCCTGGTACCACACACAACTCCCTTATAGTTTGGGAGGCACGAGAATAATTTCCTCATGATGCTCACTCAGAAATTTATTTTCTTTACTGACTTATTTCCCATGTAACTACCTTTTACTATCACACACAACTCTCAAACCTCTTTTTACCCACTCTGGTGACTGCTTAGCTCCTTACCTGTAGGAACTTGGACCTGTTCTCCAGCAGAAGTTTGTTGTCAGTCTTGACTGCCTGCTGGAACATGTAGTCACAAAACTGCTCCCGCACGAAGCCTGGGCTAGCCACCAGTACACACTTCACCACCTCAAAGTTGATATGCCTCTGGATGGCTTGCACCACCTGCTCGTAAAACCTCTCCAGAGCCCGGTCGTGCTGACTGCAGTTCCCCTTCCGCTTGCGGGGGATGTTCACCTCCACCTTGGCACGAGTAAGCGTCATGCTCGGGGTGACCAGGCAGACGTGAGCCAACCCTTCCTGCATGACCACGGCTGCCACATCGGCGCTCCAGGCCGGGTCGCAGGCCTGCTCGATGCGCTCCAGCACCACGCTGTCCCACTGCTTCTTTGCCAGGGTGAACTGCCGGTTGGGCTCCAGTTCGATGGTGTGGTAGGCGCCCATCTTCACATACTCATTCTCTTGGATATTCGTGCCCTTAACCCGCAGCTGGCAGGCCTGCGAGTCGAAGTCGATGGTCTCCACGCAGAGGGTGAGGGTGGTGCGGATGCGGTTGCTGCCCACGCTGCCCGTGGACGACTCGGTCTGCACCTTGCGGATGGTGGAGGCGCGGAGGCTGTCACCCACCTGCAGCAGGTTGTAAGTGTGCCACATGTCCTCGGGCTCCTCGGGGATCAGCGTCACCTGCCCCGCATTATCCTTCTCCAGGTCCTTCCTCACCAGCTTCATCCTGGCGGTTCCCCGCTTCGCTCTCCGGCTTCTCCTGTGTCACAGCAGCAGCGGGCAGCAGGCCTGCCCCGGGAGGACACGCTGAGGGCTAGAGCCGGCGGGCCGCACACTCCCGGACGAACAGACTCTCGGACGGACGGACACCCAAGCGGCCCTCCCTCAGCACCCACGGCCCTCCGGCGCCCGCCGCCGGCCCCTACGCGCACGCGCGGCGTCCACAGCCGGCGCATGAGCACAGAGCCCGCTCGCCTCTAAGGCGCCGCCGGGAGGCCCCGCCCCGTCACCGCAGGCCCGGCGCATGCGCGGGGCGCCGCGCGGGAGTGGCGCCGGGGGCGCGCGCTGTGTGCGGTAAGCTGCCGGCGCGTCGCGAGGCTTCATCCTGCGGAAGGAAAAGTGCCGGGGCGGTGTGAGGGCGGGGGACTGGGAAGCAGCCGCGCTGCTGCCGAGTGCTGCGAGCAATGGAAGTCGGCTACTGCCTCGCCGGGAGGGGATCTCCCCCGCGTTTGTCCTTCCTCTCCAGCGCTTTACAGCGGCGGTCCAAACTCCTAAAGGCTCCTAACACCGTGCCGCACCGTGTTTGAAAACAGGAGAGAAAAAAAAAAGCAAACGAAAACCAAACTGCCAAAGCCAAGCAGCTGTGGAAAGTTACAGGTGCAGATGGCGAAAGAGGCGAGAGTTACAGTTCCGTGGTTCAGCGAGTGCCAAGGAGCCAGGAGACTGCAGTTCCACCCGGCAGCAGCCGCCGCCGCCTGGCTGAGGCGGACCGAGGCAGCCGTCACCCGTGGAAATGAAAACCAGACGCAAACAACACCAGAACCTGAACTTGGACCCTGCTCTTAAACCGAATTCCGGTTTAAAATGTTTTTGTTAAATTTGCAAGCTACGCTGCAGCCAGTACTGAACCTTGACTGGCTTCCTTCGAGTTCTGACACCCTAGAGAGGCAGATAAGCACATTTCAGATGAAGCTTGATATTCGCGTAGAGAAGTAACATGCCTTGCTAAAACACACATAAGTGATATTTGCAAAGAAAACAGACCTGAACCATCACTACCCAGCTCAATTTGCACTCTAGACAAGTGTAACAAACCAGAAATAATAAAAAGTTGTATTACTATACAAGAAGAGAGGAATATTGGAGAAGAAGGGAAGGTTATGTGAGACCTCATAGCAACCTTCCAGTCTCTGAAGGGGAAGAGGGAAGATGGAGAGGGATTCTTCATCAGGAACTGTAGTGACAGGACAATGAGTAATGGGTACAAACTAGAAGAAGGGAAATTTAAGTTATGTAATAGGAAATTTTTCTTTGAGGGTGGTTAGACACTAGAATAATGTCTAAACCCTGGTTGCCCAGAGAGGTTCTCGTTGCCCCAACCCTAGCACTGGCTGGATAAGACCTTGAGCAAGCTGATCTAGTGTGTTGGGACTAGATGATCTTTAATGTCCATTCCAACCCCTTAAAAATCTATAATTCTGTGATTCAAAGTTCTGTGGCTTATTTTTGAAACAGAATATGTCACTAAAACTCCATTGCAGAATGAATGTAGAACAAGGAAATGAATGGAGAATATAAAAAAAATGCTTGCATGAGAAATGATTAAATAAAAAAGGGTTGACAAAGTAGGCACACTAATGTGCCATGCTAAGTGTGTCAGGGCAGTTGCAACAGATACGTTAAGTTTGGAACGACTACACAGTCTGGTAACAGAAAAGCATGAGGGTATCTTCTTACAGATGAGAAGGTGGCTGTAAGGAAGTTTCTGGTTTCTATTAGCTATTTTTTTAAATGAAAAAACAACCCACTGTGGATTATGGAATTTGCTGACTTGGAAAGGCTTTGGAGTCAAGAATTTTTTGAGATACAAGGCTACTGTGAGCAAAAATAATCCATTTCTCCCATTATGGTGTACCTATAAATTTCTCTGAAGTATCTAGCTCTAGACAGTTGTGACAGGACAGTGAACTCAGATCTGGCCCAGTAATGTGCGTTCCTTTTCCCTAAGCTTGATACTTGTGTAAAAACAACTTTATCAGATATTACATAATAGGATTTATTTATCAGACCTCAGACTCTCTTCCTGTGAGTACACATGCATAACTCTGTTAGCATGAATAGTCCAAGCAGGACCACCCAAGGGAATATAACATAACCACATGTGTAAGTAACTGTTTGTTTAACTGGAACTTGTACATACTAATAATTTTGCATTAATATTTTAGTGCAAAAACAGAGGCAGAGAGCTTCTGCATTCAGCTTTCCTTCAGGAGAGAGCGTGCATTCAACTTTACTTTAGGAGTTCCTTTCACTTATCTTTATAAATGCTTAATGGTGAATTTATGGCACATGTTCTTTATGTTCTTTGCAACTATAAAATTGCAAGGGTTGACCTCATGCTGTTCTTTCAAGAAAAAATAGTTGTGCATGTTTACTTTCCACATTAAAATGTATTTTACTTTTTATTCTTTTACTGCTGTGTATTTACAAACTTTTCTGTGCTTATTCGCTCCAATCGAATTTTTACAAGCAGCCTCACATCCCTGGAGATGCAATATATTTTAGATAAAGGTTGCAAGTTGCCATCCAGTACTATCCAGTAGAAAATAAATGTTCAATTCAGAAAAATAGGTGGCTCGCTGCATTAAAAAACCCCCACAATAACACACATGCACACCCATCCACCCACACCCACCCCAAAAGTAAAAATCTCACAACAAACAAAACCACAACCAAAGAAAAAAAACTTTGTAACAAAATTTCCACTCAAAATTTTACGTGGTAGAGACATTTTGATATGGGCCTCTTCTCAAACAGCAAGTTGTAAGATTTATAGAGTTATGAACACTGATCCACAAATATTTATTGGCAACTGTAAACTTCAATGATGTATCCACTATCAGCAAGACTGTTGTCAGCTTACGAAGGAAAATATTTACTAGTGATGATGCTTTGCCTTCTCTGGTAAAATGTAAATAGTGGGTATTATTATTTGAGTATGTCAAAAGTATGAGCAGTAGAAGAAAAACATCTCAAAAAAAATAAGAACCATATAAGTTTCTAAGTTCATTCTAATTTTGCTCATGGCAGGGAGAGAGATGAATTTGACCATAGTAGAGCCAAAACAAGTGGGTAGTTTTAACTCTACATACAGTGTTAACATAAAAGTACAAAATTGCATAGCCTGCTCCTGTCTTGGTAAAAGATTGAGAGACTATGTGTAGGACCTAACCGCTCTTGCAATAAATCACTAGGTACTAATAATTGCAGTAATTTGTCATCCGTTTTTTGATCTTTTTAAGTACAATTCAAGATAAGATGAAAATGGTGATAGTGTATATTCACAGGGATTTTGGAGCCATGCTGGTTATCTAAGTTTATTATTCTGAAAATGTTTGAGACACACTGCCATACATCTTCAATTCTTGGTCATCTATTTTATGGAGATGGGTTATCTACAGATTTTAGAGAGGAGAGGTCATGTTTTTAGGAAATCCTCTCTCCTCCATATTATAGCCACTTCAGCTAGAATTCATGCAAACATACTCACATCCTGGAAAAGAAAAACTAATGGGAAAGAATCTCTAATATAGGGCGAAGTCTGCTGAGAAATGTTGGACATTATTGTGCAAGAGCAAAGGAAGATGAAAGAGAAAGATGAAGAGGGAAACTTGGGAAAACATCTCTTTGCATGCTTTGACTTTGGTCTGTGGCTGTCCTGCCTGTAAGGCTCTGTACAAAGACCACTTCGTTTTCTGCATACAGTTCTGTCTTTATCTGTTTATCTTTATCTTTTCTATAATAAAGATAAGTACAACAAAACCATCACCAATAAGGAGAGAAGTCCAGGATGGAACAGGCTTTGCATAACACTGTTAAGTGAAGAAGCATTTAGAGGTAATGGAACCCTTTAGACTGACTTCTTCCTTCCTCATCTGTTGAAATGGGCTGGAGAAAACTTCAGCAGATCCTTAGTCAAACCACTTACACAGAGGACAGCTGAGGTAAACTCAGCCATCCCTTATAGCTGTTCATCCAACTTCATCAAAAGTCCTGGTGAAGGAAATTATACAGGGATGGGGTTTTTTTGATAGCCTAGCAATTTTTTACCTGAGAGTGAGAAAATTCTTCTGAATATTCCCTAAAATTTTTGCATAGTCAGTTACACTGATTTTCTTTTGTCCTTTGTTGGACATGGAGAACTAAGTATTCATCAATATCTTTGGAAACCAACATATGCGATATGGAAAATCATGACTGAGCGCTCTCACAAAACAAAGAAATATTGACATCTGGAATAATATCCTCAGTAATAATACTTCGATTAAATAGTTGTATTTGAAATGTTCAACATTTTGACCTTAGTTTTCTTTCTACTAGATAAACAAGCCTAACTCATTCAGTCTTTTGTCATAGATCATCTTCCTCAGCCCTTATCGAGTTTCTCAATTCTCTGTGCACTTCTGTCTGTTTGCATGTCAGACTTTCTGTGGTCAAGATTCTCAGAGATCTCATCAAACCAAGCTGAATTGAAAAAGAACAAAGATCTATGTAAATACACAAAAGTACATAACATCTCTATGTACCTCCTTCCTTCTAGTTTCTTTCTGTCTCCTAGGATCTGCCAGATTATTTGCCTTTTTTCTTCTTTTTCAGGAAGAGCAGCATGTAATTTATTTTTCAATTAATTTTTAATGCCACTATAGTTCTCCTTGCGAAGAAAACCCCTTGTCCATATCTTTATGACATTTTGACTTGCTTATGTAGGACTACTTCTCTTATTTATCAGGGACAATTTGAATCCTTTTCTTGGTATCTCTAATGCCTCCTCTTATTTCTAAGTCTATTCTCTTTCCCACCAACCTTTTAAAAGAGAAACCCCCCTGCCACCACCACCAAAAAAGTAATCACCTGGCAAATCTGGATGAGACTTGCTCTTGGAATGTTTTCCTATCTGACAGTAAACCTTTTTGCCATTACTGGTGAATTATCTTTCAGCAGTACTGTGGCAACTTTGCAACTGTGAAGGGAAGTTGTGACACACTAAATTGTTGCTGCTTTACAAAGCATCCTTCTTTGAAGCAACACAAACAAAAGCATGTTTTGGAGTATGTCCCTGTGTAATAGTAGTAAAGACAGTTAAGAACAACAACTATATATGGCATGCCAAAATGCTATATTCAGATTTTCACATTTTCCTGAATTTGCTCTGTCTTGCACAATAAGCACAGAGGGAAGAGGGGAAAACTCTAGTTTTGCCTTTTCCCCACTTGCTGCTGTCTGCATTTGGACAATTCTTAGAAATTGATTTCTTTGCCTCTTTCAGGGGGAACTGCTTCAGGTTCACTATGTGCTACTTGCCTGCGCAAGAGCTGCTGGGGAGTTCAATGTCCAAGTTTCCAAGCACATGAATCCCAGTGTTGCCTGAGCTTCTTTCCCACTTCTTGGATTTCCCTGATTTCAGATCCAAAATGTTACTACAGACTGACTAGCTAGGGAGATTGTTACTTGCAGTATTCTTTTTTTCTAGAAAAACAAGTAAGTCACTTACAATCAATGAACCCCTAAAAGAGAGTATTACATATTCCATCTCCGGATAAACTCATCTTTCTGTGGAGTGAGTGCTTCCTCACTTCCCTTTTACCAGTCAGAAGTCTGAAAGCCAAACAGAGGAAAGCAAAAAAGCTATCCTAATTTAAAAAACGATCAAAACCAACCAAAAACCAAACCCACAAAACCAAACAAACTTGTTTCTTCCAAGCCAGATTCAATTACGGTATGCCTACTCAGCCATTCATCCTCATCTAGCAACCACCCCTTGCCCCCCAGATTCTAAGATTGGTTTAGGGATTAAAGTTCCCAGAGAGAGGCAAACCGAGGAGGTCCCTCACGGGCTGCGGCTGGAGGGCAGCTCCGGGAAGGGCACTCCCGAGGCAGGGATCGGGGCGGGAGGACGCCGTGCCTTGGGTGCCAGACCCTAGCGGCTTCACCCGCTTCCCGCCAGGAGCAGGGCTGCTTTAGGGACCTGAGTCTTCAAAGCAAGGCAGAAACAGGACTTTCCTCACCTGTCAGCATCCAGTAGGAGGCAGCCATGCCTGGGCTCCTGCGAGCCGGGGGCGAGGAGCCCGGGCGGAGGGCAGGGGTGGCGGGAGCGGTCCTGCCGCCGGCGCGCCCGGCAGAGCTGCGCTGCCGGTGGAGCTCAGCGCTCTGCACCGCCCGTCCGCCTCTCAGCCGAGTTAGGCATTTCCTGTTTGTTATCCAGTCTTTACGTTGCTTCTTCGCATTAAGGAGAATTTAGCTTCCTCCCACCGCACACAGTTTTCCCCCGACTCACCCCCCTAAAGATCTCAGAGCCTTGGAAACCTCCCCGTTGAATTAGCCCAGCGTTAGGATGTACAAATAAAGCCAAATCTCCCCCACTAAACACTCCGGCTGCAGTTCTCAGAGAGCACAGCAGACCTTAAAGGGACATCTCCCCGTTCATAATTAATAAGTGTCTCCCGCCGGCCAGCCCCTGTCCCAGTAGGGCAAGAGTGAGCTGGGTGTGCTAAACAGCCACCTCTCTCGCCTTACCAACAGGAGAAACGCGTCCTTGAAGTAGGGGGGAGTGTTTGACTGTTCAGTTTTAATTTCTCTGACATCACCCCTTAAAAACGCACTCTACGGCCGGTCGCTTGCCCGCAAGAGGAAGCCAGCCACCCCCTCCCCATTCTCGGCTCTGAAGACGCAGTAACTCTTCAGACAGTGGGCGATTTTCTCGAGTCTTTGAGTCTTCCAGTGCTTTGCTGCGTAGAGGAAATACCAGACAGCTGCCTTTGCCCTCATCTATCGAACTGTGGCATCCCTTCCCACTCTCCCTGCCCCCAAAGAGACTTCACTAGTAAATAACTAAATAAATAGCACGGGTAATAATCAGCCAGATTCAAGCCTGTGAGCGGGGATTTTTAGGGTTTGTTGCACACTCAGGAAAAGAGCAGTTTTGCAGGACTTAGTGATGTCAAGTGGAGTGGCACCCCTTCAGCAGTGTATGAGTTCCCACACTGGACCTGGTGAAAAATCATTTTATTATTTATTTTAAAAGGGAACCCATAGTCCCTCAAGCAAGAAAAAGGAAAACCAAATCCATAAGGATTTGGAAATTTTGGTGCTTCTAGAAAGATCCTCTATAGTTTCCTTGACTTGGAGCAATGGATTTGGTGAGTAAGTGGAAGTTAGTGGAATTTTGGCAAGTTCCTTTGAGACTAATAAACTGCAGCTTTTAATAAGTGCTATAATAGCTTATTGCATCTTCAAACTTCTGTCTTAATTTCATGAGACCATTTAGGGTGCACCTTTACTTGTAGATCTGTGGAAATTTTAGAAAACTGCACAATTTTAAAGCTGGTTTTAAGGGCAAAGGTCCTCAGTAGGACTACTCAAAGCTGATGAAATTAAGCACATGTGTAACTTTTGCTGAATGAAAATTTTAGCTTCATTGGTGCCAATTTAAAAGACAAGACACATTTTTTCCACTCAAAGGTTTTATGCATAAAATTAAAGGAAATGAAAATGGCATCCAAACTAAAAGAAGACTGAGATTATGGAAAAAGCTGTCATTTCATTTTTGCAAGTCAGTTGTGTTACTGCTACTGTTATTCCGAAACAGGGTTCGTAACCCAGTGTGCTAGGGCCAATTGCACACAGAGTTGATGTCGTAGTTTATTACAGACTTAAAAGTCTGGGTGCTGGGTGGTAATTCACAAAAGTCAGCACCCTCTGGGTCACAAAGCTGGGGTTTTTTTTTTTACCCTTTTTAGTAATGTATTCCACCTACCTAATACAGATGGACTGCTGTATTTTCTTCAAAAAAACCAAAAAAACCAAACAACCAGACCAAACAACCTAATCTTTGTATTCCCTGTGTCACTATACTTCAACTAAAGGCGCATGAAGGAGTTGAACTTGCTTTCAAATCATAGTGAAGGATTTTTTTTGGGATTAAATGTATTGCATCAGAGGAAGAAGCAGGGGAATGAAGGACTCTTGGAGTAAAATAAATTCAAACCTATTTGAAATTTAGGTAGCACTTGGTATACATGTGGGGGTTGAACATCATGTTGGAGAGTAGCACTTCTTGAGAATAAAAAGAAACATTTCTGATGAAGAGTTATTCCTAATTTTTACCAAATTTTTCTTTATTTATGATTTATTAATTTCTTTTTGTGATGGTGTCCTACGTGTCTTGCATCAGGCAATGTCAAAAGGAAAATCTTAGAAAAGATGAATTGCTGGACTGAGCTAGCATTTCTTATTTATTTGAACACAAAGAAAGTAAAAAATACACTATAGACTTACAGACAACTATCTGTTTTGAGATGTCAAACTGGAAAAAACCACAAACCCTCTTTTTCACAGTTCATGTCACTTCATTTGCATTAATTCAAGTGATTGATGTTGCTAAATTCTATTCTTGGAGTTTAAAGTTTCATACATTAGTAGTAAGGAGTATATCTATTTTAAGCAGGAATCTCTAGATGATGCTCACTCAGGCCCAGAAGTAGTTAAGATACTAGGTTATTTTAATGTGAGAAAAACAAATATTGTTAGTTTCAGTGGATTGTAATAGTATATTGAAACCATTATCCATAGTGACAAATAAAAGAAAAAGGTCAAATTAGTTTAAAGAATATAGTTGGCTTGCATATTTTATGTCTTTCTAAGGTGTCACAGAATGCAGAGGAAGGATTTTTTCCTAGTGCTATAAATTAAACATGATTTGTCATTTTGAACTGTGCCTCCCAACTCAGTTTCAGCAACTTGTTTTAGAATGCATGATATAGAATAAGTACACTAGCAGTTCCATGGAATATGACAGAAGTATTTGTGATTAAAGATTAGTTTAAAGACTTTGAAAAACTAGACTTTGAAAAGACAACAATTAAAATTATCAGAGAGACACAATTCTCCCTTCTAGGGGGTGTTATTCCTGCAAAAAACCCCCAACTGGTGGAAACACATTCTGTCCCAAAGGTCAGGGTTGAAGAAACAGGAACCAAAGTTTTTCAAATAGTTTCAAAAGGAGGCAGTCTTCTAAGAAGTGTGACTATAATTTACATAGAACTCATTTTTCATGGATGTTTTTCTCCCACTCCTAAGGAGGATATGAGGAATTTCAATTTATTTTGTTTGTTATGTAAAAAGGATCTCTGGATCTCTGATCTGTAATACAAGAGAGCAATGCATAATGCAAGACTGACTTCAAATAGCCAGAAGCACATCTAACTTTCTTCCATTAAAGGAATAGTATGACAGCATCAATATTGTAAGAGAGATATAACATGTTTCTGCAGTGTTCACTGTTGTTATTACACTGCATTATACCCTGCATGGAAAATACTACAGAATGTGTTCATATAGCTTCTAAGTGAATATTTATCATTGACAGCGCTTATTATAATCTTGGATAGTTTACATTGCACTGTAGATTAGTAGTAATTTACATTTATGTTTCTTTCTTACACTTGCTTATTCACAGTCTCCTACATGTCTTTCACCTTGATGATTTTGTTGTCCATTTTCATAGTCTTCATTTTTTCCTATCTGATTCTAGACCATACTAGAATTCACTTGGCACAACTTGTGGGTCTGTAGTCTTATTTTTATTATGTCTGAAATACTCGAGGGCTTCTTCTTCAAGTACCAGAACTAAGACCTTGCAGGATTTGGTATGGTTCCAGAAGTACTCTATGCATAAATCTTTTTCATGTTTTACAGCTCAGCTTTTAACTGATACTTGATATTCTTGGAGAATGCCCATGTTTCTGCTCCATCTGTATTAACCAGTGGTACAAATGTGCCAAAAATCCTTTTTGCTATACAATAGCATCTTCATAAAAGTTTTGTTTTGCAGATTTTGTTAGTTTAATTAATGTTGGTAAGAAATGTTATGGAAAATGCCCTTTGTTTTCTGTGTTAAATCTATTCTCCACAATATCGTTTATTTCTTCTTGGGTTTTTTTTTTTTTTTTGGATTATGTATCAAATATCATAGTGTAATTGTGAACCGAATGAACATACAGCCCATGTTTTTACTGAAATAAGATTTCTGATTTTCATCCTTAACAGATATCAAGTGTCTCACTTCCTCAGCCATGCTGCTTTTCTTTATGCATTTCCTCTAGGTGCAAGTTTTTAAATATTCATTCCAAATTTTTAGAGACCAAAATTAGGTGTACCACAAAAGTACCGGAAGACCAGAAAGAGATGAGTTTGTACAGAATCATTTACTGCTAAACATCTTCCACCAATCTCTTTAATTTTTGATTGTTTCTTTATACTCATGTAGAAAGACTTTTATATTAAAACAGATTTTAAGATTCTTGCAGATTATATGCTTATGCTTTTCATAATTCCTTATACTATTTCTATTTCCTTTGAGTCAGTTTCTTACAAATTTAGTCCTGATTAAGTGGTTTTTTTCCTGCAAGAGGGAGATTTTTTGCTTGCTTATTAACTTCTCTATGTACCTATTTGTAAATTATCTTTGAGCTCTGTAGTATATACCAAACTTTAACATGTATATATATATACTTCTTCAAACTATACACTACAGAAGACAATCTATTGAACATGAAAGAAGTACTGATTTCTCTGGCCTGAGTGTAACAACTTTTTATGTGCTGGGACATTGTTTCTGTGGCACTGAAGTCACTGTAGCTATGGCATTGAGTCTGACGGAAATGAAACTGGTGACTTCAAGTGTGGGGAGATGAAAAAAATAAATTAATATTGTATTATACAAAATCAAGGACCTAGAAATTGCAACTCAGGTAATGTTGGTCCACCAGTGCATTAGCTCCACTGCATTATACAAAGAAGATTTGCAATGAGGCCAGAATTTATGTGTAGAAGGTTAATTATTCTCGTTAATACCTTGGGCTTTCTTCAGTCCACACACATTTCTTTTTATTACTGCTTCTTCTGTCTTTTTTTTTTTTTTTATTTTTCTTTTCTTTTGTTTTTTAACATGCTGCTTGTGGTGTGTTGTGTAACCAATATTATTTATTGTCCAGTATAGATTTCAATTATGAAGCTGTATAAAAGAATAAGTTACTGAGAACATGCTGTGAAGGGAGGCTAATTGATGACACTAATTTCTCAAAATAATTACATAGTCTGCAGAATCTTACATTGTATTGCATTGCACTGCATTCATTACCTTCACAGCTGGTCTGCATAATATAATTACTTATTACTGTTTGGTTACAGAAAAAAGGTAGCTTTGATTGTAATAACCCTGTGAAAACTCTTTTTATTCTGTTTTTTTTTCCTTTCCTAATAGATAAAAACATTGTCTCTCTCCTTTTTCCTTGATGCACACATTCTTCCTCCATGTTGATTGTATTGCTGTGAATGCAAAAGCAATGTTTAAATATAGATCACTGTTGAAGCTTTCCTTTAATCTTCCTAATCAAGGAGAAAAAAAACTTGCTTTTTTTGAAGCAACACAAACCTGGTCATGATGACAGCCTATGTTTTATGGCCTACATTAAACAAAACAAAACAAAACCAAACAGCAAAATTCAACCAACCAAACAAAACCCCTGAAAAACCAACAAAACAAACCCACTAAAAACTCAGAAGAAAGCCCAGCACAAAGAAACACACAAAACCCACGCTAAAACCGAACAAAAAATTCCCCCCCAGCAAAACAGCACACACACAAGAAAGAAAAAATCCTGATAGTGGAAAAACTTCAGCTTTTGCAGTAATTACCTCATATTTTTTAACTATGTGATTTTCAGCCAAATTGAAAGTTTGCAATGGTCTTTGTACAATGAGGAACACATTCCTACTTTTTTAGTGGGAGTTGTAAACCAGGCTCCTGCTGGGATTTGAACTCCTGTAGATTGTGGTAACTGTTTCAGGGATGCTACAATAAGTTTTACCTACAGAGACCTGTAATTCAGATCCCACTGCTCCATCTACCTGTCTATATAAATGGTTTTTGTGGTCTGGAAGTCTGGATCTTTCTGAATGTGGATCGTATTGATAGGGGACAGCTGACAGAGAAGGTAATATCCATAATTTTGTTAGAAGATTAATAATGCACTCAGCTTCAAAGACAGAATTATAAATAGCTATTCTTTTTCACATTGAAAGCCTTTTTAAAAAGCATCTCCAATTTTCCAGAGTCATGTCAAAACTAGAAGACTTTTGCCTAACTGTAATGTTCTGTTGAAACTAATAGTGTGTACTGGAGAACTAAGATTTCTTCAGGCCAAAAGCAATCTGCAGAACTGTGACTCTGGATACTGCTGCAATGCACCTTTTTTCCCCATGCAGGGAGAGTAATGCAGCTCTTGATATCATGAGATATGCTCTCCTCGAGTGACCAATATATTAACACGTCTGTCACACGACTGAACACTTGTGTAGAAGCCTTGTCAGATGAGTACTATGTGGATATTCCATGACATTGTACTTTTGCACATCAGCCCTTTTAGATATGATAGGCATGAATATGATTGTGTATGAAAAAGGTGCTTCCAGGAACGCATGATAAGGAGTGACAAAAGGTAAGGCTCCCAAGATGATCCATACCAGGACTACTCTGCCTGCTTCATCACCATACGCAGTAAGCCTTCAGGTAGCCAGGAGGAGAGTCTTTAATGTGACTGAATTGTTCTGGTGACCTGGATACACCCAGCTGTTCTAGGTTAATTCACTTAGATGGGAATGCCCTGGGCATCATATGGGATGTGTGTTGTCCTAGAAGAGGGAACCAGAGACCAGGACTCATCACCAGAATGATAGCTTAGCCTTCTTGTCAAAGGACTCAAAAGGACATTTTCCTTGCAGTGTAAATCACTGTGGATCAATTAGTGCTAAGCATACTCTGAGTGCATCTACAGGATCAGGCTCTTTAGTGAAACTGAGGAGTGTCTGTTCTGGAGGTTTGATCCAGACACCAAAATGCTTTGGAAGCACAGCTCTAGCCATGCAAAAAGCAAAATGCTAAATGTCTGGAGAATCTCATGACTAGACCAACACCAAAACAGAGTGACTCTAAGTTCAGAGAAGAGGTGAAAACAGAATTTTTAGATCAAAATTCTGAATTTAAATGTGCAGTTAAAATTAGGAATTACTTTACAGCATCAGTGGATTCTAGATCATGGGGCAAGCATAGCTTTGGGTTTATTTTATAATTTAAAAAGAGATTTCTTACAGTATTTTAATCAAATGGTGGCAATATTTGCAGATTAAAAACCCCAACCAAGAAAATGTAAAAATCTGTAAAAATGATTCTGCAAAATGATCCTTGAGTGTAACAAATATAACTTTAGCAATTCACAGAAATTGTTTGAATTATACAGGCATAATAAAAGAGGAAGTTCTGCTGTGATATAAGGAGTTAATGATTAGTAGATTTTGTTAGTTTGAAAATTTATTCTCTGTGAAAAACAAAAAAGTTGCTCATGCTGTATTATTCTCCTTTTCAGCTGCTCAGCTACTGAGTTAGAAATCAAAAGAAGTGATACATGTGTCATTGCTATGCCATTTGGCATGTCTAAATATGCCTAAATATTTACATATCTAAAGACTTTCTATATGTTGTAAAAGTATAATTTGAAAAAATAAAGATGCAGATGTTTCCTCCTCAGCTCATAGGAAATTCTGGTTCTAGGGACCAGAATGAACTCAAAATTCAAGAGGCAAGTTGTTTGTTACAGAGAAATTTTCAGAATTCATGGCTAACGCTGTACAAACCAGGAATCCCAAAGATGGATATGCAGTGTTTTACTGTGGGTTCTACTGTGGAGTAGCATTTATTCAGATGATGTAACTTTAATAGTGGCAGTTTCAGAGTGACCTGGGGGTGGATTTGTACACAGACAGAAGTTAAAAAAAAAAAAAAAAAAAAAAAATCTTATTTCATAGCATCTAAGGAAACAATTTTTCTTCAAGATATTAATCAGTGTAATAAGCACAAACAATTCAATGTATTTCTGCAGTTGATGTAACTGTTATGTTTTCTCTCTAAAGAAATTGTGTTACCTTCATCAAAGTTGGTTTGTTACAGTATATCAGTGTCCAAGTATCCAGTGACCATGCTGGGGGTTATTAAAATAACCAACATATATGCCAGAGACAGAGTTAATTTTATTAATAGTGTGCTTATTGATGAGGCACTGGATGTGAGTGTTATACTTGGATTAATTTTTTGTTTACTGTCTATGGAAATCTTATTTCTACAATAGGGCTGGGCTCAGAGCCAAGACCTTGGTTCGGGTCAGCACATTTTGCAGAGGCTTTAAAGTTAGCTCAGCAATCCAAATAACTCCCTCTGGAGCAATTCAGGACAATATTTTCCCCAAACTCTGCAGCCAAACTAGCCTTTTTGACCTTGTCCAGAACTCATAGATTGTAGCGTCTTGATTAATTCAGTGTGGCACCATTATCAAATACCTGTGCACCTAACATACATTTATCTGCCTGACATCTTGAACCTCTTCAGAAGTTTTCCAGGCTCTAATGGAAGGTCTTGTGTCACCAGAAGAGAGTTGAGTTTGGCTGGAAGAACCATATTTGTTTGCTTTCAAGAGTGCTCTTTGAGTGCTCTTGTTCAAATAAAATGAATGGTTGTATCACTGACCATGTTTGTTCTCAGTCCTATTTCATCTGCTTTTCAGTTTTTTCTGAACAGTCTTTTCTTACGGCCTTTTCTATAAGTATTTTTCTCGGCCAGGGAGGAATACATATCTCAGATATCAAAAAGATATTTATTCTAGTAATTTCTTTCCTCAGTACTCAGCTAAGTCATTATCACTGCTTTAAAGCTGCTTGAAAAAAATAGATTTTTTTTTTCCCAAATAATATTTTGGAAGGTCTTTGCTGAGAATTTGAAGTATTCTTCAGATGATGTTTTTTTTCAGGAATGGTCCAAAGTTGGTATCTCACCAGCTTGTCTATCTGACATTTCTAGCCCATTTTATAAGCTGATTTGGGGACAGTAATCGCAAACCTCCAGGAACAGTATTTTGTAGATTCAGAGCACCTTATCAAATGTGTTTCCTAGGCCCCTGGATTCATGGTCTGGCAAGGAGCTAAAGATTTCAATACTAGTTTCCAGGTTTATAATTACCTGAATGATATGAATGCTGGTGTACATGGATGCATGCAGGTTTCTAGATGCAGTGCCAGTTAGGAAAGAGAGGCCTGCAGTGGTGTGATGATATGAGCTGGTTTCCCTGAAGTGTTTCTTTTGCTTTGGAGAGAATAAGAACTGGGTAGCAAACTGGAACACGAAGAACCGGTACTTCACATTCATCTGAGAAGATTCCACTGTCAACATTTACCCCACAAGAGAGTTCCTGGCAAGAGGTAGATAAGAAATGTACATCAAATCCTTCAGGCGCTTCCAGGCTGAGAATGAAACATGCTTCCATATCATTGGGAACTGCTCAATCATACGGGATGCAGGAATTAAAAGGCATGATTACATCTGTGAAATGTTATCAAAGGAAACTAAAAAGGCAGATTGGACAGTGTTTCAGGAACCCTGTATAAGAGCTGACAACAACCAGACAAAATTTTTGTGAAGGAGAACCAAGCATTCGTGGTGGCTGTGACTGTGTGACACGAGTATTCTGACACATCTTTAGAAGAGGCCTTGATGGAAAAAGTGAAGAAGTACCAACATCTTCACAAACTAATTCAGGAACTAACAAATATAGTAGGCATTGTATTTATGGGCTTTCCCCTTGGAACGTGGGGGAAGAGGTACCATAGAAATTATGAACTTTGAGGGCCCTGGGTCTCTCTAGATCAAAGCAAGAGAAGACAGCCCAGGCCTTCAGGAAGATCCTTGCTTCTGTAGATGTTGTACATATGTTTGCGAGTAAAGTATTTACTGTTGTATCGTCTTAATTAAAAATGAATTTTCAGTGAATGTGCTCAGTACAGGGCAGCTAACATCAGGCCTGGATAGTACACAGGAACAACAACGGACTTGTATCATGATATGTCACTTACCATCAGTCTGGAACAAAATTCTACTGATTTTGACCAGGGTGGATGGGCCATCTGTACTTAACCTGGAAAAGGAACATATGTAGATTATATGAGTTCAATTAATAGCCATTCCAATAACTCATGCAGAAATTTTGGAATTATTTTCTAGCTAGTTTTTATACTTACATTTCAACTAGCTCTATTAATGTGTTTGGGTCATGTAGCCAGCTAGTATATAGAGCAGCATGAAGATCTTTCTAACTAGCAAGATAAAGGAAGAAGTATAGAAATAGGGAAGTTTAGACCGCACTCATAAGTGTCCTGTAGTCATAATATCTAATTTAAGGTAAGAAAGCCATCTCGGCTGCAACAATGGCAAAAAGATTTCCAGTAGTGATTGCAATGCTGAATCAGAATTGAGTATTTCACATGGGAAATAGCAAGGCTGGGGAGAAGTGGGCTTTGAAAAGTCACAGGATTTCTGCTGTTCAAAACAGCCACTCAAGCTACAAGAGAAATAAACTTTGAGATCAAACTTTTTACTGTTTTTAGTCATATGTACAATGCAAAATGAATTTATGCAGGAAATTATGTAGCAGTGTAGGTACATAGTAAGGTTTTCTACAAAGTGTGAGCATCCAAGATAGTGAAACCCAATTTACTATTTGGAATTTTGCACATGATATCAGCACGTGGTATTTTGTAAACCAATAAATCCATGAATGTTTGTCAAGAATACTCTTAGCTTGATTATTTTTATTGTCTTTTCTAAATTTGGCTGTGCAGAGCACTTGATTGACAAATTTGCAAGGGATTTTTTTGTGAATCAGATTGATAGCAAATTCATACATTTTGTAGAAATAAAATTAGAGTAATCAGTTTACTGATGTAAGGCAGATAATGATAAAAGCATTGTGATGAAAGTCTTAAAAATAAAACTGGCTTCTTATAATTTTATTTAACCCTTCTTGATAAATTATATTAAAATAATTGTTTTACATTATTTTAGTATTCTTTGGACTATTTTGGAGGGGAAAAGAAACTTTAAAATTCAGATAACTGCTCAGTTTTGTGCTTTCTTTAATCAATTCAAAATAAAAAAAAAAATAATTTTAAAATAACCTAAGCCATTAAATCAATCAGTTTGATTCAATACTTTGCATATCATGTTGTCCTCAGTTCCGAGATTTTCTATTACAAAAAAGGTCAGTTACTACATGTGTTTCAGGGCACGTTTTACTGACTTTCTCCAAATCTTTAGGCCTGCAAAATATATAAGATGACCTGTCAGAGTGAAGGAATTTCTAGTGGTATGGCCGTAAATTTACTTTAGAGTGAAGAGGCCTTAAGGCCAAGGGAATTATTATGGTTGTTATGGTTGTGTAGTCCAACCTGTAGAAAGGAAAGTATTCTCTTTAGGTCAGATAAAAATATACATTTATATAGTACTAGACAAAATACCATTTCACCAGTTTAAGAAATAAATTTTAATTCTGTTGTCTTAGATCTACCTAAGCTATCAATTATTGCTTTTTTCTAACGTGTTTAGAGTCTTCATATGGGTCTTCAAGTCAGTAAGGTTGAGAGAGAAGTTAGAAAAACAAAGAAAAGGAACGGCATTAGAACTCATACCCATTTACAGTAAAACAAGGATTTCCCTTGCTTTGAACATTGCCAATAACTTTTGTGTAAGTGGGCAGTGGTTAGGCTTAACTTAGGTCTATTTTTTCAACTTTTTAATAGATTTCATTAGACAAGCATCAGCCAGTTTATGAGAGTGAATATGTGCTTAAAGGTATAACGAAGCATAGTATGTCATTAATGAAATGCGGCTCCTTACAAGAAAATATTGCAACCAGCCCTTAAGCTGGCTCAGCATTTTTCATGCTATTAAAAACTGAGTTCAGCCATGGATGTATTTTGACCAAGTTCGGGAGGTGTGATGCAAAACCAGATTTTACATATATATATATATATATAAATATGTATGTACATATATTTATTTACAGATAAAATGCTGACACTCTGTTTTGGCTTACAAGTGCAAGTTGATTGGATTTGAGTAGGTCTTGGGAATTTCAAGAGGGAAAATGAGAGGAGCTTAAAGGATAAGTTTTGCAAAATCTTCAGAATATGAGGGATATTGTGAAGAAAAGGAGAAAGTAGTGCAACCTTGCATAGCAGGAGGTAAAGGGTTGAACTATAAATAGTAACAACATGAATCTGTCAATTATAAACTCAAGCTAGTTTCCTGTTAACAAACTATTTTCTATCCACTCTCCAGTATATTAAAAAATCCCAAGCCAAACCAAAAAACACCTACTATATCTGTAAACATTAACTTAAGCTTTGTTAATGTTTATCAGAATTCCACATGTAAATGAGTCTTATTAAAGCAGCTGAGGACATAGGGTAGCAGAGCTGCATAGAACAGACAGTCTATAACTTTTTTTCCTGTCTTGGCCTCATAAAATGAGTTCCTAAAAATTGGAATCTGAGCCTTTACAGAGTCATAGCAACCAACAGAAAAGATTTTTCTTAGTACCTGTGAACTAGAATTCTATTTATTTTTTGTTTTATTGGTTTGTTTGAATGACAAATTTTTCTTGGGAATGATAGTTAAAATGGTTTTACAAGCAGAAAACTGTGACCATTTTTCCTGAAGAAGGGAATGCCAGCTGCAAAGTATGCACTTTACATGGAAAGATGCTACTTGTATTTCACAATGGACTCAGTGCTGGCTGTCTTTACCTCCAGCTGTACTAAGTCTTGGTGGTAAAATTTATTGAAATAATTGGTGATATTTCCTGAGCTGGTTAGTTTACGCTTTTCTAATAACCACTGAAGAGAATCAAGTTTTTCCAGTGTGTGAAAGGTATCATATGATAAGAGGTCTGGAAAAGATTAGATAACTCTTGTCCTGAAACAGCCTTTTCTTCTCTATTGTCTATAAGGCATTCTGGTGGATAACTGAGAGGTAGATGTCTACACCATAGATGTATGAACTAAAGAGTTGGATCCGTCCTGGAAATTAAATCATTAATTTAGAAAAATCTGTGCTAATTTAATGATAGCTTCATTAGGTACAGAATGTTGACACATATTCTGAAGGGAACACGCACATTATACAGAAGGTAGCTAGGACTGCAAAGACTGTTTTTCCAATTTTCCACCTACATGATTGATGTAACTGCTAATTATGGATTCATTGGTAGGGAGAACACCTTTACATTGCATCAAGGCCCATACGAAAATAAAAAGTGGAGATTTCCTTGTTCAAAGAATCATGAAAAAAGAAAACCACTTTTGACCTGATTTATTCAAAGAATGTCAGTGGGCGTTTTCAGAGAGATAAATGTGCTCAATGTGTGTCTGTAGTAGTCACCAATCTCTTCTGCATCTATTGATGACAAAGGAAGATTTGTCAGCATAATTAGGAAGGGAGAAAAACCTCTGCTTTCTCTAAGACAGACTACAAACCCCACACTCTTTTCACATATCTTTGTGATGATTGATAGTATCAGTTCATTGTTTGGATCGCATGGGTATTGGTCAAATGTTGTTTTTAAGTGAGCTCTCCTGTCTCAGAAAGAGAAAAAGAAAATGGACGAATAATTAAGAGGAATAAAGGGTGTCATGATGTGGAAAAGGCACTGGAAATCCACTAAATAGATTTTCCTTTCAACTTCTCTCACATGTTTATTTTCTATATTGATAGACTGGAACACATGACACACGGAGAATTCACAGTCACAGTGCCTAATCTTTTGTTATATCCCTTAAAGGAGATATTTTTCCATTCTATTCTTTTGTCCTTGCAAGGGCCCTGCTAAAATGCTAGAGAATAATTTTGAGTAACTGTGGTGACCCCGTTTGGTCAAGGAAATGGTGTTTTCAAAAGATAACAAACATATTCCCTATTCAGCTTTTAATTTGCTGATTTTAATCACCCTTCTGGAGTTGAAGATTGTGCAATTATGCTGTCAGCTTATCAGTTCTATTGCATATGTGCCATTGTCCCAAGTAATCTTTGAACCTAGCAGTCAGTTTCAGATGATTCCATTTGAGGGAGAAGCAGGGCACAGACTATGGTCTCTCATGTCTGGGAAGTGTGGTCAAATCGTGTTAAATTAGATATTCATCTTTTCCACCAGTTCCCATGTGGGATGATGTTAGAGCCTCAGTCAGGCTGCACACATAATACCAGACAGCTAATTATCATGCTTAGAAGTTCAGCATAGCAACAGCATGGGGAAAGGTTTTTGATAAGAGATGTGGGTGAAGGGGAAAAAGAAGTCATAGTAGGTAATGAGCTTTCTTTCTAAGGCAAACTCACAGAAAAATAGCCATTTTTCTTTTCTTTTACTTTATTTTTTTCTTATTCACAGTATTTTTTTTTCAGATTACAAATCATTCACTTAATTTCTAATTAAAAATACAATTAAAATTTTTTTTGGTCTAAAATTGACTTCCAGTTAGATATTGAAAGGGGAAAAATTTGTTCCCTTTATAAGAAACCCAGTTAAAAGACAGAAACTAAATGTAATGGTATTCTTTGCCAACTGACAACACAGCAGTTCAAGGTTACCAAACTTTTTGGTAGACTTATGAAAAAAAGGTGGTGTAACTTTCTAGCCACCGTTGTAGGAAACAAGGATAAATTCTACTGTTTTCAAGAGACATATACCTCCTGCTTAGACATGCCATATTGAAAAAAATCAGATACTTTGAATACTTGATTATATCTAAAAAGATTTCTATGATGCAATTTTTAAATGACAGTTATTAATTGAAGAATAATACATGATTTTGTTTCTGTTGATTTTTTTTTGAGATAAGGAGTAAAACACTGTGAAGTCAAGTAACACAAGAGAGTATCTATGGTAACTTTAACAGTATGATCATAATATGATTTTTTAAAATAGATACACAATTTGAATTCAAAGTACTTTTATTATTGGAATACAACACATAATCAGGCTTACAAATCTAATAGGTATTTTTAATGAGTCAAATACATAGTTATATGTACCGATTTTATTTCTAGATAATATTTAATATTTGTGTACTATTTGCTTATTATAAGAATAAACTAATGAAGTAGTTTTCTAAAAGTAATTTTCATATGCAACTTAGCAGCTTCTTTTTCCAGCAACTTGCCCAAAATCACACAGATTTTCTCCCATGTCTCTCTGCAGCATGACTTAGTGAGTTATATTGTGATACAGGACATTCAGGAAAGCAGAAAAGCCAACACAATAGCAAGAAGGCAAGATGTTATTTATATTTTTTATCACCAGCTTTATTGGGTCATTTGTGCTCTATTTCCTGTTACAGAGGTCAGTATTAAAGCAGATGCTATAATAATTAATAGATTGTGTTTTCCCACCTATGAAAGGCCATGGAAATTTTCATACCAGCTTAACTTCTATCTAGAACAGAAATACTTGAGGGAAAACCAAATACTATATTTTTCTGTAGTAAGTAAAAATATTGGGAGATGTATATTCGTAAATAATAGCGTTTAGTAAGTGGTGGAAAGGCTTTAAACACTTTATAACAAAGCAAATTCCTTGTAAACATAGTTTTCAGGAAATTTCGTATGCAAGCTATCCACGCCTTTTCCTGACAATGCATTGTATGATATCTCTGAAACCACAGTTCTTTATCCCAGCTCTAACACTTACAAGGATTATAGCTATCTTAGACAAATGGAAGGCCAAGGTTTAGTCTTTTTTGTTCAAATAAAAATCGCTGAGGAGTATTACATGTAAGACGGTTGGATTTAAAACTGTGTGTAGAAGTCAGCACAAAGTGTAGGAGTTGGCTCAGAGTGTGCCTTGAAGTGTGGTGGAATTTGCTTTCTCAAACAGACCACTGAGCACTCATATTTGCACCTCATGCTCCTTATGTACTGGACTGTGCAAGTTTTTCGAACTTCTTGGAATATAAAAGTGTTTTTCCTGAATTAAGTTCATAGAATATCTCCCATAAGAGATAAAATCAGTCCAATGAAATTTCCCTGGCTTTGTTTTTTATTGAGACAGATAAATTTTTTTTCTTATTTCCCCAGTACGACAAAAGATGTTTAGCTTTTTAAAGCCCTTGTTGTAGTAAAGAGTTTAGGTAGTTCTTTATCTTTTAAGAAAAAATATGTCTAAAATGCGCATAATTTGATTGTTATAAAAGCTCATTTAGATTAATTTTTATCTGGCATCATAAAATTATCTGACAACAGGTTTCTCATATGCAACCAAGTGAAATAAAAATATATTCCTTTGAAGGCTGAAAAGGGATATAAAATCTGAAAGGCAGACACAAATAAATTAGATTCATCCTTGGATGAAATCTAGTGCCAATGCATTTCATATTAGATATGAATATTTATATATTAGATACAGAATTTTCAATCTTCATTTCTCTCACATTTCTAAGCAGTCCAGACCCTCAAATTCAGTAGTGGAGAGGATTCCTTAATAAATCATTCAATAACATTTTTTTGCTAAGATACATCTTCTGCATTTAAATGTATCTGTCTAATCTAAGCCATTTCTCAAGGCTCATTGTACAGTCAGTAAAATGAAGTTCCCCCATAGCCATACCCTATCTACTTTTCTTAGATCAGCTACAGTAGCTCTCTTGTACCTTCTTTTTTTCCACCAACCCTAGAGGGAACCTAACTGCCAAATTAAGCTAAGAGTATAACGTTTAAATGGTTAAAAGTAGGGGCAGTGAAATTTGCCTTCTGTTACCTTTCTATGTTTTTGAATTATGTGGAAGTATTACCATTGTTATTAATGAGAAGATATCATTTAGTATCAGCTAGATCATAATTTGATATGGATGGGCATTTTTATTTATTGCTTGTTTCCTGCATCTCTAGTTCATAGATTTTGAGCCCCTTTTTTTTCCCATCAAATCCTTTTTTCAGTATAAAAATTTGACCAATGTCTTATTGGAAATTTTTCAATGGTTTGGGTGTGTTTCTTTTTGTTCTAGTTAATTAACTTGGAAGTGAAAGTAGCTAAACAATACCAGACCTTGAATAAACCAACATGATTTTAACTCAGTGTGAAAAAAACTCCCATCCAAAATAAACAATGTGGTAATTTCTTGAAATGATACAACATATTCTGTTAATCATTAAAAAAGCTCTGTATGAATAACTCCACATTTGAACATTCAGGTTAAAAATGTTTTGCACCTAGGTGCTTCATCTGTCAGGGATACAAAAAGACATTTCATTGCTTTTCCTTCAGTAGGAGAGGTGCAATGATTTATTAAATAAAAACAGAGGTCTTACTTGCTATGTTTCTAGCTGGGAAAATATATGGAAGATGAAATGAGATAAAAAGTATATCTACTGAGGTTTTGCCTGGAACTATAATTTAATCTGTGGGTGGTTAGAGTCTGGACTGCCCTGGAAGGATGTGCTGTAGGAGAGCTTGAGAGGTTTTCAAGCAGCTAAGCAGGAAATCTGAACTGAAATTAAAGGAATTTCCTCATTTAAGATGAAGAATTTGCAATGTTGGCTTTTCTGTTTCAATGCTTGCAGAGATGTGAAGAATATTTTCTGACATTGATATGGTAAAATACTACATTCCTTAATCCCCAGGTTTCTCTGTCCTCAAACTGGGTCAGTGTTCTATGTTATATTAGGGACATGGTTTAAGCGGTACACTTGACAGCACTAGGTTAATGGTTACACTCAATGATCTCAGAAAGTGTTTTTCAACTCAAATGATTCTGTGATTCTATGATTCTATGTATATTTGCCAAAAATGGGCTTGAATGTATCCAATTTTTGACTTCTGGAATGTGCTGAAAGCTATTTTTTAGGCTTCCCCTGTTGTTAAAAAGAAAGAGGGTTTCTTTAGGAACCGATTCTACCCACCTTACAGCAGTGGTTATGGGAACCTGCGTTGTCAAGTAGTTCTCTCTTGCTAGTGAATGCAGAAGGAGGTAAAATAGTGAATTTTAGAAGTCATCTGACACATAGATGGCTGCACATGGTAAGATTACTTGCACCCCAAAGTTCTAGGTGCTACTATAACTTGACAGTGAGAATCTTCCTCCTGCCTTCAGAAAACAAGTCTGTTTCACATGTAAACATTGTCCCCAGACGAATCCAGCCACTTCAGAGGAATTGTACTCAGAGCTGCTGGACTCCTACCAGAGACAGCCATGTCCTTTCTCTTCCTTGGAAACTGTCAATAACTTTGCTACAATATTATTTTTATATTGATAAATCCTTTCTTACTCTCTCTGTTAATAGTTCCATAGAGAACTTAATAGTAAAAATTTCCTGTTCATGTGTGCATTACATCACTCTGGCTGGAGCACAGTGATTCATTGCCAGCTCATGTATCTTTAGAGTATCTGAAAAACCTCTAGTTACTTTTGTGAATGTTCAGAAAAAATGCACTTTTCAGAGATGAAATACCCATCTGTGAGGGTTCTCACCCAATAAGGCAGAAAACTATTGTCCCTGAAGGCCAGTTTCAGAGAAACATCTGTCTCCATCTTAATATAAGTAGGCATTCACAACTGACATCACAGAGGCTGTTTCTTTCAGCAAATCATTATTTGCTCCTACTATGAAAACCTAGTGTGGTCTGTGCCTCATCTTCAGAAGCTGTGTCAGTTTCTGTTGTGATACTGCTGCGAATTCGTGCTTTAAGTTTTATTGCCATAGTTTGCTTTGGCTGCTACAACTTTAGGTGGATTTCTTTAAAGATTAACTGGATCTGTTACAGCTTGGCTGATGATTTCCTAACAATTTCTTTTGGTGCTTCATAGAAAATTCTAGTGGTTTTAAGGACCTCTGCAATGCAAAATAATAGCAATTTTTTAATTGTTGTTTTGACTCCCTTTTTTTGGTACATTTTTTTATTTGTGACTGAAAAAAACCCCAAACCCATACAACCCCCCAAAACCACCAAGAGTTAGTCCTGATATTTTTGCCAATTGCTACAACTTCAGGCATTAAATAATGGAACCACTAGCCTTCAGTCTTTCTCTTAAATCATTAGAAATATGGGCAGGCTAATAAGAAAATATTTGTTTCAGTCCTAAACAGACTTTTATTCTAGAGAATTGTAATAATAATTCAATATTATCTTTCTACATAGTTGAAAATACTGACATTCTTAAAAAACAATAATTTGAAATAGCATATGAACTTTAAAAGCAACAAGACCATTTTAGATGACTGCTGACTGCAGCATGGGACTTCTCTTTGCTGAGTCAAATAATGACCTCTAGTTTCCTTTTACAAGAAAGTTCATAAGAGATGAACCTAATTTTGCAATGTTACTGTGGAAAAGACCCTTTGGCCTTCAAGCTTGCAACAACAATATACTTCCTTGTCTTTTCTGTTGTGTAATTAACAAATATTTGTTCTCACAGCATTTAGACTTGGGAGAATTACTTCTTGCTTATGGAAGTAGTTTTTTGAGACCAGTTGAATTTATTCACTTAAATTAATATTATCTTAGTAATCAAATACTACATGACTGAACTCCAAACAGCAAATGTTTTTCTTAGTTTGGATCTATATAGGACATAAATCAATGATTATTTTATGACTATTGAAACAACCTAACATTTTAAAATTTCCATATTTTAAGCCAGATTTTCTCAGATCTGCACGTTGATTTTTGTGTTTCCTATGATGGATTTTATGTATTGTTATTTTCATTCAAAAGAATCCAAACAATTTACAATGTGAATTGGTTCCTATTAACTTCAACCCGAAGTTATATATATATATAATTAACAAGGCTATATCCATACTTACAGCCAAAATTATAGGTGATGGGATACATCTTAAACCTTTTCTTTAGGTGGCTTTAAAGACTATGAAATTCTCTTGTGATCAGTGAAAACTAAATTTATGTGGTGGTTAGGTATTAGCACAAAATTAATTTCTTTGTCTATAAATTCCATCTTGGAGCTTATGAAGGATGACAGAGCAAAGCTCTACCCAAGTACTCTAATAAATCTCTTTTTAGGGTGTCACGCTTTTATAGATGGCTTAGATTAATTTCCTGTTTCATGGTTTGAGTATATATGACTTTTCCTAGCTCCATGACAATTTCTGTGATCTGTTACTACAAAGCACCACTTCTGTTCTGAGTACTTTGTCCTACATCTTCACTAGGGCATGCATATAGAATAGCCTTCCATTTGTTTGATTCTGGCTGTTCTCTGTCCCACTAACAAACAGCTGGATGTAAGGCCCCAAAACCCTCACTTGATGAGACTCTTAAAAGGGCTTATGTTTTTTCACGTACTCTGAGTGAGATGCATGGGAGAAATACCAGCAAGATATCCTAAAGAGGTCAAAACAACAACAACAAAAATTACTGGCAATTTTAGAAAATCAAAGAACTTTGGCAAATGGTTAGAGCAACATTCAGTCAACACAAGACACTTCTCAGAACATTAACTTATCCCATTCAGCTTAGCAAACTCTAAGACTGTCTGATTTTAAATTATGCAAAATCCTGAGACAAGGGAATTAGAAGGAGAAAGAGAGAAAGACACAAGAGACATAGAAAAGAACAAACATAACTACCACTTCTGGTTCCAGTAGTGTTCAGCTGATAGAAATTCCAAGAGGAAGTAAGGTCAAGACACATGCTTGCCTCACGTCTCAGGTTAAATACCCTTTGGCTTTTTGGGTCCTTTGCCCGGGTGGGATTTCTGGTCTGGTGACCACTTAGGAGCTGGATGAAAGGCTTCAGAGGTGGGGTATGGAGCATTGCCTCCAGTGTGCCAGTGGTTGGCGGGGCTGGGATGCACTCCTGGGCTGGGGCAGAGTGTATGGGGCTGTTCATCGCCTCACCAGAGCAAGGCCTGACCGGCCCCTGCCCTCACACCTGAAATGTTTTGAGCCAACAATCCTTCCAGTCTCTCACATTGGAACACTTGGATTCATGATGCTGGCAAAAAGATATTTCTGCTTATTTTGAGCTGAAGTCTGACACATCAAA
This sequence comes from Coloeus monedula, assembly GCF_965178545.1. Lineage (NCBI taxonomy): Eukaryota > Metazoa > Chordata > Aves > Passeriformes > Corvidae > Coloeus > Coloeus monedula. The sequence goes on from NC_138822.1 coordinate 68,769,368, forward strand.
ATCATAAGTTGCATTCCTCCAAGTATTTTTCTCATCCCAGCTGGGAACTATAGATATTTTTCAATGTGGGCAGGAATATCTGGATGCAAAGTAATTTTTTGGAACATGTGTAATTTTGTGTTCTAAGCAAAATAGTGTCTTTTGAAGTTATTAGTTATCTGATTCATTTCAGGCCCTATATTGATAGGAAAATTGAAGGCAACAATGAACAGTCAGAAGTCAAAAGGGAGCCCATCTACAATCATATCTGTGAGAGTGGAGTACACCGGTGCTTGTGTGAGGAAGATTGTTGAGTGATCTCTGAGACCAGTATTCATCTGCTGGAAGTACTGAGGAAAACTAGAATAAGAAGTATCTCTAGTAGAAGAGTCAAAAGGAGTGAAATTGAGGGAAGAGGCATGAAAAGGACTTCTGGGAGCCAGGAATCTTAAAACAGATAACAGATGTCTAGAATGTATGATCTAACAACACGTTCTTCTCTCTCTCCATTTTGTGTTAGCTACTTCTTTTCTTTTTTCATCTTCATCTTAGATTTGTAGTACTGTTTTTTTTTTTTGTTTTTTTTTTTTTTTTTTTTTTTTTTTTTTAATTGGGAGTGTGCTTTTAGCCTCGGAAAATCTTGGAAGCTGAACTTTTTCAGTCATTGTTTGCTTTATGCTTCCTGGAGCCCCCTAGTCACCTCTGCTATAATGTCAAGGTCACAGAATAGCAAGTTAAAAGGAGCAAGTGGAACCAGAAATGCTTTTGGATGACAAAAAGCAGAATTTCTCTGTGAGGAAAGCACCATCAGCCACAGTTGTCCTGAATTAAGAACTATCCAAATAGCAGAGGTTATTTTTTAACTGTGATGATCACTGTCAACAATTTGACCCCAAATGAGCTCGTAATGAAGTGAGATTAATTTGAGTTGCCAGATCCTGAGTGATAAATCACCATTTTAACACCCATAGACATGTTGCTTTCATGCCCCTCCAGGTAAAGAGAGTGCTTAGGGACAGTCTTCAATTGACACATCTCCTCTCCCTCAGTTTTTCCCACTCTGGTGGTCTCACCACTTTTGTAGCCTTTGCTTTTCTGATTGCTTCACTCAGCTTTGGTCTTAAGATTAGAGTCGATAGCTATGGCCAAAAATACAGCATATGAACATATATAGGGCCTTGAGAACTATCGAGACCAATCACCTTCTTTCCAGAGACTTGATGTGCAGACGCTCCCAAAATGTGGTTTCTCATCCCATCAGCCTAGAACCTGAAAGAACCAAGAAATACCAGAGCCAGTCATGTGGAGAACCCTTTGTCAGACACGAAGGGATCAGGATGGAACTTGTGGACATAGAGGAATACTGGGCCTTCCACTGTAACAGACTGCCCCAGTTCCACCAAGACCCTGCTTCCTGCAGGTACAATACTTAAACAAGGCTATATTACTTCTGATGCAGGTGCACTGAGAAGGTAGAGAGTGAGGAGAAAGGTAATGGAAGAGGAATTTTTATTTGGGGTTGTCTTCAATCCTGAACTTCCAGCTTCACTTCTTGCTGTAGGCACTGTCAGTAAGAAGCAGTCTGAGTACCAGGAGAGAAGGCAACTCCTCCAAGAGACAGGACTGATTGATTTTGTTATCTGTTCAATTCTGACCAAATTTGTATTGGTATGTCATCTGGTAAGGGACAGAACTGATACAACAATTCCCTGAGGTTTTCCCTGAACCGATATTCACTATGACCCAACTGAGAGAAATGTACTACAAATCTCTCATTTGCATTTAAAAATTTGCTGCTGGAAGAAGAACAGAGAAAGTAAGCTCACTGGAGTTCTCTATATCCAATAACCTTGTAATGCAGGATTCTGATTCCTCTTTGTTTTTCTGAGAGTAATATACTTGCTAGGTTTCTTTGTGTTGCTGCTTCAACACTCAATTTTATTTCTAGCAGGACACTGACAGAAATAACACAGCTGGAATGATGGAAGCTGTAATTAAATGTGGTTTTGAAATTAACTGTAAGGGCAGGCAGCATCATCTTGGAGAAGAATACAAGTATTAAATGAAGAAATATGCGAAGTACCATTTATATTTGCCTCCCTAGGTTGTGGAGTAACTTGAAACAAAGAAGAAATCCCAGTTTTCCCAACCCCCCATAAAATTGTAAAACTTTTCAGTCCTTGATACATAGCTCTAGATATTGCTGATAAAAACCAGAGGGCAATTTTAATGAGAAGAAATCATAAATCTAGGATTTAACTCCTAAGAAAACAGATCAGAAGCTAAAGGACAGCCAGGCTGTTTCTAGTTTAGCTAGATTTAATAGAAAATAAGAATACAAAACACTCTGTCCTTTGCCAGATATCTTTGTCAAGAAAATACCATTCTGAATAAAGGACAGTGTTTTGAATAAAGAAGAGAGTGTTTTGAGTCCCATGAGAAGAAACTGTGCAGTTACCAAACCTGAGGACAGCCATTGTGCCAACAGCAATGGGGCCCAGGTCCATTCCTTCAGATTTAGTCTGTTGCAAAATTTTTGCTTTATTTCTGGCTGTGGGTGTTAGAAAGGCTGTGCCCTCTCTTTGTCTCTCCCTCAGCTCAGAGATGAATAGTGGTTCCATCCTTCAGCTTGAAGGAACCTGTTACAGTTCAGGAACTCTGTTAGGAGTTTCTAATTGATATTATGACAGAGATATTACGAAGTGCTTCAATATCTAAATCTACTATGAACTGACAAGGCTGTTATTTGTTCCTACAAATATCAATCATAAAGCCTTATAATCAGAAAAAGATGAGAATGTTATGTGATGTAACTCTGCAGAAGTTCCTCCACTGACAGATGGAGACTTAAGGAATAACACATTGGGGTGTGTGTGGGGTGTGTGGGGAGTCAGGAGGGAGGCGCAGAGAGAGAGAGGGGGAGACAGAAGAGAGACACAGAATTTTGGGGAGATGCCATATGCGTGGTGCCATCCTGACCACCACAAATCACTCATCTGGGTTTTTTATGCTTTTTTTTGCCCCCAAATTGCCTTTTAGCATGGTAGGGAAAGAAAGCGTGGGTTACCACAAGGGTTTTTTAAAATGTAAATTGATAAGAAATTAAATTTGTTTTAGAAGCTTAAACAAAATATACTATATAGCTGCCTAATGCCCTTGTTTAATAAATTCTAAGTGCAAACTGCTGACAATGTGGACTGTATGAAAAAGGGCATGTTCCAGTGAGGAGGCACTCACTAAGGGCTGTGGAGTCCTTGCTCTGTGAAGGCACACGTGCAAGTCTGCTGGGAGAAACAGTAATACCTTCTTTCTGGGCCCAGGGAAGCTTCAGAGCCCAGACAACCTGTAAACCAGAAAAAAAAATCAACCAAACAAATGAGATCAACCGACCAAAAAAAGCCCAGGATCTGGACTGTGCAGCAGGGGTGCTTTAAACTGTTTGGAGGACAACAGCTTTCAACCTGAGCAGGAACATTGCTGCTAGTAAAAGTAATAACAGCTCATGCGGGCTGGATTGCAAGACTTAGTAGTGAATGTCAGTCAGTCGTTCTTTGGTTTTCTCTTTTAGATAAAAGTATAATTTATTTTTAGCTGTTTTAAAACATAGGTATAATACTTGAGATACAATAATACATAATGGGATTTAAAATATAGATGCCAATGAAGCAGAGAGGGAACAAAAATCCACTAAATTGAGGAAGACTCTATTATCATTAGAATATCAACAGTGTTTTTAGCAAGTCAAATTTTTTGTCACTTCTAGGTGGTCTCAAGCCAGTTTCTTGGACAACTTTAATAATCAGTGACATTAGTGGGGACTATATTGATTGATGAACTCTGTTGGTTTGTTTCTTTCCAGTTCTGCTATGAAAATCTAAATACATCTCCAGGTAACCCAAGAGAGTAACAAAAATTATTTATTATTATTTTTTCTTCACTCTCTGTTGACAGTGAATTCCCAGAAAAATAACACAATACAGTAGGCCTGAAACCAATATTGCTAATATCTAGGCAATCTGTTCCACTCCTTTCCTATTATTAAAACCTGTCTTTTGGATCAAGCCAGTAACTTAAGAGAGGGACCTAATGTAACTGTGAATGCCTGCTGAGTTGTACTAACTCTTGTTTTGGTTGCTAGCAGGAGAGTTGGCTTTTATAAACAAAGATATTTTTCATTACTTCATTGTCTGCATTTTCGCATACAGCTTCATTTTCCTTAGCCTCAGTTATAAAATCTAGGAGTTTCTATGCTCACTTGCCAGATGATGTTCACTTCCAGTATGAACAACAAATATGTTAGGAAAACAAATTTGGAAATTTACACCAACATTAGTTTTCTGCATTATTGCTCATACTAATGTATTGCCCAGTTACATTTACTCGTGTATTACCTAGGGACAGGCTTAGGCACAGGTGAGTGATGCTGAACACTGAGTAATGTGTGTAGCATTCTCTGAGACTCCTTACAAAGCCCACCTCTTTCTGAAATTCTAATGCAATAATTTCTGTTCTTACCCATCCTGGAGACATTCTGAAATTGTGCTGTCCCTTATCCCTATCTTATTACCCAGAGTCTTCCTCAAGCTTTCCCAGCTCTTTTCTTTACCCTGACTTCCACTGAACTATTCCAACCTGCTAAAACTCTCACCGACATTTCCCAGACTCCTGCCCACCTCCAGAACTTCCTGGACACCTCCCAGCTACTTGTACAAAAATACTGCGCTGCTGAGCAGGAGAGCAGATCTGTTCAGGTATCAAAGTTTAAACAGCAATATAATGGAATGTATAAACTTGGATTGAATAACAGTCTGCAGATTGCAGGAAGTGCTCAACTTTTTACAAGTGCTTCCTGGCTTTTATTAATTGGAAAGCATATGACAAGGTAATTCTACTGGGAGTTACAATAGCTATTGCCATACCACAAAACTAGAAAATGGAAATTTTTTTTACTGTTCAATGGAACATATATATATTTCTCTGCATCAGAAGAGACTCCTTACTTAAAGGTTCATAGTCAGCATCACTCTGAGGAACAGAAGTTAATACCCAGTTATTTTTCAAACTGTCTTGCTCTGTGATAAGGCCAATTATTTTCACTGTGCTGAGACATCACAATGCTAAGCAAGAGCAACATATAAAGTATTTGTCTGGTGTATTGTGCATTTGTTTTTACAAAATGGCCTGTTCACACTTTCATGTTCTTAGTACCTGTTTTAAACCTGTATTAAAATAACTGGAAATTTGTGGGATTTTTAGAATGTTTTCTCAGAGCAGCTGCATGAAAATTTGTCTCATTCAGAAATGAGTTAAAGTGTAACATAAAGATAAAGCAAGACCCAGTTATTAATTTAAATTTGAATTCCTCTGCAAATTATATCAGAAAAGAGAGTTCAGAAGTATGCTTACTCTTAACTGCTTTCTTCCACACTTTACGTCAGAGAAGCTGCAGTTACAATAGTTTGTCCTTCCTCTTTACCTGTTGCAAGAAAATTCCTGAGATGTAGACATAAAATCCAAATCAAACAAAAAGGTGTAATGGCACTTCAATAGCACTGTTACTATCCTGGAATGGCAGTGAGGGCACTGAGGTGCCCTAAAACTGCAGATGAGTGTGTTTCAGAATGTGTGTCAGTTTTTTACTCAGTATTCTGCCCTTATTTTTAAAACCCCACAGTACAACAAGTGCAGCCACATCCTGTGCCTGGAAACAGGAAAGTACTTGGATATGAATTTGAGTTTCATTTCTGGGGTTTGCCAAGAAAATACAGGCATGAAACTACATAAAGGAATAGTATGGTGGATTCTTCTTTTGCCTTTAAATGTCTTGATATTGATAAGGATTTCCTCAGTGGCCGTGAACTGACAGCCTTGGCTTTTGTAGAAAATATGACTTAGATATTTCCCTCCCAAACCTGTTGTTATACACCAAGCTGCTGATACAAGCCATGGGCAGCAGCAGACCTTTCTGTGCAAAAGTGCAGGAATCAAATTGTTGTAGGATATTCAGGTACAGTTTTAACCACTGGTAAGATTTTGTTTGATCTTAATTTGTGCTTTGTTCACAGAAAGAGTTTATTCAGGAATTCTGTTAATCATTCCATGAAAATGTCAATGCAGGAGATGACAGATAGGACACAAATCCTTACTGGTCCTTCAACTTTACTTGATTCACTAGTTACTTGCAGCTTTGAATATGGACTAGAATAAAAAGTACCTGGAATAGGAGTGCTTTGGGCAACTGTATTACATCTAGGCTTCATACAGGTGCACACGGTATGTCTAAAAGACTTAATATAGTGGCACTATTATTACTGACTCTGCAGTAGTCCTTATTCAAACTGACATCAGCTTCAACAGGGATTTTAAACAAAAATTACTCTTGCTAATCCAGTGCCCATTCTATACCACTGCCATTACTTTATTGATTTTTGTATTTCTTTTTTTTCTTTCTAAGTTCTTTTTTTTTTAAATAAGCCTATCTCTTTTATTCTGCACAAGAATCCTAGAAAAGAAAAATTCGTAAGAAAACTTACTTTAAAGCAATTATTTTTGAAATGTTAGAAGAGGCCCTGATTTTTTATGTCATTCATAGTTGTGTTTGTTTTTATACAGAACCCCAGGAACTATTACAATATTTATTCCCAGCCTTTCAGTAAGCCAGAAAAATGAATGTGGGAACCATCAAGCTAAATCAGACCAGTGCTCCACTGAATCCATGTTACTGTCCAATCTCTAATTAAAACCAACTGGTTCAAACTGGGATACATAAAACTACAGAAGACTGTGTTTAATGTCCACATCTTCTTGACTATTTGTGTCTGATCACATCTTAAAACTCATTTTTAATGTTTGTAGTTTCTGCTTTACAGCTGACAGCTGTATTTTAAACACTCACTCTCTATACAGCATTGTTTCCTTATTTTAGCTTTTCCATTAAAAATAAAGTGAGAATGCATGTGGCAAAGAAATCAAAATAGTATTAAGTTTATTGTGTTTTTCCTAGACTTAGAAATGATTAGTTACCACATGCTGGTGCTCTTAGAGCACTAAAATATTCTAGACCTGCTGTCAGACCAGCAAACAGTAAAACACTGCTGAGTTCTGATTAGACATGCTTGTCTAATCTGATTAGGTGACTCTTACAGTATTAGATATGTAATTGATATCGTTCAGATTTTAGTCAGTTGATATGGGATACAGAAATTCCAAGAATGTGCACAAGATTGAGTGGGACTTGTAGAGTTCATTAGTGTCTGTCCAAATGGCAGCAGAACTGCTCTAACATCTCTGGGCGTGGTACGCCTAGTTCTGTATATCACTGCAGTACAAAATAGCTCCTCCGGAATTGTCGTTGACATTTCTGATCACCCTGAAGTGCCATGTCCACTCCTCTTACACCAGAAGGCAATTCATGCATCTCCAAGGAATTAAGCTAAAAATCAAATGAAGATTGTTTATTTCTTCAGATAAAAGGGTCCAGGTATTATCTTTACATACAAAGATACAGACACCACAGATGCTTATTTTGCCAACTACTGGTCCTCTTTTTATTTATAAAGAACAAAAAATTTTTTTTTCCTGTGATATTCTATGTAGTAACTCGCAGAAGTTGTAAGTAGAAAACAGTTATTTTCATTGTATTTCTAATCTACAGATATAATGTATGTTTAATCTGGGTATTAAGATTCTGCAAAATTTTATTTTTAGTCATGCCATTATTGGTAATTTTAATGGTGCTCTGACAACTGATCAAATATTAATGTCACTCTTTCATATTTATACACTGCCTGTACTTCCTAGATATCTTTATAATGTTGTGACTTTGAAAAGTTTGCCATACTCTTTCTCAATAGAAAAAGGATCAGCAATTTCATAACACTAAATAATGTAGTAGGAAACCTCCTTTCTGACCTGGCTGAAAAGATATTTTATGCAGTCTTCTGACTGTCTCAGTAGGCCTGAAAAGAGAAAGAAAAAAGAGGAGAGGGAGGGAAAGAGAATCCAAAGCCTATTCCAAACATCAAATGCTAATTGCAGCTAAAGAAAAGCACCTGAATTTCTGCCACAAAGGGAGAAGAGTGTTGCCAGGAGCTTTGCAATGACCATTTGACATTTCAGCTGTCGGCCCTGCTGCATATAATCACAGGGTGTATTTAAGTTCTACAGCAATTGCAAGTCTACTAAAAATGTAGTATTCTGACATCCATCAAGCTGAAGGAATGACAGGTAAAAAATACATATGAATATAAATTGCATGGTGCTTTTTGTTATAAAAAGTGATTGAGCTTGCATTTGAGTAAGTTTTTTCATTCTTCTTCTTTGCAATCCTTGAAGTCACTTGGTAGCAATAACACAGTTGTAATTGTTTTATGAAGCTATTATGGGTATTTAGCTTCATAATGACTACCTGTGCACTAAGAAGACAGAAATTTTTTCTCTGTTGCAGGATGAGAGCCTTTGTGCCTTTGAAAAGAGTATGCCTTTTCCCTCAGCATGTCACACAGTTTCAGGGATGGTTTTGGAAAGAGATATTTGGAAATCCATAGCTCTGTTTCTTTCCTATTCCATTGGAAGCTATCTCTGCTAACAGCAATAACCTCTGCTTCTTCACATGATGACATCCCCAGAAGAAATGTCTTTTATGCAACGTCTTCCAGATGAAAGTCACTGAGTGGTATATGTGGCAAAGCCTAAAGAAATGGAACAGAATGCCAGTGACATTGGGTAGAATCCCACGTCACAAGCAAATAGCAGTTGCTTACTTGTGGAATTCTGGTTGAAAACTTATCTTTGAGTGCTAGGGTACTTAGGTAGGTCCCTGCCCAACAGAACATTGATAAATAGGTATAATACGATGTATATTCATTATTTTACTCAGACAACAATAATCTTCACATCATACAAGAATTTTATAGTTAAAAGTCTCAAGTAGATGGTGCTATACAGACAGAATGTGGGAAAATTGAATGAAAAACATAGTTTTAGGTCACTAAATCAGGACAAACTTTTCCATTGTAGACTGAATCATAAATTTTCTTTCTGTTCAGTAAATGCCTTCCTTGAAACACATTTTCTTCAGCTCCATCTCAGCGGTGGTGAAGGGATGAGTTTGAAGGTCAGACCTTAAGAAGTTCCTTTACATCAATACTTGCAAAGATATAGAATAAAACAAAACTGTTCTGCAAGTCAAATTTGGAGCATTGCAGACACAGCTAAATGGGATTATTAACAACAGCTTAAAATCATGGTTGTGCTTATTCCTTTAGACTGAATATACCTTGCTTACCTAGTATAATAGCTTGATTTCTGCTTTACGGCACTTTACTGGGTCTTGGAGGCGTAGTTTACAACTAAATCTTAATTTCTAATTAATTTTGTTGGAAGCTGTGTCTAAATTATGACACAGAAGTGAATGTTCTGTGCATGACTTGTGTACCCATTTGGAAAAGCACAAAAACTATCCACCTTGCTTGCAAACCTGGTTTTGTGTTATACACATATACCTGAGTTTACATGCAAAGGTACAGCTAAAATAGTGTCTCCATAACAAATTACTCCTGCAAGCATTATGAGAATATCAGCCCCAAGGCATGCCAAAAAGGAGACTCAGGACCACCTACTGCAGCATTTTTCTTGAGTAGTAAGAGGGTAATGAAACTCACTCACCCTTCAAGATTTGCCTAATGCCGTGAATGTAAGAAGACACATCTTGTGTTCTGATGTACACAGAATCTTGAGAGTAGTCACAGCTACCACAGATGAAGACTGAGGGTAGACTCTGGTTTTGACTGTGTTATGAGATGTGTTAGTTCAGTGTAGTGGCTAGAAAGCTTCTAAAAACAAGGCTGAAATTAAGGTTGCTTTTCTGTTAATTAAAAAAAGACAGAAAGATGATATGAAATGCAGGGCAAGAGGCCGCATACAATCCCATAGCTGAATATTTCTGAGGGGAAAAAGAGAAAGAAAAACAGACTGACATGAAGGGTGCCCCTATATTAATCTTAAAGCAAAAAAATCTGCGGTGACTACTGATCTGAGATGCTTTATTCCCCATCTCTAGCTGTTAAGTTTACAGATCTCAGCTGGGCCCATTTGGTATTTATCCTTTCTCTAGGGAGAGAAGGGAAAAAACAGAGTACAGACTTCCCAGTCTTTGAAAGCCCAAAATAATAGCTGTTACACTTCACATTGGCTGACCTCTGTGAGTGAGGACAGGCCTCCAACTGGCTCAGATATTTTCTCAGTAGAGATGTCAGTGTGCTGCACATACTCCACGTTACTGAAGAAAGCCTTAGGCACTTCTTAGTAATCAGGAAGCAGCTTTCATTTTCATGAGAAGATTCCCTCCAAACTGCACCTGGCAAATTAAGAATTGTGAGTTCACTGTGTTTAAATTGTGTGACACTGCCAAACCTAACAAATAGCATTACTTCATGAACTAAACATATCCTTTATTGTTGTAGTTCATCAAGAGATGATGCCTTAAGACGGCTCTTCAGATAACTCTATAAACACTACAAAATGATTACTTCAAAATATGAAAGTACAGAGAGACTCTTCCTCATGGCCTGTGCTATAGATTTTATGACCAAGATTTTAGCTGCAACTGGTCTAGCCATTTCCTTTCAACTTCAGAAATATGAAAATGAATATGGCTTAAAAACTAAGATTGATTTTTGTCATGATAGTATGTCTATCTAAAAACACTCTTCTCTGTAATAGTGCATCAGTCACTTTTTTAGGGGCTGGGATAAAGTTTAATAAGGCTGTATCATAGAAAGAAGAAGGGAAAAAGCATGACAAAAATTAAATCAGCTTCAAAATAAAATTACTTCATACTCCAAAATGTGTTACTTTTTAGGCTATATAAAGACCTCAAGGAAAAATGAGAGTGAATATTGAGGAAAAAAATATTATTTGCAATTCCTCTTTGAATGATATTGAAGACTTAATATTTAGGTAGCAACAAGAAAACAATGTTCTATGGCCATGTAAAGCACCTAAATTTGTAGATGGATATCAAAGTGTGGAAAATGGTGGCAAACACGTTCCCAGGATTGGCGTAGTGGTAGGCTATATTTTAGATCCCAGTCCATGAAAAGTGAAGAGAGGCTTGTGAGATCTATTTACATTTGCCTGGGATGGTATGGGTGGACTTTAGATAAAAGTGCTGGGAGTTAAATGAACTGGAGCCTCTTGAGGCTGGGGTGTGGAATATCTTCCTTTTACAGTTACTGGTCAGATGAATATGTTCTATTTTGCAGCTGCTATATGGCCATCTCATATCCATTTCTAAGTTCTGACAGCCACTAGTGTGAGGTTCAAAATTATTTTTGTTCAAGACCTCTTCTACCGCAGTATTGATTTTAGTGTCTCCAACCAAACACAGCAGAAGTTGAAAGCATGCAGACTGGACCTTTTGAAGACACCGATACCAGCTGAACATCTTGTGGGAAAAATCTCTGTGCTTACATGACCATGCTGCTCTGTGTTACATATCTTGGAAACATACGATTTATGTTGTGCAGGAAATACCGTAACAGAGCAGAAAACTAAACAAACAGCAGTCATTCCCCACTCTCAGCTATTTCATCGGCTTTCTGCTATTGTTACAGATGGCTTGACTAAAACCAGAAAGAAGAGAGTCTGAAGACCTCTCCTACAGGAAAACCTGCAGAGCAGCATAATGAGTAAGGAAATCTCTGCAAAACTCTGTTAGAGGGCTCTTCTCAGTGACTCCAAATGGGGAGAGGAGGAGGTAAGATTTACTTTCCTGTACAGGGTCACAGCAAATTCATGTGGATACCAGCTGCAGAGTGATGTCAAAGTGATCCCAGGCAATCAGTTGCAGAACAAACCATTCAGACATGGAAATATCTAACAAATTTGCAGAAAAGATTATCCCTGGGGGGAACCCTCAGGAGTCATCACACACGTTCCTGTTATGAAAAAAGTTCCTTGTAGGTTTTTAAGGTTAAATGACATCAAGGCCCTCCCAAAAAAACCCCAAAACAGATCATCAGGGAAAGTGTTTCTGATTGTTAGAATATCAGAAAAGTGTTACCAGTTCAAACACTCTAAAGGACATTTATCTGAGAAACCGTATGACACAATTTATTGGACAATGACCTGCATACACAGCAAGCTCCTGTCTAGTTCTTAATACTGGGGTCATGAGGAGGGGAAAAAAAAGTTTCTATGAATAAATAGAGTGACCACAGCATTGCAAGCAGAAAGTTCAGAAAATGAACTTAAATCTTGTGGAAATGTGATTCACAAAAAGAAAATTTCTTTTCTGAATCACAGAGTAGAAGAGGTATGTATTCCTAAAACCTCTTAGAGTTTCAGGTACATATGAAGTCTCTGCATGGAGAATACTTTACAGTTTACTGAGCATGAAGAGTTGTCATTATAATCCTACCCAGTCATGGTTTGATGTGCATATTGTATTCGACAGCAGGAGGGCTAGAGGTGTGGCTTCTGTGAGAAGCTGCTAGAAGCTTCCCCTGTGTCTGATAAAGCCAATTCTAACTGGCTCCAAAACTTGGTCACGAGTCAAGGCTGAGCCATCAGTGATGGTGGTAGCACCTCTGGGGTATTTAAGAAGGGGGAAGGGTGACGCTGCGATACCAGCAGTAGCAGTCAGAAGTAATGCATGACAATAAGTGGAACAACTCTGCAGACAAGGTCAGTGCAGAGGGAGGGGGAGAAGGTGCTCCAGGTGCAGAGATTCCTCTTCAGCTCATAGGGAAGACCATGGTGAGGGAGCTGTGTCCCTGAAGCCCAGGGGGGTTCATAGAGCAGAGATCCCATCGCAACCCATGAAGATCCCGTGGGAAGGCCATGCTGGGGCAGGCTCCTGGCAGAACCTGTGGAGCCTTGGAGAGAGGAATTTTGTGGAGCAGGCTTTTTAGCATTACTTATAACTCCATAGGGGGCTGATGCTGGAGCAACCTGTTCCTGAAGGACTGCAGTCTGTTGAAGGGACCCATACTGGGGTAGTTAATGAAGAACTGCATCCCATGGGAAGGACTCACATTAGAGAAGCTCATAGAGAGCTGTCTCCTGTGGGAGGAATCCCAAGTTGGAGCAGAGTAAGGGGGTGAGGAGTTCTCCCTCTGAGGAGGAAGGAGCAGCAGAGCCAGTGATGAACTGGCTGCAGTTCCCACTCGCTATAGCCCTGTGCTGCTGTGGAGGGAGGAGTTAAGAAAGTCAGAGCAAAGTTGAGCCCTGGAAGAGGGAAGGAAAGGTGTTTTAAGATTTAGTTTTTACTTTTTCATTCTGCTACTCTGAGTTTATTTGTAATAAGTTAAATTAATTTTCCTCAAATGGAACCTGTTTTCCCTCTTTTGGTAGTTGTTGAGTGATCTCTCCCTGTCCTTATCTTAACCCATGGAGTTTAGTTATATTTTCTCTGTCTTGCTGAGGAGTGAAAAGATATAATGGCTGTAGTGGGCACCTGGTGTCCAGGAGAGGTCAACCCACCACTGTGTGTCTCAAGCAGGGTGAAATTGTATGTCTTTGTTTAAACTGAAATAAAAAAATGCTGCAGTGTGACAAACAATGCATAAAGAAAGAAGAAACATAAAAATATTTACTGGAACAGGGTGGACAATAAAAATATGTAAATATTGTGTGAAACACATGAGAGCAAATTCATTCTGAAAGAAAACACTGGCTGCAGTGTGAAGACTTGTTCTTTCATAACATGCAGCACTGGGCTGCAGTGAGCCCAATGTTAATTGCTAGTGTTGTTTCTGCCTTTATAATGTATATATATTAAATTTATGTACAACTGAATTCTTCAAGAACTGATAAGCCACAACTGCATCTGGAACATGTGAAGTGTCAATAGCATATCTAATTATTACCTTGCTTATAAAACTAGCACTAGAAGAACAACCTTACAACCTCTAGAAGAAAAGCAGAATGATATAAGTTGTTGTAGTGGGATCAGTTTGAAGCAGGCAGAAACACCAAATTAGTGTAGTGCTTTTGGTTCAAAATACTTATTACTTGCTTATTTACCGTCTGTGAGATAAGAATTAGGAGAAAGCAAAGCAGGCACAAAACTTAAAAGAATATAAAGAAGTTTATTAACAGACCTAAAAGAAAGAAAAAAAAGTCAGACTAAACCTTCAGAACACTTCTCCTCCCCCCACCTTTCTCCCTTCTCCCACTAACAACATAAAAAGAAAACCCTTGAGATTTTCAGCCATTTTACCACTTCTATAACAACCTTGTTCAGTTCACTTAGGGAGAGGAGTCTCTTGCTCATGCTATGGAGACATCTCCACAAGAAACAGTTCTCTCATGGCTTCAATGTCACAGTGAGACAGCTGCCTGGGTTGGTTCTCTGCTCACATGTGAGAGTCCCTTCCCCTGACTTTCAGCTTTCCCCACAACTGCTTTCAAGGGTTCAATCTTGAGCTACTGGGGTACCATTTTAAGGATGAGCTGTTCAGAAGCAAAGGTCCTCTTCACCTATCTCTGGGAGCATCTTCATCTCTAGGACTATCTCTGGGAGCATCTTCATCTCTAGGAACAGAGGTCTTCTTCTTCTGATTTGGAGCAAGAGTCCTCATCACTTCCACCTCTCCTTGTTCAAACTTCTCATCAAATTACAGCTTCTTTCAGCACAGGTACTTTTGCTCACAAGTACAGCTTGAACACTCCACCCCCCCAATCTTTCATGAAATTACAACGGGTACTCTGATGTATCATAGTCCATCACCACCATAGTTTAACAACAGAATTTCAGCTTCTAAGCATCTCCTCTTTCTCCTCCCTCAGGGTTTCAGCTCTTCTTTCTTCACTGACTTTGGTGTCTCTATGGTGTTTTCTTCACCTTCTCTCTTCCTCAGACTCGGAAGAGGATTAATGTCTGCAGGCTCCATCTGCTCTGGAGGAAACTTAGAGCACTAAAGGGTTAATCCTACCCAGGCCCCGCAGCTGGAGTTCTCCTATGGCTGTTGGTCCCATGATCTTTGCTGGGCAGCGGGGCAGCTTCAGATGAATTTTCAGCCACACTGGGGCAGGGGGTGGGCGGTGTCGAGCCAGGCCACTCTGTCTGCAAGTAATCAAGGATGTGGGAGAGGTCATGGATGGAACAGGGCCGCATGGCTTCAGGATGGCTGTGTCCCGGCCCGGGCTGAGCACGGCCCAGCATGGCCCCACCCACCCGGCCCCACCCCCAGTTATCTGTCCCAAGGCTGGAAGCAAGAGAGCTTTCCCGGGGTTTGTTCATTCTTAAATGTGGATCACAGAGGCGTGTCAAGCTCCTTAAGTGGCTTAAAAAGTTGCCAGCATTCAAACTAGCCAGATGATAGGTTCTGTCAAGTCATAGAGGAAGCTGTAAGCACCTCTTTGCAAGAGAATCACTTCCGTAGCTATGCTAACCCATGACAGTTGTTCATCAGGCATTTGAGTTTCAGCTGCTAGAAAGGCAGACTGGTACACCTGCACCACCTTACATCAGTTTATAATTTATTTTATATCTTCTATAGTTGAGGTATTTCTCCCCACCTTTGTATGCTCCATGGGCTGCCATTATCCTACTGCTGACTTTTCAAACACTGTTAGATCTTTTTCCATCCTGCATTTGGAAGCAGATTCCCAAGATAAGAATTCCTCTCTCTCCAGCCAAATGCATTTTTTTTCATCTGTGATGCTTCCAAAATCTTCTGCAAGAGTTATGTTACTGATATGTAGAGTATTAAGATGAGAAGACAGTATCTTTGTTGCCTGTACTGCTTCATCTGGCTCTTTCCATCTGTTGATTCCCGTAGACTGCAAGACATTTTCAGCCAGGGTCGTAATTTTCTTCTGTGTTTGTAAACAACATAGAGCTGGGATTCCAGCAGGGCTCTTAAGAGCTGGTAAACACCAACAGCACCAAGCAACAACAAAATAATGCATGCAGTAGAAATACTTTTGTAGATGACTCTATCTTTAAAGGAGAAGATAGTAAATATTTTTCCTAATTTTTTTTGTAATTTTTTTTTTTTTTGGTAATTAAGTGGAAGGTGTTGCCAGCATGAATAAGCTGAAAGTGCTGCACTGAAGGGATTTATCGCCAACATGTGGTTTAGAAGTTTGACTTTTTTTGAGAGAAACAGCTAAATGAAATCATGGGGGTTTTAGTGAATTAAACAGTAGCTGGAATCTATGCAGGTAGTCTTTAATAAATGGGAAAGGAAGTGAAGATACAAAGGGGTAATATATACAGTGAGAGAAAACGGGAAGGAAGCATTGTCTAAAGTAAGAAAATGGTTGACAGAAAATTATATTAAGTAGTGAAACAGATGTAGGAAACAAGAAAAAATAGAAAGAGGAGTTTTGAGGGAAGAATGATCACAAAGTAGAAATGGGTATTGTAGAGTTAAGAGTATCAGTATTTGAAAACATTTAAGATGACTGTCTTTCTGAAGAAAATGTGGGAAATTGAATAAATTGAGTATGGACTATTTCAGCAGTCAATTCAAAAGCAGAATAAAAAAATTAATAATAGAGTTGGTTTTTTTTTTAAACAAAACAATCAAAGGAGTTTGCAAAAAAAAATTGAAAGAACCAAAAATTTAAATCATAATTAGTGTAGTTTGATACTAAAAACAAAGGAAACAAACAGATCATGTTTTACATCCTTGTAATCTAGAAAACCATGTTCCACATCTAAATGTGAAAGATAAAAAGACGGTAAACTATTGATGAGAGCTGAAGCCCGCTACAGGGGTATTAACTTTGTTACACAGATGACAGATTTTGCCTGATTTGAAGGCACACATGTTAAGATGCAGTTATTCTAATACCCTTTGGATAAATTTTTTCAATTGTTGTTTCATAATTTCTGTGGGGGACCTTAGTATGTAAGAGGATGGAAACAACAGAGAGATAATCTGCATCAGGCCCATGGTCCATCTAGGACATTTACTTCAGGGATATTAGAACTAAAGGAAAACATTGAAACATTTTATATGGTTACAGTATTAATTTATTCACTAAGATACCTCTAGTTTCCATTTATTTTCTAACTTTGTTTTTATTTGTGTGTGTTTATGTTGTTTATGTTTCTTTGTTTCTTTAAAAAAAAAAAAGTACTTCATGTGTCAGCCAATCATTGACTAGACATTTTTCAGAGAATTTAAACTGTTGGTTCTTTTTTCTCACCAGTAAGAGCGGACTCAAAGTTGGCAAATTGTAAAGAAGCAACTGCTGGTATGTATATCACTGGTCAAACAAAGATCACCCCACATTTTGGGACAGACACTTTGTGCAACCACCAACGACCACTGAAGACCTCTCAAATATGCCTCTGTGAGCACCTGGAACCTGGACTGTAAGATAAGCCCCCACAGTGGGAACTTGAGATAAGGTAAAGGTGGTATTATTGTCTGAGTGTAATCTCAGGCCTAGGGGGAGGTTAGCAAAACAGGGGGAGAAGTATATATCGGTGATAATGAACACAAAGAACACCCAATTTATGGGCCACCAACAGTCTCTCTTCCCCCTTTCTTTTCTATTTCTTTCTATTTCTCTACCTCTTATTTTATTGTTAAACAAAATCTGTACTATTGAATTTGGCATATCATCTCCTTTACACCTTAATTTGGGCAGAGGCATCTCTCTCTAATCAGATCTTAATAGTCACCATGCTGAGAGCACGACAAGAAGTATATAGTTTGTGAACTATCCATGTAGTCTACCATGTAGTACCTTATCCTTGCTTTCTTGATGAAAAAACTGGGGGTGAAATTTCAAAAAGTTTTCTCCCTTAATTTTAGTTTTGCAACTATAAATTCAACTGAAACACCACCTAAACCTGCCATCTTTCAGTTTGAAGCCATTCCTCCTGTCCTATCACTGCATACCCTTGTAAAATGTCCCTCTTCAGCTCCCTTGTAGGCCCCCTTTAGGTAATGCAAGGCAGTGTGAGGTCTCTCCAGAGCCTCCTCCCTTCAGCCTCCCTTCACAGGGGGCTTGCTCTCGCACTGTGATCATTTTCATGGCCTCCTCCAGACCCGTGCTAATAGGTCAAATTCTTTCTTGCATTGGGCGCCCCAGAGATGGATGCAGCACTGCAGGTGGGATCTCACCAGAGCAGGGCAGAGGGGCAGGATCCCCTCCCTTGCCCTGCTGGCCACGCTGCTCTGGATGCAGCCCAGGATGTGTTTGTCTTTCTGGGCTGTGAGTGCCCATGACTGGGTCATGTTGATCTCCTTGCCCACCAATACCCCCAAGTCCTTCTCCTCAGGGCTTCTCACAATCCGGTCTCCACCCAGCCTGTATTTGTGCTTGGGATTGCCCTGACCCAGGTGCAGGATCTTTCGCTTTACATTATTGAAGTTCCAGAGGATTGCATGTGTAAACATCATATGTAAATCTCAGAGTAATTTGTACATTTGCACAGGGATGTGTTCTGCTCTCCGTTAGAGTGAAGACACAACATTCTTGTCTGAAATAACATTACCCAAGGCCTTAGTCTGAGTTGACCCCTTCTTTTTTGAATAACCTATTATTTTGAGGAGTAGCAGTAAGCTAGTCTTAAAGCAGAGGTTAATAATCTAATATTTCAGGCTAATAAAAGTGGGGACTCTGAGTGGGATGAAAGATCGAAGAAAACAGAAAATCCTGGGTGAAATAGTAAAAGACAGATAGTAAAGACAGACATTACAATTAGTAAGTACTACTGAGGTGACACATGGTAGCTTGTTGGGGCCCTCCCCCGCCGTGTAGCCCTGGCAGAGGGGCCCTGAGGGCACAGACACGGGGTTTCCCTGCCCCTGCTCAGCCTCGTTCCCATGGGTTGGTTTGTGTTCCCTGCGCGGGCAGAAGGACCCTCGGGTCCCATGACTGAGCAGTTCCTCGGCAGAGCCCCGGCCATGCGGCTGGGGAAATAAACATCTCTGAAACAGCTACCAAGAATCTGTCTGTCCATATATATTTCCTTTCCACGGGACTCCTGGTTTGATATATGCGTGTTGCAGTATCCCCGCTGTAACAGTAGCTTATGATTAGTTTTCTGAAGAGCAAATCGGAACTACTACTGTCAGTAGGAAAGAAAAATAATGACATAAAAAAGAGCATGCTGGCAATAAACAAACACAAAAGGTGAATATGAATAATAAGATGATTTATTAAAAAGTGCTTTGAATTCATTTTGGAATTCAGGGTTTTCGGATAAAAGTTACAATTTCTGCCAACAAATGGAGGGTTTACTTCTATTTATAAAACAAATTGGTGCATTGTGAAAATGTGTACCGCTGGTTCAGGGGCTTCACCTTAATAATTTTTAAAGGTACAGGTTTAAAAGTTGCACAACCGTAAAATAATGTGATAAACTGAAATTCTTCCACAAGATGACAGAGTGTACCATTTATACATCTGAATAATTCAGAATACAGTAATATTTTGTAATGCAAAAGATGCTAAAAAGTGATATGGAAATTTTGGAGATAACTGCTGTTTTTTTCATTGGCTTTAGTAGGTTTGGGGTTGATCAAGACAAAAATCTTCATGTGAAGGCAACTATGAGCTAATGAAAAAATAGCATAAGCAATTGATAGAAATACAAAAGGTTTTTAATGACAGTAATCCTGTCTTAGAATGTAGGTCTTTTAAAGACTGTTGAGAATTTTCTGCTTCTATCTGTGGGGAGAATTTGGTCAGATTTCAGCATCAGAGACATTCTTCACATCATGAAGTCCATATTTAGGCACAAATTCAAAAGCTGTTGATTTACTTGACAGAAAAATTTATCTCTCTGCTGCTGAAGCAATTTGTGTTTCCCATTGGCTCCAAACAGGAGTTGGAAGAGGCTATGTGGGAGAAGGTAGTTGCTGATCTCTCTAGCAGACTAATTCATCTTTGCTGCTTTTTAAATTAATTTTTCCATCACTGCCAGATCAAGCCATTTCAGTTGCTTATCAAGTTATCAGACCACAAGATTTCTAAGCCAGGTGTGCTAGCACAAGGCAACTTGGTTTAGATAGCCAAGGCAAAATCTATGGATTTTGTAAAATGGAAACAAAACTGTACAAACAAAGTAAAATAAGCAAAAAATAAAATTACCCTCAAATCCAATGCTATTATTGAAAGTATCGCTTCATCAGGTACTAGTCAAAGTAGATTTCTATTTGCATAGGTAAGCAATTTCAATATGGTCGAACAGGGAAGAGCATTTTACTCTTGCGGCACAGCAAACTATTTCTTTTTGTGCTTCCCCCACCCCCACTTCCTTCAGTCCTTGTGTATAATGCTATCCTTTCCCAACTTACATTGTTAATGCTGTTTTCTGGAATAGAAGAATATATCCCTTTTTTTTGGCCTGAAAAACAATGGACAATATTTCCAGACATTAGGAAAATTGTATGCTAAACACATTTTGGATCTGAAATGGCCTTAGAACATTTATTTCTTATGCAACAATAGCACAAAAATCTTGATGCAAATAGAAACATTAAGTTCTGGGGAAACAAACCAAATGATCATAGATTTTTGGCTGAAGTTATCAGCTTGAAGAATAAGGCCTTTGGCTTAGTGTCCTACTGTTGGCAGGATCCAACTTTTTCAGGGTCTATCAGGCTCTGTAATTTCAGGTTTGGAGATTTTCCTACTTTATCACATGAATTAATTTCTCTCAAGCTTCTGTTCCATACAGTGCTGTTCCTATAAATGATTAAGGTAGAAGAATAAGGTCATCATTCACTGAATTGCTATGCTTTTGCAGAATGAATTCTCATCTAGTATTTTAATTTACATTTCTGTTGAAATAAGTGAAAAAGAGTCAGAAGTTTTCCTGACAAAGGCGATGTGCCATTCCTTTTTTACAGATATTACAAAATGGTATATATTAATAGATTAAAATGTAGCCAGTTTTAGGGGTAGTTAGAATGTTCAGCTATGTACGCTGGCGTAATGTTATCTTGTTTTCTACCTCTGAAGGATGAGAGCAATGAGTCCTTAGATTATATATAATAAAATATTGTGGTACAGCGATGTTATGGATTGTTAGTTCAGTTTTGATAATGCTGTAGAATGTAGATGATGATGTAGGTAACACTGCAGGATTTAGGGCAGGCAGTGGAAGGAGAGAGAGAAAATAAATTTGACTCAAACAAGTAAAACAGAGAGTTCTTCATCCAAAAGACAGCTGATTAGAGCAACTCCCTGCCAACTGATATTGTGAACAATAAAAATTTACATGGATTCAAGAGGCAAATGGAAAACTTGATGAAATAGAAATTCACTGAAGATTAAATAATGTAGAAACCACTTCTAACTCATGAAGAGCTGAAAAGACTCTGAGGTTTTAGGCAGAGACATTGTATATCCTTACTGTGCTCTTACCCATACTCAGATATTTGCCTGTCAGCCCTACTGGAGATTAGATTGTGGGCTCAACAGACTTCTGCTGTTATCCAGTGGATAATGTTCCTATGTTTTAGGAATTGCAGTTTAATATTTACTAATACAGTAAATAATTTTCATGTACCATATGTTATATATGTATATATAAAGTATCCCATAGCTGAAAAATAGATGTACACCATAAACATGTATAGACCCTCATTTTTTTTTTAATGTAATACTCCATTTAAAAATATTGATCTCATTGTATCACTGGGTATCTCCACATGAACAATAATTAAATGACTAGGAAAGCTTAAACTGAAGGTGCTTAGATTTTCATATATGAATCTGTATGCTTTGTAGTGCCTTCATTTGTCCAGAGTGAAAAATTAAACTTCTCTGAATACAAGATGTCTTCACTGGCATATCTAAAATAAAGCACTAGAGAATTTTGGTGGTGTTATGAATGCTTTTTTTAAAGGAAAACATTTTTCCAGCCTAAAGAGAAATACATATGGATAAGTTCCTTTACAGTGAAAATCAGTGCAGACAGAAGGATCTACCCATACAGATTAAACTGCGGGGCTGCATTCCAAATATATTTGGCAGTAAGATATTGTTTGTCTGTCTATCTCTCTATCTCTCTATCTCTCTATCTCTCTATCTCCAAATATATTCCAAATATTCCCTGCCACCTCCACGAACACACCGAAGGTTTTCCAAACACAAAATGTGGTCTGTGGTATATCATTTTGGATACCTTTCTGATGGCATCCCATGAACCCTTTAGCAACTTTTCTGTCTTGGTATGAAAAACAGCACCATGCATTATGGCGACAACTCATTGATTTATGAGCATTTCAGAGGACCAATGTGTTCATTTGGTATATGCAAGAACAAATTCTAGAAAAGCTCATGCATCTTTTGCATTTCTTTTTTTTTCCAGAAACATTGAAAAATTGAGTTTTAATATTTGAAACTTACAAGTAAACATATGTCAGCTTTAATTGTTTTCTGAAACCTGGTCCAAACATCTTGAAATCAATCAGAACTTTGATTTGGTCTTGGTTGGTCTTGGATCAGCCTTTTAGTAATCATAAAATAAATATAATCAGGCCACATTACCTCAAGACTTTATATTTAACTCTGTATTTTAGTATTATGTTGATCTCTTTTAACATAAATTTTATTTTAATGCTTATTCTGCATTCTGTGTGTTTAAATTGATTTCTTCTATTGTCTTTTTAATTATTAATTTCTAATACCTACTAGGGTTCTGATGTTTCATGACCTTAATGCCTCTATTTACAATTTATACCTTTCTTATAAATAGTCAATTCTGTTTTTTCCTTGTAATACCCTGTTTATGTGTATAAACATTTGTGGAATACCGAAGTAGTTTCACTGTAGTATTTATGCATGAGGAATTATGTGGCAGTAAAGTAAATGATGAGTGAGTGGAGATCACGTCTTTACTCTTTCCTTTGCTAAAGCAGTATCCAGCGGGTGTGATTAGCAGTGACTTTTTGTTCAGCATCTGTATTTAATCAGCAGTTATTTCCCCATTTCCTAGACTGGTTAGTATAACCCTTCACCACTTTATCTCTCTTCTCTGCCAACCAGTCAATAAAAGGAGGTTTTCTAGCTTTCTCCTCTATTTTTGTGGCCAGCCTTGATAAAATTTAAGTATCTGATTTTCTGTAAAAAAGTGATAACATAAGTAAGGTAAATGACTAAACAAAACTTTTCAACTCTTTCTGGAAGTTTTGTGAAGCATGGTGCAGTAGTGACTCAGCAACACAGAGTAGGTTGAAAATGTTTAATAATTATATAAATTTAATTCTAAGTTCAGGTATTAATTTAAGTTTACTGAAATTATAATTACAAAAGAATGGTGTTTTCATGCATTTTGGCATAACAATGACATTACTGTGTATCAAAACTTACGAATTTGCCTTAAGGGATTCTCAGCCTTGAATGTCCTCCTCCCTACCTGAGACAAAAGCGCTTAATCTCATCCTCCATGTAAGATGTGGATCAAAACTAAATACATATATCCATGGGAAATCACACAAAGAAACAGCAATATATCTTTTGAAATGATCTCTTGCGGGAATAATTAGCATTTGGCAATGATAATAAATTAAAATTTAATTCCCTATTACTTTCTTTAGAACTAGTCTCACATGAGTTCTGTAATTATATCTTGTTTCCCTTCTGCTCCCCATGTCTCTACTTGCCATCATGCCCAAATACTATAGAAGGATTTTTATCCTATGTGTAATACATATAAAACATCATTACCACAAGGATCAGGTTGAATTGGCCCATTTGACTATGCCTGAAACTGCACTTGAGAAATAATCAGTAAAAAAATCTCAGCAATTTTTCTTTCCTGTAGGTGAGAGGTTCATGAGACCCTGTGGAGATTGATAACACAATGAAACTAATGGCCTGTTCAGTGCAAGTCATGGGAGCTGGGGAAGATGCCAAGAAATTAGTGGAATATGGAAAAAATGTTTAACAAGGTTGCAAGTTAAAAGTTCAGAATCCTGTATCAAATATTATAATTTTAATATGTCACAGAACTGTCTTCTGTCCATATAAGTGAAGGATTTAAAAATGTTCTATATGGGGGCTAAAATCTGTCTCTAAATACTTAAGATCTTAATTGCCTCAGAGCTTAAAACCTTGAGGAAGCCTACTCTTGAAGTTCAGTGGTAACATAAAGTAAACCATAAAATAAAACTGAGAAAAAATGACTTAAATGAAAGTATTTCTTCACTCTGCAATATATTGCACAAGTACAGACAGTAAGGTAGCTATCATCCCTTAGAACTCTGCGACAAAATTGCTTGATAATGATATTCTGCTCCAAAAACTTTCTTTCTCTCATAAGAGTTTAAAGAGAGAAAAAGAACTGTAGTTCCTGGGTTGTGAAATAAATTTTAAGTCTTTATCTTTAATGAGGTTGCGTTACACATTACCCCAATTTTCCTTTCACTGAACTTCAAGACACAGCTGAATGCTACCATATAAGTCATTAAGGAATGTCTGGGGGCTGTTTTTTAAGAGTGGGAGGACAGAGGTATGTGTGGTGGTTTCTTTTTTTTAATATGTGATTTTCTTATCTGTTTGGACAACCATTACATCATAAAAGTGGCTCAAATTAAAGTCATTCTGCTACCTTGTGGCTGTAGCTTGAAATATCATGTGTTCAGTGGTTTAATTTGTAAAATCATCCATTATAATGATACTCATACCATTTGTTAAACTGCATCCAGAACACTGTACTGGAATTTAGACCCTTCCCAAGAACAAGAGACAACTTTCTTCTACTAAAGACTGAGTGTCAGAGATGGTAACTTCTCCTTTTTCCTTACCCTTCTTCAATCTCACATAGCATAGAAACAGAGCATGGAGGGAAAGTTTGCACACTACAGCAATTCTTTTGCCTGAACATATCTCAAACTTGATGAGAGCAGTCCAAGGTCAATCGAGAGTGTCATACATAATCCTGGAGAACTTCAATCTGTGACAGCTGTAATATTTAAATAAGAAAGAACAGCATTATTTCAGGATCAGAACTTTATGCACCATAGTGTTGCAGAGATCCTGCCTAAGACACCCTTTTAAAACTCTATATGCCTATCCTTCTTTTGAATATTTTTTACTCTTCTTGAAATAAAAAAAACCATTTAGTTCAGAGGAATCATCTGCTAGGCACTTGCAGTGACCATGTCTGTTATATTTCTTTATTAACAGTGGACAATACACAGTTTAAAGCATTTGTCCAGTCTGAGTGAATAATTGATCCATAGAGCTCTTCAAGACACTTCTGGAAAGTTCTTTATGTGCTACTTTAGATGCGAGAGAGATGTGATTTTGGAAACCTGAACTCGTCCATTACTTTCTTGTCCCTTGTCCTGAGGGCTTTTTAATGTGATATCCATCCTATGCCCAGATAAACATTTTTCTGGGAGTAAAACAAGACTGTATAACCCAATTTTAACTGAAAATTTTCCTTAAAATTATTTTTCATTAAAAAAAATTCATTAAAATTATTTTAAATTTCTTATCATAAAAATTGCTGTGTTGAGACTTTGAGTCTCTAGACCTTTCTAATTAGCTAATTCTGAACAGACTATGCAAATGTTATTTGAATTTCTAAGTGTTCAGAATGCCCCACTTGTGGTGCCCAACTGTGGTTGTGCTAACATTAAAGTATTGCTGACATAATATTTAAATAGTGTAGAAAGAGTGAGATGAGCCTCACAGCCATAACAATAACAGTAAGATAATTCAGGGTCCCATTCTGCTCTAGGTATTTTGAAAAAATACTTTATATAACTCTATGTGTTACTCTATCTTCAGATGACCTCAAAACATCTACTCACATTGAAACCAACTTTAGATCTGTCCTATTTGTAGCTACTTGTAGCAGGAACTGTTTGAGTAACATCATTAGTTTTTACAACAGTGTAAAGTAGTGACAGAGTAGCATCCTAATTGCATTATATTTCAAGCCACATTTTATAGCAATAATTTATTTGTGGTGATATCAGTGATGATAATAAATTAGCGCAATGAATCATTATTGCTTATGATATTCCATATATGCAGAGCAGTCATTCCATCATAATCTTCAAATTGTGTTGCATTGAATTAGATTTGCTGGACGAACTGTTTTCATCTTGTACTTTATGTAAAAATCCTTTAACAAAACTTCTCAACAGAACATTGTTGTCCTGCAAGGGTTTTAAATTATATTTAGAGATATTCAGCATCCTGCTGGATAGAGTCCACTAGAGACAGAGCTGTTTAACATAAGAGAAGAGAAAAGCCTCAATTTTTGATTTATTGATTCAAAATTTCATTAGAGGTTCTAAATACTAATTTTAGTACTATTTTGTACTTTAAACATTTTAAAAATTTTTGGTTTTGAAGCTGAAGGCCAAAGCCCCATTCTTTACCAACAAAAGAACATCTTACAGATGTAAGTACAGATCAGTGTCATACAGCAAGAAATTAAAGAAACATTTTGCACCAGAAGTTGTTTAAGAAAGTGTTTTTATCTGGGGAAGCTGCTGATAGAAAAGGGAGAAATTTCCATTCATGTTACAAATAAGGCATTTAGGTATGGAATGACACTATCATGTAAAACAGAAGACAAATAATTGTAGATTTGTATGGGGAGACACTGAGCACCATATTTGTACAAGAATATACATTTGTAAACATTGTTTTATATCATTATACATAGGAGATATTCGTCTGGCCTACAAATTATTGTTTTATCTTCTGGTAGGAAGCACACAGTATATATTTTACCTTTCTGTGGAATCCCATTCAGAATATATCTCACTGCTGACTTTTGGTGGCAAGATAGTTCTGTAATGTAGAAAAGAAATCTTAGAGATGAGGGACATGTGCATTATTTAGGATAACTTTATCCATAATAGCAGGGTAACAGAAATAATCTGCAACTGCTTTTTCCAAACTTTCAAAATAAATGTCTTTCTTAAAGCATGACTGCTGTATACTGGATTTAAGTTTGCTAATTATGTGTATTAGTCCCATTCTGATTGATGAGATATATTAGTACAGAAACTTATGAATCTCATTGATTTTTGACAGCATTTTAACTTTTCTTTGTCCAGTCTAGAGCAAGAGTTCCTTAGCAGGGAAACAGACTATTATTTTTGTGTGGATGGTATTGGATGAAAATACTACAAAGCTTAAGTTTGTGAATTAGATATGAGACCTATGTATTCCAAAAAAGCAGACTGAACAGCTTTTTTTTGGATGCATATCTCAAATCATAGATTAAAATATTACCACCGTGAAAGAGAGAACTAGAGAATACTCTCATCTAGACTTTCCCATATGTCATCTTTTAAGCAGCTGAACAGAAATTACATTCAGCTGTTTCTTCATATATAGAATCATCTTTGCATGGCTAAGTGAAAGCTATTTTCTTTTTATGCCCCATTATTTTAATTACACATGTAGTCTGCCATGAAAATTGTGCCTATTTATTATAACATCTTTGTGACTGTCTGGTGATTGGAAAATTCTCTTAGGTTTTTGTTATATTCATCAGTTTAAGCTAAAGTCAGCTTAGATCAGAAGTTTTCCAAATGGAGGTGTTTTGATTGTAATTATATTTTGATGCAAAGGGCACATTCATTTCAAAATTCTTACTCTATAAGTCATTGACTTCTCCAGTTTGTTCTCTTTCTTCAGCAAGGTAAAAAGCACAACTGCTACTAAAATTTCCCACTCTTCTCACCAGAACCAAAATCCATTAAGATTTTATCAAACTCCAATTTTTTCTTTGAATTATTAAGACCCTGATTTCATAACTGATAAGCAAATGGCAGGTGATCTAGTAACTGGATCAGGCTTGCTTCCATGTTTTCCATTCAAGCACCATCTGTCTCTGTATGATCAATGTAACCTTCTGTAATACATTTATTTTAACACTGTGTCCGTATCAATACTATGGTTTAGTATCTAGTAATGTAGAATGCATGGTGCACTCAAAGATCTTAAATCTTATGGTATTACTTAATGATTAAATTCAATTTCTATTCTTAGCATGAGAAGTTAGTGATGTAATTCAGTAAGTAGGAGCCTTTTGGAATTCTGTAGGAAACACGTGTGTTCTAATATGGTGATTATATATATTCACATTTGGTACCTATGATTCAACAATAGCTGGAGTAAAAAGTCATGTAATAAATTTTGGTGACATGATCTCAGGAGCTGCATCAAGCTGAAGACCATTATATCTATTGCACTACTAGAGAAGCAGCATGCTTACTACCTCTAACAACATTTACATCCTAAAATATCTATTTATCTGATGCATATTACAGTTGCACAATATTTATCTCATGTAAGTTTTCTATAGGAAAAGCTGTTCTTGAAAATCTGTAGGGATATTTTATCCTGACAAAAACTTTTTAAAAAATTGCTTGAAGGGAGTTAAAACAGTGACTTTTTCTGTATTTCTTTCTGTACTTCCCAGCTATATGAAAAATAAGCACAGTCTTCTTCAGTTTAAATTATTTGTCACTTGAAATAAATTACAGCCTATAAATACAGCATGTCTGATGGACAGTAAATTTTAAAAAAATTATCTTTCATGCAAGAACTGGTTTTTGTTCTGATTTCTAATGGGGAAAAAATCATGGTCAGAATATCTTGTCAGCTCCCTCTTACCTGCTTCCACAGTGTGAACGCCATGATCAAAATTATTAAATATATTTTATTATAAATATTTGCATTAAGCCTAGAAAACAAGGCCAGATGTTTGCTCATACACCTTAGGATTTTAAATTGTTACCGAATTTCAACCACGTTTGGAAGCTGAAGGAAATCTTACCAAGAAGAATGTTTCTCTGGAATTTACACATACACCAGGTGGGTGAGGGGGTGGAACCCAGGTATTTTATCCCCAGAACAAAGTGGAAGCAGAACTCATTTTCTACACATTTTATCTGACAGCAGATGGCTGCTGGCTAGTCCTGAAGAGAGCCACAGTACTGCTGATTGTTTTCCTGGTGAGGATAGGAAAGATGTGTGTTGAATTATACAAGTGAGAAAAGAAATACAGATTCTTCTGAAGCAAAGCTTCACTGATTCTGTTTACCACAAAACCATTTTAATTAAGGTTCCATTCTTAACCTATAGTCAGCAAGTAAATAATTAGCTACAGTTTATCTTTTACATCTGTCACATTGGACAAATGTTATAGTGTTGGATTGTGACGCAGTTGATATAATTTCTGCTGATCTTAATGTGACTAGACCAGGCTGGTAGCTGTGCAAACTGCATTCGAGGATGCTGTATTTATATTGTAGCCAAATTTCCCTGCTATGACTTAAGCTCTATTCTGTTTCCAGCATTTCTTACCACACTGTGCCTCATCTCTTAAAATATACAGTTGTAGAAAAATTCAGGTGAAAGGGACCTCTGTGGGTCTTCTGCTGTGGCCTCTTAGTGCACATCTCACATCAAGCCTCAGTGTACGATTCAATGTTCAACTGAGTTTTGCAATCCCTAAGAATGGAAATTCCACACCCTCTCCAAGCAACCTCTTCCAGTCCTTCAGTGCTGTCATGGAGAACCACTTTTTAAATATACAGTTACAATTTCCTTTGTTGCACCTTCTGACCCCTATCTTTTCCCCTCATGCATCTCTCAGATGAAAAGGCTAGAATGCAACTTGCGGTAGGGGAATCTGCAGTCAGGTCCTCTCTTCTTCAGGGACACATGCACAGAGTCACTTCAGATACTCTTAACAGCAGGTTCTCCAGCCCCTGATCATCTTAGCAGCTCGTCCTCTTCTAGATTCTCTCAGGTTTATCACTACCACTTTTTAAAAATCATAGAATCATGGAATGATTTGGGTTGGAAGGGACCTTAAAGATCATCTAGTTCCAACTCCCCTGCTGTGTGTTTGGGATATAGACTTGGTTGCTCAGAGCCCCATCCAATTGGCCTTAAACCCTTCCAGGGATGGGGCATACACAACTTCTCTGGGAAACTTGTTCCACTGCATCACCACCTTCACTGTAAATTTTTTTTTTTCTAATATCTAAACCAAATTCTTTCAGTTTGAAGCCACTAAAGGTTAGCTGTCTAAAACTAAACCCCATATTCCACAGGCAGCATAACAGGTTTCTAGTACTGTAGTGTCATCATTTGCATCAGTTTGTTGGTCACACTGTTATTAATACAGCCCAACATATATTTCATTTTCATACTGCAGAGGTAGACTCCTCACTCATGTTTGACTGTGGTGAACATCCCTCATTCACAGTTTAATTATTATGAGGCAGTTTTTAATAAGCAATGAACAGCTTCTTTCTCAAAGGGAGAATCCTCTTTATTTTTTCCCCCTCAAACTACAGCAAAAAAACCAAATTGAAGCACTAACCTAACACTGCTAGGTGTTTTGACCTGTGTACTTATAGGGTAGTGTAGATTTGAAGATGCTATTGCTGCTGCTCTTCTTGTGTCTTGTCTCCCTTTTGACAGTCTATATCCCATGATTACTGCATTTATTAACCTGAAGCTCACAGGCTCTGACTTCAGTCTTGTGCTCCCTCATAATTTAACACTGCTTTGGGGGTCTGATTTATGAGCAAACTTGCATTCACCTGTGGAGTAGCAGGTCCTCTGTTAGGAACCTCAGGTGAGAACTTCTGTTGACACATTTTTCCAGTAGGCTTGTTAGCGAACAGAGTCCTCCTGACTGGTTGTTTCTGTCTTTGAAATGCACTTTGTGTATCTTCTGCTTTGAAATGTCTGATAATGAATCAGCTTGCTCTCAAGGCCAATTTTACCTGGTGTAAAGGCTGTTGACCTGCAGGAGGGTTCACTATGTTTTGTCCTTTCTACTTTGGTAAGACACAGCCCCTTTCTACATGCACAGATCATGTATTTCCTAGAAATCCCACTTCCAGTTCAGTTGGCTGGGCCTTGGTCTCATTTCAGTCACATGGATCTACCAGGTGAGAAAAACACATAGTTTCTATGAGCCTGAGCCTCAACATTCCTTAAATCTTCTCAGTCTATATATTTAGGGGTTTTTATGTGAATCAGAATATTTAAAATGTGTTCAAGCTTCTGGGAAAAGTTTTCTCCTTCCGTATTTGATTCTTATTAAGGTGATAATATCTGATTTATAATCTCTGTAACTGTCATTCATTTCAACTTTACAACCACGTTTCCAGATGAGTTTCCACTGAGAGCTTTATGTTCTGAAACTGCGTGTTTGGTGTTTTCCAGGAATTTTTTATGGCCAAATATTAGAGCAAATTTCTCACAGTCAGTGTCTTCCAAACAGCACAGGAGTACTCACATGGTGGTGTTGGTATTAGCACACATCATAAGTTAAGTGTACTTTGAGATCCCAATCAAGGGTCAGGATGCATACTATCTTAGAATTTGTGCAGATGCAGGGAAATGATAGAGGAAACAAGTTCATTCAGCACTGATTTGTGTAAGCAAGTAGGTACCTAACACAGGAGCCATATAGGGCCTCTAATGAGGCATATTAGCCACATGCTCTTCATTTCAGCTTTATGTAGGTAACTAATAAATCAAGAAGAAAAATCTGTTGGAAGACCCAGGAAAAGTGAGACTTGCTCCTTCTTCTGAGGTTCACAGAATTACAGAAAGGAGAGTTGTATCTATTGCATCCAGATGTTGTGAATTAAGTGCTTGTTACTCCTCCATCATGTATCCTTAAATTTCAGCATGACCTACTGCCCCCAGCCTGTGGAGTTCCATAACATCCCTGCCTTCATTCAGGATACTTTGAATTCAGAGTATCACAAAAGTGGATTTCATCCTTTCAGCTTCCTGCAATTAGAAATTTGCTACAATTATTAATTTGTTGTGGCTGAATGAAAATTTTTCCACATACTTCCTTCTCTGAATATAACACTGGTAATTTTAAGATCCAAATTTGATTACAACATAAAAGAAAATGTCTTTTCAAGTAAATTAATATTTATAAACTATCTACATGAAACAGTTTTTCCATCTTTACTTAGACATATGCATTTTCTTCAGCAGCCACAAGATGGGAGTATTGATCCTTCAAGCTCTTGTTCTGTTCTTTGGTTTTTCTTTTTTACTGTTGTGCTCTGCCAGGCAGAGACTTAGAGAATGTTTTGTTCCTTCCTGAACAAGATCGCTGAAATGAACTAAACTGGAGAGAATTTCTGGGAAGTTTAGAGAGTGTTAGTCAGCCTTATTCCCAACATGAATCCAGGAGGCAAATGTTGTGTGTACATTAAAAGAGTTTCTTGAGACTAAGCATCACATTTCTCTGGTTCAAGTTTCAGAGTGGTTCTTTTTCACTTCTGCACTGATCTGCCACCTTTTCAGATAATGGGTTCCCTATAGTACTCTCACAAGGCTGTAAGGATAAGTGGAGCAACAGATCAAAACACTTTTGCTGCATTTACACGTGCAAGGTCTGCAAGTCTGAAAGAACACAGCTTATGTGATAAAACGACCAACTCTGAGTAATTTGGGGAATGAGAGCTTATGTTAAGAAAACATTAAGAACAAGAAAATTCCAGTTAAATGTTATTATATGGGCAATTGGACATCTACTTTTTCTGCCTTTAGGCTTATTTCTGGAAGGTTTGAGCATGCAGAGATGTCCTCTTATTTGTCATATGGCCTACAGAGCCTATGAGGACACTAAAGGAAAATGGACCAGTTCAAAATTTTCTGAGCATTGAGGAAGTTTAGATATGAACATCCTTGTTCTGTGCTCAAAGCATTCAAAACTTTATCTGCACAGAGTGTGACCCATACCCCTCTTACCTCTGAAACACATCATCATCTAAGATGCCTTTTATTTTTTTTTCAATTTTTCATTGTCACACCAGTCCTCCCCTTGTCCTTCAGTTAAAGAGGGAAGTATTTTAAAAAGCAGTGTGTAGGAGGTACTTGGATACCTTGTTACCTGTTAGAGGAGTTTGTATATGTATTCAGAACTCTGTGAACAGCCTTGAAAAAATGTGAAGCTTTAAAAATTGTCCTTATGGTGATCCACCTGCTACAAAGAAAAGAGAAAATGACTTCACCATTGCATGCTGGGTGCAGGTATTAAAAGTAATCAGACAAAATATAATTTCCAGTTTTGATAATTAGATGTGTGATATGAACAAGTAATATCCTAATATATTTTCCAAAGAACTTGACTCCTATTGAAATCATTAAAAGAAAAAGTAGGGTTTTTTTCAGAAGCCACAGAGAA
The DNA here is from genome assembly GCF_965178545.1 of Coloeus monedula. Classification (NCBI taxonomy): domain Eukaryota; kingdom Metazoa; phylum Chordata; class Aves; order Passeriformes; family Corvidae; genus Coloeus; species Coloeus monedula. Next base: position 68,802,486 of record NC_138822.1, read on the forward strand.
ATTTTAAATCAGACTGTAGTGCTTGGTGTTTTGTTAGTTTGTTTATTTTTTTAAGTAGCATGTTAATGTTTCTTTCTGCTTTGTTCTTTTCCATTAAAACTCTTAAAAATTATGCTGGTTTTAAACTAGTTTATTAATAGTAGGAAAGAAGACACCTTGTTTATTTGGTTAAGTTTTTTCTTTGTATAGATGATGCGAGTAAAAAACAGTTTAGCCATTACACTTTGCCTCGGTAAATGCCACCTTTTTAGGGTTTGACATCTGTACCTAGCTACAAATAATTAGCCAGCTTGGGTCTGCATTTTAACAAGATGACAACTTGAATCTTCTTGCTCCTATATTGTAGACACACTGAGATATTTTGTGCTAATGTTCCTTATGTGTATACAATAACAAAAACAAAGACTGAGCTGACTTGTGGCAAGCAATTACAAAACTGCAGCAGATATATTCATACTCTCCCCACATGCCTGGGCCTCCTGCTAAATCTGAAGCCTTGTCTTCCCTCACTGTGATTATGTTAGAAACTTGATATTTTGGCCTCTACAAGGATAAAATAAACTTTTCACAGACATACACAAATAGCTGAGGAAATATACCTCAGACTTAGACCCCCATTTAAGGAAATAAAAAGGAAGTCTCACTAAGAGAGGAGGAAAAGAAGTGTGGCATTTTCATGGCAAATAGCATGATGTCTGTTTGGCAGAAGTGACCTTGGAAGAGTATACTTTCTGCCCTCCTTCTCTAGTTGTCTGTTTTTTCCTTGAATATATAGTACTATGATAAATGGCTGACAGTATGCTTCACAAAAGACTAGTTCAGTGCCTCCTGAGTGTGACACTACAGCTCTTCAGTAGAGTGCCCTTTCAGGCCTTCCAAAGGCCCTCCTCAGCCATCTGGTGCATATTTATGCAGGAGAGGGACTAATTCCCAGGTGAGAAGCAGACATTGCACAAGGAGTACAGAATATTTAAAACTCATTGTTAGTTTGGCTGCATCTTGGGAACACCTCCAGAAAAATATGAATAGTTTTCCTTAAATGAGAACACTTTGGAAGTAAATGTAAAAACACTTAACCAGAAAATATAATATTGGAGATGCCACTTTATTTAAAAATGTTATCTGAGTGAAGGAACCACGTTATAGCACCAGGCTGTGTTACCTCTGTAATGACTTCAAGTGGGATTAGTGGTTTCTACATACAGTAAGATTGAAGGTAATTACGAAAATCATGTTCATATGTGTCCCCAGGTGTGGAAGGCTGAATTCAAGTCTTAGTTCCACACTCTGTGAAAGATCAGACCCAAAGGAGAATTACAAGCTAGGTGAGACAGGAGATACAAGTTGATAGGCAATGCCATGTCTGGGAAGCGTGAGAGGCTTCAACGAGCACCTCATTTTGGGGGGATTTAATAAGGTGTTTCTAACTGCCTCACAGAGGGGATTTTCTACTGATCTTTTGTGGATTTTATTATAAGGAAAACAATTCCATGCCTGCCTCAGAGCTTATGAGACAGTTTGGTAAGGTATTAAATGACTTCCATCTTTTATCTCATATACGAATCCATTAATTTCAAATGCACTGGCAGTCCCAAAGGAGCCAATGGTCCTTGTTAAATATAGAGTCCAAAAGGGTATTCTGTTTTCCTGAGATGTCACCCAAATGTAAGATATCATGCTATTGCAAGGGCAATATTGATGAGATATATGACTCTTTACTGCAGTTAGATTCACTTGGTTTTGTTTAGTTATCTTTCCATAATGAACTTCAAGTAGTGTTTGTTCATGGTTTTTTTCAGTATGGTGAGGAGTATGTTAGCAAAGCAGCATCACAAAAGTATGAAAGAGAGAGGCATAATAGTGCGAAGAGCTCTAGAGTAATTCACTTCTTCATTACCAGTGTGACTAAAAAGTAGCGAAAAAGAATTTTCTCTAAAGGTCTAAAGGCAAGTGGGTTAAAATGCTAATGGGCATTTTTAGTTCACTGAAGGCTGTAGACAAACAAAAATATTTCCCATACCTTGTACAAGTTAAGAAAGTGTTGTGGAAGAGGTCTATATTGCAAATCTTTCAGAGGTGGAACAGAAACATAAGGCATTGCTGGTCTTAGTATCTCCTCTATTTTGTTTTTGTTCTGTCATCAGGTTGCAATCTGTGTGGAGCTGTACTGCCCAAGGAGTCTGTCTGATAGATAGAGATCACATGGGCCATGTGAAGCATGGCCTGTTGCCTTTCCACACTCCCTGTAACAGCCAAGGCAGAACAAGGAAGGGAAAAGGCGAGTTGTGGAACTGGGGCTCCAGTGGAACTGAAATTCAATTACATGTCTCCTGTAGACTGAACCTCATTGTAAAAATTGGCCTGACAATTTTACCTTTAATCGTACCTCTGTGAACTCTCTTTGATGTTAAGGATGGGTTACCCTCATCCGCTTTTCTTGTCATATTGTGAGCAAGCCTCAGTAAATTGGGTAGCAAGACACAGACCTTTCAGGGAACCCAGACATGAAGTGAACAGCTTTCTCCAGCCCTTGAAAGTACATTGGATTGATCTGTTTGCTGTACAGTCCCCAAGCCCCAGGCTATGGATAAAATTTCTTAGAAGAGAGGCAAAGTAAATCAATTCTGCTCTGTTGCTGGGGTAAAGTTGGTCAATAGATGATATTTTAAAGCACCTCCATCAACAATTTATGAGATTTATTCAGTTTATGCGAAAGAGCACTCCATAATCATCACTACACAGCAATGGCCCAACAGGGTGTTGCTAACTGGATATCATTTAATAAAAGTTTTTCAAGTGCTCAGCATGCTTTCATCAGAGGGTGATTTTTGTTTTTATCCTTGTTTTGTATGAACGTTAGGAGGTAATCAAGAAGTTATAAAAGTTGATGATTTATGAAGCTTTTGAAGTGGTGGGTGAAATTGTAGGCTAGATATAATGCTTATATTGATCACACTGTTAGTAAAAGCATGATAAGACTGTTGACGAAAAGTACTATTATAATAAATTTCATGATAGTCTGTTAAATAGAGATCTAGTATTATTTAAATAACTTGATTTTGGTTAATAGTGGTCATGGTCAACACTGGGCTGTATTGTGTTGATATGCACATAAACCTCACAATTGTTACCATACTGTCACTGTGTTTTCAGGATTGGAAAAGTAGTTACATAGTTACCAAATCTCTCCTACACCAGCCCTTTAATTTCTTATGTTCTCAGCAGTATTCATCTCTTACACTAATAACTTTTTGAAATTTTTGTTCCATGCCCATGACTTCATCCCTGCTCTTTCAGTAACTTCAGTCTGCTCTTTCAGTAACTTCTCTTGCTTTGTCAATAAGTTTTTTTTTCAATACAATTCTCATATTTCTTTCTTTTGCTTTTCTCATATTCTGAGATTACTTTGATTGTGGTCTTGCTTTTTCCAGTTTTGAAAGTACAAGGGAGAGTAAAGTCATAATTTTCCTTTTTGCACATGTAGCCCCATACCTGTTAATTCCTATTACATATTGCCCACAATTTAAAAAGAATTTCAAGAACTTATTTTTAAATCTCTATCAGTATCTCTAATTAAGTTGCTCTTTTCAGCTTTTTTCTCTCCCATTACAATGCTTTTATTTCCATTTCTAGCTACTTGCATTCTGAAGAGACTGTCAGAATTTACAATTCTCTTACTGAAAAATCTCCAACCCCCCAAAAAAACAAACAACTTCACCCAATACAATAAAAACCAACCCCCCCCCCAAAAAAACCCCAACAAACAAGCCAGCAAAAAATTTTGACCAATTTGTTTGTTCTCATTTTCATACGTTTTACTTTTTACATCTCCTTCCTCTAATTTATTCACACTCTCTTTCACTGCATCCTGTTGAAGAGCTGGTATGTTCATACCAATGTCTTTTCAATTTACTAGTTGTTATTTAAGATATGCAGAGAACCCCAAAGTTCAAAAAACAATCCAGCGCTCTCCATTAGGGCTGCTCAGCTTCCCTCTCTGTCTTTTTAATGTGCAGAATTTTGTTTCTTTATTTTTCTCGCATTGGTGCTGGCCGACGTTTTTCAGATAAAAATATTGTTTTGCATCCTTTTGGAATGAGATCTCTGCTTTTTGGCTGCTTTATTTCTCACATATCTGATCTACACATCTCAACCTAGCCATAATATGAGAAGGTCCAGTGTTACTAAGAAAAACCTGCAAAATCTGTTTTATACTGTAGAATCATTTTTCAAAGTAAACAAATGTGTGTAATGAAAAACAATTTTCAAGGACCTCACCTGAGAACACAGCTGCCCTGGTATCTATTTGTGGGTAATCTCTATTTGTGAGGCATGATACAGATCTCTGCAGGATATGCTGTGTTCCTCTTGAACAACAATTCCCCTTCAATCTAATCTACACAAACTATTTATGTTTATGTTGTGATCTTTTCTTTTCATATATAAGTAAATTAAGTAAAAATCCCTAGAATAGTATCAGTATCATAAAAGCAATATGAAACATATTCACTTACTCTTTTAATATTAGACTTTGTATTCTGCTATTCTTCTACAATCTTCTTTTGACAATAATTTTAGTTTTGGTTTTTTTTCAGAAGCATTTCAGAAGCTCACTCCTGATATGAACAAAACAGCTTTCACTGGTGTTATTGTCTTCATTATATAACTGAACAGATGTCTTAAGAGTAAAATTGATGAAAAGACACAGCTGCTGGAAGTTTTATTCAAATTATTTTAGAAAATATTGCTGCCAGAAAAAGTTTCTTCGTTATTCATACAACCACGGATATCAAGATTCCTATGGCAAAATCTTAGCATGTCAAGAAATGGTGTCAAATCTGTATGTAGCTTTCAAATCTCTTGAAAAAATGGTGAATTATCTCTGGAGTACTTCTGAAGTAGGGAATCTCTAGATCATATTGAAAAGATTTTTCAAATCAACAAGTGTTGGTATGCCTCTATTCAAAGGTTTGATTCCAAATACCGTAGAAGACCAGACTGGAACTCTGTGTTACATATACAGAAGTTATATCATATATTAGACTAAATTTGTGACTAAAGAATAACTTTTATGTCTGTTGCTGTTGGACTTCAAATATAGTCTTTCCTGAAGCATGTAGAGTAATACAGAGCACTATAAAGGAGTAAACAATATCAATAAAAAGGGACTAGATTTTCCAGAAAAGTTAGTAAACATTACTCCTTGTTCAATAATTTCACAGTTCTTATTTTACCTAGGTTTGTTGAAATTGGCATACCAGTATACTCATTCCTCTTTTGATAGTGAAGATGGAAATAATAGTGAAGAGGAATTAAACTTGCAAAGACAGTAGGTGTTCTAGGTTTGTTAGGCATATGTATGCAATGTCAATTTGAGAACAAGAGAGGTGTGAATTTAAAAAGGAAGAATGTTTAAATCCTTGGGTTTTCTGTAAGACATGCAATGAAAGGTTAAGGACAGTGAGAAAAAATTGCTGTAGACATTAAACATTGGAAAAAAATTGTGAAACAGCCCACAAAGGATTGGGGAATGGCTGGCATAAGAATGACCTTACATCATACTCACATATGTGAACTTTAAATGTATGTCTGTATTTATGGAAATTGTATCAGTATGCAATCCTTTGAAAACTCATCTAAGCAGTATGAGGGTTCTCCATGTTTTCATTCATGATGACATAAATAACAACAACACTGATAAGGCTAAATTAAAAAAAAAAGGGAGAGAAGGTTATATTATTGTTGAGCTTTTTTTGTTCTTTCTATAACATTTGACGGAACCATCCTGTGTAAATTCACTGAGCTGCTGGATCATCTGTCTTGGACTTTACAGGTTCAAGCTGGGGAATTGCACCATGTTCTCTTCATAAAGGTCCTTATTCTCACCTGAACAGATGTGAAAATAATCTTTTGAGATGTGTTAGAAAATTGGCAATAACTTTTCTATATTTATGCAGCGGACACTGATTTTTTTAACATGGATTCCCACTTGATATAAACCAGAACAGCGCTGTTGAAGTCACTGGAGCAAATCAATCAATACTGGCTAAGAATTTTGTCCCCAGTCAGTGTTTTGATGGGAAGGCAGAAAAAAGACTCTTCACTGTCATGCACTGAGAAAAATCATGTGTCTTACTGGGTTAGGCTAAAGACTGCCCTTTGGAAAAAAAAAAAAAAAATCACTGCCTCTTGGCTAAGCAAAAGAATTGTGCAGTTTTGAGTACAAACAATAGAGCCTTTGAACTAAAGATATGCAGGCATGAAACTGTTTATTTACAAGGAAAAATGACCCATTTCTCTAGGAACATGACCCAATTTAATCTGCTAGAAAAAAAAAATTGAAATGCTATTTGACCTAAATTTTCTGAAGCAAAAGTTGTGTGGAAAACAGAGAAATGTCTGTATAGTTCGTGAGGCAGCTTCATTTACAGGTCATTTGCTCCATGTGTCAGACAGGACAGTGTTTCTTATAAAAGGCTCTGATTAGGATTACCTGAAAACTTCCACAGAGCTTTGATCTGTCGTATCACTTTGCAGCTGTCTTAGGGATGCAACTGCACTGTAAACACTGGTATCACTTAAGTACACTCAGAGTCTCAGGACAGGCTAAGATAACATTTGGTGAGAATGAAGTATCTTTCTCAGACAGATGTGCAGAGGCAGGAAGACCTATTTGTTGAACTGTCAGATCTGAGATAATTTGGTATGATTTTCCTAAGAGATCAGCCTACAATGCCACTGCTTTTAGAAAAAGGCAGAAAAATTATAATCTGATTAGGTTAGATTGTCAGTATGGTGAAAATCTCATATGCCTGCTTGATCTGAAGAAATTCATGCTCCCCTATCCATGCAGGAGTCTTTCCTGGGAACAAACCTCCTCTGACTTTGACCTATTTCTTTTTCCCTACAAACACATGAATGTACTGAATCATCAGAGACAGTCAAAACTGGGTCACTGCAGAAGTACTTATTCATTATATGTCAATGGCAAGTTTTTCTGTGTACACTCCTCAATGTGAATACCAATCCTGAAATTTTAGACAACAACATGAGTGACCTGTGGTATTCAAATCAGGTTGTAGTTTTAATTGAAAGATCAGATATATCCGTTTCTCTTCTCATATAAATCAAAAGCTGGAATGCTTGTGAATGCTTGCTTCTCCCCCGCCTCAACAAAACTGCAAATGCAAAATGATTAATAGCTGCTTCATATATTTTGCCTGAAGAATTATGAAGTGATCCAATAATTTAGAACAAAGGACAGTATGAGCACACTATCATGAAAGTTTTTGATAGAACTGACTATGTGAGATAGCAGCAGTAAAAACTGGTTTGAGACTGGGACCTTCGGTCACACTGAGATCAGTAAAATTATTTGAGCTGTGAGACAGTCTTCGTCATGTAGATTTTAGTATTTACTCCGTAGTTGTTTCTTCTTGTATGTGTGTAGACCATGTGCATCAAATAGGGGAATGGATTGTTTTAATAAATAATTTTGCTCATTTTTTATTTTGTAGATATTTTTATTACCTCTGTTTGATACTTGTATTGCCTCTGGATGGGCAGCAAAAAGTCCCATGTGAATTTGGGAAGAAACTGAAAGATGCTGGGCAAAAAAAGAAGACTGAAGAATACCCTCAAAAGACATGGGGACCAGAGGTAGGTTCACATTAAAACATTTTATTTGATCCCAGTAATCCTGCCTTTCTTGGTGATTTACCTTACTACAGGTAATTCTTTTGGTGTCATAAAACTTCAGCTTTAACTCTTTGATTCAGTGGCTAATAGTGCTATGATTTTTACTGCTATCATGATAAATAAAATGATAACTTTTTTTTTTAGAAGCTGTGCAGTAAAATACAGCAGCTTGCTGGAGAGCAAGATTTTCATTCTGCAGAAATCTCAACTTTCTCTACTTCCTTTAACAGAGGATACACTGTGCGGTTCACCCAGCCACTGAACATGACTTTATATAATTGTATAGATGCAGCTCTGTGACATGTACAAGGCCTGAGCTGGCCTTTCCTGTTACCCCTACTTAGCTCTATCTATATTGCAGAAACTCTAATAAAAGTCAAATGAATCCAGTAGGATTGACAGAAGTAGACAGCCATTACCTCAAGCACAAAAGTGGAGTGCACAGCAAAATTCTCCCAGCCAAGGCATACATATATCATAAAGAAAAAGGTTTTAGGAACATCATCATATGAAATTCACTCCTTTAATTTGCAGAGATTTTCAGATACAAAATAACTTTCAGTGTCTGTCCAATCTCTGCAACTGAAATGCTTGCTTTTTCTGAAGAGCTGGTTGTCTAGCAGTAGCAATTTTGACAGTGATTCTCAACAGACAAATGATTTATCACAGAATTTTTTAATATCTTCAATGAATGGGTGTTGGTAATTTTTAGGTGCAGGATTTAACTTCCCTAAACTAAACAGAGCTCTCTAACTAATGTGTGGAAATATTTGATTATTTTCTTCATAATACTAACCTACAAATTTTCCACTTTCATATTTACCCTTGTACTAAGTGTGGAGCTAACCATTTCTTGTATGCCACAATGACATATTTACATAGTTACTCATAGTTGTTTTAGTCATCAACAATATGCATTTACATATGAAGCTTTCACAACAGACTCATCTTATTTACAGATAGCATGTGGCTTACCATGGCCTTTTTAATCTTAAGCAGGAGTTTAACTTTAGAAACCGAAGCTAATTAAGTAAAGATAAGAGCACTGCCACTTGTTATACAGTGGGAAACAAATGAGGTTAGTGGGAGAAATTGCTGGAGTATTGGGTTGAGACTAAGAAAGTTTTTAATTTTTTAAAGAATACTTTAAAACTATTAATTTAGCCAATATAACTATCAAAAAACATATGTTCAGAATTTCCTCTGTCAAACACACAGCAAAAAAACCTCTGTGCTTTTAGAAGCGTTCCATATTGAAAAAGGATTGTGGCAGTAAATGGTTGACAAAAGCCTCCATCTCCAAGGTCACCTGCAGTTCCCTTTCCCCTTCAGTCTCCCTGCCTGCACTTCTGCTTAAAGTGGTGCTTGCATTGTGGTGCAACTCCTAGAAATTATGAATGAAGAAAACTTCTTATGGGCATTTTTGATATCAGATGTAATTGGACAGCTACTACTTTCCTTTTCTATTATTTTAAATCAGAGTTATTTCTTTACATTTAATAGATGTTTTTTGCCTACTACACACATGCAGTATCTACACTTAAAAAATCTGCTTATTTTGGGTATGCTTATTTAAAAATTATTATTTAAATTTTTTTTTCCTTTGAAGAGTACCTGTGGTTTATACAGTATTAGTCAATACTTTGTACATACATACATACAAAGAATGTACATACATACAAAGAATGTACTTTTCTTACTTTTTATTTAAAAATACTTGTATTTATTAGCAGCTGAATTCTTCTTCAAATTCCTCTCTGAAGAATTTTTTTAAATGTAACTCCTGCAGGTGAAGCATAGAAGGTTGTTTGTAAGAGAAAAAAAATGATTTATGCACCTACTAAATGCTTCTGGAATAGAGTTTGCAGATTCAGTCTTACAGTGCTGCACAATTTCTTACAGAGCTGTGATCCAGGCACCAGTTTGGGAGTAAGGAATTAAATAAAAAATACAAAAAAAGGAGACCCTTCTCTCCTCCTATATTCAAAAGATATGAAGTAAATTAACATTTACCCCGTTCTCTAAATCATCTTCTAGAATCTAATAACATCTTTAATAGTCATAACAGCATGACTGCTTAATAGCTTTTATTTTCCATTGTTGCTTTAGTGTCATACTTTTTGCCAAATCCTCATTCCAGGAGTGCACAAATATCTCTACTGGGAGTGGAAGTGTGGTTTATTCACATAGTTTGCTATTTGGGAATACAAGTGAAGTAGAAGCTGCAGTAGTCTTACAGTCTTCATCTTGCTCAGTTTGTTTCAAGCAATCTGCCCTTCCTCCTGCTGAATGAAACCATGGCTTGCTTTCCTCTACTTGAAATAATCACCTGTCTTCTGGTGATTAATTTAGTTATGCAGATTTTTTTTCTGCTTGTTTTTGGAGCCTCAGCCTCCCTGAGCTTTTAATCATCAAATCCATTGCTCATAATTCCTTTTGCATGCGGAAGTTTGCTACCTCCAGCATGGGTGGTATATTCTGAGCAGTGGCCTCCTCACTCAGCACTCAAGAGGTCACACACCACATCAGAGTCCTCATGGTCAGTTGTGATGAAGCAGTTCACCACAAATTCATTTTCCAAAAGGACTTCCTCCACTAATTATCTTCATTCCAGACCCTTATCCAAAGCTTTTCCTCTCCAAAGTTATTTTTTGCCAAATCCTGGTTCCAGGACAGGGAACAGAAAATCAACAATTATGACCATTGTTTACTTAGGAGGAAGCGGGATCTTTCCCCAGTTTCCATCTGGGAGGAGAGGTGCTTTAGGCCCAAGAAATTTCCTTCATCATCTGATGACCCTACCAGCAGGTTATGTGTTCTGCAGCTTCCCCTGTCAGAGAAAAACCCAAACATTTTATTTTAATAAAATATCTTCGTCCTTTCCAGTCAGCCTCACTAGCATCCTACAGTTCTTTTTGCTTTTGGCAGCTCTCCCAGAACTCTGGGCTGAAGGCAGAAAGAAACCACACTGATTCTGTGGTTTCTAGAAGAGACCAAGGCTCCTTATTACATATTTCATGCAGCTGTGCTTTCTTGGCCATCTCTCTCACTTCCCCAGTTAAATACCAGTCTTTTTTTCTCCATTAGCACATATGGTTTTCTAAGATGATCAGGTCAATGACTCATTGTACACACTTGTTAAAGGGGATAATTTTGAAGGTGCTTTGCAGGGAAGTGGTCTGGTTCAGTTTGGGTGTTTTGGAACACAGAATCACTAGTCTTGACATTAGACAGAATAGATGCTTTTATCTTATGTCTCCTGGCATATTGGTAGGCAGCTTTTCACACTAAAATACACAAATTCATCAATATCCAAACTGTATTAATGACCAATAACTACCTTTAAATATGTTCACTTCCTTCAGGGATCTGTTAAGGAGATTATGGAAATATGGATTTCATCTCTGTGACAGTATATGTGTATGAATCTATATATTTCCATACATGTGTATACAGAGAAAACACTTATGCTTTAAATTACAGTTTTTCAAAATACATAAAGATGATAACTCACAATCAACTGTTGCAGTATAAATTCCAAGAAAGACCTTAAATTGCTATTTTAATGTGTATCAGATAGACAAATAGTACACACACACTCACATACAATGCGTATTTTGAAGATGGGTAATCCAAATTTTATTTGTATTGTAAAGGGGAAAAAAGAGAGGTTAAATCTGTCTATTCACATTGCAGCGATTCCATACCTCTTAGTAGATTTTTGGAGAAAATGAGACATTTTACCAATATAAGTGTTTAGCTTCAGAAACATTTTGGAAAAAAAAAAATTAGTTGGAAAATACAAGCCCACACTGGAGTTAGAAAAAATGTATATATTATTGAAGGTTAATGAAAGCAATTTTAGATTTATGTTTTCCCTTGACAGTCTCTTTATTTTTTTTATAATCACCATGTTCCTACAAAGGAAATGGGAGAGGTTACCCCGCATTCGGAGGTGCTCAGAGAGCAATAGAAATGTGTTACAGGAACCTGTCACCCTCTGAATTCTCAGACCTGGTTCCTGGTGTGGTTCTGCAGATTCTATGGAAATGAAATGCTTTCTTGGTGGTAATTATAAACATGTGCTTTAGGAAGGAGAAGTCACTACACTCTATGAATTGAAGAATTGTTATTATGACTTAGTGTCACAGGCTTTCATACAAAGATTGAAATGGTTCTCCCTGTCCAGATGGCTGCCCCCATCTCATCCCTACCTTCCAGTCCCTTTTGTGTGCAGGTGTCAGTCCAATTACATCTCCTGACACCTGATAGCTGTGTTTAGCTGTGGTTTCCAGATCACAGATTTTTCAGTGGTTACAGTGAAAATGGTAGGGAAGTGCAAGCAGCAACTTCTTTTATATTAAAAGTTTGCATTCTAGATGTAAAGAAAACACCGTTGCTCTGAATAGTGCTGTGTTATGAGAAACAGGAAAGCAAAGAATAATGAAAACAGAGTTTCTAATACTGAACATGTGGCATGGGTTCAGTCTTTCTGTACCATAGAGAATGGACCTTCCATCATGCAACAGCAGCAGTTTGATCAGATCAGGCTGTTGTAAGAAGGCTCCTGGAAAAAATATAACTGCTCCACTGCAGCTCTGATGTTTGGGGTTGTGCAGCTTGAACAAGCTTGCTAGGTTCATTACACTTTTTAATCCCTGGGGTTAAGACACACGGAAGGAATGAACTAAGGACTTTACAGAACTAATCACTCATCCTGAATTTGTCTTGGGATCTTGCTTCATTTGGCTGACTAATTCTCTCCCTGTTTCATTGACTGATTTGGTAGCTCACCTTATAAATCTTCCTAGCCTCTTATACCTCTTCCTAGCCTCTTGTATGGTCATAGGTCTCACAGTATCTCCTATCTTTGCATTTCTCTAAATGCTAAAATTTACTTCAACACATGGCTTTTTATATACTTCATCTTGAGGGTGTGATATGGCAGCATTCCAGCACTGGGTAAAAAGATTGTATGAAAAGGAAAACCACAAATATTTAGAGCAAAGCTCTGCATTCTTATTTGGTACAGGATTTTTTAACCCTGTGACACACCAGGGAAGACACCTTTCTCCAGATTCAGGCTGCCATTTCTCTGCAGCTATACTCTAATAGGAATTTTTGAAAAGATTGCATGAACTATGGCTGAACTTCTCTTGGCTGCTTTGCTGCTGAAAATTTCCTTCATCACAAAACCCCCAATTAAGTTTTGGTTCATAAATGCCCTATAGTATCAACTAAATGGTACTGGGTGCAGCTGTATGTGTTAATTACATATGAAGTTCAAGAATGTTACATTTTTAATGGGATAAAACATTCTTACAGCAGAAAGGAAAAAAGTACCTTACTTTCATTTATAGTATGATAGCTTACAAGAGTTGGGAAGAAATTTTTCTTCCCTTATGTAATTATCTAGTTACATTAAGAGGGTGAAAGGGGGTTTGATATCCACTGAAATCTCAGGTGCTAGCCTTTGTAGGAAATATGATGGTGACTAGATTAGATGAAGTAGCAGTCTACGCTAGGATGGAGACACCGATTATTCACAGGTTTTAAGACCCAGAAGGGACCATTATGATAATTTAGTCTGACCTCTTGTATAACATAAGCCTTATAATTTCACACAGTAATTCTTGTGCTGAGCTCCTAACACATTCCTGCACATTAGTAGACCAGTCCTGAAGCCTTTGGCACAGAACAGAAAGTGGAAGTCAATAAGAGAGAAAAATGTTTTAGTCCTTTCCCTATCCTGCTGGAAAGAATGATAATTTCACCCGAGTACATAAGAAAGGACCGTCAGTAAAGGTTTTAAATCACAGGTCCATATTTATATCCTGAATTTGAATACCATAGAAGGTATATTCCAAAGTTTAAACATAGTAGTTGACTTTAAATTTGTGAAGAAAATTATATAACATTATAGCTTAGACTAACTGTACATGACTCATTACCATTTCTGAAATATTTTTCTGTATCACCTTCAGGACCATCAAGGCAGCTAGCTGGTATATATCATGATAGAGGAGGCAGTGTGCTCCAAAATTATTTTCTTTTCTGTGTTTCTAAATCTATATTAGTCCATTTTTATTTATAATACAGTTTAGTCTTCATTGCAATGCTAAAATATGAATGAAGAGTAAAAAGACCATATGCTTGGGTTCAGGTGGGTCAGATCACCAATATTCAGCAATTTGCACATAATCACTTCTGTCCTGTACTCAAGGTCCTTAGAAAGAATTGGGGGAGGTAAGGATGTGGGGAAATCTGTTTTTCTTGTCGTCTATCTTAGCTGGAGTTTTTTGTTTGTTGGTTTGGTTGGGTTTTATCCTTCTATGTGTTGTTTTGCCTGGAAATAAACCTCAACTGATGTTTTCCCTTTCCCTTGGCACTCAGTTTCCTTCCTATTTCTCAGGTGCCTGTGTCCTCTGGGAGGGTGTGTTTTCAGAAGTTTGTAGCATCAAGGAAACACATATATGCCTCTTTTTGCTTGTACTGCTTTTTATTTAAAGTGCATAGAAAATATTACAGTGTGTTCTCAATGTACCATTTTCTTCAAAATGCATACATAGTTGCATTAAAGTACTTTTTGACCAATCTACTCAGATAAAGAGATTGCAAAAGTACTCTGACTATATAAACTGAGATGCTAATGCCAGAATAAAATGCAAAAGAGAAAAAAGAATTATATATGGATTACATTTTTATTTAGTTTTCTGCTTCTTGGATGATCACTATAGAAACTACACCATCTAACTAGAGGGAAATAGTAGGATTTAATCTCCTGCATAATTAGTTCTGAACATCTTCCTTTTCTTCTGCTGCTACATACCTATTTGTCACATGCTCCAGGACAGTCTGAACTTCGTTCAAACATGAGCAAAATTAAAGAGAGACATGGCAGACTGACACACAGTCATGACACAGTCCTGATACCTATACTTCTCAGCACAAAAATTTGTAAGCGTGGATAAACTCCACTGTGTGTGACCAAGCCGTAAGTGGATCGTCAGATATGACAGCTGAGAGTCATCAAGTTTGGAGATGATGCAAAGCTTTAGGCTCTATGAATGTACTTTTTTTTTAGGAAATGGGCTGCTCTTTGAAACAGGGCTTCTCAGCTTACAAGCTGAGTGCCTCAGGCAGCTTGCCAAAAGAACTTATGTGATGTATCATTAACTTCCAAAAATTTGTTTCCTGAGAAGTTTTCAGCTCTGATCTAGGCCATACTGGAGATATTAGTGATATCAGCCTTTTGATTGCTTTCTCTCTTGGATCATCACTCTACTCCTTTGCATAGTTGAGCAAACACAGAGCAAATAAAATGTATATGAATTGTGCCATACATCATAGAATGAACTGAATTCTTCTATTAACTAGACTAAAACTGCATCAGCAGGCACAGAACTGGAAACTGTAATATCATGAGAATAGAACTTGGGAAAAAGTACCAGAAGGATGATTATGTTCCCTTGATGCCCATTATCATGCAATTTCCCATTTCAGAATGGTTCTGTTATTGTTTTTTAATTTTTTCATTATCCTTAATTCATATAAAGATAAGCACAAAACGAATGCTAACTGCAATTACTCTTGCCACCTAACATTATGGTACCTTATCATCAAGATATTATTTCTATTTCTTTCCTGATTTTTCTAATTTTACTATTCCTGATAGACGTAGCCAAAAGTGAAGGTAATTGCTCACTTTGGTGGCTGTATTTCTTTATTATTTCATCAACTGGTGTTCTTAACTCTGAAAATAAACTCTATTATGCTTTTTATGTCCAAGAAACACAACATTTTATTGTTATTTTATCATAACTTTTTGTCCTTGAGTTTGCTTTTTAGGAATATAAGTTTATTTGTTCTGTAGCTACCTCAGCCTGCTAACATATAAGCAACCTGCAACATAAGAAATAAGTCACAATTCTGCCTTAGTTTTTGCTGACTCTTAAGTGCAGAATGAAACATGAAGATATTTGTGAAACTGTAGTCTATTTCTGGATTTAACATGGATGCATATTAAAACAGGATGCATCAACTATCTGGAACTATAAATAAGTCTAATTCCCTTTAGTTTTTGCATCCTAATTCTTCAGCAATTAGTGTATATGTAGTATGAAATGCGTTTGCTTACAAGAAAAAAACCAACGATCCTACCATACAGTCAAACCCCAAGCAGAAGAGAAGGAGCACCTAAAACTTAACCTCTGAAAAGGAACCAGAGATCTCTAATCTGATGCTTTCAGAGAAACACAATTATGAGCCGAATAGTTTCCCATTTTGTCCTCATAATCTGTGCAGGGCTAACTACCAAAAGGAAATACTCAGTGGGCTGAGACAATGAAACTGAGGACAGCCTGTGTGAATATTGTAGATGTTTCAAGATATTTCCTACAATTCCCTATAATTAGGCTCCTGCTAACACATTGTCTGTCTTCCAGTGATGGTTCTCACTTTGAAATGAAACAGTCAAAACTATGATGATCCAAAGGAGTACTGGGCTTCTTGAATGATGGGAAAGGAATCTTGTTTTTTTTAAATTTTTTTCAGGTGTTCCTCTCTATCACCAGAAAGAGCCATCTTCTGCGTGCTTGCATTTTCCATGTATTGTGGGTTTACTCAGAAGACTCAGTGAAGCAGATGGCTGGGGTCCTTAAACTGCATGATATGAGTATTATTAGAGGCCAGTCTGGACCAGAACACCAAAAGCCAAACAACAGAAGGTGTGATAGTACTGGAGAAAAAACTAAGAGGGATATAATCTGTAAAATATGAATACATTCTGAGGCAAATGTGAGAAAAAAAAATAGGATTAATTGAAATTGGTTAGTGCAAGAATAAGGGAAAATGGGATGGAAATTTCAGCCTTCAATCATCAGAAAAATTGTAATTTTCCAGAAGTGTAGGCTAATTTTTTTTTAATCCTTTAGATTGATTTAATAATAAAAATTTTTAAAAGTGGAAAGAAAAGGAACATGAAAGATGCATAAGGTTTTAAAGTTTTTTTTTTTTTCATAATTTGTTCAAAAGCAGTTTCCTCTTAGTTTAATTACACTTTGAAATCTAAAACTTTGCTATCCATATTTAGGCATCATGGATCACCTTCTGTTGGAAAACGTGAATTTTAAATCATATAGTGTATTGTAAAATATCCTAATTTGTTTAATGTGTTTTTATCTCTTATGATCATATCAACCCTGATTCAATTAGCTCAGTGGTGACTCCCCAGTTTTACTGCAATAGGATTTTTCTGTTTGGCATATCTGATATGCAGAGGAGTTACCTCCTGTCATTTCATTCAGAGATGGATGGAAATGCTAATTTTCTAGGGAGGAAATCTTTGTCTGCTGTTTTATTAGTAATATGACTCCAAATCATCTTACAGGTGTTTTTCAGTGGTGGGGTTAGACTCCATCTCAATCTGATAAGGAGTTCTTAATAAGGGGAAATTAGGTCAGTACTCACAGAAAAAAATTAAGTGCCATATGTCCTGACTCTTCATAATGATCATTAAATCCCAAAAGGACATCTACACAATACAGGCAATTTTGAGAAAATAAAGAAAATCTTCATGAAGCGGTTACAGTTTTCTAAGAGCTAATTAACATCAAGATATTAGGTACTCTTGCTAACATGAGAAGACAAAAAACATGCCATAAACAGAGAATTCTGCAAATTGATCCCTTTTACAAATCTTAATAGGTTTATTTTTATGCATGAGCATAACCAACTAAGAAACAAATTGGTATATTCTAAAATACAATCTGGAAAAAAAAGAGAATTATTGTTCCATGCCACTTACTTGCATTCCTCTGTTTATAAACATTTTATACAGATTTCCCTCATTTTTAAAAAACCCTACTTTTATTTGTAGATTAGAGGTTTCCAAATCTCACAGACCTTATTTGTAAGCAGTATGTCATAAACTGTAAGTCATCCATTATTTCTTATAATCTAAATTTGAAGAATGAATATTCCAAGCATTTTATAATTTCATATTTGCTTTATATTTATGAAATCATAAACCACAAAAGGCATTGACATTGGAGTCAATGTGAGATTTTTTACCAGGTTTTAATGTTACATAGAGTTGTGATCAGACACTGGTGCCTTTTAGCAGCCTGTCTACGAAAAAGAGAACCACTATTCTAAGAAAAAGAGAATCACTTTTCCCATGTGACTCACCCTTCCCACAGCCAGTGTTCATCCAGTGTTTTTTATATAATGTTTGTATATGTGGTACAGTTTAATTTTAAAAGAACCATTGGAACTCCGTGCTTTGAAACACAATTTGGGTTTGCTCTTTATATTGATAACTACAAAATGACATTATATTTCAGCCTAATAACAATATATAAAGGAGTAGAAAGAAAAAGAAAAATACACTATTAGGGAAATTCGATTATCCTGCATTCTTCAAAGCAGTACGAAATTGTGCATTGTGGAAATTTTTTAATATAGGTAAATGTAAAAACCCTGCAAACCCTGGGAATATTTTTTCTGTTTAGACTGCAGTGAAGTGACTGCAAATGTGTCATAAATATAACTTAGAAAATGTAAATGCAAATTGCAAAAGTCAATTACTTTTCAGCAGAAGTAATATTTACTAACACAAGCAATGAAAAATCCTACCTATACTATGGAAAATACACAGCTAACTCTGTTGACGTTTTGGAAGGGTAAAAGCCAATGTAGATGCGTAAACTCAGAACAAATAGTAGTTCTCTAAAGAAAAACCTTCCCTTGTTTTACAAAGACACATTTTTCTGTTGCAAAATAAAACATTTATTCTAAAGAAGTATGAGGGTGTTGCTTGTCTTTGATTTATCTTAGTATTAAAACACTATTCAGAGAGAGATTTATTAACAGAGGAATGGTATTTTCTCTCCCCTAATTAGCTCTAGGGACAAATTAAAGTTTATAGCCTTCAGTAAAGTGCAGTGTATATGTAAGTCAGGATGATCCAGTGGTGCCATTACTATTTCTACATAAATCATTACTTCTTTCTAGTTTAGATTCAAAGTTTGAAAGCATTTTGGTTAGAACTGGGTATTGCCCAAATAATTTTTTAGAGTTTTTATATTCTCACCACCACTGAAAAATCAAGCATTTTAATGAGTTTAAACTTGTCTAGGTTTCAGCTAAGGTAGAGCTAATTTCTTCTCAGTAGGTGTTAAAAAGCTGTGGTTCAGATTCAGAACAAGAATGGTGTTGATAACACACTGATGTTTGGGGTTTTGCTAAGGTGTGTTTATCCTAAGTCAAGGACTTTAATCCTTTGACTCATGCTCTGCCAGTGAGGAGGTATGCAAATAAAACCCCCAAAATCCCAAAACTAACTCTGAAGTAGCATAGCCAAGACAGGTGACTGGAACTGACCAAAGGAATATTCTGCACCACAGAAGTCACGCCCAGGATATAAACTGGGGGCAGTTACCCGGAAGCACAGCAGATCTGGCTTTGGGAAGGGGGGTCTGGCATCGGTCAGTGAGTGGTGAGCAACTGCACTGTGCATCACCTGTTTGTTTCCTTTTTATTATCATCATGATTATTATTCACCATTATTATCACATTTTACTTTAGTATCAGTCAATTATTAAACTGTTCTTATCTCACTTACAAGTTTTTCTTTGATTCTCCTCCTCATTCCATCAGGGTGGGGGAGAAGAGAGGAAAGGGGTTGAGTGAGGGACTGTGTGGTGTTTCATCTCCAGCTGGGCCTAAACCATGACAGAATCACAGAGTGAACTAGGTTGGAAAAGACCTTCGAGATCATCAAGTCCAACCTATGACCTAATACCTTCTTATCAACTAAACTATGGCACTGCGTGCCATGTCCAGTCTCTTTTTAAACATACCTAGGGACAGTGACTCCATCACCTCCCTGGGCAGATGATACCATTGCCCAATCACTCTTTCAGTGAAGAATTTTTTCCAGATGTCTAACTTAAACTTCCCTTGGTGCAGCTTAAGACTGTGTCCTCTTGTTCTGTCAGTGGTTGCCTGGGAGAAAAGACCAACCCCCACCTGGCTACAACCACCTTTCAGGCAGTTGTAGAGAGTGATAAGGTCTCCCCTGAGCCTCTTTTTTTTCAGGCTAAACAGCCCCAGCTCCCCTCAGCTGTTCTTCATAGGGCTTGTGCTCCAAGCCCTCCACCAGCCTTGTTGCCCTCCTCTGGATGTGTTCAAGCCTCTCAACGTCCTTCCTAAATTGAGGGGCCCGGAATTGGATGCAGTACTCAGCCATCCATCCAGTTCCATTTCCATGATGTCCATGCATCAAATCAATTCCCTCCAGTTTAGAGCCAAGGGTGTTGTGTGGGACAGTGACAAATACACAAGTGCAGGTAGATGATGTCTTTTCCCTTGTCCACCAATGCTGTAACCCCATCATAGAAGGCCACCAGTATATCAGGCATGATTTACCTTTTAGTGAAGCCATGCTGGCTGTCACCAATCACCTCCTTGTATTCCCTGGGCCTTAGCGTCATTTCCAGAAGTGTCTGCTTCATGATCTTGCTTGGATCTGAGGTGACACTGACCTGTAGTTCCCTGTGTCTCTTCTCTTCTGAGAGGATGAACTTTCCCTGACTGTGAGCAATTCTTGTACTTTGGAATACAGTGATGTGAGCCACAGCTTATGCAAGGGATTTGAACTTAATATGCATATTGCATCTCTATTGTATTGCCATGATTCATTTTAAAAAAAGTGCTTTTGAGCATGCCTGGCTTTTGGGCATGGCTTTCCCATAGGGTGGGCAGCCAGATAACACAAACACTTCAGGGCTGGTTTTTTATGGCTTATTTCTGGAAGGCAAAATGGCTAAAAACATTAGTCTATTTGCTATTCAGAGTTTTGACTGCTTTAGCTAGGGGGGCTAGATTCCTGATCCATTTACTGTTTCCTGTCCAGCATCTACTTGGTGCATTATGTTCCATGTCTCATTTCATTAGCTGAGCCCTATATGATGTCAATTGAGAAAAGCAGTAGCTGTACATTATAAAATGCTTGTAATGGTATGACAATGACAGTATTATAGTGGTCTTTTTCTTGGTTCCAATGTACATTTTACCATTAAATTTCATTCCTTTGGCTCAGATGCAGTGATAGAAAGAGATTCAGGTATACCCCAGCAGGAGCTGTAAAATTTTCCTTGAAACGTTACATAAGGGAACACTTGATAGATGGAAAATACTGATATTGCTTTGTAGTGGGTTGAGTTCGAAACCGGGCAGAAACACCAATTAAATGTAGTGGTTTTGGTTCAAAATATTCATTACTTACTTATTTTCCTTCTGTGAGATAAGAATTAGGAGAAAAGCAAAGCAGGCACAAACCTTAAACAGTTGCATCACAATGAAAAAGCTTTATTACTAATAGAATTAAAAGTAAAGAGAAAATAACAAAACAAAATTAAAGCAAATCCCCCCCCTCCAGCACTTCTCTCCTTTTACCCAGCTCACACAAGGGATAACAGAACATGGGATGTTAGTCAGTGTTCCAGTTCTTGAAAAGTCTCTCTCTTATGCTTAAGGAAAAAAGGGTTTTTCCTTCAGTTGCACGTGGTTCCCAAACTGCCACTAACAGCAGATCCGCCCGGAAACAAACAATCTGCTGTGTGTAGAACATCTCTCCCATGAAAAATCTCACAGTTCCTTCACACTGCAAAACATGGGCCATCACATGGGGTTATTCATCTTTTTAAGGATAAGTTCTTTTGGCCTGCACACAAAGGCTCTTCTTCGCCACAAGTCTCTAGCAGCCTCTTACTACTATATAGCCTGGCATAGGCATTCTTCACAATCTTCACAGGCACACGAGGATTCTCCATCCCCCCATGTTCTTCAAATGGATTAAAGAGACAAACAGTTTGTGGTATTACAGTTTCTTACCACGGCATGCAAGAAGGTTTCTTTTAAGCTGCCCGCCAGAATCGTGGCACCGCCCTCTTTTCTCCCGTCGCCATTTCCAGCTCCGTCCCACGGGACTCACTTCTCTTTCTCTCTGACTCTGAAGCCGCCATGCTGAAGGGTGTTCTTGTTCAGGCTTTACGGTGGGGAAAGCCTCGCTCCCTTTGTGCTGCTGGCTGCGTGGTGTCTTCTTCAGTTCAGCACGAAGTGTGCTGGCTGCAGACAGGAGGCTCTGCCGGCTCCCGTTGACTCCGCCGGCTCCGCATGGAGAGGAGAGGGACCCGCCGGTCCCCAGAAGCCGCGCTGGATGGGTTTAGCTGTGAGCAGTCCATGGCTGGGTTTAGCTGCCTGTGGCTCTGAGGCAGTCCCCCCCAGCCACCCAGGGTCCGTGCCACAGTGTTGGGAAAGGGGGAAAGGGGCAGTGGCCCCGGCCCGGCCCGGCGGGGCCGGGAGGCTCGGAGCCCCCCCCCACCTCCCAGCAAGCGAGCTCCGACAAAAAGGGGAAGTCCCGCCTTTCTGTGCGGTTTAAATATGTAAATTTTGAGAAGCGTAATTGGTCTTAGAGACTGTCCATCAACTCAGGGTCAACCCAATACATGCTTTCATTTCACCAAATGTAGAATAGTAATCTTGGTAACCAGCCTCGCAACATCATAGATGCTCACTTCCCTTTGGGAAAAGGAAAAAAAAAGGGGAAAAAAAGAAAAAAAATAGGGAAAACAAAACTTATCTTCATAAAGTAGAAGTTATATATTGTCAGAATACATTTTTATTTAACCCTTGTGTCAGAGAGAAAGAAATTTTGATGAGGGTAAATTCAAGAAAGTCTTATGAGAGACATGGTCACATCTAGATTTGGGAAATGGTTAGTACAATGCAATTGGTAAGACTGTTGAAGTAGGAAAGCAGTGTCTGTTCTGCAAAAATTGGGTGCTCATTACGAGTTGGATTGTACTTAGACTGCATATTTATCAAAAGCAATTGTGAAACTTAACACATCTTATTTCATGCCCAAATTTATGTAAAAGAATGTATAAGATGGGAATTTGTTGTAGAAAGCATTTATTCATCGACTTAAGCACTGCTTTCAATAATCACAAAAAAAGATTTACACAAATCTGAAGGAGCAGAGAGAATAACTGGAACTAAATCTTCATGTCTAACATACGCAGAGCGTCCCATTTCTGTGTAGAGCTCTCCATTTGCTTATATTGTATGGGTAAAATGAGACTGTAGATAAGAGTGCTGCACAGTTATGACACTGTCTATAGAGATGTACTTGAGGGTATCATGAGACACTGCAACAACAAGTGCATTTTTTGCTAACAAAATCCAAACTTCTGTGTGATTTACTAGGGACAGAGTATAGAAATATCCGCTTAGAGCTAAAAAAGTTCCGTTCTGAAAGGCCAACTTCGATTCCCTGTAGTTTTTGTCAGTCCTTTATCTGGCAAACTGATATTTTTAGATTCATGTGCAGAAAGCAACAATTTTGCTCCAAGTAATGCAGGTAGGACGTGTGTGTGTGTGTGTGTGCGTGCATATAGTTCTCACTATATGAGAAGAAACCAAATATTTTTAAGAGAATTTCACAGTGGTATGAAGTGTGTGGCTAGGAGAAGGAGACAATCTGGAAGCAGCTGTCGGAAGAACAGAAAAGTAAAACTGGGCTGCACACTTTTCAGCATTAAATGCAAACTGTCCTGTATTAAACAGGATAAATGCGTACAGTCTTGTAATTTTATAGAATGTTGTGATAAGGAAATATATTTTCACGCATTGCAACAAGGTTTGCTTACTTTATTGTATCATTAGTGATAAAAACCAGTGTATTCCTAGGAGTTCACCCCCCAAAAACTGGTCATGAAATCCTTTTAATATGTCACATTTTTCAGTGTTTTTTATTGAAAAAGAAAGGGGGTTTCTCTAGTCTCCAAACAGAAGAGATGCACACAATCATTCATTTCTTTTTTCCTTCCACATAGTTTGCTGCATTGATAGCTCAGTACAGATTTCCGTGGTTACAGGAAAACAGAACCTTTTCTCTAGTCTTCTCACTTCGTGGCATGACAGTTTTTAGTTTTGCTGCATGTTGATCTGCCTTGATCTGCCCATATCAAGTCCCTGATTCTTTACACAAATATCACAGTCTTTTTTATGTCTGGACTGGAGCTCATGAGAATCACAGAAGCAGCTGAAATCATTCTGTATCATTACATACTTTACTAACCTTTGAGGCTGCCAAAATAAGTTGGAGAGCTATGCTTGTGCTAGGGTCTTTAGCTATTTTCTTATGATATTAGTAGTAGTCCAGAAGCAGACTATTGCAGAAGGTAAACTCCTAATATCAGAAAAGATTCCACAGGTCCTCTGGGAAGATACTAGATACAGACAAGAAATGAAAAATTGTAGAGTATAGTCTTGAAGATCCTGAAAACTGTGAAATTACTGTTACTATAGGGTTCATTCCTAAAGAATTTTTAAATCTAGAAGACAAAATACATTTGTATTGCAGAATATATTGTCAACATATTATTTGTTAAAAGAGGTTATGCGTTTCTCCCTTCCAGCTTTTCCCTCTGTATTTATTAAGAAAATATTCTTAACTGTATAGTATTTTGTAAAAATAGTGGACAAATGAAGATTTAAGAACAGTTAGTTGCCTTGTTGCCATGGTTACCAAGAGTAATTGACACTGATTGCTGAATACAGTAAAATAGAAACAGAATGTACCATTTTAAAGAGGGTACATATAGAAAATTTAGAAGCAAATTAACACTCAAGTAAAGAACAACAGCGCAATTTATTTTCAACTGAGTTCCCTACTTGATACAGTTTTGTCCACAAAGCATATATTATATGTGGCAGGGCAATAAAAAAAACCCCCTCCATCATTTGGAAGTGGTTTTAAATAATGTATCTCTTCAGTCCTGCAGATGGAAGTGCATGTGTGTGTGTGTCTGCGTGAATGTGCAGACGTGAATATCTGTTGTAGGGCAGCAGACAAATAGTGTCCTTTATTCCAGATACTGATAATAGCATACAATTTCATCTATACTGTGTGTGGTAAAATGCTTAGTTATTATTCTAGATTATAGACAATTTAGGAAGTCAGGTTGTCTGTTTCCAGAGTTCTGCTCCATGCCGTAATTTCAGATGAAACTCTTAAATAAGGTGTGTTATTTAGTATAATAGAAACAAACAAATGGGGAGTTGTATGTCTCCACACACAATGAATTCGAATATCATAAGAGATAGATTTATGGTTTTGAACAACTAACAGAGAATACTTCTGAATTTCTGTAAAGAAACCAGTATCCTTAGCCCCTAGAATTTATGTATAATAATACAAGTTAGAGTTGATTGTGCTTTAAGGTTAGGAGGTACACGTGTTATGAACTTACAGCTCATTTATCTATAATTTCCTTCCGCTAGAAAAGGTTTTGTAAGACACAATTATACCCTAAGTCAGAATGTAGGAAATGGTGAGATTGTTTAACACTTGATTAGTGCAAAAGGTGGATTTCTACAGTAGTTTTTTATAAACTGTTAATTACCTTGCAACACTTACTGGCTGCAAAGAAATATTATATCAAATAACTTTCACTAAGGAATTTGAGGTAGATTTTCTAAGTATGTGTCATGGGTTTTAGACACTGAATGCCATCATTTTCAAAAATCTCAAGCTCCCTTAAGGTTAATTTTTTAAACCTTGATGGTTACTGGACAGTTTTCAAAATCTGGTTTCTTACTTGGGCTATATCATTAGCAGATATAACAGTTAAATGCTCAGAGTTCTGTTGAACCACAAGCATAGTCTATTTTAATATTGAGCTGCACCATTTTCTCATCATAATTCATGCATGCAGTTTAGCTGGCAACCAGTTAAAAAGGTTCTCTTGGCAAAATATTTGAAATGCTCACCAATACAGCTTGAAAAATTTTGTTTTCAGTAAAAATCAGCCACCCAAAGAAAAAAACAACCTGGATGTGGCATAACATTATCAGAAAAAGAAAGGTTTCAACACACCCAGGGACTTTCTCATGAGATCCCAGTGAAATGACTTGGAGAATTGAAATGATAAATTACTAAGTCAGTGATTAAGAAATAACCATTGTTAAGACACCTCTATGGTAGCAGTCTTCACTTACAGTAGCAACACCTTCAGGGGGCTGAATCAGAGCTCTCTATACCCAGATTGTTGTTATCAAAGCCTTCTGAAGGTTTGGGACTGAAATTCTTTTCATTGTCTCTTTTGGCTTCCAGTAGGACTCTACCATTTCTCAGATGGACCCTACTCACATACTTCTTTATGTAGCAGTATTGAGTAGGAGACATCACAGTGATGTATATTTTTCCATTTTAGGCTGGGATAAAAAGAACAATTTTGAAAGTTAGGGAAAGGGATGGCTGGACTAACTTTGTCTGTAAACCAGTCTAATGACGCAATGGGTTCAGAGCATGGAAACTCTTCTTGCCTGAGTCCCATGAGCTATTTAGATAAGTACATACCAGCAGAATGTGCTTTCTACAGCACCTTGTTCTAGGCAAGTGATACTTGAATAATAAAGACAAGAAGATTAGAGTAAGCCCTCCCTAAAACTAGAAGGAGGAGATTTCCTAGACTTGTTTCTTGCAATGGGAGGAACTACTTCAGCTGCTGGGGTTAAGAAACTGAAGTGATAATCCTCTACCTTCTCCTTCTATCCCAGTTTAATTTTGATGCTTGTTTTGTCATTGTTCCACTGGTCCTGTCACCCAGGGATCTGGGATTTACTTTGTATAAACTGAAGCTTACTTCTGACTATAGTAATACTGGCATAGCTACTTATTGGGTTATTTCACTATCCTAATGATTGGCATTAGCTTGGAGAAGTGAGGTGAGCTGGCTTGAGGTGCTAGCCGCTGATGCAAACACTGGACACTTTACTTCTCTGCAGAGGGAAGCTGTGTGAGAAACCTTCCCCATCAGCTGCTACTGCCTCTCACTAATCCCCTCAGGGTACATCTATGCTTTCAGTCATATGTGACTGCAATGTTTGCTGTGTGTGAAAATGCACATTAGCTAGGTTTAGAGATTGAAAACATACCCCAGAAGCAGAGTAAATAAGCTTAGCAAGGGTGTTCTCTGCATTTGCTCAGGGCTTGTAGCAGTAACCCTGTTCTGTGTACCCGATCAGGGATGTTAGTAATAGCTCTTGTGCATAGGCAGGGTGAACTGAATTGCTGCCGTGACAGCTGTGCAGACAGATCCCTAGCTATTAAGAGGGTTTCACAGTCCTACTCTAAAATTGTAGGTTTGAGTTTTATTATTTTTTAAAAAAATACATGCACCAGCACTGTCCCCTTATTTTTTCTAATACTTTGATGTCATAAAATCACATTTGTATATCGTGATGCCTGATTGTAGAACTAGAAAAGGGTATTTTTAGTTTTTAAAAGACAGGCTGACTCTGATTGTGGGTAAATCTGCAGGGAGCATTCTGAGTGACTGTTTCACTCTAGATAACAAAGTATTATCCAC
This sequence comes from Coloeus monedula, assembly GCF_965178545.1. Classification (NCBI taxonomy): domain Eukaryota; kingdom Metazoa; phylum Chordata; class Aves; order Passeriformes; family Corvidae; genus Coloeus; species Coloeus monedula. The sequence continues at coordinate 68,829,623 of NC_138822.1, forward strand.
AGGTTTAATTTTATTATTGCTCTTAGTTTTCTTCCAAGGATGTCTAATAAGAAAGGTCGAGGTATCATCGAAACATAGAGAGATTTTTGCTGAATGACATAAAACTGTCAGAGATGCTGAGCTTTGATGTTCCATTAAGTGATCGATGTGGATTACTGACTTTTGGCTAAATGATGCTCAACTCTATAAGGTCAATATTTGTTAGTTCATTGGTAGAATAATTAATCAATCAATACAGGATGCTCAAAGTCAAGAAAAAAATATTGTCAAGACTGTATGTCTGGTATTAGGAACTAAAATTATTTCATAATATCTTTGGAGTGTTATTAACTCCCTGTTTACAGAATTTATTTGTAACCATCACATTTCTAGTGGAAGGAAGAAAAAAAAGCCAAGTGAAGAGCACTTGTAACCTTGAGCTGTAGGAAGGAAATACCTCTAACAAGCAGAGTGCATCATCATTAGTTCGTCCCTTTCACATCATCACACTCAGCTTGGAAAATAATTGCATGCAATTTTTCTATTTTACAGTTGGGCCACATGACACAATGTTCTTTCTTCAGAGCTCCCACTCCAGTTCTCCCATTTTGTCTTTCTTTGTAGTCTTTAGCACTGCCAGTAGCCTCTCACATGTCTCCACTGGAAGCTTTTACAGCACTGCATGTACAGTGCCTTCCATGACAAGGCTCTGAACCATCAGGCAGAACTTTTAGAACACAGAGTGCTGCAGTAATATTAATGAGTAGGGATAAAAGGCATCAATAGATAGCCTGGGTATTTTCCAGATATAATAGCTTTAAACTTCACAATTCTATTAGAGTTTATAGGCTAATGCACCTGACATTGCTTTCAACTTACATGTAAAATAATGCATATAGACTTCTTGTCTAGAATGTTAAGATGGACACTTCTTCACTCACTTCATGTATGTCCAGAATTTTCTGGCTCTGAGAATTGAAAGAAGCAATACTTTCTCAGAGATTTACAGTAGGTGTTTTTAATGAGTACTTTGAATAGCTTAAAAACAGATTCCTTCTTTATATGCCTTGTTATTGTACATGCACAAATAAAATAACTGCAGACTGTTGATAGTGCACTCAATAGTGAGATCCAAATGTCTTGAAAAACTAGGAAATGCCATGAGGAAGGTTTGAAGTATAAAGGGTTGACACCCTTCATTAAGAAAGGAGTTTTTCCTTACCAAATGCAAATATCAGACTCAAATTAATCAATATCCAAACGACTCAGCATAAGCGGGAAAGGGACTTGCGATAGAGAGTCTTGTTTTGCTAGGATCAGTCACTTAGGACTTGGGAAAGGTAGAGAACAGCTTCATGTCGTTTTCAGGGGCGAGAGACAGCATACTTTGCAAGACTCCCATGCCAGCTGGCTTGCAAATTCTAGACCTTAATAAGGGCATCTCCGTGCCTTTGATTTTTAACTAGGCCAGGCTCTGGCTTTATGTAACTCTCTCAGTCATGCAGTATGGCAGAAAGATTCTGCGAGGGTGAGGCTGAGCATTGCTATGCTCTAGTCCATTTCTTGTCATCTGACTCAGAGGGCACACTGTTCAGAGCAATTGAGGCCGTACCAAGCAGGAGGGGTGAGAAACTTTGGTCCTTCAGAACCCACTTCTTCTGACAGCAGCACTATAGACTTTTTCTTCCATTTTAGCAGTAGACATTAGAAGCACTAAGAGACTACATGTCTGGAATTTAGAGCAGGGCAGGAAACTGCACCCAGATCTACAAAGCCATGGATTTATTTTTAATCAAGTGAAAATGCATAAGCCTCTTGGTACTTTATTAATATTATCAGAAGTACGATAAACTCTCATAAGTTTGATTCAAAGGTTACGGCACTTATTACAAATATTTTCTCACACAGTTATCTTAAAACTACATATTTGTGGGGTGTTTTTAATTGGAAACTATATAATTTGATTGATTATTTTAGAGATATTTTATTACAGGAATAATGGTTTGTGGTTTACTATGATGGAGCACAAAAAAGACAGTCTCAGAGCTTTTCTCTCATGATTTTGGTTAGTTTGACGGTTGTATAAAATCAATCTAAGATCACAATTTAAAAGAAAGTTCTCTTACATAACTTCTGTGAAAATTTTACAGTTTGGCTGTTTCACATATTACTAGAATAGTTTATTGCTTTCTGTTTGTCTGTGTAGAATTAGAAAAATGTACTTCTCACATTTCAAATCCGGTAATAACATCATAGTTCCATTTGCCCTGAGTCATCTACTCACACAAATTGAGATGACTGTAGGTGTCAGATGGTCTGATCTTTGTAGAAGGGAAAAAGAGCACTTCAGTGAAGTTCCCTACATAACGTTTTTCACTGGATTGTACTGGGTTACTGTGCCACAGCTCGTTATACTGCATTGCAACTAATATCTCATGACAGAAATAAGTCAATAAGGATGCAAGCTACCACAACACTTAGGGCTGGCAAATGCATACAAAACTCAAAATGAAATGACACTGAAATAGATGTTGTGTCTCAATTAGAGTAGATTCGTTTTCACCAACAGTTTTCATGCAATGACTAGAATTTTGCACTGACAAAAGGCTGTCGTGATCCAAACTGTGGTTCCAGACAGAGGTTAAGCATCTCTCTGAAATGGGGAAACCTGCTCTGTTTAAGAAACGATTACTCTGAAAGTCAGAATCCTGAAAAAAATATTCTCCCTAGTACTGGACTTCAAAAACCTCTCTAAACTTACACTTTACTGTTATTATGCTCTCTGTTGCACTCCCATCAGATTGCATATATCTCAGTACTGGGTGCTGTACAGATATACAGGAAGACATATAATATGAATCAGCATAAATGACTTGAAATTTGAAAGTGTTAAAAAGAAAGCTGGAAGTCCTGAAAAAGCTGCTTTTACTGACAATCAATAAAAAATTTTTTTCATCCTGATGAGTCTGTAAGTTACAGCCTAACAACCTTTTCTATCAGAAGATGCTGGAGAGCTTCCCAAAGGAGGTAATGTCATTGTCTCTGTTTTATTGAAAAGGACAAAAATGGATTAATTTGTTCAGAATCACCCAGGAGATGAACAGCCAAGGCTAGACCAATGGTAATATCATCATAGGGCTGAATAAATACTACTTCGTCTGCTCTGTGGGGTGCACTTTCTATGGCTTCTGATGAAGACACTTTCCTAGGAATTATGTTCCTGGGAACATAGTCAACATGTACTCAAATGTCACATGTTAAAGCTTGCTGCCTGTAATTTTCTTCTTTTAAATTTTTTTTTTCAAGTAAGGGTCTCCAAAATAATTATGATATTATGAAAATATTACGCACTGCTAAGAATTTTAGGTATTGGAATAATCTTGTTTGGAATAATTTTGTGCAGATGAAGTTCCTGACATTAGTGATTTGCATTTACTTCAGAAGCAAATTAAAATATTTTCCTTCTGGGAATATTGTTCTAAATTCATTTTTTTTCTGACAATGGGTCAGAAATACAAGCCAAAAAAAGCCTCCAAGGAATGATCAACCTTCTCTATTTATCCATCTTACTTTATGTTTGGTTACAGTAAGAGAACACATATATGATTTACCACTATTTAAATGTGAGTTTTGTCTTGAAGCCTGTCAGAGTAAGTAGCACTCAATATAAAACTAGAAAATCAAAGAGAGTTAGGAAGAGTTCTTACAAATAGCATTTGCTAATGTCTCAAAGATTTTATTAAGTAATCTGTCTGGATTGTATCTATGGTTTATATCCAGATTCATCTTCCTATGGAGATTGATAGTTATGTTTCAAAGTGGGATGGCCAGCAGCTAATTTCTAAGACAGGTTGCAAATACAGAAAAAATTCAAATACAGAAATAGCAAAGTCATACTGTGGGCATGACTTTTTCCTGGATTAGAGGAACCTGCAGCCCTGCGAAGTTTCCTTTGCAGAGGGTAGCTGGACAGAACTAGACATTTGGAAGTTAAGTACATGTATATGATATTCCACAGTATATTGGCATATATTTTCACATATTTTTAATGTTCAGAGACAGAAGATTTGTAGGAAATCTGATGGCATACACATTTGCTAGTATCCTTTATACCCAATTAGGAAATGCTGCAATTGTAGGAAGGATAGGCAGCCTCTATATTATGAATTCTGGTGGGAGGCACTAAACATGAAAGTATTGTTCTTTGACTGCCTGAGGGCTGTCTTAAGTGCTCGGCTTTTGATCTTAGTGACAGTTTTAAAACCCTTAAGCAAACCAGAACTAGGAATAAAAAAGCTGACAGCTGTGGTTCACCTCTCTCTCTCTCTTTGCCTTCCTATTATCCTAAACCCTTTAAGATCTCTGGAGAGAGACACAGCTCATACTGCACATATGATGAAACAGCACTCATCATGTGCCCCCTGGAAGTGCACTATATATGTCTTTTTTACTTCTCTCAGGTTATTGAGACTACTAAAAGGTATGACCCTAAAGATATGAACACATTGCTGAAAGCACTAAGGTTGTGCAAGTTTATAGTGTATATAGTATCCTTGTCCCTTCATGAATATTGACATCTTGTTGCTTTAGTATAGTATTCAGGCAGCGTGCAATTTATGGTATTAGTAAATTAAACTGCGAAGCCAATTAACTACTTCATGGAAAAAAAAGAAAGCTTTTGATAGGAACAGGGAAGTCTTACACACTACATAAATAAAAAATATAATTTTGTGATACAATAGTTATTACATGTTTTAAAAGTTTTGTGTTATGGTTACTGAATGAAAGAAAACAGATAAAATCTGAACATGTCAGGTTAATAGTAAGCTATTCTGGCTATAGATGCTGTTGCTTTAATTATGACATGCATCATCACTTTAGGAAAAAGCCAAAATCTCTAGCTGTAGATATATAGACACTCAGATTTTATGTGCAAACACAAATGTATGCTTTTTACCAATGTAACTGTGATTTTTGCCATTACAGCTGGAAAGATATGTCCAAAATAGGGTTATAACACCTACTACAACATAAGCTATTAAGATCTTTCATGGAAACTCTAATGCCACCTATACAAATTCTTTATCACAATCAGTTCTGCTGAATAGCTACATGGGGAATTGTAAAGACAGTAGATGAGCCATTCCACTGATGGCCTTGGAGGACATTGTAATGATCTATTGTCTGAGATTGTCGGTGCTGTGGCTTCTATACTCTCTTCCCCATATACTACTTTCTAAAGTCATCATAGTTTATTGATGAGAATGACTGATTGTATATTTGGAAGTGCCACTGACAGAAATTATGCCCTAGTTATGGCTGAGAAAGTTTTCAAATTCCTGACTGATGGTGAAATGGAAATAAAAAATAAATAAAAATAATTTTCTATGATAGCAGGTGATAAATCTTCTTCAGTAGATTCTGTAGATATTGATGGCTGAAAAACTAATAAATCATTGCAGACTCCACTTAAAACCAGTTAGATTTCTCTAACTGTAGGGAAATTTTCTCTTGACTTCAAGAACTAGAACAGAATCAGAGTGAACTGTGTTTGTGGTAGATTAAATCCTCCTTTTTTTTTTGCTTGGTAGGCTTAGACTAACATTATTCACCGAGTTTCTGTTGAAGATGTAAAAAACCACACTGATTTTTAAATGCCTGTACTATTAATGGACTTAAATAGTTTGGTCAGAATTGCTTCTACTATGGTATATATGCACACATAGTATGCATGATATACTAGGAATTAAGTAAATAATACAGAAGTACAGTTTATGGGGATGTAGTGGGCAATAGAAATATATTTCAGGTTTTCCAAAACAACATTTTAGGGATATCCTCAATGTGGATTTGATTGTTCTAGTTTAATTAAGCCTGTTAGCTGAGAACTGCAAAAAAGACTATGGCAAAAACAAAATATGGAAGAGATTAAATGATCCAAAAATTTTAAGGTGAACAGAAAAGAACACTGTTATTCCTATTATGTTCAGAATCAACAAGGAAAACTACAGGGTAATTGTAAGGGTTGATTTGGCTCCTGGGCCCCTCTGAGCAATGAGAAAAATATTTATACAGCAAAAAACCATATAACGTATAGCTGTAGTTTTTTATTTTAAGGCCAAAACACTTCTAAAGTTGAAAGTTTAACAAACTGGTAAGTAATGGAAAAGAAATATTTCAGCACTGTAAATAATTCAAGAAAGCTTTAGAGTTCTGTGTATCTTTTTAAATTCTTCTCTAGAAAGTAAGCCCTGTTTTGAAAAGGTACTATGTAAGAGCTTTGCTTAATGATATTTCACTGAATAGGGGCTGTAGAGCCATTGCACTGAATGTGCCAAATTTGTCAATATATAGTTAACTTCTAAAAGATTTACATTTCCTTACTATCCCATTCCTCAAATTTGATGATGATAAATCACTGTCAAAATTAAAGTTACTTTAGTAGTCTCAATGCTAGAAATCACACCAAGCAATGTAATTAATTCTAGATTCACACAGCTTAGTAACTGTATTCTCTGACTCAGGACCAGAGAGTTCACAAATGTCTTACATATTTTAAGCCCCAAGTAGAATCAGAATTTGGAGCTTCATACAGCTTGGGTCTAGATGTAAAACAGACATTGCATGGTAGTCCAAGTGCTACCACCTAAACACAGGAAATAGTGGTCTCAGGATCTTGCTCTAAGATTGATTGATTGTCATGAAACACAGGGAATTTATTTTAGTGATGTCTATTATAAAGTGCTTTTATAGAGATTTTGATAACAAAGGAATTATCCTATTCTGTTTTTACAATATAGCTTGTTCATTAAAGCACAACAATGAAACAATTATGTATAAAATTGGTATAGGATAGTATTTTCTAAGAATAAGAAAGGTTCATTTAATTTGATTGAGGTTTTCCTGCCCAAAAATTTCAAAGACAAAATATTTTCTGTCATATACAGAAAAGATCAAAGATGAAAAAAAAAAATAAGGCCAGGAAAAAGTGTTGCTACAGATTAACCTGTGTGTACAGTGATTGTAGTGTAAATGGACTTTCCTTTGTGCATACAGTGATGTTGTCTTTAGCAACCTATGTTGCTTAGTAGAAGCTCCTTAATTTACTATCATAACTGCTTCAAAACACTCCTCATTGCTTTCTTTTCAAACAGCCATTTTTTTTCTGGTACAGTTCTGATGACCTTGATGGGTATTATATCCTGTTTCTATTGTCCTAATGCCCCACTTAAGGTCTCTGATGGGTTGCTGATAATTTCCTTGCTGTGTTTGTAGGTGATGACAATTTTGATAAGGTACTTAGACTTCTGTAGTATTTCAGATTAAAATTTTATGTGGCATCTCATTTGATTCTTAGTTTATTAGTTCTAATATTTAGTGAAATGTCAGGTCAAAGGGAAGGCAGAATCAATAAAGAATAAATAATGAATAAAGAGTTATTACACATAAGGAGACATTTCCACTCTTTATGAATTATTTTTTCTGTTACAACAGAAAGACCAATTTTTTCAAGGACACTTCACACACGTCACACATTTGCATAAAACCATTTTACTAAAATTAAAAGAAAAAATATGAGAGTTATCCATTGGAATAAATGCTCAATTACTCGGTTATTAAAGAATGTGTTCAGTGTACAAATGACCCGTATACCTAAAAAATCCATCTCAATAATCCTTTTTTTGTTTTGGTGGAATTTTAAGTACCTAACCAAGCAATGAATTTTTAATTCAGTAAGACAAGAAGCTGACTAAAAATCCATTGATTATGAGGAACGTGGCAAAGAAAAACATCTGATAAAAACAAAACCACATTGAATCGTCCACTGAATCTTCACTTATATATTCCAAAAGAGGGCAGCAAATGTCTGCCTATCTGGTGCTTTCCACTTCTGGTCAGCAGTGGTCACTGATGGCAGGCTGATGCAAACCTTTCCTATATTCACGTCTTAAAGCACTTGTTATGAACAGGAAGGATTTTTCGGGGAAGGAATGAAAGCCTGATTGGCTCATCTGCACAATCCTTCAAAATGTTAACAAGAGAAAGTCACTGCATGTTAGATGTTTTCTTTATCTTAATCCAGGTCTGGTGAAATACAATTCAGAGCAGACACAACAAAATAATCTTTGCAGTTCAGAATAAAAACTCTCATAATTTCTTTTACAATATGCTATTTCCCCTTTTGCTCTCTCCTCTAATAGTGAAAACATTATATAAATATAAATAGCCAGTCCTCTCCAACACAAAGATACATGCAGAAATCAAACAAACAAAAATATAATTTGCAATATAGAATTGGATTTACAGTACAGTAAGGGGCTTGTAGAACTGGTATGCATTTTCAGAAAGGCTGACTAGAAAAAGCAGGGAGGAAATGAAAACTTCCCTATTATAATTTAATACTTTGAGTCTAAAATGTTTCTTCTCAGAGAAAAATCTGAAAAATAACAGAGACATATATAACCTATTGAATATTTTACTGTTCACATTGCTACTCCACCTAGAGATGGCTTACTAACTCTTATCATTGTGAATGTGTATTGTTACATTCACAATTGCACATGCTTATGCATGCTTTTGTGAATTTCCTTTCAACTACTACATTTTCCACTTGTTTGCATTGATGCTCATTACCAAAGTAGCTAGTCTTTAAACACAGTAGAATAAAAAAGGAAAAAATATATACTACCACATAAGACTATAGAAATAATTAAATCTCTCTTTTTAATAAGGAGAATAAAATTGGAGTTTTTAACAGCTCTAGGATATCTCTGATTTTTTTCCGAAGCTAGATGGACTCTTTAAAAAAACACAGAATCTTAAATATAATGATACAATATGCTGTCTTTTCCAGATTTGGAATACATTTTATTGAAAAGTGTGTAGGAAGGGCTAGCAAGGATAGAAGGTGCAGTTATAAGCTAATGTGAAAAGACACATGGTGCATTAAGAATAAAATACCTTGAAATACGTTGATAAATTCCTGTAGTGTTGTAGTATTTGAATTCTATGCATTTGTTCAGTATGTAAGAAGGATTTCACCCTGTCCATTTTTAGGCTGTTTTTCAGTGTATTAATATTATTTATCTCTCCTTTAAAAGCATTTGGATTTTCTGTCTCTTAATTCACTTGATACTAGTTGCTGAAGTTTATGATTAAGAGTTCATTTACCTTTCAGAAATGCTCAGAGCAGGGCTAAATTTGGACTTAAATCAGCTTCCCTAGGACTTTGTCCAGCTGAGCTTCCAAAACTTGCAGGAATAATGGAGATTTCGCAGGAATAATGGAGATTTCACAGGGTCTCTGAGTAAGTAACCTGTTCCAGGTGTTCCTGTTCACTTTTATGGGGAAGAATTGGCTGTACATCCAGCTGGAATTTCCCATGTTTGACTTTGTATCTGTTGAACCTTTGTGTTCCACTCTGCATGCCCCAGAAGAGGGATCTGTGTCTTCTCAGTAACTCCCTTTCATACACAAACACACCCATGGAAAGACTTGACCAGAAAAACAGAAGATGAACTTATTTTTAAGACATTATCCACTGGGTACCACTCTGTATAGTTGCGACCAAGCCAGCTGGGCAGCAGACTGCGCAGATGTAGGAAGGTACTCTCCCTCAGGGGCAGGACACTGCATTTCCCTTTCTTAAGCTTCATGAGGTTATTGTCTGCCCCTTCCATCATTTGAGCGTAATGACCTTCAAATATGCACAGAAGAAGGAGAAATGTACTGTCCATAACTATGATGGACAGAAAAAGAGGTCATGGCCTAAATTGTAGCAAGAGAGGCCCAGGTTGCTCTACAGTCATAGGTTGCTATATAGATAAGTATTAAAGAGAGTGAGACACCAAATCTGGTCCCTTAGAAGACCAGGGGTTCAGTAAAGGGAAACACAAATGAGATCCCCTCCAGAACAGCTGTTTTTTTAAGTGAGCCATCAGTTTGATTTCCCAAGTGATGGAAAACTTCAGATTTCCTTATACCACACATTTCCACAAGGAAATGTTTCTTTCTTATAAATATAACTCTAAAAGAAATGCATGTATTTAATTTTTTCAGAGAAGAAAAAAAATCCATTTTTTAAAACTAGACCAAAATTATCTATACCACCTAAGCAAATGGAAATTAGTCTGCTTGGTTAGAATTTGAAGAATGGAAATTTGAAATTTTTTCTTGTTTTCCTTCTTAATTTTTTTTTCACTTATGGAACAATTGCTCATTTCATTCAGCATTTTTTAATTCTCACTCAGTAACTAAATAAATGTAAACAATTACAATGCTTATGTTGCTACTGCAACTAATTGTAATATTAAATTCCCCCTGTGAATGGAATTTTAATGTTCTTCGTGGCATTTTGTCAGCAATTTTCCCGCTGTTTAAAAGATCAGTGTCTAATGGGATTAAGGTGGATAATCAAATCTCAAACTGGAATTAGGCTACGAGGTTTGAATGCCTGGGGAATACCTCCCTACTAAATAAGAATGAAAGATGTTCATTGCACGCAGAGGAGAAAAATAAATGGAAGGCCATATTTTCATGCTATGGTGTTACCTCAGATATCTTGACAAGAAACTTGGATTCCTTTTCTGACAGTGAGACCATTAGACAATATATTATTCCATGTCTGGGACTGAAATATTATTTCAAGAGATTATATGGTGTATTACATTAATTGGGGTATGTCGCAACACGGCTTTGGCTACAATTTTTAGTGCAGCATTGAATCTATTGCTGCTGTTTTAGTAAAATCTTAAGATTACTTATGGGCATACAAGTACTGTTGGGAATTAATTTAAGTCTGATATCTGAAACACAATTCTGGGCTCTGTGCATGTTTGTGCAGGTGAAAGAGTTGGGGAAAAAGAGCATGCCTGGTGTTAGGTGTTCATTACTTTCTTTATGTGATCTGCATGTGGGATCTATGAAACTTACTTTTTAAAACTGCAAAAAATAAGTGGTAACAACTGATTTCCATATGGGAGTATTACCTTATGCAAATTGAAATAATAAAAGGAAAAAAAAAAGACACACCTGCAAATCCCTGTCAATTGCTATCAGATCTGTTTGAGTACAGTTTGTAAGCTGGAAAATATTGATAGACAGAAGTCAGCCTCTAGAAAGAGTTTAGGCATCAGAAAATTGTCTTTTGTGTTTGGTTTGGTATGATCTATGTCTATACGTTCTGTGCTTTCTCTCCCAGCTTCCTGTGCTTCGGTGTTTTATCCAAGGAAAATAATTTTTCCCTCAGAAATAAGAGGACAATAGTGTTAATTTAGATAATTGTTATCATAGCAGTTGACACAGGTGTTGAATGCATGACCAAAAGACACATTTGGGGAAGAAGTCTTGAGCTGAATGTTTGTGCACTATAGGTGAGATCAGCAGACGTGTCCTTTGTAATTTCTATGGAGAAAAGCATATATAAGACATGTTCACTATTGCTCAAATGCATTTTTTCATAATATTTTCTAAATTATTCAATGCAATTTTCTTATTTCTAAACTAAGAATTGTCCTGCAGTAATATAGAGGCCATCTTCCCAAAGACAATAATTTTTATCTACTAATACCTGAAGCTATACTGACATAGAGCAGCATATATCCTAGCAGTAGTACCTCTGTAAATAACTGTGAAAATTATTTTAATGTACATAAAAAGCTGTGATTAGATGCTGAAGTTGTAATATATTTAGTCAGGTTTTTTCACAACTGATTAAATTCCAATCTTACAACGGGGTAATTTAATTAATTTCAATTTCAATGTATGTAGTCTTAACTTTTTTAATACAACTATTTTGACTTAACCAATGGGCTGATTGTTTTATCACAACTGTTTAATACTTACATGACTCCTCTAAAACATTAACTTAGGCTTGATATTGGTTCCTGTAAGACAAAAGAATGTGAGACCTTATGTGTCTGTTACTCCACTTCTTTCCTCTTTCTGTTTCTTTCTGTTTCTTTCTCTCTCTCTCTCTTTCTCTTTCTCTTTCTCTTTCTCTTTCTCTTTCTCTTTCTCTTTCTCTTTCTCTTTCTCTTTCTCTTTCTCTTTCTCTTTCTTTCTCTTTCTCTTTCTCTTTCTCTTTCTCTTTCTCTTTCTCTTTCTCTTTCTCTTTCTCTTTCTCTTTCTCTCTCTTTTTCTCTTTCTCTCTTTCTCTTTCTCTTTCTTTCTCTCTCTTCTCTTTCTTTTCTTTAACTTCTTTTTTTCTTTTTCTTTTCTTTTCTTTCCTTTCCTTTTCTTTCTTTTCTTTCTTTCCCAAAACCAAACAAACCAAAACAATTGATCTTAAATTATTTAATTTGGAAATATATATTACAATGCTGACAATAGCACTTCTTCCTACATTTCTCATTTTGAGGATCGAAATTTTGATTTTTATGGGAGGTCTGATTAATTGTGGAATTTTAAGATTTTCTATTGAGGTGATCTGCAGGCATATTACTGAAAGAATTAATTTTTACAGATGTAATTCAGACATAATTTCTGACACTGAAACCTAAACAACAAATGAAATAGAGAAAAAAACCCCTTGCTTTGGGCTTTGAACATTTAATCCCTTTGATGTGTGCCTGATTTTTTGCAAATTAGGAGAAGCTACACTAATATTCCCAGATTATCCTGTGTGCTCTTAAGATATGTCATAAAACATAATTTCCACAAGAATAATTTACTGAGGCAGTATATAGGGAGGATCAAATCAATAGCAGAAATGGCAGATGTCAGCATTTAAAATTATAAGAATACACATACATATGTGATTTACGATGTGTTAAGTTTTATTAAGATGGGCTAAGTTTTAAAGGAAAAAAAGCTGAGTAGAAAAGTTATTGCTGTCAATTCAGAAATCACAATCTACATGCTACAGGTTTCGGATAAGGACTGCTGCTCTCTGTCTGGTAAAAAAAGTTTTGCCTAATGACTTCCCTAGAGCTATATTGATGTATATTGTTTGAAAATGTGACCCACTTCCTGACTTCACCACCTCAGCTCTGCAAACCATGTGCAGCAGAACTGCGAATGAATAAAAATGAACCATTCCATTTTTATGTGGTCACAATAATACAAAATAAAAAACTGATCTATGAAACGGGGTGGAAGTGCTTGGCAGCACTGAAGTGTCAGCAGCAGCAAAGGCTTTACATTGATCACTGTCCTTTTCACAGCATGTTATGCTCTGGATATATATTTACCTATACATATATATATATTTGCTCTAGATATATGTTTTGCCAAGCACAGGGGAGACAATGTGTACAAAAAGACAAATTTTATATCTTATAATATTAAGCATGTTCTCATACAACACACACTGAAAATACAGAGTAAAATGGTCTTGCAGGAGCCAGAAACCCAGGGCCTCAATGTCTTTTTAGTGCTGTGGCCTTGAAGCTCACACAGACATAGTTAAATCTGTCAGTAGAAGCTGAGATCACAATTTCATAATTATCAGGTCAATTATCCCATATACAGATGTTCTTTAGCCTTCTGGTTGTCATCCCAGTATCACACATGTATGTTAGTAATTTAAATCACCGTGTGCTTTGTCTTGCCTTTTGCAACACAGAACATTAGATGCAGTACTTGGATACCTCTGGGTATAACCATGGCCCAGCCATGGTCTCTGTGGGCATTCCCCTGCTGATGTACACGAGAAAATTGATGATAAGTGCATTAATGCACCTTTTGCTGCTGATATTACTGATTGAACGAGCTCTTTCTGTTGTTCATCTCCACCATTTTCCTAGGCATTTTGCTGCGCTTCTTCCCCATTCCTGTTTTGCATATCAGCGGAGCGATCTCTGATTGCCGGTTAACTCTGTTGAGTCTCCTGAAACATAAGCAATTTTCTCAACTTTGAATGTCATATGTTCAGATTGCAAGTTATGATGATAATAGTACATTTAGTTCTAAAGTGTTTTGTACCCACTTTCATTGCTTATTCAAGTCCTATAAATAAGAAAATTTGAAATGCAACTCTTTTCTGCTGCTGTTGATTGACTGAGCCCCCTGAGGCATAACTGTCCAAAGGGCTTAATGTGATGACAAATTGTCCAGCCTTATGGTTGCAGAAGACATGCTATGAACATCAGCACTGGATTCATAATTAAGAAATGTAGATGAGATAACATTTACTAGCTGCGCAAAGAAACAATACAATTTATTGAAAAAATGCAGGGTAATAAGGCATTGTAAGTACCTCTCCTCTCCATTTCATTTCTTCCCTCTTAATGCATATGCCAAGCTTTCACCTATCCATCAGGAAAACAGTATGTTGCTCATGCTCTGTGTCCTTTTTTGGAACAGAGTTAATGAAAGAACTTAGCTGGGCCCATTTCATGATCTTAGCTCCTTTTTCGCTTGATGACTGACAAATATCCTGCTTTCATCCAGCAAAGTGGAAAGTCTCACCAGCTGAGTGTGATCTTTTCTTTGCTTCCTTGGAGGCTGCATCCCCAAAGGGTAAGAACGCAAGCACAACTGAAGGGCCAATTATGTTTATTCCTTTACAGAACATGCCAAGAAGAGTAAGACAGGAGCCACAGTCTCCAGCACTATACCCCAAAGTAGTTGATTTTTGACCAGGCATAGCAGGCATAGAAACATAATGTACATAGTATTAATCAGAAGTGCTGTTATTAGAGCAGCTGATCTATCTATCTATCTATCTATCTATCTATCTATCTATCTCTTATCATATACATATATATGAGACTATAACATTCCATAAATTAGATTAAACCAGGAGTTAACTGTGATGACTGAAAAAGCAGCCAACAGCTGAAAGTGAATATTAATTGTCAGCATGACCCAAATTTATACCAGCACTGGCCAAATGCAAATCCACAAAGAAATAAGAAATCAGAATCACTGTACACAGATCTGTAGCATTGCATTCCTCATGGCAACATTAATTAGGTTGAACAATAGATTTTGCTGATGGTTATGTTTCTTTTTTACTTGATTATAAAAATCAAATCTAAAGTACAGTTTCATAAAGTGCTTAGAGAATACCATCCAGAGGGACCTGGAGAAGCTCAGGAAGGGGGCCCATGGAAATCTCTTGTGATTTAACAAGACCAAGTATAACATGCTGCACCTGGTACCCGGTATCAACACAGGCCAGGGATGAACAGACTGAGAGCAGCCCTGCTGAGAAGGACTTGGGGGTGCTGGTGGGTGAGAGGCTGGACATGACTCAGCCATGGGTACTCACAGCCCAGAGAGCCAAATGTGTCCTGGGCTGCATCCAGAGCAGTGTGGGCAGCAGAGGAGGGAGGGGATTCTCCCCCTCTGCTCTGGTGAGACCCACCTGGAGCACTGCATCCAGCTCTGGGGTCCCAGCACAAGAAGGACAGGGACCTGCTGGAGCCAGTCCAGAGGAGGCCACCAAGATGATCAGAGAGATGGAACACCTTTCCTATGAGGAAAGGCTGAGAGAGTTGGGAGTGTTCAGCCTGAAAAGGAGAAGGTTATGGGTTGATCTAATTGTAGCCTTCCCGTACCTAAAGGGAGCCTACAATAAAGATGGAGAGAGACTGATTACAAGAACAGGTAGTGACAATGCCTGACAGCAGGCACTGGAACAGATTACCCAGAGAAGTTGTTGATGTCCCATTCCTGGAAGTGTTCAAGGCCAGCTTGGATGGAGCTCTGAGCAACCTGGTCTAGTGGAAGGTGTCCCTGCCCATGGCAGAGGGGTGATCTTTAAAGTCCAGCCAGGCCAATTGATGAGTGTGTGATAAGATATACTATGTAGTGATTGCCCTATAACTACAGCGCGAGTCACTTATAACACTAACCACCTTTGCCACTCCAATTGTGTATTATTTTATATTGGAGTGTAACAGGACACCAGGAAAAACTTTAGATTTTAATACCAGAAATGTAAGCTTCATGAAGAACTTTAGACTGAAAAACTTACTAGGGTGTCATTTTAAGGTGCAAATCCTTTAGATTTCCCCAAGTTGGTAATGCCCTTTAGATTATGATACACTTCCGTGAAATGTATTCCAGCTCACCTTTCCTATCAACACCTCCCCCTGCATTCAAGAATAAGAAAAAGGGATAGAATTTGAAATATAACATTTTTGAAAATGATATTTTATAATATAGTCTTCTATCTAATAAAATGCCACTCTTATAAGAAAGATCTTCATTTACAGAAGATGCACATTCTGAGGAGACCGAAGGCCACATAAATTTGACTTAACCTTCTGTCTGATTTTGGGTTTTTCTTTAAATTTTATTTCATTTTTCATAACTTCCACTACCTTATAAATAAATCCTGCAGGAAAGTATTTTTTTCCTTTGGAGAAAAATAGTTTTAAAAATAGTTAAAAAATTAATCAAGCCATCTATTTTTAATTCAATATAAGTCCTCTGAAAGCATTTCTGAAAGCTAAATATTTGGAACCTTTTTTGACCTTTAATAATATTTTTTAATCTTCACTAAGCATTCATTTTACACAAGAGTAAAGTAGAGTGTTCTGCTGTACTAAAACTACTGATCTGGGGAAAATATCATAATTGTTGAAAATCCTTATGAATCCCCAGGAAAATACACTCTTGGGCCAAATGCTATTTTCACTTCCACCTGTATGTACACAGAACTGCTTCACTGAAAACTGCTTGATTCCTTACACCATAGTGCAAGGAAGAGGCTTACTTTGGGCAAAGGTTCTGCATCCAGTTTAAAGTATTAAATAGTAACATTTGCACTCAGTATTTACATTAAAAAAACAGAGGCATGGATTATCTGAGAACAAATTCCTTTTACTTTTATGAACTAATATCAATAAGTGCAGCACTGAAGGAATTGATTCCTCCCACAATTGACTGCAATTTCAGTCTGTGCCATGGCCTGTTTCACCTTTGTTGCACAATATAAACTGACCCCAGCTACATTTCTTCATTGCTATTGGATTTGCTGTCTCCATTGTTTTTGTCAGGGTTTCTCATAAGTCCATTTGGTCTTGAAGAAAGGGTTTTTTTCCTCCTGGTGTTGTTTAGTGATGGAAGTGCTGCCTAAAATCTATTCTTTCTTGCCCACCTGTGTTTTTGCTAAAATTTTCCTCTCTCCTTTGCACCCTTTCCTCTCCAAGGCTCTGCCTGACAGTTTCCATTCTCCTACCTTTGTTATGCTGGGCCTCCTGGTAGGTGGTGAGTAGTCCTCCTTCGAGGGCTGGTAGAGTCAAATTTTAGAGGCCTAAAAATTGCGTTATGTGTTCTGCTGCCACTTCACCAAAATTCAAAAGGGCTGGACAATGCTTCTGTGCTTTTCAAATGTATATCAGCTGTGACCCAGATTTTTACCTGTGTCTTATCTGACAGTTTAACAATAAACTCTCTTGTGACAGTTATGCAGATAACTACTATTAGGAAAAGCAAAAGGAAACTTCTCAAAGGAGTATATCAGTACTCAAACTCATAAAAATGTATCCATTCATACCTGGGTAAGTATTAGAGCTTTTTTTTTGTTTAACACAGGGTGAATTACCAAATCAGTGTCTTGAAACTAATCCTAAAATAATGAATAATACTTGAGAGCTGACCAAGCTTGTATTTTGCAAAGTTTTGGTACTTTCATAAGAATTGCTAAAACTGAATATGAAATAACAATTGAAAGTAAGTTTATTTGGAAATTGTCAGAACAGTGAATTTACATTGTAATTAACAAAAGAGATTAAATTTCCAATAATGACTGCACAGAAAAGGTATGTATATGACTTCTTCCAGTTCCTCTGGAGGGTAATGATCTCTTTTTTTCTGCTTATTCCTACATCCCTTCTTTTTTTTGCACTTTATCCTGTAATATGACAAAATTAGGGGGTTTGCTTCCTTCAAACCCTCTGAAGATCTGAACATGGAATAGATCATCACACTATCTAAATAATGTTATTTCAGCTTACGGATTAACTTTATGCTTATGATCTTACAAAGGATTTCTGAACTAGCTGTTTCATGTCCACCTCTCCTGACACTTGGCTCCCAGCAAGAATATTGCCCTTCCAAAAAGTCTAAACTCAGTTTGGGTTTAGTCTGTCTTCAAACACCATCTACCATAGCAGTAATCTGTGGAGATTTAAGTTTTCTCTTTTAACGTCAACTTCACAGTTACTTCTTCTACTAGTCAATATTCTTTATTTTTACATTAACTTAAATAATGAAATGCAACTCTTTATTTATCAGTTACACCAACATAGCACAAGAAACCCTTTCATTAATTGGGCTGCCATAAACAAGAAGAATGCAGTCATTTCTTAAAAATTTAATTTTTTTTCCTAGCGGAAACTGTGAAAGGACTACTTGAGATGTGTAAGGTTGCAACAGATCAAATTGGGGAAGACTAGGGTCTTCTGTCCTTTGTTTACACTTTTTCCTGTACTAACTTAAGGACCAGAATATTTTGATTGCTTTGAATGTTGAACATATATCAATTAAGCATGCTGAAATTTATTTTTAAAAATCTAGTATGTTTTCACAATTTTTTACACCATTGTTTTACCATTCAGCATATTTAACTGTGTATATTGCTCTGCAATGCAAGCCCTCATCCAAGCAAATGGAATCCAATTGCAAAAACAGCTACTTTAATGAAAAAACCCCAACCAACCAACTAACCAAATTTGGAAGAAAATTTATTTCTGTCTTTCTGGAATGGACTTTTGATGAATCACTATTTAGTCTGGGTTGTTCAAGGCACCAGCCCAAATTACTAATGACCTTAGCTACTATTATATTGTTAGATAATAGCTACTATTTCTATTGTGGATTTTAAGGCAAACTACTAGTCTTTTGCACATTGCTAATACATGTTTGTATCTCATATTGTTCAGTCACACTTGAGAATTTGTATTTTAATACATGCTTGTTAAAAGAAAGCAAAAGCATCATGTCACTACTGGAGTATATTCATAGCAAAGTTTCACTGAACCCATTTCCTAATTTTTTGATGCAGCTGTCCATAACACAGCCTAGTAGCTTGATCAAGATGTGAAAAACAAAAATAGGTAGTTAGGTATAAATCTTTCTACTTCAGACCTTTCCATGGGTGTGTGTGTATCACAGCTTAGAGCCCCTGCTAAAGAACTGGTTACTGCTGGTGGATGCATCTATTTTTTTCTGACCAGAGAGTAATGACACAGGCTTAAAAAATGGCACAGGAAATATTTCAGAATTCAGGTGGAATAGGGAGTACTTAGCTCCTCTGGAAAGCAGGCCTGTTATAAGTCAAATGCTGGGTGACTAAAAGTTACAGTACCAAACACAATGATTGCTTTTGAAAAGTAAACCTCTCTTGCCCCTATACATCAATAAATTATTATTGTGTTTAGTAGTAATAAACTGTGGGTGCTCTGACACCTTGGTAAAATTAATGAGGAATGTTTTGATCATATGAACAGTATAATACCAGATATGAAAATAATTATTATCAACATTTTAGCTCTTATGGCTAGCTATTTTTTTTATTCTAATAATCTATATCTTGTTTTCTCTGATGTCTTCCAGAATTAGATTATTTAAGTGGTATTTTTCTTTCAACCCTTTTTCTTTATTCTTAGACGGTTGGAGTTTATAACATCAATTTAGTCTCTCTCTCATGTTTTTCTCCTCTTATTTTAGTAGTAACAAATTTTCTTCAGGAACGAAGCTTTAATGCCTTTTAATGATGTGTCATTTACAGAAGAGTGCTCTGGTTGTAGCATATCCACTTCTGGTTTAATTAGACTGCTGCTCTTCTAGGTTCCTTTCATCTTTCAAAATATATCCTGCCATTCTCTATTTCCCCCTTGCACTTCTTCTATCTTGTTTCTAATTATCATGAGAGTTGAAGAGCTTGCTCACTTTTAATGTTCTTCGGCTTCACAGAGCCTGTATCCTAGCTTGCAGATAACAGGTGCTGGCAACAAATAAACCTGCTCAGCAAACTCAGATATTTGTTTTGCTGCAGCAAGAAAAAAAAAAAGAGAGACATGCATTAGGAAAAAAGGAGGAGTTCTTTACAGTACGAGAGAGAGAGACATATTGAACTAATGAAATTATTTATTTAGTAGTCCACTTGTATCTACACTAACATAAACTTTACCTTGTTTCTTTAACACTGGAGAGTAGCCATATGATATAACATTAATGAGTTTCTCCACGTTTTCGAATGTGCTTTGAACACAGCTAATCTCCCAAGTGTCTGTTGATCGTGATCTTCATTTTCTGAAGAATATCCAGAGTCACACTTTACCCTCTCTTTCATGGTTAAGATGAAGCATCTGCTGCCTGCCTTCTTCATTATCATCACAAAGAGTGAGAGTTTAAAAGCTAGAAGGATGGTGAAAGAGTGTAGCATGCACTTGAGAGGTAAGTGTCCTGGAAAACTGGCAACCTATGTGCACGGAGTTTTTACTAGGCTATCTTTTCTTCTCTTCCTCTGCCTTTTTCCCTCTTTCACAGAACTAGGATTGACAGTGGTCTTGTACAGATGATTAGTGCATGAAAAATAGACTCTTTACTATTTGATTTTTGGAACCATCTTAATTTTTTTTTTTTTTTCGAAACAGTGTTCTCCAAGGAAGATGGGAGAAAATTGACGTTTTTGTTCCGAGTCTTCCAAATTTCAGTTTCCTGTGATCTAGGTGACAAATTAGAGCATGGACATTTCAAATATTGTTATCACTGCTGAAAGTATTGATGGTTTCACTTCATAAATGAGAGAGGACTGACGAAAGATTAATAACCTTTAAATAGTGGAAAACATAAATCTATTTGTTTCATAACAGTATTTTCAATTGTTGGCAATTTACTAGATTAAGGTATAACAATCAGAGAACCACATTACTTATTGTAAAATTATTGACAAATAATCTGAGCTTAAATTCTGTTTCTTTTTTTTAATCTTTATTATTGACAAAACTCTAAATTACTGAATTAAAATTGGCAAATCTGGACAGCTGTGTTGATGCCATGATGATTTTTTGCCTTTTCTTTTATACCCCTTTTTTATACCTTTTTACAGCTTCTGTATTCTTAGTGCTTTTTGCTTACATTCTTAGATTCGTTTGTTCAGCTAAGAGACTAAACATTTTAGAAGCTTCGTAGCTAGGGATCAGTGTGCCCCAGACCCCAAGGTCCTCTCCAGAACACATTCTGTAAACTAAGATAGAACCAGCCAGGGGAAGGTTCCTTGGGGAGGGGGGCTCATTCGAGCCTCTCATTGGGGAATTTTTTATGGATATGCTAATTAGTAAAACCTATAATGTTATACCAGATCTTTTGGGGGTGCATTGTGGTGTGCATTTCAGTGCATTCGACCTGGACGTGCTGCAGCTAAGGATCCTTAAAATAAATACCAAAGTAAAATCCCTTTTTCCCATCCAACCATGTTTGACTCTTGATTTTAAGACCAGGAAAAGGCATCAGTTGCTAAAATCAGGGGAGAGTGTGAACGCAGTCCCCCACTATCACAAATCATGCAGTCAAGTTTCCCATATTTGGGGAAATCGCAGGGGTCAGCACACCTGTAGTGCAAGGGATAAGCCTTGCCCTGGGAAAACCACCTGCCTGATCATGGTATCTCCCCTGCCAGGTAAGTATCAGAAGATTGAGGGTTTGTGTCCCTTTGTGGTTGCCAGCAACTGATGCCTTTTCCTGCTGGGTCCTAAAGTCCTGGTCACAGTCCTGGATCATTGCTCTGGCCCCTCTGTAATTTGCCGGCAGAGAAAGGGGCAAAGCAAGATGTGTTCCAACCCAAGACTGCGAGTTTCAAGGTCTTCAGGGTCCCTTCGTGGTCACCAGCAACTGACACCTTTCCTGGTTGACACTGAACCGTACCATAAATCAAATCCCTCCTGACTGGAGAGAATTTTCTAAAAGTCCTTGCAAGGAGTTTCAAAGATAAACTGAGACTTTTCCTTGAGTTCCAACGCTGCCGGATAGTTGTTTATTATGTCTTATCAGAGGAACAGAGCCACTAGCATGACCCAGGTACAGCACAGAGCACAGAAAGCAGGAGTGAAGTCTAATTATCAAGATTTACACAGCCTTTTAAAGGTAATTTAACCAATAGTTACTAAAAACATATATTATTTTCACTTTCCTACCAATTATTCAGTAACACGGGCAGGAACTGCAGAATTCTCTATCCAGTCATTCCAAACTACTTTTACTGCAGAACATGGAGTAGTAGAAGAAGGAGAAGAAGGTTTAGAGAACAAAGACAATCCTCCATTTTGATATTTTTTACTCTTATCTATTTACTACAATGAGAAGCCCAAAACCTCTAAAAATTTTCACCCTGTGACAATCTTACATAGCAGTCTATCACCTAAGTCACACCTCTGTATTTTCTAGTTCCTGTCTGATCGTTGGTAATGTTTTCCAAGGTTGGAGGTTAAAACCGTGCTGTTCAGGGGAGTAAGAACCATTAAAAACAGGCATAGAAATATTTTTGGCACTCTGGGTTCCTACACCTGGTCTTAAAATCAAGAGTCAAACATGGTTGGATGGGAAAAAGGGATTTTACTTTGGTATTTATTTTAAGGATCCTTAGCTGCAGCACGTCCAGGTCGAATGCACTGAAATGCACACCACAATGCACCCCCAAAAGATCTGGTATAACATTATAGGTTTTACTAATTAGCATATCCATAAAAAATTCCCCAATGAGAGGCTCGAATGAGCCCCCCTCCCCAAGGAACCTTCCCCTGGCTGGTTCTATCTTAGTTTACAGAATGTGTTCTGGAGAGGACCTTGGGGTCTGGGGCACACTGATCCCTAGCTACGAAGCTTCTAAAATGTTTAGTCTCTTAGCTGAACAAACGAATCTAAGAATGTAAGCAAAAAGCACTAAGAATACAGAAGCTGTAAAAAGGTATAAAAAAGGGGTATAAAAGAAAAGGCAAAAAATCATCATGGCATCAGTGTGATCTTTGGTCAGTGAAGGCAAACTGTCCAGTTAAAGTCCAGGTTTCATCACATTTTGCACAAAGATGCAGTAGGTGATCATTTAGGAATAAAAAATTACTAGAGGGAAAAAAGACAGGTAGAAGCAGTCAGTGCTTCATACAAAGGGAACTGGAGCAGAGATTCAGTGATTACCTGGAATTCCTCAGAGGTGTGCACAAAAATGCAGCAGCATCTTGCACCTCAATGTGCTCCTCCCCATAGGGCCATCTTTGCAGAGTTATTCATGGCGCATAAAAAGAAAAGTGACCACAAAAAGATGTGGAAGATACAGGTTTTCCCAGGGTTTATGGAAAGGAAAATATAAATTTTCCTTTATAAATTATTATATAAATATAAATAAAGGAAATCCCAACACTCTTTCTCAGTTTTTATTTCCTATAATTCTGGAATGAAATCTACATGGAATTTCTATATTTCCCATCAATACTTAAAATTATTTTTAAGCAATATATCTGGCTATAATTTTTTTCTCCTTTTATGGACATAGAAAAAAAGCAGTTAAAACACTTTATGAAAAAAATCCTTCCTGTTCAATAATCCTTTCAGAGATGCAACATCAGCAATTTTATTCTGATGCGCTGTGTTTCCTACTATAAATGGCAATCTGAATTAAAGTTGTTGCTGTTCCCAAGTGTTAATTTTAAGGAGACAACTGCCACACTTTTTTTTTTATATACAAGGTAGGTGTAAACAAATCCCTTCTTGATGTTCCTATCTGAATTATTGTTAGTGGTGTTTTGCATAGATTTTAAAAATCTCTCTTTAAGACATGGATTCATACAATTTAATCCCTGTAGTCCTGTAAGTTTTCACTAGAACTGAGTACACTTCTTTTCTTTTTAAAGAAAAACAAACTCCTGTATCATTGATTAAGTGAAAAGTAGTACTTGCAATCAAGGTTGTTAAGTCCTAATGAGTAGATTGGAATTGAGTAGAAATGTATTTTCTAATACTGCTTAAATATGTTATGTTTATACCAGTCCAGTTGCAAGATGCCGTTGACGACAATGTATTCTGGTAAACACTGTATTCAACCAAGAGCAAGAGTGACTTAAAATAAACAAATGCAATAAATTAACATGACTTGAGCAAATAAGAAAAAATTGTTATTCCAATTGTGATATGTATATTAGCAAAGCATTTCAAGCATTTTCTTTTCCAAGTGCTGGATGAGAGGATGATGGCAGATGGCTCTGTATGAGATAACTCTGTAAGAGTTCCATTACTCATGTTTGATGTCACCCCCTCAGTGTCACATGAACTTTCACATCATCAGAATATTGATAACCAGCTTTATCCCTGCTCATGGCAGGCAATGGAACTATGTGATCTTTAAGGTTTCTTGAAAACCAAAAAATTTTATAAGTCTGTGATTCTAATTTCATCTGTGACTTTTTGTCTGAATGAACATTTTAATTTGGCTACTTGTGATTCAGGAACACTGTCTCGCATTAATAACTCCATGATGAAGTTAAAGCTTGAAGGACTTTGACAACTGCTCTTGATACTGCCCAGTTCCAGGCAAACGCCTGAGATTTCCAAATATTTGGCATATACACCTCTCAAAAATGTGGTCATTCCTTGTATGCAGGCAATGTGTACAGATGATGTAAATCCAAGATGACACATGCAGTTCATATGCCTGTTTCACATGACAGAAAGACATACAGGGACTCTTAAATAGATATCCCTGTTTTTATTATATTCAAAGAAAAAAAAAATAAAAAAAGAAATTTCATCATTTTGGCAAACAATTTTCAATATTAGAATCAGAGAACCATAAAATCATAGAATTATTTGGGTTGGAAGGCACTTTAAATATCATCTAGTTCCAAACCTTCTGCCATGGGCAGGGAACCTTCCACTAGACCAGGTGGCTCAAAGCCCACTCAGCTTGGCCTTGAGGTCTTCCAGGGATGAGGCATCCACAATTTCTCTTGAGAATCTGTTCCAGTGCCTCACCACCCTCACCGTAAAGAATTTGTTCCTAATATCTAATATAAACCTGCTCTCTTCCAGTCCATTCCCCTGTTTCCAGTCACTACATGCTTTAATGAAAAGTCCTTCTTCAGATCTTCTGTTGGCATCTTCTAGATCTACCTGGAGACTTCTGCTCTTCAGGTTGAGCACCCCAACTCTCTCAGCCTATTTCCATTGGGAAGTGCTCCAATCCTCTGATCATCTTCATGGCCCTCTTCTGGACCCATTCTAATAGGTGTGTGTCCTGCTTATGTTGAGGATCCCAGAGCTGCAGTGCTCCAGGTGGAATCTCAGCAGAATGGAGTACAGGAGCAGAATCCCCTTCCTCATCCTGCTAGACACACTGCTTTGGATGTGGCCCAAGATAAAATTGGTTTTCTGGGCTGCAAGAGGTTGTTACCATCCATCAACAGCCCCAAGTCCTTCTCAGAGCTGCTCTTGATCCATTTTCTGCCCATCCTTTTTTTGTGCTTGGGATTGCCCCAGTCCAGGTACAAGACTTTTCACTTGGTGTTGTTGAACTTCCTGAGGTTTGCATGGGCCCAACTCTCAAGCCTGTCCAGGTCCCTCTGGATGGCATCCCTTCCAGCAGCTGGTTCTTCATTCTCCTAGACCCTGCCTCTTCCTTCTGTTACTTGGGTAGTGCAGCTGAAGCACTTGTCAGTGAACACAGGCGAAAAAGTCAAGTAGCATAGACTTCTCCATGTCCTGGGGAAGCAGATCTTCTGAGTTCTTCTGGAGAATGCCCACACTTTCCCTTGTCTTCCTTTTATCACTGACCTACCTAAAGAAGCTTTCTTTGTTGACCTTGACATCCCTGGCCAGATTTAATTCTATCAGTGTCTCAGCTTTCCTAACCTGATCCTTGGTTGCTTGGACAATTTCTTTGTATTTCTCACAAGCTATTTTTCCTTGCTTCCATTCTCCGCAGGCTTCCTTTTTAGTTTTAATTGTTCATCCACACAGGTCTCCTGGATTTTTTTGCCTGACTTGCTCTTTGTAGGCATGCATTTCTCCTGAGCTTGAAGGAAGTGATCCTTGAATATCAACCAGTGTTCCTGGGCCCCTCTTCCCTCCAGGGCTTTATCCCATGGTACTCTACCAGGAAGATCCCTGAAGAGGCCAAAGGCTGCTCCCCTGAAGTTCTGGAGAGTGAGCTTGCTGTGTACTCTCTTTGCTGCTCTAAGGATTTGGCTTCCTCCACTATTTCATCATCATTGCAGACTAGGCTGCCCTACACTTCACATTCCCCATCAATCCCTTCTTTTTGGTGTGAACAAGATCTAGCAGAGCATTTATTCTCCTATACTCCTCATTGGAGAAGGAAGTTATCATCAATGTATTCCAGCAACCTGCTGGATTGTTTATGCCTTGCTGTGTTGTACCTACAACAGCTACTGGGGAGGTTGAAGACCCCCATGAACACCAGGGCTTATGAACATGAGGCTGCTCATATCTGTCTGTAGAGAGTCACATCTGCTTTGTCTTCCTGGTCAGGTGGCCTGTAGCAGACCCCCACTGTAATATCCCCTGTCCCTGCCCTCCCTTTAATCCTAACCCATCACCTGTCTGTCAGCTCCTCATCCACCCCCACGCAGAGCTCCGTGCTCTCCAGCTGGGCACTGACATAGAAGGTGACACCATCTCCTCATCTCCTCTGCCTGTCCTTCCTAAAGAGCCTGTATCCTCCCATTTCAGCATTCCAGCCACAGAAAACATTCCACCACATCTCCACTATGCCAGGAAGATCATAGCTCTGCAGGCACATGCATGTCTCTAACTCCTCTTGTTTAAGCCTAAGTTTAAAAACCATGTTTTTCTTCTTTTGTAGTGAGGATAAAGTATATTATTTTGATAAATCTTAGGCGATTCAATAAATTTTATTTCTTTCATGATATGTATAAATATAAAGAAGATTATGAAAAAAATAGAAAATCCTTTATTTGATATATCTTTTTCTAAAGTCTATAGATATTTTACTGATATGGAGAATCTAGGACTGAACAAAAACCCTACTTTTAAGGTCTTCCAGTACCTTGCATTAGAGAGAGATTATTGCTTAAAGGTATTTTCTAAGTGTCTGATTTTCCATGAATTTAGATTTGTTTAGAAAAAGGTAAGATTTCTGCGTTATATCCTCCTCATATGCCTGCTAACACAGTTTGCCTTGCAAGGTTCAGCATAATGTTTTCTGTTTTTTCATTTTAGCAAAACTTCCAATCAAGTATCATCAGAATAGCAGATGAAAAGGACCAAATGGGAAGCTGAGTTACCTGGAAAATATTCTGAATGGGAAATATTTTTGTACAGAGACAAGAAAACAAGTTCTGCAACCATTTTGACGTCAATAGAAAACTGATAATTTTGGCAGGAAAGGAACTGTTCCATTATATCAATGTGTTTCAGCTAAGCTCATTAGGACAGGTAGTGATGACTCTACAATCTGTCCTTTTCACAGACTCATTGAAGAATGTTGGGAAATTTCATAAATTTACACAAATTGTATTGCAGTATATCACTCTCTGTATAAAAAGTTAAATCCTGTGGGAGTTACAAAAAACCCCATGTTCTACTAATTTAATATGATGAACTTGTATATTGCATTTACACAACAATATAGATGTCTGTCAAAGTAGTAGTAAATACTTTGAAAAAAAAAGATGAAGACACATTAAAAATTTAGTAAGAAAACTGGTAAAGAAGGGACACAAATTTTATGAACTATTTTCTGGCATTATTTAATAAACTACTTCTTATTGATTTCATCTTATTTAAATCTTATTTCCTGCATAATTTAAATCATTTTTCTACTCAAGTCAGTGTTCATATGCCTAAATAATAGTCCATGTAAAATAACATCAAATTTACTTTAAGGATTAGAGTCCTTTTAACTAGGCCATCTAAAACATGTGGTCAGTTCTACTTCCCTAATTTGTATTTTTTGCCATGCTATTGAGACAGCTGTCAATGTTTGAAATGAAAGCCAGTTTCCTGTTAGTCAGTATTTACTTCTAGAATTTTGAACCCTCATGCAGAAAAAGAAATTGAACCTGCTTCTACCTGAGGTGAGCAATTAAACCTCTGACTCATGCTAGGCACTGCTACGGCCATGGCTGAAGTAAATTTTTGGCTGAAATATACTCTATACTCTGAGCACAGCACTCAGAGGAAGGCCTGTGAGAGCACAGAGGATTGTTCATATTAGAATCTTACTGTGGCTTGAGGTATTTAATTCTGCTAGTCACAGAGGCATCTCATTCTAGCAAGGCTAAAACGTTCCAAAGAGTAGAAGTGCTGAAATTGTAGTTCTATGCTCAAAATCCTGTCACCTCCAAACTTTATTTGCCTTCAGGATTAGGGGGCAACTCAGAGATTTTATGTCATCTAATTAGGGTGCTATTTAGTTATTTAAGGATGATTTAGTTACTAGGGGCTAATGAAAGGAGAAAGGATGCAGGGAGAAGAAATGATGGATTACAAGCTTTGTGAAATAGAAGCTTAAATGTATTTCTAACCTTCACAATATGACTATCACTAAGGAAGAAGTGCTTATATAAAGTGCTTACATCAAAGGACTGTGTGAGAATAGAATTCATTTCTATTCTCTCAAAAATGCCACTGGAATGTGAACCACTATGTTTTCTTCCCACTCTTTCCCCAATTGGTCTGTCACTTTCTTCTACCTTCACATCTATCTTAATCCTTCCTTTTTCCGTCCAGCCTGTTTACGTTTCATTTAAATTCCAAGACTGGAAAATGAAGGCCAGGGGTGTTGCTTATGGGAGTGTGGTGTTCTGAAAATAACATTATTACTCTAGCAGTTAGAACCATGGAAGTCCTGGCCTTATGCATAGTCAGACTAGACCTGATAAGTGAATTGTTTACAACCCACAAATCTGTTTGGAATTAACAGAAGCAGCTAAATAGCTCATCTTGAGTTAAGAAAGGATTTTATTTCTTTCTTTCTAAATCTTTGCAAAATACGAAATGATAGGCAGGCTTACAGTACTGGTGCTTCAATCCACTGATCTCTTTCTAGAGTTTGTGGAATGAAAACTAGCATAAGTGCAGACAGGCACAAAGTGAAATAGGTTATTATTTCATGAATATCTGCATGCATTAGCAAGTTTCACTGATTTTTGACTTCTGGGAAATTTGGAAGAGTAAGCTCAAGGACACAAAAAAAATAAAATTCCCACCAAACAAGGAATGCACAGCATCAAATATCAGAGTTCTGATGTAGCAGAATAACCAATCTAAAAATCGCACAAAAAAATACCTTTCAGAACTTTTGTATGGGTAGTCATTTGATCTCAGAGCTTGCAACCAGGAGTATTTCAGGATCCATCTCTTGAAGAGTAAGAGATTAGCATCTTGCAAATGATTTTGATAGGGAGCAGTAAATATCTGAACTATTGCAACAACCCACCAGGGAGTAACTTGGTCCTAGACAAAAATCCAGTCCTTCTTCTACTGTTGTGACAGTTATCCCTGAGCCTTTTTGGGAGAACAGCTCAGAGCACCTTTGCTCGGCCAGTGAAAGAGAGAAACCGAGCTTTCTCTGCACTTGATGATGGTAGGCAAGGTTGAGCAATCACCAAAGAGTTGGTGTAAGAGTAAACTGCAGGGTTTAGTCCTTATTGAGTATTGAGTAAAAGTTATCACACAGGATGATGATAATTTCTTGCACTAGATATGAGCCTGACACCGACAAGTAAAGGCTATTTTTATACTAGTGAGTTGGAAACACCTCATTTTGCAGCAGAATGTAAGTCACCCACTGCCTTCTCTTCCCTATAAATAAACTAAATTCTTCCCTTGAATGAGAAGTTACCAACTGTATTTTATCCTACCAAATCCTACACATAAAGTGACCATAAACACAGGCAAGTGCAGCCTGCATAGCCCATCCCAGCAGTGTGCATTTCAGCTGCACCACAGCAGAAGACAAGACATCATCAGCGGCAAGAGGTGGCTGCAGTTCTGTGCTATGGGTAAAAGGCAGTCCTGTCTCAGTAGTTGTGTAGAGCACGCGAACATCTAGTCAAAGAACTCCCTGGTCATTGCAGGCATTTGGATTAAATAGCCATTTAAAAGTCTGTTCCAAATAAAATTTTTCTACAATTCTGTGATTCTATAACAGATTCCTCAGCTGCAAGATGTGCATAGTACAGTCAAACTAGGGACTGACATGAAACAGAAGGGTCTAGTGCTGTGGTTTGCTTTGGCAAAATGCTAAACGATACGAACACTGTGACTATTTTTCAGAGACTATAATCCCAGCCTATACTGAAATGAAAAGGCTGATCCACACATCTAAATCGGGTTCTACTTATCTGTAAAATTTGCTTATTAGTTCTGCTACAGTGTGTGCTTCTTTGGTCTGTAAGTGCAATATTGCTAAATTACAAACAACATAATTTCTTGGTAATTGTGATTCCATTCCAATGTAATTATTAAAGAACAATGATTTTGAGGAGTTTCTCTAGCAAACAAAACTCCCTCTGGCTTTATGACTTATGACAAATCAATAACATTCACTTGACAAAACATAAAAAAACCTACAACTAGAATGAAAACATTCAACTAGAATGAAATGGGAATCAGAAATTCAATCAAGTTTATTAACACAAAAGAAAAAAACCCAAAAAATTCTTTGCAAACAAAAAGAACAATTAAATCCAGCACCCAAGTGATTTAGTTGGGCAATCTTTATTGCGATACGTTAGTCTTAATTTTGGTTTCTGACACTGTTGTCCTACCTGAGATCCCTCAAACAGTCAAGAATGCCACAGTGATGAAGTAAATTAAAACTACCCCAGCCACACAGAGGCCACTCTTGACATAAACTGTTAATAATGAAAATATGGATCAACAAAGGAAACACACTCATGCAGTATGTCTGAAAGCTTATTGATTCTCCAGTACATTAGTTCTTTTCACCAAAGAATTATTGTCAAAGAATGAGTCACAGGACAAAATATAAGATGCATTTTTCACTGTCCTCATTTACAAGATTTTTTAAACTGATTAATGTATTTTTGATTTATTGTGTGTTAATTTAACACACTTAGGTCCAAAGCATGGGATCTGTCTTAGAGAATATTACATATCCACAGATCATAGTGGTATTTGTTAAAGACAATTCAGCAGAATATTTATAGACACATATAACTACATCCATAAATACATATACATATGCATAAAAGACAGGAAGACAATAAAATGTAATTATAAATTAACAGTAGAGCTAATACAGAGAAAGAAGGTTCTTTTGGAAACAGACAATGAAAGACTTGTCTAGAGAAGGAAGTAGCAGATATGACTACAAATTTTCACTATGAGAAAAACACAGCAGCTGTTTATGTCGCTGAGCTTATGTTTTGCAATTTAGTTGTTCTTCCTTATTAAACCCACTTAAAATAAGTCTGACTCTGTGAAGCCATTGTGAACTCCCCTTTCCAAAGATTTAGGGAAAACTGCTAGGCTTACTTTGTTGCCATTTTATAATGGAAAAAATCCCATGTTGAACTGGGATTAGGACTTCTATTTAATTGAAATAATGTGAATGAAGAAAAAAAAGTTAGCTTAGTAAAAGTGTAAATGCAAAAAATGTGGTATGTCAATAACTACCCTGAGCACTCAAGAGTTCTCCTCAAAATCTGCTTTATTCCAGAGATCCATCATGGTGATCAGCATTGACTGAAGGTACTTCTTCCTCTATTGATTTCTGCGATAATAGCTCTCCAATAAGCCTCAGAAAGCTGAAATGGGAAGACCCTCTAATATGTCTGTCATACATTGAATTGTCTGGATGTTTGCTGAAGGATCACAGGCCTCTGGTTTTTAAATTCTCCAAATAACTTTTTGTTTCATTTAAGACAAAAGAAAAAAAAAAAATAACATTAAAACCAGTAAACATCACTGGAAAATTATAAAAATATTTTGTTTTATCTACTTTTGTTTTATCTACTTTTGTCTGTCATACATTGAATTGTCTGGATGTTTGCTGAAGGATCACAGGCCTCTGGTTTTTAAATTCTCCAAATAACTTTTTGTTTCATTTAAGACAAAAGAAAAAAAAAAAATAACATTAAAACCAGGAAACATCACTGAAAAATTATAAAAATATTTTGTTTTATCTACTTTTGTGAGACAGAAGCAGAAAAAACTTTGTCTTCTCCATTTCCATTGGACATGCAATTGACTAATAGGCTGCTATATTATACCTAGGGCTGCTCATGCTGGGGACATTGTTTCCCTAATAAACTATGTAGCTCATGGACATTTCTAAATTTTTTTGTGAACACCCAAGCTGTCACTAAAATTTGTTCCTTTCTCTGTGTTATTCCAACATTTTAACTGAGCAGAGTGGTGGTACAAACGCTTTGTTTTCACTGTGGGGTCTGCTGATCCTATGGCTCTCCATGGCTGAAAGGTGGAAGTCTTGCTCACCTGCAGCCTCCATACACTGCTCCTCGGCTGTGGTTCCCAGGCTCCTCATTGAATGGTGTCTGTCTGCGAGCTGACTGGACTCAGCTTCTTGTCAGGGTAACTGGTGGGAGCCCAAGGGAAGGAGTTGGACTTGTTACTGCAGAGAGATGATGTTAAACCTGCCATGACAGCCTAGAGTCCCCTGAGATGGAAAATATCTCCCTGGGGGTTAGGTGCCTTCTGTGCTAGACTGACCCACTTACAAAGAGAAGTCAGTTTTTTTCCCCACTTCTGCAACAAAGGTTGAGATTTCATGAAAGAGTCAATAGAGACTCCTGAGAGAAAGTTGTTTATGTGGCTTTTTCAGACTTGATGCACAACATTCTCAGGTGCTGGCATTTCCTAAGACTCCTTCTGTAAGCCTTTCTTTCTCTTTGTCTTCCTTCTCAGAAAAGACCTACTCAGCCTTTTAACCTGTTGAACTTTGCAGTCCTCAACAAGCTAGCTGTTCTGCTGTAAGGATGTGTGAAAAGAAGAGTTATTCACAGTCTCTGACAGTCTGCCTTAGGGCATAGCCTCAAGGTTATATACAAGTAAAAGTGTTGCTCTATACAGTCTGTAGGGAACTACTGAAATATAAGGTTATGGTCTACACCGACGTAGTGGTTTGGTCCAAAATACTCATTACTATTTACCTTCTGTGAGATAAGAATTAGGAGAAAGCAAAGCAGGCACAAAACTTAAAAGAATATAAAGTTTATTAACAGACCTAAAAGAAGGGAAAAAAGAAAAAAATAAAATCATACCACACCTTCAGAACACTTCTCCTTCCCCTACCTTTCCCCCTTCTCCTGCTGTAAAAAGAGAACTCTTGATATGTTCAGTCTGTTTACTACTTCCATAATAACCTTGTTCAGTTCATTTAGGGAGAGGAGTCTCTCTTGCTCATACTATGGAGACATCTCCACAAGAGGTTCTCTCATGGCTTCAGTATCACGAGACAGCTGCCTGGGTTGGTTCTCTGCTTGCATGTGAGAGTCCCTTCCCCTGGCTTACAGCTTTCCCCACAACTGCTTTCGAGGGTCCAACCTTGAGCTACTGGGGTACCATTTTAAGGTTGAGCTGTTCAAAAACAAAGGTTCTCTTCACTTATCTCTGGGAGCATCTTCAGCTCCAGGAACAGAGGCCATTCTCCTTTCCTGGGAGAAAAGGATCTTCATCATCTTCATCTCTAGGACTATCTCTGGGAGTATCTCTAGGAACAGAGGTCTTCCCTTTCTGATTTGGAGCAAGAGTCCTCATCACTTCCATCTCTCCCTGTTCAAACTTCTCATGAAATTACAGCTGCTTCAGCATTTGCTTATTCCAGCACAGGTGCTTTTGCTCACAATTGCAGTTTGAACGCTCCACCCCCCATGCCTTCATGAAATTACAACGGGTACTCTGATATATCATAGTCTATCACCACCATAGCTTTACAACAGAATTTCAGCTTTAAGCATCTCCTCTTTCTCCTCCCTCAGGGTTTCAGCTCTTCTTTCTTTATGTCTGCAGGCTCCATCTGTTCTGGAGGAAACTTACAGCACTAAAAGGGTTAATCTCACCCAGGCCTTGCAGCTGGAATTTCACTTATCGCTGTTGGTCACATGATCTGTGCCGGGCAGTGGGGCAGCTTCAGCTGGATCTTCGGCCGCACTGCAGAGGGGGAGCCGGGCCGCGCGCGGCTGAGCAGGTCCCGGCCCGGATCTGTCAGGGCCCGGCCTGGGCCCGCTGGGCCCTGTACGGGCCCAATCCAGTTACCTGTCCTCCAGCTGGAAGCAAGAGACAGCACTTCCCAGGGTTTGTCCATTCTTAAATGTGGACCACAGAGGTGGTCAAAATTCTAAGTGGCTTAAAAAATTGTCAATATTCAAACTAGCCAGTTGATAGGTTCTGTGAGGTCATAGAGGAGGCTGTAAGTACCTCTGCAGGAAAATCTGGAGCTATGCTTGCTAACTCATGACAACCGATTGACTTGGCCTGCAGAAATCATGTAAAGGAGTTAGAATTTTTCCATAAATTTTTTGAAAATAGTTTTTTTCTCGCAAATCAGAATAGCAGTGCTTCATACTGGTATGAGTGTATATTGGTATATTGCCTTTCTATCTACTTAATAGATTTAAGGCTATCCAGTCAAATAACCATGCCAGTTTAGGGCTTAATACTGAGCTGGTATTGGCAATAGTATGTTACAGAAATTCCACAAAATTACTTATACTCCTTGTATCCTATTTCTTACTCAGCATGTAGACAATCAGTATAGATCAGTTTACTTTAAATATTTGATAGTAAATATTGTGCAATTAATCAGAAATAACAGCATATGAGAGAAAAAAAAAAGATTATATAAAGTATTTTTCACTCACAAAATCCCATGAGGTACACTTGTGCAATTATCTAAAGGACTTTCAAAACTATTTACTAGTGTAGAAAAATTATAAAACTTGTCACATCTTCCACACTGCATGTGCCTGGTACAAAACCTTGACAATTTTTTCTCATGGAAATTGAATTGAAGAAATTTAATAAGAAAAGTCTGGGCTAGTGATTTGTACTCTATGTCAGTAGTACTGTATCATTTGCAAATCTTTTCAGGAACAGCTAATGCTAAAGGCTTTGGTACCCAGATTCTTGGGAGAACATGGTATACTATTCTGGTGTTTCTGTCAGTGAAAGAGACCCTGCTCAATTACTATGAAAGGGGAAATTTTTTCAGAAAAAAGGACAAAATTGGAACATTGCAATTTCAATTGTAAAAATTTAAAAAATATGATCAAAACCATCAATAGCCAGTATTGTGCTATTAACTTGTGGTGTTTGTTTGTTTTTCTAACCTTTATATTACAATGGAAATTTCAGTGTATTGAATTTAATATCTAGTCAGAATTTAATTGAAATATAAAATTGGAATTGTCTCATAGAATATCGTTATGGTTGATAAATTATCTTTTAAGTGAGAATTTTAAACAATTACAATTTAAACTGATGAAAATCAGTACTGAAATTGCTACAGTCAAGAGCAATCAAAATGGACCCAACACAACCCCTATAAGCATGAAACTAGAGACAATTAATCAAAAAAAAAGTGTGGTTATCTACTTCTATAGCGTGCAAAGTACCGTAGGCTTGGTACTCTTCCTTAAAGCAGCAGTCTTCTCGACCATCTTTACAAAAGTGTACTTGCATTTCATCCATAATCCACTTTTCTCACTACGAGGACTACAAGGACTATGATTCGGTTTCCTGAAGTCCAGGTCTCTCCAGTGCCTCAGTCTTTGCTGTTAGGACCAATGGTTAATTACAGACAGGTGTTTTGGTTCACCCTTTAATGACAGTTCATTTCTGTCGTAACCGTGACTGCAGGGTTGAAGAGAAGGTGAAAAAATCCAGATTTTAATAGCTTCAGCCCCTAAATAGAGGACTTTTAAACTGCTTTTTGTGGTCTTTTTGGTAGCAGATATTGACTGTTTTTCAGATTTTATGATAACTACCAAGAAATAAATTTCCTATAACTAATGCATCTCAGATTGTACCAATTTACCAGTTATCAGAGCTGAATTAACGTTAATGAGTTTAATAAGTTAATGATAACTTACAGTCTTCAATTCATATAGTTTTTTTGTCTCATGTTTGGATGAACAGTGATACAGCTTTCCTGTAGCTCTTGCCATATTTTTTGTACATTTTATGAGGGACTAAGTGCAACTCTCTTAATGGGAACTATGACCCTTAATCCTAACAACTTTTAATTGATAGCTGGTTTTTATATAGGAGATAACACCTCATGGGCCACTGTAGTTTTGCTCATATTTTGATGGTCTAGCCAGAAGTACAGGATTTCTGTACTAACCAACATAGCAAACAATGCTCTTTCTTAGCTGAAGAAACTGAGAAAATGTGGGCAGTGTGTAATGAGGCATGTCTGAGGGATGATGAAAATGAGCACTTGAAATCAAACCAGTCTTTATTAGAGGAAATCTGGCTCAAATGTGTGCTATCGTAAACTATCTCTCTTCTTAAATGTGGCTGTCAGAAAAGTATAGGAAAACAAAAAGATTAAGATAAAAAACACCTACCAAAGTAATAAAATATTTCTGTTTCTGTGATGGTGCTATGGGAAAATGGTGTTTGGCTAGTTATACCTTCTTGACAGCTTTGAGCCTCAGAAAGATTGTAGAAGATTGGATAACAAAAAATTTTACCTAGTTACCCTTATTCTTTAATATGGATGTGATAAGCATCTTTTTAGTTATTGGATGAAATTAGAGGTGTCTACATTGAGAATTGGCATTATTGATCAGATTATTTGTTCATTTTATGCTGGTGTCACAACAATCTGGATTGGACAATTCACTTCTAATATCCTGAACCAGATTCATCAGTCAGTGGGACTCATCAGTTAGAGCAAATACAGTTCCTTGCTAGTTCCTCCAGACATCCTGAATTAATCTAGGAATCTCCAGACCAGCTCAGCAAGCACCTCTCTTCTGATAGCAGCACTCATCTACTTGTTTTGCTAGGTCATACCAAATCATGATAATGGATCTTCTGTATGTTGACCAGAGCCTGTGTCTAGAGGCAGAAATTAAGGCATATGTGGTGGTATGATCTATCACATGACTTAGCAGAGCTCTGTGGGCAAAAAGAAAGGGCTGCTCCACCACAATTGAACAGAAATGGTGCCAGTGATTTAATATAATCACATATGAGTTAGTATTCTATAATCTTCCACACATATCAGATAATATTATCTAATATTTTTAAATGTCTTTGGTTTGCCTGAAGTATTTTCTGTACGGAGTAAGTGATGTTGGAAAATC
Organism: Coloeus monedula; assembly: GCF_965178545.1. Taxonomy (NCBI): domain Eukaryota; kingdom Metazoa; phylum Chordata; class Aves; order Passeriformes; family Corvidae; genus Coloeus; species Coloeus monedula. Next base: position 68,866,831 of record NC_138822.1, read on the forward strand.
TGATAGCCCCACCCTTAGTATGGAATGCTCAGAAATTCAGCATTATCATCATCATCTTGATCACTGTAAAGGTTGCATGGATCCCAAGATTATTATTCATTCCTCTGTTTTGCTTCTGAGACATGTTATCCCTTAACCTCCAAACAATGTCTTGGTTTTATTTATATGAAAAATAAAAGCCAATCTGAATTCTGAAGTACCACAAGCAGCTTTGCAATATTATTGCTTGGTTGTTTTTTTTTTTTTTTACAGATGCTGTAGGTAATAGGTGCTTCAGATTTACTTAAGTGCATGATTGCTTTTTAAACTGTGCATTTCTTCATAATAATGCATTGTAAATAAGTTGTTGTACTGTAAAACATTGCCACTCTTTCACAAGCCTCTAAAGTTCTTAAAAGCACTCACTCTTATTTGGCTTTTAAAAACTAGCTATTAATATTTACATTTGTGACTGTGCACAAATACATAAAATCATCATAAAAGCCAGGGGTTTAAGTGCCTGCCCTTCCATTCACCAGGTCAGGAAGAACTTTTAGATCTGTCTCAGAGGATTTCTTGCTATTACAAATATGAAGCTAGGATGTTAAAATGAAAAAGAAGCAAATTTAATAATAATAATAATAATAAAAAATACTTGCAAGGGACAGAGCTCAGCTTGATGGCTTCCAAGAGTGGAAGGAGATTATGTTAAAGCATAAATGGAGTTTTAACATTTTTAAATCCAGAAGGTCTAATCTAATCTAATCCTTTTCAATCCAATTTTTTTAATGCAGCCTAGACATCAGATTAAAGCTTGCACTTTTTTAGGCCACTGCAAACAGAATCAGCATCTGTGCTGCCTGTCTAATATTCAACATTTCAACAGGATTTTAAATGAATCAAAAGAAAAATTATAAAATATAAACAAAGGAAGAGCTATAAATTAGATGCCAGGTATCCTATTTTTATTTTAAGGCGAAATGAATTAAAATTCCTTTTTGTAACTTTGCCTTTTCTGGTAAATGAAATAAGTATTAAAATACATGAAAAAGGAATAACCTATTCCTGAGGTCATATAACAGCATAAAGGCAATGGCTACACAGTAAGAGGTTTTTTTTGTGAAATAATTCCTTTTCTTTTGTTGTTTCCTAAGTAGTTTAGTGCCAATAGTTCCCTAAAATCAACAATTTCAATTTTGTCTGCTGATTTTTTTAGACTGATGCTAATGACATATTCCAATCAGATAGAAAGCCTTACTTTCTTTCCACTGTTTTTCTGTTTGTTTTTTTGTTTTTTTTTTTTTTTGGATGCTGCCGCATTTTGAATTTCTAGTGAATCTTAAGTCCTTATAATGTTCAAAGCAATACACTCTAGATTGCCAGGTCCCATAGAGCAGCTCTCTGCCTGTACAAACATTTCCAATATCTTTCTTGCCTCCTGTGCCAGTCAATGAGAAACTACTTACTGCTCATCAAACAAATCTGTCTTGTTGAGTGATCTTTCTTTTAATGCCCTTGTTTCTCTCAGGGTAAACCCAAAATATTCTATGAGATGCTTTCAGTTAAATTAGCAAGTTCTTAGTCATTGGGATAAAAAAGTTAAAACACTTGTAGGAAGATGACTGCCGCCTATGTATATTAGAATATAATTGTTAAGACATTTGGGCCTGGTTCTGTTCCTGGTAAAGTCAATGACAAAGCCAAAGTGGGATTCTCTCTAGCAGAAAGGAATTTAATTTAGCAGTGAATAATTTCAAAATACAAGCCACAGATGCTAGAGTACTAGTGTTTTGAGATTTGGGGATCCCCTCAAAAATTTGTAGTGGGAGAACAAATTTCTTTAGAAATACCATGCATGCAAATGTGATTTTGTTTTTTATATACATCTTAACAGGTCTTGAAGACTTAATTTTAGGGTTCCTTCTGCAGTTCCGTAGTCTAAACTAGATCCTACGATAAAATTTTTACTTTATTGAAAATACCTCAGAATAGTTTTGTTGAAGGTGATGAGCTGTGGCAGACAGAGTAATAAAAATTATTTATGTTCTTCTGAATTAGTAGTTATTCAAAGAGAATAAGCATGGATTTAGATTCTGAGTAGCCTGAACATACACAGAGTAGCCTTAATGTTCTTGACAGAAAAAAAGCCCAAATCCAAACACCCCCTTCCCCACACCCCCTCAAAACCAAAAAAAGAACAGTTTAGTGTTTTCTTTCATAAAGAGAACAAATTTTCACATCTCAGAATAGCAGGTGGGACTAAAGAACCCTTTTCATGTCAAAAATTAAGATAATGACAAATAATCAAAATACACTATGAGGCACCACAAACTCTTGACTGTAAATCAGACTGAAATGAACCTTCAGTGTCTAATTCTGAAGCCAGTCAAACTGATGGATACCCAAAAGACTGGCAAATTCAAGATCCATTTATCCTTTTTGCTCTTTGTGCAACACCCTATAATCAATCCGTTTCAGGATGAAATGAACAGTATACAAGACAAAACAGGTGCTGTGCAGTGTTTAGAAGTGCATCGGTAGGAAATAATCAGGGTGTAACATGTTCTTTTGGAGGTGATGTTTTCATATAGATTCCCAAGTGACACCAAGGAGAGAGAAGAGAGGCTGGGGAATTTCATAGTAGAGACACTGAAATAAGTGGTATCTAAATCTTAAGAGAAACCAAATTCTTGTAAGGATTTTGGCAAACAACATTTTAGGGTCTCATCTCTCTTTATTTTTTCTCTTTTACATATGGTTTCCATAAACTTTCCAATTATTCTGAGATGAAGTTAAGAAGATACACATAAAGCAACAGCTCACTGCTGATAAGTGTAGCAGAGATGCTGGACTGCAAGAGTGAAGTGAGGGAGTTGAGAAAACTTGCCATATCTCACTTCAGATGTATGCAGGTTGGCTACTGGAATGAATGTTTGTGCACCACAACCTGCTGGAAAAAGACCTGAGTAAACAAGGAAACAGAGACTTTAATGCATTTGAATTGGGCCCCTAACTGGGGAAGTCAAAGACACGGAGTTTGGATCGCATGTGGGTACATAAAACCATACTATTGTTTAGACAATGCATTTCAAAAAGGAGGATGCACAAATGCTATCATAACACTAACAGCTATTACTAATTAAGCATCTCTAAAGTGAGCTAAAATGCGGATTTACCTGTTTCGGTATACACACTGTAGTTTTTTGCTAGTACACTGGTAATAAAACACCAACAACATCTAAAATATTTTTGTTTGTACATGGAAAAACACACTGGTCAGACATTTTAAAAAGAGAGAATGTATCTAAAAGGTCCAGCCATGTAGATCATACATTTAAACTATCAGAAAATTCAGTTGTTGTTTGGAGGATTACCAAACATTGGTTTAGTGAGTACGCGTATTCAAAGCACCTGGTAGAACAGTCAAGATCTGAAAGGATCTGCACCTTTCTGTCACGTAAAATAACAAAGACCATTTTTTCATATGTTCTAAAATACATTATAAGGAGGCATAGAAGCCTCGGAGTTAGGGAATGTAAACTCTCATAGCCAATACCGTGTTTATATTGCATTTTCCTAATTTCATGTGAATAAATGTCTGCACAGAATATTGGGCAATGATGAATCCAGATATTCATTTTATATAATGATTCCTTCCTAGTAAGCTGGCCTTTCCACTTCCAAAATTACACTCTAGACCACACTCTCAACCTGAGAAAATAAATGGAACCCCATTTACTTGAAATAAACATGCAATATTCAGACCAAGTCTTCCCCTGACAAGTGAACATTTTATCTGTTTGCACTTCTGGACTTGCAAGGTCTTATGTGTACCATGGTTGGGATCCGTCTAGATATTTATTCATTAATGAAAAAGCATCTTTCATCTATTAGAAATTACTGACATTGGAACGGGACGGTTACAGCCTTGATTTTCTATTTGCCCATTCCTTTTGGGGGCAACACATTATCCCTCCAGCTGCCTTGCCCTTACTGTACACACCATCTAACAATGCCTGCTTTTTAGGCCATGGGTGGTGGGGTGTAATCACAGCTGAAAACCAAGTTTTTTCTATTAAAATGGGATATTTAAACTTCATATTAAAGCCTAAGAAGAGGTCTCATCACTTGTGCTTTTGCATATTAGTGTAGTCAAGTGCTTAATATAACCCCAAGCAATTAAATAATGAAAGGCAAACTTCTCTGATGGTTGCAGAGAGAAAGTTTTTATTATACAACACAGTGATAGCTTTCTTCCCCCTGCTTCTGACTTTCTGTTGACATTGGTGTTGCTTATCTTTTCCAGCCTCCCACACATATTGATTACCTCTCAAGCTGATGCCCTCTGTTCTCCCTTGACTTGCTGCTTTATCTCACTCTGTAACACTTGTACATTTTTAGTTACTTCTATTTGTACACATGGGCCAAATTTATCCTTGGTTTTCTGCCAGGGAGTTACATCAAGTATAAATTTGACCCTCTCAGTCACTGCTTCTGAACTCAGGTTTCCAAACAGATGAAGACTGGGCACCCATGATGAAGTATTTATAGTGTAAGACTTGACCCTGCACACTGAGAGAAACACAAGGTCTCTAATCAAAACTAGAGCTTCTTCATAGGCACAATCACATGATTTTAAGTCTGTGACAGACTTTCTGTCCTCCACTTGTTGCCAGACGCATCTGCAGTTACACGATGAGCACACAGGCTTTGGTGTGGATTCTCTGCTGTATTCTGTGTGTACCTTCAAGATTGATTTGAAGCCTTCTTTGTGATCCTGTTATCTTCAGCTGTTGGTATGCCACTGAGTACTCCAGCACAAGCCTGAGGAGGAGAGTGTCCCCAGGGAACAGCTGAGGACTGCGCCAGGTTCCAGCGACACTTCAGCAGTGCCCTGCTTCTCCTGGAAGTGATATGGAAACCTCTACGACAGCTTTACGCACACATGAGCCTTCTGTGACTCCCCAGGAAATGTCACATCCAAGGAATGCACATCTCTTGGGTCATAGTGTAGCATAAATGCTGGAATATAATTTATATTTAAAGTACAATTCTTACTTTTATACGCAGAAAATACTGCAGTCTTTGCTAAGAGAAGCAAAAAATTTTACTCATTCACTCTCGTGGAACAGCAAAATGCTGCTCAATTTGAAAGCATCTGAAACACAGAGCAACAATTTTTAGATGAGATATACTGATTAATATATGGCCTATATGGCTTTGTATTTAGTGATTCATTCATTGCCCTTGAACTTTTCATGTCTTTAGGGAAAACTGGCAAAAATGGATGGATTTAGAGTGATTTTTTTTCTGCCACAAGTCATCCTCTACATATTTTTTTGCATATGGATTTTGTTTCCAGATTATAGCAAGGTTCTACATTCAAATTTATAGCAGTGGGAAAGAAATAGTAAAAAATTCAAACCAGTACACCAATAAACTAGCAGATGATAAATGAATTCTGTTTCTTAGTTTCTGAGTAGCATAGGAAGGTAAAAACTTCTAAAAATACTAATAGAAACACAGTAAAGGTTGTAAAAAATTAAGTATGACTTCTATTTTAATTACTTGAACAACATGACATTAAGGACAGCTTACTAAGGGCAATATTTTTAATGGTGAGGAATATTTTACATCTTATTGCTATGGTGTTCACTGTGATGCAATTACCCAATTTAAAATATTTTTTCTGAATTAACCAATATAACCAAATTTACTCACAGTGATTACAAATATCACACATTTTATATATATGGCTAGATCTGCATTGTGTGTATATTCAACCATTTAATGTGAAGTTGGAAAATGAGGTTACCCATGGGTGAAAAATTTGACTTTAAGAAATTTCCATTATTTTTAATACCATCTTTGAGAAATATATAATCTGTGACAAACAGGCAGAGCAGGCAGGATATTGAAAGCACCTTTTAAAGATATCTCTAATCATTCCATGCAATAATATCATGAAGAGTTTGTGCATTCATGGTGCAAAACCACACAGGGTATGTTTCCTTACTTTCCCTGGGACATTTATTCTAGCAGCATAAAACACTCCACTGGCAAAGTTTTTGTTCATATTTATCTTTCATTTCCCCTTTTTCAAGCATTATTTTATTACACCACTGTCTAACTCTGATTTACTGTATTATATGTTTTAAATTACACTTCTAGTCCTTTTTATCAGTTGCTGTGAGAATATTCCTTTTATGGTGTTTGTAAAGTCTCTTCTTTCCTAGAGCATTTTGGGAGCTAACAGTGATCAAAAAATCTAGATGAGAAACAGAACTTATTGGAAGGATTACAATCTGATATACAATTTAATAAATTATATATTGCTATACTAATATTACAGTACTTCTGTGTTAAATATAACCTGCAAAGAGGGAAAGCATTTTGGAGACAAAACCCAGAAAATTAATGGGTTTAGTTTTCCATATTCAAATGAAATTTAGCTGTTATTTTCCAGATAGATGTATTTTTAATTAGTTTTTAAAGTAAAACCATGAGGATATTAAATAAATATATCAGTAACTATGTGAGAAACACAAGATTTGAAACCTTGATTATTTTAAAGTTTTCCTTCTTCTCCTGGTATATGATATTTTTGTTATAATGTTCATGTTGACAGAGGTTCTCAGAAGCCTTGTCAGTAAGCTCTTGGTGTCTCCATCATGCTTCAGAAACAAGTCTGTTCAACTATCCTATTTTTAGACCAAAGAACTGGCGCACTGGGATGCAGACTCTCACCTGTGATTAGGAAGTTTCTAGGTCTCTGATCCAACACTAGGTGAGCTTTCCACTGCTGGCCTTATGCTCCATCATTATAGAGGGGAATGATGTTATTTGCAGCATAAAAAAGTACACAGAAACATAATCATTGCTAACAGAGCATTGATCTGGAGGATGAAGCTCTGACACAAAGCATTTTTGCTGTGTAGATGTCCTTCCTGGGATCTCCTGTGGCTGATCACCACAGAGCAGACTGGAGAGCAGTTTGCTATGATTTGAGGCTTGCTTTGCTGTTGCTTGTTCTTTCCTTGCCAAACACACAATGTGGTTCTGAAGCTAAGGCATCTTTTTAAAGATTAAAAAAGTGATATTTTACAAACTTTCTCCCACTACAGAAGCCAAACCTTCCAATTTCAAATGATGCACACAGTATCCAGATTAATATGCTAGGCAGTTTGGGCCGGCCCCTGTAGTAAAGTAGGCCTACACCTGTTCTCTGTTCTCTGTCATCCCCTCAGCCGCTTTAAAGTTTGAGCGTGAATATAGTATTTCACTTGTATATTGTAGATGTTATCTAAACCTATGCAATGACTTGGACCTCGGCAAATAATAAATTCCCAAGTCAGGCAGATTTCCCTCACCAGGTATGTATCCTATTTCAATATATCTCACAGAACTCAGATTCTTGCCTTGCAGTTACAAGCTGAAAGCTGTACCAGCAAAATGATGCAAACATTAATGGTATTAATGGGAAGTACTGGAGGTTGTCTGCCAGCCATTCAAATGTGTTTTTTTTTCTTCTGTACAACAGACAGACGTTTGAGAGTGTTCTTTCAACTGATGCAAGAAAAGGGTTTTGTCAGTTATACTATTTTATGTAAAAGTTTATCACTATATTGGGTCTCTTACGTAAGAAAATCAGCTACTGGTTTATTTCTAATAAGGTAAATTTATGTTCATTTTGGGTGAAATACTCTGGAAGAGTAAGATGGAATACTCCACAGCCAAAGGAAGCTTTTCTTAAAGCCTTCATGAAAAGAATTATAGTGATTAAAATCATCAATCCTGTGTTGAGTATTATCAATCCTAAACCTCTAAATAGCAATAAGCATTGTTTGGAACTCACATTCAAGCCTGTATGATGGGAACTTTTATATTGAGAATTGCTGGTACCAGAAAGCCCATGAATAATCACCATTAGATATTGACTAAACACTTAGGTTCTTTTGAGATCAATTTGTCTAGAGAGATTGAAATACCCCTGGGTCACATTTAAACAGAATACAAAACAGTGGCCTCCATCTGTTTTTCTATTTAAACTAAAACCACATCAAGCACAGAGGATGAAGGATTTCTAAAACATCCCAAGATAAGATGTTAGGGTTTGATTAGGCTCATCTGGTTTTCATAGTCCAATGTAACATTCTTTTTATTGTATTAAATGTTTCAGGTGTAATTTATTTTGCCTGCAATTATGCTAATTAAGGTGCTTAAGATCCTCATATTTGAATATCTAGATGATCAGGAGTCTTGAATGAGGTATTTTCATGCTTCTCCCTTATATGCACATCTAGCCATACTTAACTCTGTTTATCTCCCCGTCTTGTGAAATCTCATTTCTGAGATTTCTGTGGACTTTTTGGCCACACAGAAAGTCACGGTCTGAGACACAGTACTTTGCAGAAACCAAAGGTCTAAGAGAGAAGCAGGAGAAATACTTGCGGAATGGTGAAAACATTAGAAAAATACAGATGCAGGGCATTCCGGGGAAAAAGAGACCAAAAGTTCAAAGGTTGAGTGTTATCAACTCAAACAGAAACACTGAGAGATAAGGAAGGGAGGGAATTGGCTGAGGCAGATCTTGTTGTGACTCCATTAGGCTATATCTGAAAAGGAAATCATCAGGCTTTCTACAAACATTTTAAATTTTGGATACAGCTTTGAGACGTCATCTGGTAAAATTTACACCTTCATGGAAATTCAAATTATTTTATCTTTGTGAAAGATAGCTAAGGAGATGGTGCTTAATCCAAATGCTAAAGCCCAGGTACCATTTTGGATGTGTTGATTCGTTGAACCCTACTGAACTCATATAGCATGGCTGGCCCGTCATGGGACAGGGGTAAGGTGGGTGCCTGGTAGGGATGGTTAGGGTGGGGGTGACCTCTGGACCCTGCCAAATGGGTATTTGAGAATAAGCAGGATCCCAGCAGGAGCCCAGTCTCCCAGGAGGATGTCTTTCTCCACCCAGTCTGCCTCTGGCCACCTGATTTTACTGCACTTCAAGTCATCTCTGTGCTTCCCTTCATGCTCTGCTAATACTTCTCTTATTATTTCACTGTCCGTACTGGTCCCTATATACCACAAAACTTTAAGGTTAATATGTCTGCTTTGCTTTCTCTCTTTGCTGTAGAAAGCTCCTCAGTAGTGGCCTGGGGATTAGCAAGAGAAGGGTGGGAACCTCTGTGCAGGGTAAATGCTGTTTTCCTTGCATTTCCTGTTGGCAAGCTTTGTTAGAGAGATACTAATTTGCTGATATTGTGGTTCCACAAAGTGGCTGAGCTAAGTGTGCTTGGCACCAGGTGTAGCTGAAGAACAAAACAGCCTGAGCTTGAACAGGCTTGTTCCTCTGGCACACACATAAAACAGCTGTCCTGACCCTGCAGCATCACAGTCTGCTCTGTCCCTCTCCTCACACCTCAAATGATTATCACCCTTAGCAGAGTGCATCATCCTATATCAGACTCCCCTCAGAAGGGCTGCGACTGAGATTTCTCAGCTTCCCTGCTTGGTTTCACTACTTCCTTCTCAGTACAGAAAGCCCACCAGATACAGCTGGTTAGCCATGGAAAGGTGGAGCAAAAGAAAAGCGGTAGGAATGTATATGAAGGATTGGCCCATGAGATACAGTTTTGTGGAAGAAATGTCAGAGACTGGTATTTCTAACCCCTTAGCCTTAAGAGAGGAGGGCTTTCCTAATGGGGAAGTACCGTTCTTTTTTTACCTCCACACAGGGCAAGTCAGCAGACTGTCTACATCTGTAAACTGTTTTTAGATGTAGGGTAAAGGAAAAACCCTGTTGTTTTTCCAGCTGTGTGGCTAGGCAGTGGGAAAGAGAAAACAAGGCCTTAATTAGAGTTTATAGTCAAGATATTAAAACACAAGAAATGTGAAAATAAATAGTTTCCTTTGCATTTTAAATCCACTCCATATAGTGCCACCTTAAAAATATTAGAATATATTAATATCAGTTTAAAAATTTTATAACTAAAGGGAAGCACAGGGAAGGATATAGGACACTTTAAAATCCATAGTACCCTGTACAAGACAAGTGTCATTTAATATTTAATACTGGATTCAGCCTTTACCACTTTTGGCTGAAAAGTATATATTACTAGTTGGCAGAATCCCAAAGTAGGACTAATGAACTAGAAAAATATTCCACCAAAAAAACCCCCAAACCTGAAATAAACCAAAAGGAGAGATCTTCTCATTGGGAAAAAAGCTAGAAAGGCAAAAGTTGTAAAATGGTGAACAGTGGCAAAGCATGTAACACGTGTTTTTCAATCTTTTCTATAAATTTAAGAGCACTGAATCAATTAAATAAATCTGTCATTCCAAGGTAAGACAAGGAAATAGCCTTCACTAAGCAAAATGAGTCAGCAGAACTTGATATACCTTGATAATATATAAATGCCACTGAGCTGACTGAAATGTTCTGTTTAAACATGGAAAATTGTTTATTGCAGGATTGTTTCCGTCAAAACATTTGATATTTCTATACTAAAGGGCTTCTGATGAGATGGACTCTTAGTCCAATCTGATGTGGTGATTTACATATTTGCAGTATGGCATTCTGGGGTTTTTTACAACTTACATATGAGAGTTAAAAGGGACAGGCCAGTCAAGGGTTTAACCTTGCCAGTGTGACAGAGCAACTCCACACAGTGTTCCTGCTCATCCCTCCCCACGTCTGACAAACTGCAAAGGTAGGAGGACAATAGATAAGTACCAGGTGTACAATTAATAACATCAAATGATGAGCAATTGAAACCATCTAGTATGTTCCTAGCAGAGATACAATGCAACCAATCCAAAATACAGAAGTGGTACAAATATTTAAGAGATGGTTTATTTGTAATATGTGCAAGGAGACAGTTGCACAGCTGCGTCTCTGTAATTCTGCCAGATGATTAGCCTTCTTGTCTATTTTGTAACTCCTTAGAGGAAATACGGAGATGAAGTGCCCCCAGAAAGCTATGTGAGCAAACAGGCCTGTGAAGATAATAGGGAATAGTTCAAACTCAGTTGAACAAAACAGTTTTTCAGGGTTCAGAACAAAGGAAGAAGACAGTCAAGCAGCTGCTACATCTTTTTCACTTCCTTCTTGATTGCTTGCAACCCAGTTCGTGTCACATAGGATGTTCATATTCCCATGACTCTGCAGATCCTTGATATAACTGAATCAACCAAATGATAAAAGAGTTGTGTCAGGAAGATGGCAGTTTTTTGAGACAATCTGAGACAGCAGAACCTGAAAGTCAGGCTGATGAGGAAGGAATGTCAGGACAAACAGCATCTTCAAAACTGACCAAATTCCTCAGAATTTTGCACCTAATCTAGAGCCCGCAGCTTCACGCTTTACCCAGATACAATACTGAAGTTTTTACTGCTGTTTGTGAGAGGACCACAACTTATTTGTCCCTTCAAAATCTCTAATTTCCCTGTATTTGCCTTCACTAATGTGTGGTAAATGTGGCATGGTAGAAGTACACAGAGCCTGTAAAACGTACTTCCTTTTCAGCTTGCACATTTGTACTCTATGGAGGATTTAGCCCTTATCACCCACTCACTGGAGTCACACGTGAATGCACAGCAGAGATTTGTCATTAGGTTAACTATTAACTGACAACCCTTATGAACCTGGACACCAAAATTCGTAGCTTATACAGCTTAGTCATCATCCACCTTGAAGGAAGTGAGGGGGACCTATAAATCACTCCAATCAATTACCCCCTCCCCCTAAGAAATGTAGTCAAAGCACTCCAGAAATAAAACCATATGGCACAATCATGTCAACTCTGTTTATATAAGCTGTTCCTAGAAACAGCAGTAGTGTAATAGCAGATTTCCATATACTGAATCAATATTTGAGTGTTTGAGACCAGGTGTTTTATAAGATGCCATTAAGGGAGCAGAGCACATTAGCAGGTTCAAAACAGACTGCGGAGGGTTCCTCAGCCCCTATGTCTCCACTTGCATTCCTCAGTCTCACAGCACCAACATGTACTCTCAAGTCTTTCTGATTGGATTCAGCAGACCCAAACAGATTGTGACTATCGTGCCTTGTTTTTCCTCAGAGAGTTTCATGCATTTAGGACCAGCAATAAGAAACTAATGAACTGATGTTTATTTGACTAACAGCTCCTGGTAGATGTGCTCATTGGGTTACACAGGCTTTCAGAGGTCTAATTTTTGCATTGCATTGTTTCTAGGTTGCGCTGTGGTGGCTTTAGCTGTACATTAAAGAGTGCCTGAATGGCTGGAGACATTTGTCTGTCACTCAGCTTAAGACAGAAAAGCACAGGCTGTGCTCACTGGCTTGCCAAGCACTTGGTGCAGTTGTAGATGTATGGTTTAAAATACAAGGTATAGAGTTTTACTGCATTCTTATCAGTACGAAATTTACCTTGTTTGCAAGAAACGTAAGATGTGAAGCCAAAATTACATAGGATTTATTCTGGCTATTGTACTCTTGTGTCAAATTGTATATGACTATGTATTTTTGCATTATTCAGCATTTGAAGCCACTATCTGAAAACCAGAATGTTTTACATTCTGCTGAGAAAATTATATTTTCCTAGATATAAGGTGCTTTATATGAATAAAATCCAAGTCTATCCTTTTCCTGTCCAGCAGACTGAATTAATAGTGAGAGAGCAAATGTTAACTTTTTCAGTATTTTTCTCAGGGAGAAGCAAACTTAATGTCTACCAGGAACTTTTTGAAGGTCCCAGGCTGCTGAGACGACGGATGACATAAACACATGCTTCTGCTTTGTTTCCCCACTCTCCATTGCTTACTCCCAAGTCATCTGTAGCCTGCTACTAGAAGAATATTGGAGACTCTTACCTTAGGTGGTTTGGTCCATTCCAGTCTGCTTGATGATATACCTTTAAAGTTCCCTCTAATAATATTAAAAAGTACAGCATAATAAAAATAATTATTGATTATTAACTTGCAGTTATTTTAAGCAAATTATCACCACATTTTTAACAACTTTTGTATGCAAACCGAGATTTCTTTAAAAGACAGTTAATTCTAGTGATTAGAATATGCATTTGAACTGACAGTAACTCAAATTTGCTTTGTTTCATTTTTGATAAAATATTTGAAAAGTGGATCCAAAGATTGATAATGAAAAATACTTTTTATTCCTGTAAATTTGAGGTCAGGAGTCTCATTAGGCTTTATTTATCCAAAAATTCTGCTCTTCACCCTCAATCTTAGCTGGAAATTAAGATTAAATCTGACTTTCCATTTTGCATAATATTCAGTTTACAAAATTTGAAAAACCACTGCAATGTCTGAGTGCCATCTTTCTGAGACCTGCTTGTTTTCTAGCGTTGTTCCCTGTAACACCAATGCAAACCTAATTCCACTTTTGGAAAAGCCTGGAAGAACACAACCGGCAAAGGGTTTTCTGGGGGTCTATCACTGTTCTGCAGTTCCTCTACCACTGTTCTGCAGCTCCCAGGCAGTACTCTGGGGGCAACAAAGATAATACCGGCAAGAGCATTTTATTAAGTCAGAATAGGACCTGGAATAGGTGGGCTCCTATCACATGCTTTTTTTACAACGTCGTTTCCTAGAACTGACATATAATCTTATGAATCTTTATTATCTCTTTGTGTGTATATGGGGGTAGAAAATATTATTTATCCATCACTGTGTCTTCAAATGAGAGACTGAATAATATTTCAGTTATAGTCAGTGGGCACCATTTAGTAGGGTGCTTTTCTGACAGATATATCATGACAATCAATGTAGACCTTTTATTTTTTGTGAGATATTAGAAACTGTTTGTGAAATTTCTTAATGTTTCTTTACTTTATAGGTCTTTTAGGAGTGATATTACAACTCTGCATGAAAATGAAACGTTGCTCAATGGTTCATATGGTATTCAGATGTCACAACAATAATACTGCACAGGAAGGAGAACAAACCAAATGTGAGAACTCAGAAATCTGCTTTTTCAAAAGTTGAAAGCATATATATATATGTGTCTATTCACCTTGTTTTTGATAGTTTTCTAAACTTTATTTCAGTAAGTATTTCAGTTTTGGGGTAAAAATAATTTTTTCATGAAAATATAATTTCACATCAGTCCCTCCCATCTCCTCCCTCCCAAAACACAGATGATCACGTTTTCATTTCAGCAGATCTCATACAGTTCTCAGGAAAGTAACCGGGTTTTGTGTCTTTTATCATGTCCTGCTGCAGACTCTTGATAGAGATTTAGCCAGGATATAACCTAGATACCAGTAAGATTGTAGGAAATTGATAGCTATCCAAATATTGTTAGAAACAAGATCCTTTTTTTGGCTCTATATCAGGTATATAGTAGAATAAATACTGTGGCTATTAGTGGAAAATATGTTCTCTGATTAGCCAACGCAGAATAGGCAAAAGATTAAACAACCATTTCATTTGTTGAAATTTTACAATACTCTTAAAAATTGAAATAAAATATCCCAATTCCTTTAAAAAAACAAAACAAAAAAAGAAATAAGTTGCATTTTTAGGCAATTTTAATTTATCCTCCAATTCTCTTCTGCGACCAAAATTTTAGCAAGATGCACCAAGTCTCCTCCTGTTAGAACTAGGGCTCCTCATAGGAGTTCTACAACCACCCTCCATCTTGGAACTCAGAATTGGAATTCTCCACCTGGTTCAGAATGAATCTGTGTTTTAATAAATGTAAGGAACCTGGACCAGATCCTAATTTAAACATATCTTCAGAAATGGAAGGATACACATGTATTGAGATTGCAATAAAATCGTTCAGCACAGTGATTGAAAGTGACTTTCAACTTTAAATTGACAAAGTTCTTTTCCTATGAAAGTTAATGTGAACTGATAGTTCCAAATAGCTTGAAAAGGAATGTTTAATGATCAGAATTACTTATGGGACAGGAACTTTAATAAGAAAAAAAATCTTTCAAATTTAATACATTTTAAATTCTAGAAGCCTCACAACTCAAAAAGCACATGAGAAAAAACTGGGATTGTCAACTGGAAAGTTCTTTTGAGCCCTGAAAAAGAATCACTGTCTTAGTAAACTTCTCACAGTTTATTAATGCTGCATTTTGATAAGACCTTATTAGTTGTTGTTATTATTAGTTGAGACTGCTGAGCCCTGATTTACCCTCCATTAGCAACTGGATATCATGAAGCCATTCACTCACCACTACCCTCCTCCTGGTGGGATGGGCAAGGAAATCAGGAAAAAAGTCTGAAACTCTTGGGTTGAGATAACAATAGTTTTATAAATGAAATTAAGTAGAATAATAATAATAATAATTATAATAATTATAATAACAATAATGATGATGCGTATGGTGATGAAAAAGACAGAGGGATAAAACCCCAGAAAGGCAGTGATGCACAGTGACACAGCTGCTCAGCACCTGCTGACCGATGCCCAGCGCATCCCCCAGCAGTGACTGCCCCTTCCCAGCCAGCTCCCCCCAGTTCATACCCTGGCCATGTTGGTCTGTGTATGGAATATCCCTTTGGCCAGGGAAGGTCAGCTGTGGCCATGCTCTCCCAGCCTCTTGGGCACCTGATCACTGCAGAGCACAGGACACTGAAATGTCCTGGATTTAGGGTGAGCACTGCTGAACAACATCCAAAACATCTCTGAGTCACCAGCATGATTCTCACACTGAATGCAGAGCACAGCAATGTACCAGCTACCAGGATGAAAATTGACTCTATCCCAGTTGAAGTAGGACAGCTGGTAATGTAATATACTGTGAGATTTAGTAAGTAAATGTCAACATTTAACTTAGAACCACTAAGCAACACTTTGACAAGTAATTTCAACTTTTTTCACCTACACAGAATTCTTTCATGTACACACAGTTATGAATGTGGTGTTTGCCTGTGCATGTTAAACCTTTTCATATCAAATATTTCTGCTTTGCCAGGTTTTTTAAGGCAAAAAGGCTAAAGATGCATGTTTTCAATTGTAGAAAGCTTTTGTGCTTTACTAATATACTTTTGTATAATGTAGCAATTTAAAAATGACTGTTACATTTCATTAAGAATTAATCTGCAGCGTTGTTTTGACCAAAATTCCACAGAATGAATATTATGGAATCATGAGTTCAATTAGATATGAATAAAAGTAATCATGCTTGCTGTGCTTAACTATGGATAGAAATAAAAAAAAGTACTTAAGAAAAATCCAAAATGCCACTAACGTAGTTCTACTAAACTGTGAAAATAGGAAAGGAAGATTTTGAAAAGATACTAGGTAACAAAATCCCATGAGTATTTTGACTTCTGTAAAATAATGGCTTCCTAATTTAAACCCAGATAATACTGCTTTTACTATGAATCCTTCATAGTGAAGTGTCCTTCATGGGCTCTCTCTGTGAACAGCAAATACTGGTTCAAAATGTTGTTCTCATTAAAAAAATAAAAGCAAATCTCTTTCAGAATTCAAAAGAGTTACTTTCTAGCAGAAAAACACAAAAAAGCACTTAAACTTGTTAGTGTGCCTGCTCTCATACCAAACTACTTTCCTATACGTGTCGTGATTGCACTCAAGAGTCAACATATACAAAGTCCTCTGAGTTTTCAGCAATGATGCTTGGGCTGTGATTTCTTCACTGCCAATACAGTCTGCTTAGTAGGGGAGAGACAGAAAAGCAGTTTCCTGGCTACTGTTACAGTTTAGTACATCTATCAAATTTTATTTTCTCCTTTTTTTTCTCCCCCAGGAAATACACTTTGTATAACTTCACCCTATTAAGTTCTGAATGAATCATATTATAACAAAATTGTCTTCCAAGCAACTCCTATACCTCTCTATTCTCTTTAAGTTGGCATAAAAATCTCCTGGTCATGATCCAGTCCTTTCTTCCCTTTGCTAGGTTTGCTATTGAACACCAATGTTACCCTGGAACATACTGACGGATATTTTGAAATCCCTGACATTGTTGATTCATGAAAGGGAATGCATGAAAGTTCTTTTTTTTTTTCATTTTTCGTGAGATAATCTTTAACCCTTAGGAGTTTAGCTATTGTATTTCGTTTGCTAGAATAATTAAGTTTGGAAGGGATCTCAAGGTGTCATTCCTCCAATCTGTGTTCACCTAAGGTGCTTGTGATTAATTTGAAAAAAAAGAAAAATGTTACAGTTCAGTTCAGAATTATCCCCTTTGACCTACAGCTTTTTGCTGGATCGGGTAAAAGCTTAAGTTCTAAAGAGAACTAAAAAGATAATTTAAATATTTAATTAAGCTGCTAAAAATTACAGTAAAGACTTTATTGAACAAAACCCCTCATCTCTAGCCAAAAATATATTTTGCTTGTTTCAGTGTTATCTGGAAATATAAAAAGATTATGCCTTGAACTGTGGAATTGTAATGGATCTGGTTTTTTACCAATATTCTCTTTTTCATATATTCAAGAAATATAAAGACAAGATAAATATACTCACCAGGAGAATGACCCACAGGTTTATATTTGGGTTGGGTTATGATGATTGGGGTTGGTTGCTGCCTATCAGCTTTCCTTTCTAAAACTATAGCTAGAAAAATAATACGGGCTTCTTTTTGCTTTAAAATGCAACTGTAAAATGGTAAGCCACTGTCTTTACATCTGACATACTAATTTTTACTTTGTACATCTTTCTTTCTTAATAATAAGAAAAGGAAATTGGTGCTTGTAGACGTACTTCAAAACAGGGGAAAGGAAAAAAGCAAACCTAATGAACAGTGAAAGCAGAAGAGAAGCATCCACTCTCCAAAAGATTTAAGCAGTTCAAACCCAACCTTGTGGGATGTGCAGAATTCCTTGGCTGAAATAAATAGATAGATACTTTCCAGAAGAAACAAAAAGGTTTCTTAAGAATATAACTACTGAAAAATGAATGATGCCCAGGACATTTACAGCAGGTATTTTTGGAGAAGTATGTTTCCAAAGACTTACTTCAAAATTAAACATCTATTTATATTGCAGGTTTATTTTCCACCATTTTATAAGCCACCAATGCTAACCAACATCTGCACTTGTAGACTTATTAGGGAGGGAACAGACTCAAAGCTGAACCACATGTTTTTGGTTTGGGCTTTTTTTTTTTTTTCCCCAAGCATGCCAAAATACAGCATGCCTGAAAACTTCTCTTGCTTGGACAAGAGTAAAACAAGACATTATTTGTATTGCTGATGCCTCTCAGGCATCTCTTCTTTATAGGAAGTGCTGCAAATTTGCACATTCTGCATCACATTGGTCTGAGATAAAGGAATATCTGAATCTACCATTTGACAAAGGAGTGATTTAAATGAACTTCTGGAGTATTTTTCCAATTTTATATCACCATAATTTTATTATATAAAGACTTTACAATCAAGAACAATGCTTATTGGTCATATGCCTGATAAGTTATATAGCAAATATAAAGCATGCACATTATTTTGCCAAGAAAATAATTTTCTTTTTTTGTGAGATGACAGTGAACTGAAAATTATGAGTTGTAAATCCTTGCACTTGTTAGAAAAGATGTACCAAAACTGCTTCTACATCTACAGTATTAAAATGGTCCCCTTATTCCTCTGTCCTATTCTTATGATAATCCACAGTTTTAGGAACATAGACAACTATTAACACATTCTTCTTTGTAGAATTATATTTTTGGAGAGCTGGAATACCATAGAGCAATATTTTATTTATAGAATTCAAAAGTTTTGTTTGGAATGTTGTTTCTGCCTTTTTACAGTTATTTATTTTGAATGTGTCAAGTCATTTTACCAATCTGTAATGAGCAGGCTTGCACAACCAGAATACTTTGAGGTAGGAAACACATTTCCATTAATTTGAAGCAGCCATTCTGCTGACAAAAGTAGTTTGGTATGTTGCATTTATATCTTGATCTGTCCTGTAAGTAGCATTGTTGTGACTTTAATGGGGGTCTTGAGAATATTCCAAGAATATGAGAATATTATATGAGCATATTATAATGGCCTGTAACTCTAAATATGCTTCAACATCTGTAATCATTGTCATTATTTGAGATAAGAAACTTCTCAGATTATTTTGGAAATAAAATGCTGGCATATATAGTCTTTTGCTGATACGTCCCACAGTGAAGAGTGTCTTGGAGAAGAATATAATCAACACATATCAGGTTATTGTGCAGATAATTTAGGGACCAAGCCAAAACTTTGAGAGTGATTAGAAATATCTGACACATCTACTCATTTTAAGGTGATTACTACCCTACAACTTTTACTTGCTTTTACTTTCCTGAGAGTTAATGTATTAGTGATTTCTAGAATAAAGTATATTATAAAGGCTTTTGAGGATACTGAAATGGAAGACCTCAGACTACTGTTGAAATAGAAATAGAAATAGAAATATCACAGAATCACCAGGTTGGAAGAGACCTCTAAGATCATCAAGTCCAACCCATGCCCTACACCTCAATTAAACCATGGCACCGAGTGCAACATGTTTTTTTAAACATATCCAGGGATGGTGATTCCACCACCTCCCTGGGCAGACAGTTCCAGTACTTCACCACTCTTTCCGTGAAAAACTTTTTTCTAATATCCAACCTATATTTCCCCTGGCACAGCTTAAGACTGTGTCCTCTTGTTCTGTCAGCTGCCGCCTGGTGAAAGAGGTCAACCCCCACCTGTCTACAACCACCCTGCAGGAGGTTGTAGAGAGCAATAAGGTCACCTCTGAGTCTCCTTTTCTCCAGGCTAAACAACCCCAGCTCCCTCAGTCGTTCCTTATATGGCTTGTGTACCAAGCCCCTCACCAGCCTTGTTGCCCTTCTCTGAATGTGCTCAAGCACCTCAATGTCCTTCCTGAACTGAGGGGCCCAGAACTGGACACAGTACTCAAGATGTGGCCTTACCAGTGCTGAGTACAAGGGAAGAATGACATCCCTGGTCCTGCTGGCCACACTATTCCTGATACAGGCCAGGATGCCATTGGCCTTCTTGGCCACCAGGGCACACTGCTGGCTCATGTTCAGTCTGCTGTCGACCAGCACCCCCGGTCCCTTTCTGCCTGGGCACTGACCAGCCACACTGCCCCCAGCCTATAACGTTGCAGGGGATTGTTGTGGCCAAAATGCAGTACCCGGCACTTGGACTTATTAAACTTCATCTTGTTGGACTCTGCCCATCTATCCAACCATTCCAAGTCTCTCTGCAGAGCCCTCCTACCTTTCATCAGATCGACACAAGCTCCCAGTTTAGTGTCATCTGCAAATTTACTAATGAAGGACTCAATACCCTCACCCATGTCATCACTAAAAGTATTGAACAGAACAATGTTCTGTCCCCCTGAGGGACACCACTAGTGACTGGTTGCCAGCTGGATGCAGCACTGTTCACCACCACTCTCAGGGCCCAGCCATCCAGCCAGTTCCTAATCCAGCAAAGAGTGCACCTGTCCAAGCCACGGACTGCCATCTTTTCCAGGAGTATGCTGTGGGAGACAGTGTCAAAGGCCTTGCTGAAGTCCAAACAGACAACATCCACAGACTTCCCTGCATCCACCAGGCAGGTCACCTGGTCATAAAAGAACAGGTTGGTCAAACATGACCTAAACCCATGCTGGCTGAGTGTGACCCACCGACCATCCTGTAAGTGCTGCATGATGGTGCTCAATACAAACTGCTCTATTACCTTGCCAGGTATCGAGGTCAGACTGACTGGCCTATAATTACTAGGATCCTCCTTCCTACCCTTCTTGTGAATGGGCGTCACATTGGCCAGCTTCCAGTCATCTGGAACCTCACCAGTGAGCCAGGACTGCTGGTAAATGATGGAGAGTGGCTTCGCAAGCTCATCTGCCAGCTCCCTCATGGGATGGATCCCATCTGGTCCCATAGATTTATGAACATCCAAGCAGCTCAGCAGTTCTCTGACTGCTTCTTCCGGGATAACAGGGGGACCACCCTGCTCTGACACCATCTACCAACCCATGAGGACAGTTGTCCTGAGGACAAGCCATCTTCCAACTAAAGACTGAGGCAAAGAAGGTGTTAAAACACTTCCACCTTCTCCCCATCTGTAGCTAGTAAGTTCCCTCCTGTATCCACTAGAGAACAAACGTTGGTCTTCCCCTTCCTTTTGCCGTTAATATATTTGTAAAAACATTTTTTATAACTATAACTATAACAACTATAACTATAACTATAACTATAACTAACTACTATAACTATAACCATAACAATAAATATACTTCCATTCGCTTTTAATTGAAGTTCAATTCAAAAAACTTCAAAGTGTAGAAATCCTGTAAATCAAAAATGCAAACGCTCAAAAATTTTTTCATTTTATATCCTATATAGATGCATAATTGGGCTTCACTCAACCTTTACGGTTTGAAGTTCACTTTGAAATTATTGAATACACACATAAATTCAGACGAAAAGTTAGGGCAGAAAATTAAACTTGTGGTTTCTTCCCATAATAACTCATGGCTTATTAAAGTTCAGAATCTTTGTGCTGTTTTTTCATAGTGTTAGCTCAGTGTAGAGAAGAAAAAATCCCTTGTATTTCAAAACTTTAATTTTCTTTACATTGTTTTCTGCCTGATGTACATGCTGCATACAATTTTCAGTCTAAACTAATGGAAGGGATCACATCTTGATGCTAAGAAATACCTCAATTTTCTCCACATTTGGCTTCTTTAGAGTCACTCCTCTTTTTTTTTAATTGAGTTTTTCTTAAACTTTAATCCTAACGAATAATTGTTCTGACTAGGAATGGCCAACATCCTTTTATGTCCATGTTTTTTTTTTTATGCCAACTCTGAACTGAAGATCAAGATAAAGAAATGTGTGCCTTTTGTGCCAGTACAGCTGGTATGTTTTTTATCAACCCTGTCTTACCTGACTTCAGTGTTAAACAAGGACCATTCCTTTCAGGGATGTAAACAAACAAATTTTCTGGAAAAGTAGCATTCAGGCAAAACCAGTTTCTTTTCTGAACTCCTTTCATATACTGTCTACCTCAACTTCATTCTCAGTGGAGAATTCATTGTCTTTAGTTGTCTTCAGGACAATGATCTAAAAGGACACATAGAACAGTGAAAAGATACTGATACTGAATCTAATACGATAACATCTTTTTCACAGTGTCCTGGCCCACTGGACCGAGAAAAAGAAGCTTCACTGACCCTCATCTCAGGTATGTGTAGTTTTGCTTCACCACTGGTAGACAAAGTCCCTGACTTGTTACAATTCTCTCCTGAACGTTCATTGTTTGGAAATAGGTTACTAGGATTGGTGAGCCCCTTGTCTAACAGACATTCTTCTCCTTAAAGGTCCTGCTCTAACCCAGGATTCACAGTGCGTGGAAGCTGTTGAAATACAATGTCTGAAACTCTTTGCCCCTACAAGCTGCTATGACCTGAGTTATTTGCAAATTATGACTTTGCCTAAAATAGCAAATATATCCATCCTTCTAATTTTCTGGGATATTAAAAAGTTCAAAGGATGAAATAAAGTAGGTTTGACACATTTAGGAATGTTTAGCCTGGTTGAAGTTTTCTCGTAATACTCGGTTTGAGATATCTGAGTGATGTGGAAAATCTTATAGCCAAAAATACAAAACTGGGTAATTGCAATAATAAAGCTTCAGACAACTTCCATTTTAAAAATGAAATTTTTCACCAGATTTGAAGGACTTGCAAGTGCCCAAATCATCTGTTTATTTCACTAAGTGTTCCATAATTGCTTCTTTTACCCTACTTTATCTAAATTTGAGCAATGTTTTTATATATGCTTCTCATTAAAGATCTTTTTTACTTATTAAATCTGTATTAGCAAGTACTTCGCTATTCTATAACTACCATCATCTATTTCATATGAAAATACTACAACCTTTTTTTTTCTGTTTTTCCACTACTATAAAACACTTTTGTCTACCAAAAAAACATACTGCAGGTAGCAAGAAAAAATCATGCCTTGTGCATGCACAGATAAATCTATTTTTGTCATTTAAAATGACAATGGCTACCCAATAGTGAGTGCTCCTAAGCAGTCAGCAATAGATAGCATTACTTATTTTTTCTTCATGACTTAAACAGGTACTCCTAAAATGTGTTTATAAAGTGAGACTAAAGATTTTCAAAATATTTTTAAATTGTTTTATATGGACCCATATTTCTTTTATATCAAAAAGATACTTTTCAGTTACCAGATTCCTCCTCAAAAGTTTGTTCACACTTCTGTGTTTTTTATCGGAAAATTTTATCCTTGTATGACAGTCTAACAGGTAGGTTAGAATGAGTGGGACTAATTTTTCCTACACAATAACAAGAATCTAGAGCCCAGTTACCATTATTCAAGTCAAAACAATAGTAATGAATCAGGTTTATAGCACTAATTTTCCTTAATTGCTCCAATCCTTATTTTTGCAGAACTACAGTGTATGTTGTAAGCACTTGCTGTCTACAGATAGAGTGGCAAACTGCTCGAAGCACCCTGGGTAAAGTGGATGTGAATGAGTTTGAACTCTACATACATACAGATATGGATACCTGTATATTTCAAAGGGCATGAACATCTTTAATTTTTGGATTTTTTCTCCCTTAAAACTAAGATCTGGTGAAATGCGGTGAAGCAGGTTAACAAATGGACGACAACAAGTAGTAGTCACATAGTATTTCTGTAATCTTGACAGGAAAACTGTGCACACAATATTGTTGGTTATTTATTTGCATAAAAACCCTTCTTAATAAGCAGTAGAATTCTTTAAAAGCAATATTCTAGAATTCTTTAGAGATGAGAATACAGATTCCTACTTGAAACAGGTCACTGACTCATGGATACCAAGTAATCTCTGAGGTATTGCAGAGAGGGCTGGGTTAACTCATAGCTGACACCTACTGTAATGCTGCCAGAGTCAGGGGTTTTCTGCTGAAAGTATGTCTTTGAATGTTTACTATATATTAAAGCAACTTGAAGGTGGTCAACAGTCTAAGACTGAGATGGAAACCAGTAAGTTGCAGGTGATCATTTTCTATTCTCTCTCAGTGAGTGTACTGGTATAAGCCTAGATTCTTTTCTTCCTGCTTCACCATTCTTATTTCAAAGCAAAGTATTGCTTTGTCAAGAAGCCTGGATATTGAATAAGTGGAAAAGAGCAAACTTAGCTGCACTTGTCAAAGGAGATAGGGCTTTTTTTATACATAGTCAGTTGAAGATTAATGGAAGTAAAATATTCTGGAGACCCAGATACTGCAATGATCAGCAATATGGACTGTCTATACAAATAATTAGACAACGTTATGCATAATTCACGAACACAGACTGCTTTGTGTTACAGGGGACTTCAGCATCATGAGGATAAGAAATCTAAAAAGACAAAGAGATATTTTGATAAATGACCAGTTCCACCCTTTTCTGCTCTTTCCCTTTCTGAACATGGCACACTGTCTGTGATGGAGCTTTCTGTGCTTGAACCTCATGCCCTTGCTCTGGTGAAATGTGTTAGCCTCCAGGAATGGCTGCAAAGAAAAAATTTATGTCCTTGGACTGCTGAGACAGACAAGCAACTTACTGAACACCTACTGTGAAAAGACCAAGAACTCCAGAAGAGAAATGTCCTCACTAGTTCCACTTGTATGACCTACCTCCTGCACATACCCTTGTGTGTATTTCATTGGCTTCAACTAGCCTCAGGAACAGTTCTATGGATTAAACATAAATTATTTTAATTGTATGCTTAAAAGTAGATTTCATCTAGAGCAGTCTGTACAAGTCAAACCATTCTAATATCTTTCTTCCCTTCTGTGCACTTGGGCCCATGAAAATATGACAAAAAGGGAAAAGAGATATGGATTAGATGTACACTCAGCTTAAAGTACTTGCAGTCCCTCATATTTTTAAACTTGTTAAATTTATGAAAATTTAAAAATTAAAATAAGTTTAAAATCATATTTCTAATCTAAAATATAGTAGGTTCAGACTAGATAAAAGGAAGAAAGTTTTTATGATGAGTGTGGTGAAACACTGGAACAGGTTGCCCAGAGAGATGATGGATGTTCCATCCCTGTAAAAGTTCAAGGTCAGGTTGGACAGGGCCCTGAGTAACCTGATCAAGTTGAAGATGTCCCTGCTCTTTGCAAGGGAGTTGGACAAGATGGTCTTTACGGGTCCCTTCCAATAAAAACTGTACTGTGGTTTTATGATTCTAAATAGTCTAAACATACAAATTCAAGAGAGAGGAAAAAATAACTATTAACCAGTCATCTACTTCCTATCTTTCCGCCTGACTTAATAGGAAGAGAGAGAAGGAAAATAAGTTCTTCTACACCACCATGTCATAAAGGGACATATGCTAGAAATTAATACTAATGAGTATGGAGAGGTCAGCACCTCCTTAACTTTTGCCCTTTGCCAGTGTACCTGTGCCAAAAATACAGCCCTTCAGATAAAAGCAGTTGGTAAGAATGAAGGCCAGGATGCTAGCCAACTGCAGATATCTCAATTATGAGCATTTTCTTACTATTTCATAGTAAAATAAAATAATTTAAAGCAATACTTCTTAAATGTTCAAAACAGTAGGAAAAAAAGAGAATAAACTCTATCACAAGACTTTTCATTTACTTGTTCAGCTGAGCAACAGACAATTAGAGACATGCAGAAAGGAAGACACATGGGTTGTATCACTGAATAGAAATACAATACCAAAACTTTAAATATCATTTAGACATTGAATAGTTCCCAGTCCACTGAATTTGATGCTGATACATATAGACTTTCTTTGAAAGAGCAATGATATGCATGCCTTTTGATCAATGTCTTGGGATAGTCTAATATTATGTCACTTTAGGGTAACAAGAAGTCTACAATTGTTTCTTTGTAGAATACTTGTGTGTAGGAGAACTGTCTAACAGAATAATATATGGAATGCTAATAAACTGTAACTGTAACTCTTTGCATGTACATGTCTGTGCATTACAAGGTATGTTTACAATTATCCATGGGAGGAACATTTCGTTTTTGTCCCTGGTGAACCCAGACTGTCTTCAAAAGGTGCTGAGAGAATATATTCCCACCTTCAGAGGCACTAGCATTGATGCTGTCCTCCACATTTCAGATTTGAAACTTGCATCTAACTGGTCATGTGTGAATGTTACTTCCTGACTTATATGTGTGCATATACAAATTATATTTAAGCTAAAATATGAGCCTGGCTGTGCAGAGCTATGCCTTATATTTGATTGAGGAAGCACCTAACTACAATTAAAATATGTTCCAGTCTCCTTAAGCAGAATGCTGACAATGGGATATTACAGTTGAATGAACGGAACAGATTTTGTGATCAGGTAAGTTAATAAAGAAATATCCTTGTGATAATCAGCTCTGGTTTTGTACTAAAACTGGCATTCATTTTTGCTGGATGAAATGCAATTAATGCAGGTTAAATTTTTTTATTGTTTTGTTTGGTTTGGGGTTTTTTTTTGTTTGTTTTTACATTTTTAAGTAAAAATGCTAAATTTCTCACAGCAAAGTACAATTCCTAGATGATATTTAAATACATGTAATTTTAAGCAAAGGATAAAAGATATGGAAATAAAAGCAAGTGTTTTATTTTGAAAGATCTCTTCATCATATTTTCTTGACTAATTTTGTTACATGAGCAAGATAAAATGGGTCTTTTCACAACTCTAATAAAAAGTCTAGTACATGTAAACTTCTCAGCCAAACATACTATAAAAGTGTTCCAATATCTTAAAAATTTAAATAATTGGCATTAAGAGAATAACAGTTTTTGTATTTTAAAAGCAGTAACTATTTTTTGTTAATTATCTACACCTCAGAAAATTTGTATGTTAGTTACTGGATCAAATGATCATAGAAATAGACTAAAAATGAATATGAATTTTCAGAAGCAGCAGGATTGTGCAGACAGTTTAAGGAGTGATAAAGAAAGAAGTACTTGGTTTCTGCCTATTCTATAAATTAGTAGTATTTATAATGTTTTCACAGGGAAAGTACTAGGCATCTTAGAAAATTGATATTTGGATATATCAGGATGGGTGGATCTCAACATTTGTGCATAAACTCACCAGAATACATACTGCTATAATTCCAGAGTGAAATGATGATGTTTACCTTTAGTCAAGTAAATGGAGTCCAAAAAAAGCCAGGAGAGAAGTAGCATACTGTTAACAAGAAGCCAGGATTTTGTATAAAAGAATCTTCGGTAGGAAATTCCTCTCATATTTTCCTACTGCTTTGTCCAGAACAGTAGAGTTTAAGAGGATTAACACTGTTTTGTTAGCAAGTGATACTTACGTGATAGCTTGGAAATTTCTTTAAGAAATATTCAATTATACTAAGCATAATGCAGTTACATTTATTTAGAAAATAAATGATAGATCAGGCTTTTCTCTTAAGCAAAGAAATCTAGTGGGAAATCAGGTGTAAAAGCCTTCAGATGTTTCCTTGGTGACTCTTTGCACTGTGCTCCTAGGGGTGATGTATGCATTGATACCTGACAGTTCTTTAAAAACAGCAAGATAGAGAAGCTCTATTTCTGTAAAGTAAGAATGGCATTACCTGTCCTAGCATTGCTCTGACAGTTAAATCTCACACAGCAAAATTAACACAGTCCTCTGTCCCCCAGTTTATCCATTTAAGGGAATTTTCACACATGTCCGTGACAATGAACTTTAGAAAATAGCACTGTCCTGGTTCAGTTCTCCTCAAACAGGAGTCTGTGGCTAGTTAGTGTCTCTGAGAGATCAGCTGAAAAGAAGAAAATGGGAAGGAAGCAACACTCCCCTCTGAGAAAGCCAGAGGACACCACCCCATTGGTAGGAGACTCTTGGGAAGACAGGGTTAGTTTGTCCAGTCTGTTTGGTATGATAGGTCAAGACAGCTGTGGCTGGTCATTGTCAAATGTTTAAAATAGCTTGTTAAACCTGCAGGGAAAAGACTCAGGCACAATGGAATAACTGCACTGCAAGCTATTGTTGAAGGGAAACTGAAAACTGAAAAACTTAACCTACTAAAATATGTATTTCCGTATTGGTGGAAGCTATCTCAGATAATGGCAATTTTAAAAGTATTAAAACCCTTAGGAACAGATGAATTTTAGGTGTTGTATGTTTTACTGCTTGCTAATATGGAAAACTTAATCCACAAAGGAATCATTTATGTGACTGCAGAGTTGAGCTAGCCACTGCACTCCCAGACCTATATAGTCCTAGTTTATACAACTACATAGCTGAAATTTTCCATATTCAGAGGCGAAGAATTTCTTTTGAAAACCTACTTTCACACGCAAAATGATCTCTTGAGCTATTTCTTATATTTGAGGTTTGACCTGGTTGATATTTACAATCCTTGAAATTGTACTATTTGTTTTGATTAAAAAAATAAGAATACCAGATGTCACAAGTTAGAGTACACTTTGAAATACAGAACTAAAGGTGAAGGGTCTCACAGAGAACTTCTCTTCATAAGAAAAACTTAGTTCAAAGTTAAGTATTGCTTTGTTCATACTGTAATTAACGAACCGTACAATGGACCTTACAATGTCACCCTCTACTGTCCTTGCCACCTACTCTGTCCTGAATGAGGTCACGTAATGTTTTCATACTGGGTTTTCAGAGCTGGGATTCTGTTATGTAGACAGAAAAATAAGTAATTTTTTAAATGTCATATACTTCTGCATAATCACTCAAACATGGAGTTAGAAGGCTTTAAATTGATTGCAGGCTGTTAAAACACTGAGTTAACAGAATAGAGGAAAACTCTTCTTGTATTTGAAGGTGTCTGAGTCTTTGAAGACATCTGTCTTTTGCCACAGTTTCTTTAAAAGTGTAGATTAAAAAATATTTGTTTAGGTTTTTTCTCACATTTTATTTTGACTCATCTCTTTTCATTCCAGTGTTACAATAAATCAAGCATCATGGAACAGCTAGACATTTCAGTTAACTAAGACTTGTGATTTGGAGTGAAATATCTGATTCTTGATGAATTATCTAAGCTTTCTGCATGGTGCCTGGGAAAAGGGTGGACAACTAGGAGATATGAAATACTCAGGGAGCAGGACTACATTGCAGGAGAATACTTTGCCTTAGGTCCGGATTCTTTTAAGTCCAAATATGAAACATGGGGGATATTAAAAGGAAAATGTTTCTATTTCAACCATTGAATGTATTTTGATTGTATTGTGAAGCAAAATTTTCCTATGACGTTGGCCAGGGCTTTTTTTCCCTCAAAATATTTGGTCAAATATATGTATAGTGGTCAATACACAAAATTAAATGTGTTATTCTGAACACACTCTGAATAAGCTGACCAGACCCAGTACACCTGAGCTGACAATTCTTTGTGTCCAATTCAATCATGACTTAGGCTGTGGTAATTACACAAGGCAGCCAGGAGCCACTAGTAGCAAACTTGATTGGGAAAGTCTTTGTGACTTTTCTTTAATTCTTCTGGCAGGTTAACACTAGGAACAGTGGTTCTAGTCATAGGACAAAGTCAGTACAGAATTTATAACTGATGTTTAATGCTTCTGATGTTTAATGCTGTGTTGGAAGACTGAACTTGTTGCTCATTATATCTTGTATAGCTCCCCAAATACTGATGGGTCAAATATTAAAACCTGAAATATGGATGAAAAAACTGATCTCAGGTCAAAACTTGAAAAAAAATTTGAGGTGGGAAAGGATTCACTTCTTCCTTTTTGATTGCTTGATAGGATTTCTGTTTCGTGAATGTTCTATATACTCAAACAAGTATTATCCTGTTCATGTAAAAGTTTTCAATTAATTTTAGAAAAAAAGAAAAATCAGTAAGGCTTTCTGAATTGTTTTGTATTTATCATTCTTTATGGAATAACTTACTGGAAAGAAATTCTGCAGGTAATAATAAGATAACAGATTTCATGGTATTCCTTCTGATCTGTTTCAAAGGTGCATGTCCTCTTGAAAGACGAAAGTGAAATGGCAATGTGAAATCAATTGAAATTATGTATTCAATTGCTTTTTAAGTGTTCCAGCCTAAATATTACTTGACAATTTAGACAGACTAAATTAGTATTCATTGAATGAGTGGAGTTTTGGCACAAATGCTGATGACAATTACCAGAAATTATCTCTGCATTGAATATTTATTGTAAATGACAACTCGATTACCAAGTTTTCTGTGGTTTCCACAGAATAACAGTAGATTAATATAGGCCTGTAAAAGATTAGAATGCCTCAATAAGAGAAAATTTCTGTTGGGTGTTTTTAAGTCTAAGGATGAGCATGAAAACTAGAAGGAAAACTTCTTAGATGAAAAACATAGGATCACAACTATTAAGATTCTTACTCTGTTTTTATTTTCTGATTTTCTCAAAATCTTAGGTGTGTCAGTACAGACTGGGAGTGACCTGATGGAAAGCAGCTCTGCAGAGAAGGACCTGGGAATCCTGTTGGACAACAAACTGCCCATGAGCCAGCAGTGTGTCCTTTTGGCCAAGAATGGTATCCTGGGGTGCATTAGAGATCATTATCAGCAAGTTATTGGAGCTGAACCTGCCCCTCTACTCATCCCTGGTGAGGCCACATCTGGACTGCTTTGCCCAGTTTGGGACCCCTTAGTGCAGCACATACAATTAAGGAACTGGAACATCTCTATTACATGGAAAGGCTGAAGGAGTTTGGCCTGTTCAGCCTTGAGAAGAGGTGACTGAGAGGGGACCTCTTCAGCATCTGTCAGTGTCTGCAGGGAGGGGCCAGTGGAGGGACCAGGCTCTGCTTGGAGGTGCCAAGGCAATGGGCAGTAGGTGATGCACAGGAAGTTCTACATGAACATAAGGAAGAACTTCTTTACTGTGTTTAGTGACCAAACACTGGAACAGATTCCCCAGGTGCCTTGGTTTTTTAGACAAAACTTCAGGAGGAAACACTCTGGAATGAGTGTTCCTCCCCTTTTCCTCCATCAACAAGACAAATGGGTCACAAGGAGTGAAAGTGGGAAAAAGAAACCAAGCTGTTTATTAACATAAGAACAAAACACGGTAGAACAGGATAGAAAAAACCCTCAAAATACAACAAATCCCCAGAGAGGGAACAGACACGCAGGCTCGGACCAGCCGGGGCCACCCCACGGGCTCCCCGGGCCAGTGAGGAGGGAAGGGAGGCAGTGAGGCAAGGGGAAGGAAAGGGAAAAAAGAACAAGAAAAAAACCCAACAGCACCTTTCCCAGCTAGCTGGAACACAAAGGAAACCAAAGAGCAGCACAGCGCTCCCGGCGCGCTCCCTCCTGAGCCCCGCTGAGCCCCAGAACCCCCAAGCTGCCCTTGGGCTTGGCCATTAAACGGCCCCGCGTGACCCCGGCCCCGGGTCCATCTTAAAGGCACAGCGTCCTTGGGCATTGAGCAGACGGTTAAGGAATAAAGTGGCTTCATAACATCACCCCAGGACATTCCACCCCTTATTCCATACTGTCTGCTCAATGCCCAAATTAATGCATTTCAACTTTAAACATACATGTTTATACATATATATACAGCTATGAATTGGATCTCTCAGGCAGGTCCCTTGACTTTGTTCTTTTTGATGGCAAAACCAGCTTCCAGGAGAATCTGGATGGTCTTCTCTCCTTTCCCAAACACCTCCAATGCTGTGTTCCCCCACACAATGATGTCATCAATGTACTGGAGATGTTCTGGAGCATCACCCTTTTCCAGTGCAGCCTGGATCAGCCCATGGCAGATGGTGGGACTGTGCTTCCACCCCTGGGGCAGTCGGTTCCAGGTGTACTGCACGCCCCTCCAGGTGAAGGCAAACTGAGGCCTGCACTCTTCTGCCAGAGGAATGGAGAAGAATGCATTGGCAATGTCAATAGTGGCGTACCATTTGCTGCTTTGGACTCCAGCTCGTACTGGAGCTCCAACATGTCCAGCACGGCAGCGCACAGTGGTGGAGTCACTTCATTCAGGGCACGATAGTCCACAGTCAATCTCCATTCCCCATCAGACTTGTGCACAGGCCAGATGGGGCTGTTGAAGGGTGAGTGGGTCTTGTTGACCCCTTGGCTCTCTAGCTTATGAATCATTGTGTGGATGGGAATCACAGCATCTCAATTTGTCTGGTACTGCTGGCAATGCACTGTCGAGGCGACAATTGGCATCCACCGCTCTTCTCCCTTCAGAAGCCCAACTGTAGAAGGATTCTTGGTCAGCCCAGGCAAGGTGTTCAATTGCTGAATGCCCTCTGCCTCCACAGCAGCTATTCCAAAGGCCCACCTGAGTCCCTTCAGGTCTTTGAATTACCCACTCCGGGGAAATCTATGCCCAGAAGACAGGGCCCCTGGACCAGTCACAATAGGATGTTTCTTCCACTCTTGTCCAGTTAGGCTCACATTGGCTTCAGGCAGTGTCAACTGCTGTGATCACCCTGTCACTCCAGAAATAGAAACCTGTTCTGCCCCCACGTGTCTTGATGGAATCAAGGTGCACCGTGCACCCATGTCAACCAAGGGTTTGTATTTTTGTGGTTCTGATGTGCCAGGCCATCGGACTCACACTGTCCAAAAGACGCGATTTTCCCTGGCCTCTCCTTGGCTAGAGGCAGGGCCCCTCTAGTCCTGGTTATCATTCGAAACTGTAGCTACTTCCCTTCTGGTGGAACTCCCTCTCTCAGCATTGCCATCCCTCAATTCGTGCACCCAAGCTGCCAGGACAGAAGTTGGTTTTCCATCCCACTTCATGTCTTCCCCACTGTCACACAGGAAGAACCACAGTTCAGCTCTTGGGGTGTACCCTCTCTCCCTAGCCGTGGGACATCTGCTTCTGGTGACAGGGCCTCTGCTCTGCACTGATGTGATTTGGAGAAGGCCCTCTTTCAGCTTCTTCCTGAGTTTCTGATGAGTCTTGTCCATCCTATCTTCCATCTTCTGTATGGTCTCTGACAGACTCCTTTCCACAGCTGCAATTCTTGCTTGTGTTGGGCCGTGCACAGTGTCTGCATACACCCGGAGCCTCCTCACCATAGAACTCACTGTCTCATCCCCATCATTCCACATCATCATTGCTAAAGCAGGGGTGGCGCGTGTTCAGCAAGTTTCAGCCACATCATCGGTGTGCATTTTACCATGTCAGGGCTCCTAATTGCTTGGTCACCTGAGAATATGATCTCTATCACTACCAGTTCTCTCAGGCATTGAATCCCTTGTTCCATGGCCTTCCAGAGGTTTAGCTGCAGCTGGAGATCTTCTCAGCACAGGTATCTTTCCTTCACACTTCTTAAGAGCCGTGTCCAGAGACTGAGAGCTTGTCATCCCTGGTTGATACTTAGATCACGTGACAGGGATCCCAAATGCCTTGCTTCAGTGCCATCCAGAATTGTACCATTGCCTGCAGCATCCCAGATTTGGACCATCCAACTTAATATAGTTTCATCAGGCCATGGAGTGTAATCCTTCCTCAGGGTACAAAGGCTCTCTATGGACAGGGACTCAGTGATGATTTCAGGTTCCAATTCCTCTGCTGGCTGTGAAGGTCCTGGCTGCCCATCATCATCCACTGGGCGAATGGATTTGGCTCTATGTTTCTTTCTCTGGACAGGGGCAATTGTTATTGGTTTAGGCTCCCCATCTGCTTTAGCTGCAGCTGGAGTGATTGGGATGTTTACTGGCTTATTCTCCTACTCCTCTGGCTGCCCTACAGTATCTAGCAGCGTGTGGTAAGTGTTAGCCAGGATCCAGCCCATGGCAATGAGCTTTTTCTTTTCATCCGTGTTGTTATTGCAGCTTTCCTTCAGATACCTCCTCACCTCAGCTGGATTCTGAATTTATTCAGGGGGGAAGTTCCAGGCTACTGGGTCAGAAAACTGCTTCAGGGTCTGGCCTATGTCCTCCCATAACCCACACCACTTAGGATTTTCTACAACTGGGGCAGGCGTCTGGGCAACCCCTCTGGAAATCCAGCCCTTATTTTAGATAAGCTGGAGACCACATAGAGAAACCCTGCTAGATAACATAATAAGAAAATGGTATCTTTGACATCCACTTTCAAAAGGTGATGTGCCAGATCTGAAGAGGAAGAAGGAGATGAAGAACTGGGAATTATCATCCCCTGCTTTTCCCATAACAAACTGGGTGTAATTACTAATACACTCCAAAAGGAAACTACCAAAGCCAGAATGGAAAAACAACATGACATACACATTCTCGATAGTTTCCATTATGTCAGCCAAACTTCGAGAAATCACTAGCACCAGGCATATCAAAATGGCAGTCCTGATTCTTATTCCTGACTTATAAAAAGTGTAAGCCAGGGGCCCAACTGCCCATAGCTGTGGACATGTACTGATGGCTAAGTTCCACAGAAAAATTATTAAATCAAACAGTATGGTCTTACTGCTGTACCTCAATACAAAAGTGATTCAAACCAAAATGTTTTGGTTTGTTTTTTTCCACTTTCACATGTCCCACAAGTTGGGCGCCAAATTTATGTCTCAGGTTTTGAGAAAAAACTTCAGGAGGAAACACTCTGGAATGAGTGATCCTCCCCTTTTTCTCTATCAACAAGACAAATGGGTCACAAGGAGTGAAAGTGGGAAAAAGAAACCAAGCTGTTTATTAACACAAGAACAAAACAGGGTAGAACAGGATAGAAAAACCCCTCAAAATACAACAAATCCCCAGAGAGGGAACAGACACGCAGGCTCGGACCAGCCGGGGCCACCCCACGGGCTCCCCGGGCCAGCGAGGAGGGAAGGGAGGCAGTGAGGCAAGGGGAAGGAAAGGGAAAAAAGAACAAGAAAAAAACCCAACAGAACCTTTTCCCAGCTAGCTGGAACACAAAGGAAACCAAAGAGCAGCACAGCGCTCCCGGCGCGCTCCCTCCCGAGCCCGCTGAGCCCCTGGAGCCCCAGAGCCCCCGCGCCGTTGGGCTCAGCCGTTAAACGGCCCCGCACTCAGTCCCGTGGCCCCGGCCCCGGGTCCATCCTAAAGGCACAGCGTCCTTGGGCATTGAGCAGATGGTTAAGGAATAAAGCGGCTTCATAACATCACCCCAGGACACCAGGCTGGGGAATCTCCCTCAGTGGAGATGTTCAAGAACCATCTGGACATCCTGTGCTGTGTGCTCTAGGATGGCTCTGCTTGAGCAGGGAGTTTGGACTAGATGACCCACAATCCCACAGTGGTCGCTTCCAACCAGACAAATTCTGTGATTCTGTCATTTTGTGAATATGTGATTCTATTAATGAAACACTTTTCTTCATTAACAAAGCCTTTTGGACTAAGAAGGAGAAATATAGACAATATTAAAATTAGATTTCATCATGTTAAAAATATTGATTGTGCACTATTAATCGTAACACTTTTGAAATCACTGCAAAATGTGACTTATTCCTTAGGCAAGCAAAAGTTCTACCCAGGTAGGTTTTATTCCAAAAGTCAGATAGACAAGAGTGTCCCCTTTGATTTAACATTGGAAGAGTATTCATTATTTTAGTCTAATACTAAAATTGGACATATGTTTAATTTTTTTCTTAAACGAAAGAGTCTCCTCTCTTATAGAGATGTCAGCATCTTCCTAGACAGCTCACCCATTTGCTTTGTTAATTTCACTGTTAAAAAATATTTCTCAGTAGTCAGCCTAAATTTCTCCTTCTACCTTGTCTGCCCCAGGCATGAGGAATAAATTATTCTTGTTTGCAGCAACTCTGGAATATATTTAAAAATTCAAAAAGCGTTATGTCACAGTCTTTTTCTTTTCTAGACTAAACAGTCTTATTCTCTCAGCTCTTGCCTTGCAAGACCATTTTAGCAGCTCTCTGATCATTCATGCTGCCATTCTCTAGATTTTTTCTATTTGAGCATGTTTCTCTTGACATGGCAAATCTGAATCCCAAAATACACTCCTTTTATTAAAGGCCACATTGAATGGTTTGAGTTGAAAAGAACATTGAATGTCACATAGTTCCTGTTTATCACAGAAAGATCTGCCTTTAGAGCAATGCCATGAAACTGTTGACTTACATTAACCATTAAATCCTTTTCTGCAGGTCTGACATCCAGCCAGTTATTTCACAGTCTGCTCTTGTGCAAGTGATTATTCATGCCAAGTGCAATGCCTTGTTTTCCTCCATTTGATTAAATTAACAATTATCTCTTCTCTGGTTACTAAGGGAAATAAAGGATCATGGTTTGTACTCCCAGTGTGCATGTCAGCCCCCACATTTTGATCTTGCAAGACTGAATTTCCATGGTTGGGCTCCCTTGCCATGCACCTACAGGTGAGAAGCCTTTCCCAGTACTCTCCACTGGTAGAATGTGGTTTGTACAGTGTTAGAAACAACACATAACTAGTACCCCTTATTTCTGGAAGTTTGTACTTCCAAAGAAATATTTCTTTCTCTGTGTTCTTCAGAGGCTTCAGCTAAAGCTCATTTTCTCCTCCTGCCTCAACACCTTTCCTTTGGCTTATCAATACCAAGGCCAAGATAAGAGTTGATTCAAGAGCAGTACCTGGCTATGTTAGATTGTTCCCCCTCTTTGTCATTTTGCATCCAACCTGACATTTTGTCTGGTTTATCCTATTTACAGTTCCCCTCACCCTGAATAATGAGCACTAATACAGTGGGAAGTTAAGGATATTTGAGCACTATTTTGCACAGTGTTACCATAATTGTTTTAATTTTTAATGAAAAGTAAGCTAATTGAAGAATGTTTATTCTTTCTATGTCCTCAGTTATTTTGTTTCCTTTTATTCATGAGTATGATTGCTACTGTGGATGGATGGGAAGGGGTTTAGCAGATGAGAATAATGTCATTCTGACTTAATTTAAACACGTGTTAATGCCCATCTCTCCAGGGTTAAGAGAACCAACACTTCAGCTTCTCCTTCTTTACATTATTTACAATTTTATTTTGATGGACTTTTTTTAGACAGAGTATGACCTTTGTGACCTTTCAAGAATTGGTTTCTCCAACCTTTGTATTTTAAAGTGGGTAAACTCTGCTTATATATAACAGTTAAAGTTATTTTAATCTTATACATCTATATCTATATCTATATCTATATCTATATCTGCATTATTTCTCATTACACCCACTTCAGAACTTTCTAGTTGAAACAGAAGCAAACTATGTCAAGTCATTGCCAGAGTGGCTATTCTCTTATATGTTTAAACATCAAAAGAGTAAAAACTCCATTTTACAAAACACTGGAATTATTGTCTTAAATATGCAAATAGTCCCTGTGCAAAGTGACACATATGTTAGAAGTCTTAGGTCTTAATGAATAGATGTCAAAAATCATTTTAATTATGCTACTCCTGGCAGCACTATTATGACTGCACTGGTTACCAATTGCCTTGTCTAAGCTTACAACACCACCCATGTGGAAAGCAAAGAAACCTCAGTATTTTCAACCACACATGTTTATGTGCTACAGTTAACCAGTGAATTGTAGGACATTATAGTAGTGGTCCAACTTGGAAATGAAAAGTTAATACTGTTAAAGCTGTGCATCTCCCTCCTTTGCAGGTTCAAAGGCTTTAAGCATCTCTGATATTCAGATACAGAACAGAGTAGATGACTGATGAGTGATACAGTGCATCCACTCTTTAGGAGAAATAATTTTTAAAAGAGACCACTAAATTCTTTACACTTAATATTAAACTTGAGAAAGAAGCTACACACAAACTGCATGTGTACAATAATCCAGGCAGTTCTGGGTAGATCTGGAAACACTGTATATTTTTTGCGTTTCCTTAGATATAACTCCAGCCTTGCTGCTATGTCAAGGCTCAGGGATATTACAACTGACAGTGTTTAGCAATTGCCACACTTATTGCTGTGCATTCGCCTCAGCCCATTTAAAACTCTCAGCCAATATATGGGCTTGATTACACTATTAGGGTCAACCATGGGCTGCTCCCAGTAGTCAGGGCAAGGTGGCTCTGTTTTCAAGGGGATAGATTTAATACAAGATTTCATATGAGATATAGATCTTTTATATCAGCCCACTGAACCCATAAGGGATTACTGATATTGACACACTTTAATACTAGGAAGACAAACAAACAGCTTTTAAGAGAGCACAAAACACTTTTGATTACTTACTCAGACTGAAATTATTGATTGTTTTATCAGGCTGGGTGCTTGTATGAAAAGGGCAGGGTCAAGGAAAGAAATAACAAAACAAAAAACCCAGAAGAGATGAGTGGAAGTCTTAGGGCAAGCTGTACACAGGCAGACTAGGCATATAACTAGGCATAGCTACTGCTATGCCTTGGCATATAACAGCCTTATATGCCCTTGTGAGTGTAAGTATGTGTGCTTAGAGACAAAGTGTTTTATCTATTTTATTTTTAATTGTTGCAAATTACATTTGGGTTGGATTCTGTGATGGCTAGTGCAAGCTCTCCAATTATTTTATCTGTCAACTGAATTAGATTTTCATTTGTTGTTTAACAATAGCTACCATCTTGCTTCAGAAAACTAAAGTTCTTGTTATATGTAAATTTCTGGAAAGATATTTGGGATAACTTCTAAGTGACCATATTATAAAGCCTTTTATGATTGCCAGTAGTGTTGTTATAAATCTATTTTGCATAATAATTAAATAGTATCACTCCAACCTCGAGAAGTCATAGACCTTTTGTCATCATTAGACAAAATCAGGCTGAGTGTAAACACAGCCTAGTTTCCTCCGTGTTTTTGTATTTGTATGCAGCAATTGTCAGCATGTCGGCAGTGGACAGTGATAAAGTGCATTTTTCTGCTTGGGTGGTTAGCCCTTTCATTTTTACAAGTGACAAAATAAAAATCTGTTGAAGAGTGAACATGCTGCTTTCACTGTGTCATCTCAGCCCTGCGGGTCATTTTATTATAAAAATGTAAAAATCCAGTCAATTTTATTTAATCAGCTGAAAAGGAAAAGTGTTTCCAGGTCATTAATCAAGTGCTCCTTCTCTGTGGGAACTTGTCTCTTCAGAAACTGCCATCTGAATCATTAATAAAGCTGAAAAGATTTTGTGCCAGCAGGTTTTTGAGAAACCTAGATGTTATCAATATAACTGGAGTAAAGTAATTTGAGGTCAACAAATATAGCTTTATATGTTCATTGCTTCAAAAGCTGAATATTGCTTATTAAAAACCAATTAGTTATTTTTTTAAAGCATTTAATTGTTGGAAAATATACAACTGTTTAGAAGGTATTTGATTATATATTCCATAATTACATGTTTTCTTTAATGTTACCTAACCATATATTTACAGTAAAATTTATGTGAATTGATCAAAACATGATGAGACATTAAGAAGAGATAATTACTACTGTATCTATAATAATAATAATGGTAGTAATTAAACCACAGAGAGCTACATTCAAATAATGTCAAGCTGGAGATTCAAACCTCTATTAACAAAGACACTGAAGGCGCTCACTGCATTGTTAGCACATTTACCTCCATGCACATCTTGGTGCAGCGGCTTGTGCTACCTGTGGTCAAATCTCTGCGTACCTTTTGTGGCAGGCAAGGAGAACACACTTTCCCATCCCGTGAACATGTTGTGTGATGAAAAGTGTTTCACCCCACAGGAATAGGCAAGCTGAGAATCCTACAAAATGTTGGAATTGGTAGTTTAAAAAGAGACAGGTAGAATGTGGTGGAAAATAAGCATGAGTTCAGGAATTACACTGGTGGCCATTCATGTTCTTACCTGCCCTTGGGAGACTAAGCTCTCATTCCCCATTCTTTCACCTGTTTTCTGGAAAGAGAGTAGTACCAAAAGGAGGAAATTGAGTTTCATAAATGAATAGCCTGATATTTGTTTTCATTTTGCATGGGGAGCATAGATTCAGGTATCTGCTTTTCTTCAAAAAGAAAATATTTGAATCCAGGTTCCCAACTCTTTCCTCAGGACTGGTTTCTTATTTCCAGGCTTCCCCTGAAAACTGTTCATTTGTTTTTGACTAATCTGAACACATTAATTGGAAAACGCCTTCTGCCAGGCATTTTCTATCCAGATTACTTTATGAATACCCTGTTTTTGTTTATGCCAATGGTCTCTGGAATTAGGAAGATAAGAGAAGCTTACTTGATTTTTTTTTTTGTTTTGTTTTACATTGTATCTTTTGTAATTCATTGGATAGGCCCCAATTAAATTAATTAACTAGCTTTTCCTAATTACATCTAGTGTTTTGATAGGTAAGAAATTAGTTTTGTTTTCTGAAAGTGTTAAAGTTATAGCTGCAAAAGGTACATAAATCCATGTCTATTCAGCAAGGCAGTATTTCAAACTATAGTTATATGGGTGTGCATTTATTCATGCATATTCTAGTGACAAAATTCATACATACTCAAGTGACAAAAAATATGACAAAAAATAGATCCCATATCAGTTGTTCTCTGTTACTTTAAAGGTATTTAAAATCTCATACAGAACATCTTATATCTGAATTAAGATGTTGACTTCTTCACAGTGAAGGTTCATAGCCTGTTACAGTATTTTGAATTCTGAATTCAGAACTATCAATACAACTTAAATGGCGTTGTATTCCTCTTAACAGTGTGCACTTAACAGCTAATGTTAATCACCATCATCCTCACTACATATTGTAGACTGAAGACTTTTCCTAGATGGTCCTGTATCTCTATAGTGAGACTGCAGACAGTGTAAATTCTGCATAACACTCTGGATGTCCTTGCTTATATCACACTCAATGTGGGACATGGTTATGGTGACATAACTGCATGAAGCTTGGCACAGAGGCTTGCACCAGGCTGCTACAGAGCCAAAATCTAATTGCATTTACACTGTTCAATTCACTTGGAGTTACTTGTTTGTACCTGTGTAACGGAGTGAAAAAGAGCCTGCAGGTCAACAGCAGCAGTAATTACCTGTCCACTAGGATGTGAACTGAGGTCACCAATGCATTTCACACAGTTGACCACACAGTCATTGGATGGTAAGATGTCTTGTCCTGAGAAACAAAAGCTACTGCTAACATGAATTTTGTAGTGGAGGGCTTCAGAGTCCATTTACCAATCCCCAGGACTCAATGGCTCATGAGACTAGTAATGTGTTATGAAGTCTCTCACCATCACAAACTTACACTTTTAAGAGTATGTGTGCGTGTGAGCGCATGCTGCTTTTTTCTCTCCCTGTAGAAAATTGACTAAGGTGTCCTGCTGGCATTGGGGAAGAGTATCTTTACCCCACCATGATAATTTGAGAAATGGCAGAATTTTGTGATTCAAATCAGATTTCTTCTTTCTTTCCATTGTACATTATTTCTCTTCAAATGAAATGTCAGAGTTATTTTAGTCTTAATATAGGTTAATCACTATAACAGTTATCTAAAATAAAGAGAGCTGTGTAAATGATCTCATTTTATCTCTTGATTTTCTCCAAAATTACTATTTCTGTAATTATTCTGTATCGAGAAAAAAAAATTTATGAAGTTTTGTTTGAAGCTAAAAGATGATTGAAAAAAAGGCTGCCTTGAATCACTAAGCTCTGACAGGATCTAAATTATCACTGCAGGAGTAAAGATGGTATAAAAATGATGAAACAGCTAGCAAGGAAGCTTAGTCCCAGTACAAACAAAAATTCCAAAAATTTTTTGATAACAGACCTGGTAATTTTTCACTAATTGCTGTTAATTATTGTTGGCAAGAAAGTATCAACAATTCTCATTTAACTATGTCAGTTGCCATTAATATAAATCTTTCAGGACTTATTTTTATGCACACATATACTTTGCACATCAGAAAACCAGTATTTTGCAGTCGTAAAATAGATTAAGCCAGGTCAGAAAATATGGAACAACATCTACTACTTCTAATTTCACTAGTTTTCTGGGTTTGTTCCTTTATACAGACATTTTCTCCTCCTGTAAAAGTGCTGACTAGTTGGTTTCATAGAATCATAGAATATCCTACGTTGGAAGGGGCCCACAAGGATCATCAAGTCCAACTTCTGATGCCTCACAGGACACCCCAAGAATCACACCACGTGCCTGAGAGTGATATCCAAATGCTTCTTGAGCTCTGTCAAGCTGGTGCTGGGATCACTGCCCTGGGGAGCCCGTCCCAGTGCCCAACCATCCTCTGGGGGAAGAACCTTTTCCTGATCCAAGCTAAATCCCTCCCTGTCCATGCCCATCCACCCAGTTCCCTTCCTCCCTGATGCACCTTCATACCCTCCCCTTGGGTCCTGTCACTGGTCATCACAGAGAAGAGATCAGTGCCTGCCCCTTCTCTTCCCCTCACAAGGGAGTTGTAACTGCAATGAGGTCTCCCCTCAGTCTCCTCCAGGCTGAATGGAACAAGTGACCTCAGCTGGTCCTCATACGACCTCCCCTCAAGGCTTCTTCACCATCTTGGTCACCCTCCTTTGGACTCTCTCTAGTAGTTAAAATGTCGTTTTTACACTGCAGCACCCAAAGCTGCCCCAGCACTGGAGGTGAGGCTGCCCCAGTGCAGAGCAGAGGGGACAATCCCCTCCCTTGCCCGGCTGGCGATGCTGTGCCTGATGCTCCCCAGGACACGCTTGGCCCTCCTGGCTGCCAGGGCACTGCTGGCTCATGTTCAACTTGCCACTGACCAGGACCCCCAGGGCCCTTTCCATGGCACTGCTCTCCAGCCTCTCACTGCCCAGTCTGTCCATACATCCAGGGTTGCCCCATGCCAGGTGCAAACTCTGGCACTAGTTGGTGATTTCATAGCCCTCTGATACAGGGTGGTGATTTCATAGCCCTCCAAGTCTCTCTGTGGGGACTCTCTGCCTCTGAGGAAGTCAAAAGCTCTTCCCAATACAGTATAATTGGCAAACTGTCCTGGTTTGGCCAAATTTAGAAATATATCCTCTGAGAGAAGGCAGGTTACAAACCACCCCTCCCCCACCAGGTTTGGGGAAAAAAACCTTTTTCCTCGAAGGAAAGTGAAAGAGATAAAAACTATTTATTTAACAAATACACAGGAAAAAGATAGTAATGCTAAATAATGAAACCTCTCATTGTAGAGAGAAAACCTGGGAAAATTTCAGAGTCCTTCCGTAGTCTCTCCCTCCCCCTCCTCGGAGCTGGGACGGGGTGGTGGGCCCACCTCCAGGGCCAAGGCCTCGGTGGAATGTCCTCCCAATGTATTCTGATGTTGAAACAGTCCAGCAGAGAAAAAGGGAAAAAAAATGAAGTCCCAGGAAAACAAAAGTTCAACTCTCTGTCTCTCCCCAGAGAAAAAGAAAGCTGAAAACTGGCTGGAAAGCAAGCTGTTTCCTCCTGCTCCTGCTGCTGCAGAAGCAGACAGGTTTTATCTCTGTGTCCTTGGAACATGAAAACAAACTGCTTTGAAAAAGTACACTTTTCTCTCTCCCCTCTCAGGCTCAGTTTGAAGGCATAGAAAGGCATATATACTAATTTCTGGGCATAGTGCAGCGATAGGGAATACAACATCGAGTCACCCCAAGACACAAACTTACTTTGTATATCTTTATTTGGCAGTAAACCCCCAAACATACAAACGATATTCACTTATGCATGATGTTGAAGACATTGTATATACAGATTTCTGGGATGACTTTAACAATAGACATCTAGATGCTATGTATATTGAAAAGTCATGTAGTAAAGAATTCAAAAATTTGACAAGTGTTTTTAGCATACTTTATCTCTTTCTTGCTCTTTAATATCAGAAATATGAAACTATTTCTCTTCTTATCTCAATCTCATTCTGTACATTCGCCAAAATAAAAATCTAATATCTTTACATCTTTTCTTACCACAATGCACAGGATATTATTCTCCTATGTGGCATGGGACCTCAGACTGGAACTTTTGGCCACTTCATTCTGATCTCATACTACTGCAAGATCTTGCTAAATTTCCTGTCTTAAGTTTTTTTCTGGAATCATATGTTTCTTCAGGTTTGATTTGATTTATTTATTCTATTCCTAAATATGTTTGAGCAGTAAGTAACCTTTTAGCTTAGTAATTTCTTCTCCCTGGAGCTTACTGATAATGAAAAACTTTCCCAACTATCATTCTGGTAAATTGAACTAACTACACTATTTTACTGCCTTTCTCTCCTTTGAGCAGATATTCCTTTGCTTCTCCTCTGCTTTACTTTTTCTGGGTTTTTTTCGCCTTCTTCCTCCTCCTCCTCCCTCTCCCGGTCTGAGTGGCTGGAATTTCCCCAATATTTCAAATAATATTTGAAATATATAAATATAACAAAAAATATATCAAATAAGGGTACATCAAGTCCTCAGAAGCTTTTTTGCTAATTACATTATTTTTTCTATGTTTTTATAGAGATTTCCTCTTCTGTATTTCTGCTTTCAGTGCAACTGTCACCATCTCCCTTGTTCACAAGAGTTCTCTGATGATTTCCATCTACTTCTGCTTAGCTAAGGATTTCTCTTATAGCATTGCAGCAAACGCTTGACTGAAATTCAGATAGATAAGAGCATCTAAATGTAACTTTATTGATGACAGATATCAGCTGCTTGATGATGGATACATTTTTATCCCTTTTACTTCTCAGGACCTTGGAACACTTTGTAGAATAAGTACTTTTCTTATCATTTGAAACTCTGTAAAAATCTATATGCTTAATTTCGTTATTAAAATTTGTCTGAGTTTTATGCTTTTTGACTCAGAAAACATAAACTGTTGCTTTTACTTGGCTAAATATGTGATATACAAAACTACACAGGATGTAGGATGAAATGCAATACAAGATAT
Organism: Coloeus monedula; assembly: GCF_965178545.1. Lineage (NCBI taxonomy): Eukaryota > Metazoa > Chordata > Aves > Passeriformes > Corvidae > Coloeus > Coloeus monedula. The sequence goes on from NC_138822.1 coordinate 68,911,515, forward strand.
AAAAGACATTAAAGTCTTAGCAAGCTTCCGAAGGAGGGCAACAAAGACGGAGAGGGCCTTGAGGGGAAGTGAGATGAGGAGCAGCTAAGGACACTTGGTCTGTTCAGCCTGGAAAAGAGGAGACTGAGGGGAGACCTCATTGCAGTCAAAACTCCCTTGTGAGGGGAAGAGAAGGGGCAGACACTGATCTCTGTGGTGACCAGTGACAGGACCCGAGGGAATGGCCTGAAGTTGTGTCAGGGGAGGTTTAGGCTGGGTATCAGGAAAAGGTTCTTCACCCAGAGGGTGGCTGGGCACTGGAACAGGCTCTCCAGGGAAGTGGTCACAGCACCAAGCCTGACAGAGTTCAAGAAATGTTTGGACAATGCACTCAGGCACGTGGTGTGACTCTTGGGGATTGTACTTGGCAGGGTCAGGATTTGGACTCTGTGATCCTTGCGGGTTCCTTTCAGCTCAGAATATTCTGTGATTCTGTGACAAGGGTTGCTAGGACAGATTTAATTGGCTCTTTGCTAGATGATTTGGATGGTATATTCCTGTAATCTTTGACAATGTATATTGATTTGTGTCTGCAAATCTTTCTCTTTTTTTTCTTTACACAAGCACCTACTGTGCAAAGAATATCTGTGGTACACAAAGAAATTGCAAAAGGCCAGTAAAATATAGGTGTGTTTAAGAACAAATTTCTTAGCTTTTTCCTTTGGCAACTAACTACAGGTTTGTCTCTTTACCTGTAAAATGCATATTAATGATTTCACCACATTTATGTTCACCTCTTCAGTTTGAGCTGCTTTAGAATTAGCCAGTTACCTAAAAGATACAGAGAAACTCTGTATTTTTACTACAGCAAAGGTATCATGAAGCTATAATATCACACCTAAAGTCGTAAAAATAAGTGGAATTATTCGGACTGTGGTTTTAGAAGCTGGAGCAAAATAACCCATTATCATCTGAAAGCCTTTTTCTTCTGATTTTTGGTACATATAGTTTTGAGTAAAATGGGAATGTTTCAGTTCTCTTCTTCAGGATAGATCCATGATGTTGGTGTTCTGTAGGCACCAAGAACATAGGATTTTTTCACAATTAGGAGACCTGTTAATGAATTTTCTTATCTGATTTTTTTTTTATTGACTCTCATTGGAATAGTGGACATTCTTGAGTTTTTTGAAAATCAATCTTACCATTCTGTGAAGATTTTCACCTGCCTTTTCCCTCCTCAGTACCCCTCTTCCAGCCCAGTGCAGTAGAAATATGAGTTACACTCTTCATAAAATACTAAAAATTTATTCTGATTTTCACACACCTCCTGGTAGCAAAACAAGAGATGCAAATAGTGTCATGCACTTTCTGTGAGTCTGAATTCCGTCTAAATGTCTGAGAAGTGTAGAACTCATCATAAAACAACTCCTTTCTCTCTCTGCTCCAGCAATTAATATCAATGAGGCAGGAAAAGAATCAAATCCTTAAATCAAAGATTTACCTTCTAAAAATGATTCTGTATGTGCTTCATCACCAACTTTTCTTTTAGGAATAAATTTCATGAGCTGTTACTGTCATCTTTTTTGAAGACGCAATTCCTTATGTGCAAGTCACCGCTGCACAAGGAGAACTAAGATGATGTGAGTACTACTGTTTTTCTCCATTAATTTATAGAAGTAACTTCATTGATGTGGCAATGAAATATTTTTGTTTTAAGGGCAACAGGCTATGTGCTGAAAACCTATGAAGATGCCCTATTGTCATGTTAAATCATATCTAAATGGGTAACAATGGGAAAAGGTCAGTTGCCATAGCTACAATTTGCAAGTTTGGACAGACAATCAGTGATTGTCACCCAGATACAGGAGCTCTGGATAGTAAATCCTTGCTTGTTGTCTTACCTGAACAACAAAAAGGCTTCCATTCCAGCATGAATGCAGCTGAATGTTAAAACAGCAGGCACCCTCACTGCTATTGTTCATTTAGCATAGCATGCTCTAGGAAGATGAAAAGGAGATGACTGTTTTTTGTGTATATGTGAGTAGTTCTTTAGTGAACTGCAGTGCTCCATAGTATGATAAAATATAAAAATAGAGGGTATACATCACAACAATATAATGGCTTTTCTTGAGCTAACAGGTTTTCCTTTAACACTCATGGACGACTTGCTCTGGAAACCTGTCATAGGCCTACTGAGTTGTTAGTGATCTTGGAGCTCCAGTTCTGACAAGTCTAATCACAAAAGGAAAGAGGTGTATTAAAAATGCATTAATGCATAAAGCTATAAGATGCATGGGAGACTTAGGGTTTTGCCAGAGAAGATTTTTCATTTCATCTTCTATTTATCTCGCTGATCCTTCAGTAGAATAATCTTATAAATATCAAATCATTAATATCTTGAGTTGTCTGCAGAGCTCTAAAAGCCACTTGAGAATGGTATAGAGAAGTAAGTCTTGTTTGTGGGACAGAGAGGAGAAGAAAAAATGACTGGTTTTTGCAACAGCATTCTTTTTTTTTATGATAATCACTTAAAATAAGTGATTCCTGAAAAAGAGAAACTTTTTTCAGTTTTGTAATGTAGCATTCTATAATCTTTGTGTCACATGATGAAATAGAAATAATTTCTCAAAAAATTATTATCATATGCATAATATTAACTCATTCTATTTCAGTCAATTTCTTCTCCTTTCTCCCCAAAGTGGAATAATTTATTAGGTATCTATAATGTATGCTTATGTGTCTTGTGCAGACTTCCTCTGTTTAATTCCTCAGTGGTTTTGACTAATCTTTCTGTTCTAACTGACAAATGATTTTTATAATCCAATGTATTTATTCATCATAGGAACAAACTTCTGTATTGCAAGGTCAAGCTCTGAAGCTCTTATGTGTACAACTGTACTGGCCACAGAAGTTTTATTGCAAAAAATAAGCAAATAATAAGCATTGTACTTTTCATGTGCATTGTATTTTTCACATGTATTGCATTTACCATCAGTACTTATTCTGCATGCTATTACAGGTCTCATAATATCTGAAAGCATGAAGGAAAACATTTCATTTTACAGCAATCCTAGGTTTGGTGGTGTTTTTGGCACAGTTTTGTCATACCATGGGAAGCATAGTGGTAACCATTGCCAGCTTTTTATAGGATATCCAAAGACAAAGGAAGTTGTGTTCTTTTTGAGACAAGTTTCATCTTGGTGTTTGGAAAAAACATGGTGGTGACATAACTCTGCATTGGAGACCATATTAAGAAACAGAACTGAATAAACCACTGTGGACGTAACCTTCAGAGGCTCACACAGTTTGGTTTCTGGGAGCACTTTTTCTTTCCAAGTGACAATGGCATTGGTGTCTTCCTCCTAAGTGAAGTGGAAGTATAAATGTGGCTTTCATGTGTGTCTGGACCACTGTCTAATGCCTTATTAATTTATGGCACAGAAGAGGCTTTTATAAGGGGTGTGTGTTTGTGTCTGGGGCATAATAAATCTGTATGTGACTTCAGTGCTTTTTAAAAATTCGCAAAAGATTGATATAAGCAATATTAAACAAAGTATATATACTCCATGCCTGCTCCAATTATACAGACTTAATGTACCTTCTGAAATTCATTGAGCTTAGTATGGTCAGCCAGATCTCGGGGGAATAATAATTCTCTTGTCACTTCTAAGACGAGAATTTAATTTCAATTTGAAATCTCAAAAAATTTTAGAGGATGGTTTGAACCCTTCTCTAGCCTGAAAAGCACTTTCAGAAAAGTAATACTGCAATAGTGATACACTCCAAAGTTGGTCTAAAGTTTGCAGGTCTGTGTTAAAGAAAGGGGTTGAGATAAAACTGTCAGATAAAAAAAAGGACCTCTCTTGTCTAACTGCTTTTTCCCTTCCATTAGGGTGATAGTTTATTGAAACACAGGACTTGCAATCCATATCACCAGAAGTCTGCTGCAACTTCCTATCTTGTTGTCTAGCTGATGCTTTGTTATCTATATTATTGTAAAAATGTTTCCCTTTGAAGGGGGACTATTGTCAGTATTTGATCATATTGGCTGTTCACAGAGATCCAGACAGTGATGGTTAAAAATATTTTTATGTTGGCATAGGAAAATGAGTGCATGGGGGATGAAATATCTCAGACAGAAAGGATGGTTGATTGTGTAGCAGATGGTGAGGATCATCTCCACAGCAAGAGTCTTCAACTGGATCAGATGATATTCCCAAAATTGGTTTTTGGTCAGTTTTCAAAACCTCTCTAGCCTGTGATCCCACATGTCCACTGCAGCATGTGCATGATTCATCTCTCCTGACTCCTATAAAGGACATATAAAACATCTAACTATCTTAAGGATGTACAAAATGCTATCCTATGTGATTACTTCTCAATCTGCATGAACAGTTTTTACTGAATAATCGTAAGTGTCTTCTCTTAGTACTGCAATTCTGCACTAGGAACAGCTGGGAAATCTCTTTGTCTCATGTAAAAGTCACATACCTTGGGGATACATATTAGCAACATATAGACAAATCATCTACCTGTTCCATTAAATCAGATGTAGCCCTTTTATCTGCTGGCTTTTTTTACACAACCTTGTTATTGTTTTTGTTTCTTTTTGATTATCATTAGTTAGAATTTTAATACTGGAGGCTCTTCAGACTGATTATGCTGTGGACACCTTAGGATGTCTATCATCTCCTCAGGCAGCCTGGTGTATACCAGGGAGCCAAGAGGAAATACCTTGATTGTAAAGTTATCCAGATTATTTTCAAATAATTGCAAGAAAATAAAGCAGCGAACTGATATTCTCAAATGCAAAACAGCAATCTTATTTTTATACTGACTTACAAAGTTACACTGTAATTTTTTTTTGAAATATTAATATAGTGTTTGATAATTTTTTCCAGGTAAACATATTTCTTGTCAGTGAAATTTTGTGTCTTATATTAGATACTCATACATTCTTTGAAAATGTAAATACCATACACTCTTCAGACTCCTGTCACTACGTTTAAAAAGTATTCAAATTCAAAAACATTTCTGTAAATTGAACAACTGGTAGTAAATCTAAGAAATATAAACCAATTTGAGTATGACTAGGATTTTTTCATCCACAGTGATGTGGGTTTAGATTTTTGAACTCAGCCATGAATCAGAGGTGGGGCTGTGTGCTATATTTTTTCATTCTATCTTTCCTAAATTTTCCTGGACCCAGTGCTGTATTGAATTTTTGTACTCAACTCTTGTCCCAGACTAGATGAGCCAAATTAGACTGGAAGGCAGGTCGTAGGATTTTGAACATGAACTAGGTGTCTGTTCTTGCTTTTTAGGATATACCTGTTTTTTGTTGTTTTCTGAAATGGTTTTGTTACAAAGACTCATAGTGAAGCATACTCACAGCATCACAGAGCAGTGACCTCTCTGGGTCAGTTTTCTGGCTTAGATAACATTCAGTGTGATGATTACTAAAAGGCAGTTTCCCAACAGGTAGCTGTGGAGAACAGACTGAGCTCTTAATAGACGAATTCTAAAATCTTGGTAACAGGAGGAACAGTAGTTATTTATTCATTCATTGATTTAAATTTGGGGCTTAGGTCTCTGACTATTTTCATTATAAAACCAAAAATTATTGGAAAAGTTGTGTGTAAAAGTCAACAGTCCCCACACTTACTATTCACCTTCATTTCCTCAGTTGTTGCTGCTTATATAAATTTAAAATCTCTTTTTTCTCTAGTATTTGGGATTATTTACTTTGAAGACTGACTAATTGGAGAGCCATTCATGCTAAGAATGTGTGGAGCTTTTGACAGAGTGCTGGAGCAGAGCACTGGCATGAAATGAATTGCTTAACCATAACATTTTTCAGGGATTGACACAAATGTCATATATAGTGGGAAACAATATTGATGAGAACGATGACACAATCAAATCTGAATTTTTAAATAAAATTTTGAAAACAAGAAAATTAGTTTGTTCTCAAAAAAACCCCTCAAGTCTCTGTATAGGAAGATTTATTTAATTTTACACCAGAACCATCTCATCACTAGTTTATTTACATATGTATATAAGCCAGTTTCTCCTTGTAGGATCTCTTTCATGTGGTAGAGACACTTGAATCTTAAAAGTACATTTGTGGCACCATAAGATGACATTTTCATGGCATTAGTCATACAGTCTTCATTGTTATTGTACAGGTAACATGGCAGCTCACAATATATGCTGAAAATATCTATGAATTAAGGGTCAGCAAAGTAAAGCAATATAAAATGGCAGTCTTGTGGTCAGTCTTATGGGTTTTTTTAACTTTGATATGTTTTAGATCTGGCCTTAGTAAAATCAAAATTCAGTATTCACTTTTTTAGCCACTGACTTTGCCGTATATTTAACATGAGATGCACTTAATGCATGCATGATAGCATAACAGATTATAGGAAGGTGACAGATTTATATTAATCAGTACATAGGTTGTTTTGGTGGTTTAGGGTATTTTTCTAAAATCAAGAGCTCAGAATAAAAACATGTGACATTATCTTTTTCTAAACTGTAAAGAGTTGAGAAAAATAGATCGAAGTACAAACAATGTAATGATGTAATAGTGCTTAAAGAAAGTTGTTTAGTGTTAGCAAATAATAAGACCATATTACAGTTTTTACTGTAGTAGCACTCTGTTTCTTCACCAAAATGACAATAAATGTAAGCATCCTACACTTTTGTGAAATAAAGGAATGTGCAGCAATAGGATTTATGTGTTAGAATATGATTGAAGACAGAAGAGGGTTACCAAAAGTCACAGATTGTAGGTTCGTGGGAAAAGGAGCTTGAGTTAGGTTATGAGGAAAGCCAAAAATCAGAATGCTTTGGGGGTCTCACATGAAGGTCAGATGCACTGAGTGTGTAATAAGTGGGAGGCAATGCAGCAGCCATTATCTTCCCCCTGACAAGAGAGCAGCTCACTGACCTCATATGTTGACAAATGGAGAGGAAAACTCTGCACTGAGATGTAAATTCCCCACGCAGGTCCCTCATGAATATCTTGTTTCCAGAATTCAAGCCAGTGACCTGGAAAACAAGGTTCCTCCCCAATCAAAATGACAGGCAGAGCTGGTTTCCTGTTAGGAGACTACTAGATGTGTAAAAAAATTATGATTTCTGAGAAGAAAAAAATGAGATGTCACGCAGAGCAAAATATTACTTTCAAATGGTCCTCTGCATCTTCCTTGAATGGCAGCTGTTAAGAATTCAATTGTGTGTATGACACACTGCAATGCAGGATGGAAGTTCTGTTGGGGAGCAAAAATGAAGAGAAATTTTCAATTCAAATACTCATTTGAGAATATTTGAATATCTGTCATTCTTTTTAGCCTAAAGGTTAATTCTTGAAAAGAATTTCCATTAGTAACACAAATTGTAACCTTGTCAAATCCTCTTATGTAATGCATCAATGCTGAAAGGCACACTCTGCAAAACTGTACTATTAAATACATAACCTTGGTTTGTAGTGAATTTACACTTTTAGCAATTCCCTTGATTTGCCAGTTATTTGTGTAAGATTTTATGGTTTTGTCTATGTACTTGTGTCAGCACACAGAGAACATTTGGTAAATGTTACTATATTCTGTTTTGCATATGTATGTTCTGTTGCCATGCTCTCTTTATTTCACAGATAGTAATTAAGAAAATTGTATGATGCCATTGCCCTCACACAAGACAAGTGGCTGCCTAAGGAATTCTCTTCCATATGACAGATCTCTTTTCTCATTCTGTGCATGTATGCCAATGCTGTATCGGGATGTCCATTATTGTATTTCTGCAGTCCTGATTTCTTGTAGAGGGAAAAAGCAGTCATGATTTTTCTTTCTGGATGATGATTTAGCTCTTACTTCACCAACAGTCAGGATGCAGAATTATATAGTATTTGGATAAATACCATAAATTTTAATACTAAAGAGTGCTCAAATTTACATCATGAACCGTGGGCATGGGGAACATAGACTTTTGTTAGAGACCAACATCCTAAAGGTGGTGTAGTTCTCCAATCATCGACATAATTTACTTATATAAATAAATAAATAAAACTGCAGGAGTTCATTTTATAAATTAAGCTTTTTTCTACTGTGACTAGTTTTTTTCTGCTGTGAAAACTTCAGACAGATCCATCAGAAGTTTTTCAGAATTATGAAATAATTTCTTTTTTAACATGATACTAAAATCTGTTTTCCATAAAATATTTTTAAAAGCTTTTGGTTTTGTTTTATGGTGAATTTAAATAATTGTTTGCACTTCACTGTTTTCTCTTCCTTCATTCTGTTTCATTCTGGGTTGTACCATGCACTGATGTAATGCTCATGCTGTTTCTGCAGCCTGGTACAATTTTTGTTAAGAGACAGCATGGTTTGAGTTTGCACACATAGCTTAGGCAGAATGAATATGTTAATAAGCTCCAACCTCAGGTTGCACACTCAAATTACTATCAATTGTGCATGCAATTTTTCCAGGCTATTTGTTCTGAAAATAAGTACTAAATTATGCATTCAATGCAGTGTCATGTATGAGTACAAAAGAGGAATTTGCTCAAATATTTCCAAAAAGGAACAAAATGTGTGCAAATATGATGCAATTCAATTATTTGATGTGCCCACTTTAGCAATTTGGATACAGGAATACAAAAAACTTATCATATTGAAAGTGGGAATGAAATGCTTGAAAGGCAGGCAACTGAGCCTGCGACTTATAGTGGATGTATGCATTTCAGTTATTTAGCACCCGTTCAGTTATTAGCAGGCATTTTCAAATCCCTTAGTCTGGATAAAATCCTGAATAACAGTGGAAAACAAATAGAAGAATATTATTGTGAGCTGTCCTAGTTGGGGATATATTGTCAAGAAACTGCATTGCTTATAGTTCCTGTTCATTCCCTTGCTAAAAGCTGTTTTCAGACTAGGACAGATTTGTTAGAATTTGGTCACAAATCTAAGATTGCCTGACACTGAAAAAAGTTAAGATCTGTCCAAGTAGGAGACCGTATGCAGGCAGCATATCTACTCTGCTGCTTTGGCTCTGCTCTTTTTGTTTCCTTATTCATTTGTTTAAATGTTTCATTTCATTTTTCTTGGAGCAGCAGGTATGAAGTAAGACCAACTGAGGTAACAAGAACAGGGTGTACATGGTAGGGTGTGGTTTAAAGAGTCTATGACTCACACATATTCTTTAAGTTTGTATCTTTACACATTTTTAACACTATAGCTGCAAGCCCTGTATGCTTTGTCTCATGTACTTCAAAGCATGTACTAGATACCATCAATACTCTTCTAAGACATTGAAAATTTCCAAGCTGTAAAGAAGCCCTTGCAAAGTAACCCACAATCAAAAGCAGCTATATATGTGTTTATATAAATATATATATATGGATATGACTAAATCTCACACTTTCAGAGCAACAGGAAACAAATGAGAGAGGTATTAGGAAGCCTTTGCATGGAACAAACACAGCTGTGGAAGAAAGAGGAATGATGTATTTGAAACCAGATGGATATGGATAGTCTTAGAACAGAAACACAATTTTGGATCCTCTTGGAGTAAACTTGTTAAGCAAGTTTACTTCTAGAAATAGACAGAAGTTCCAGATCTACACTTGCGAAACTGCTGTGATTTGAAGTAGCGAAGTTGCAAAAGAAAATAACTTTTAAATTCATATTGAAAGTTTTCCACTGAAGGTCCTTTATGTAAGGCCATGGACTGCTTGTTGGCCATCCGAGAGACTTGTCCATGACATTAGTTTCCCAAGCCCCAAATCTTTTCTCAAAAAGGGATGAATTTCCCTGAGTTATTGAGGCAAGTGTGTCCTGAGATCTGTATTGCTAGTGCAAGTCAGGAATAGAAAACTGCACGGTAACTTTGAAGTTCTGTGGCAGTTGTTCTTGGGCTGGTGAAAAATGTCTAAACACACAGGATTTCTTCTCCTCAATGAAAGATGGCACTGGTCTGAAATAGACAGTAGGCTACGGCAAAGTCTCAATACAGGATGTAAGTTTGGTAAATTGAATTGCACATTGTGCAAATGTATAGCTGTGATAGCCTATAGGGGGTCAAGCATCAAGCCAAAGATCATTCAGTCATCACAATTTGTGGTATGAAGATGGACGATCTGCCCCTGTCTGCTCCAGCTCTGGTGGTGCAAGCAGAAGACAGCTGAGATTCTGTGACTCTGAAGAAAGTGTTTGTTCACAATCTAATGAAGCCTGAAAGCATTATAAGACTTCAAGACCTTTGCCTATTATCCTGCAATCATAATAAACTAAATTCTTCTTCTTAATGTGGGGTTTGTTTTAAGTGCTAAAATTTGAATATCGACAGTTAAAAAATACATCTACATTTGTTAAAGTCAGCTCATGTTATTCTTTGTCTAAAGAAAGGGGGGAATTTCACCCATACCCTGGGAAAGTCTTGTAAATGAACTTGCATAGACAGTCAAGAGGGATTTGAAACTTCCCCTTTTGTCTGGGACTTCCAGTTTGAATATGAGGATGGGAAGTAAGAGATGCTTGCTGACACAGGCATCAATGAGACAGCATGGAACTGAGCTTGCTAGAAACTGTTTTCAAATAAGTTATACTAAATTAGATATAGCCACAGCCAGAGAATTGCTCCCTGAATTTTTGGGTAGGAAGATTATCTTTAAAACTGATTTTCAACAAATATAATTTATTGTGTATGTTCTGATCTACATACCCAGGTTATAAGAAGGAGGATGTGAACTGGAGTTGCTGAGAATGACAGAGCTGCTATCAGAAACTTGAAAAGTAGGATGTGTTGTAGCATAAACACATCAGTTTCAAATTATCAAGGCACCGAGAGTTGTGGAGTTTTATTGTCTTTTAAGTAGTGTTACATTTTCAAGAGGAGTAAAATAAAATATTTCTGTGCCCTTAAATACTTCATGGTATTTTTCAAAAGATGTCTGACATTTATTTTAGGTGATAATTTGAAACCTAGAGGTGAAAGATATTGAATTGATCCTGCAGTAGGTTACATGTCAATCGCCAGTTGACTTCTACAGCAAGCTGTTGAGGGTTAGCTCAATGAGTGCTACAAAGAATAATATTTAATTTTAATTGAGAAGTGGGAGTGTGAGAGAAAGACTTGCCTTTCAATCTCTAGAGCATTTTAACACTAGCTGCTTACAGAGAAGCACTCAGATTGAGATAAACTTGAGGACACTTACCCAACAAGAACTAGACTGATTCCTTTTCCTGGAAAGAAAACTACATTTAATCTCATTTATTACTGAAAAATATTTTCCCTTCTTCATAATATATAAGCATCCTGACTGTCTGAACACAATAATTTGTCTTACTGGCAGGCCAGATAAAAACAAGAATTTTATAGGAGTGTGAATATAATTCTTCCTAATTATGTGCAAAACAGTCCTTTTTCCCCCAGTTGTGGCTACTAGGTGCTAAGCTAAGTAAAATGAAAAATGAATACACTGAAAATAGCTCTTTTAGCACACTTAAGTCAAAGTTAAGCTTATTTTTTAAAACATCAGATATACTGATTTCTATCTTTGTTTTTTATATCTTGCTCATTTGAAAGGGTTAAGGCAGCAAGCACTCACAGGGTGCTCTTAAATGAAGGTATAAAGGCACTTGTAATGTTTGTGGTCCTGCTTCCAGCTCTCCTGGAATATGTAGCCTTGGCACCCATCCATATTCCTCCAAACAATTTACTCTGAAGTGTGAGAATGAAAAAATACATGTGAACTTCTGGTTTTAATAATACAGAGGCAACCAATTCAGGTGAAATGTTCAGTCTATACACAGCTATTTGTGTTAGGATACATTAATGTGGATCTAGATAGAATGAGTTATATGTGACATACCTGCAGTTTTCTCTGGACCTCTCACTGAGCATTAGGAGATCATGATGATAAATCTTTTCAAATTTTGTAGCCAGCAATTTGATGAAGAATGACCTCAGGGACAGAAACACTAATAGGTATCATAAAATCATAGAATGCTTGGACTCTAAGGGACCTTAAAGATCATCTAGATCCAACCCTCCTCCTGTGGGCTTCCACTTAGACCAGGCTGCTCAGCCTGGCCTTGAACACTTCCAGGGATGGGGCATCCACAGCTTCTCTGGGCAATCTGTTCCAGTGCCTCATCACCTTCACAGTAAAGAATTTCTTCCTAATATCTAATCTAAACCTATCCTCTTTCAGTTTGAAGCCATTCCTCCCTGTCCTGTCACTGCACACTCTTGTATAAAGTCCCTCTCCATGTGTCTTCCTTGTAGGTTCCCTTCAGGTACTGGAAGGCCACAATTAGGTCACCCATAAGCCTTCTCTTTTTCAGGCTGAATAATTCTAACTCCCTCAGCCTTTCCTCATAGGAAAGGTGCTCCATCCCGCTGATCATCTTGGTGGTCTCCTCTGGACTTGTTCCAACAGTTCATGTCCTTCTTATGCTGGGACCCCAGAGCTGGATGACATTCAGATTTCTCAAGTGGTTATGAACCCAACTTTTAGTTCCAGTGGGACTGCTTCCTCAGTCACCGTCCTGCTATCTATTCACCTGAGAGGTGTGGGAAGACAGGTTGGTTGTCATTGAAGACTGTGATAAAAGTTTTGTGTGTTCCTTTGCCTTCTATTTATCTGTTGCTGCCAGTTTGCCAGTGTTATCAGAGAGGATTGACCTTCCTTTTCTGGTTTACACGCCTGTAGAAGCCCTTCCTGTTATTCCTTGCATCTCTTTCCAGGTTCAGTTCCACCTTTGAATTGGCCTTCCTCAGCCTATCCTTACGAAATTTAACTTCATCTTTATACCCTTCCCAGGTCACCTGTCCTATCTTCAGCTGTCTATGCATTTGCTTCTTCCCCTTTAGTTTAACAGAGACGTCCCTGCTCAGCCATGCCGGTCTCCTGCCTTCCTTGCCCAATTTCTTGTGCATGGGGAGTCAGCTCTTGAACTCTATGGAAGATTTTCTTACAGACCTGCCAGCTCTGTTCCACTCCTTTGTCCCTGAGGGCAGGCTCCCAGGGAATCCCACTGACTATCTCCCTGAAGAGCTAGAATTCTGCTTTCCTAAAGTTCAGGGTTCTGACTTTAGGCCTTACCTGACCCATATGCTCAGGATTGCAGACTCCACTGGTGCATGATCACTGCAGTCCAGCAGTGATCATGCACCAATCTTGACATCCTCGATTAGCTCAGTTATACCGATGACCGTCAGACCTGTATGATGCTTTTGTAGAAAAAGAGAGGAAACCTGTTTAAAAAATTTGAAAATTATGGAATATTTGTCTTATGAGCCTTCATTCTGAAGTTATCTATGAGTTGTCAAAAAACTCAAAGCTATGCTGCAAAAGTGGTCTTATCTATTTAATGCATTACACATTTGTTGCAGTAGCTATATTTCAATGTTCATATAACAGGTTTGTGAAGCATGCTTGTATTTGCCATAAACATGAAGTAGCAGCCAAAATGACAGTACAGTGACTGTTCTTACTATACATTCCTTAGAGAGATGGCAGATGGCTTTGTAAAAGTAATACTCAAGAATGAGAGTACAGATAAAAAGGGCAAAATTCATACATATAATAGCTTGTTGACAATCTCAGTGCAACTTCTCTTAGATTTTAAAAATAATGTAGAAAGCAATTCTGCAGCATTCTAAAGCAATTCTACAGTGCATCCAAGTAGGTCTGCTTTGGGACTGGCGTGTAATGGGAACATGGCATCCCATTGACCCTATGTTAGCCCATAGTGTTTAATTAAATGAACACAATACATGTCATTGTAGTGATGTATTTTGATCTTCTACAAATGTTCACTCAAATAATTCTGCTCTTTAAAAACAATATGTCCTTCAACATTAACTAAGGCCTTGTGAACTTCATACTAGCTACCTATTATAACAGTAAACACAAAATGATGCTAGAAAAATGATACTTGTATATAGAATATTTATAACACTATACTTTTATGGAACTGGGCTGACTCAAAGAAGAACAAAAGACATCTGTTTTTCAGTAGTCTGAACGCATCAGATATACTGAAAAATAAGAAGGACTATTCCTCATAATTTTAACATGAAATGTGGTAAAACATGTCTTTGGGGTGGGGGTTTTTTTGGTGGTTTTTTTTTTAATATACTATACATATTTGACATTTCCTTTGATTTTCACTTTTATTTGATTTTAAAAGCATGATTCTTCTATGCAAACCTAGGAAATGCATTTATTTATTTATTAATTTTATACTAGACATAAACCTTAAACAAAAATATGACAGGTTCAATAATGACAGAGCACGAGGCTTCTGTGTTTTGCTTCAGGTCAAGCAGACTGAACAAATTCTGATTCCAATATTAGGACTATCTTGGGGTTGCTGTAATGATGCTTTAACTGCTTATGTTTGGTAATATTAAAAATCTGATGTAACACAAAACATAGCATATTATAACTCTTTCCTCGTTGTATGGAAAAACCTCAAAATCATTGATTAGAATTTGATTCCTTGATTGATTTTTTTCCCCTAGACTAAAAATGTGATTTGTGACTAATTAAATCTGTCATATATGCTGCTATATTTACATTTTTCTGTATTTGATACTGTACTATCTGCATCACCATCAATGCCATTGTAGTAGTTCCCTGGTTAAGTTAAAACTAAGAGAAACTATAAAATATTTAAAAATGCTTTATTTGACCAGGGGTTACTTCTTACACTGGAAATCTCTAATCAAGTAAGAGGCTAAACAGTGATGGAAAACTGAAATCTCTAAAATACTCTCCCAGAAATACCTCTGATATTTGACTAAATAGAGCAACTGCTCAAAATGATTCATGATCAGTTTTATTCTGTTTTATGCTTTTGAAAAAAAACCCCAAAACCTACAAAAAAACCAGCAGGATCCTATCAGATTTTGAGAGTAAAGTAAATAGGATTGAATCTCTGCATGCTTACGGTAGTTAATATGTAGAAAAAACACTTTTACGGAATTAGTTTGGCTCCTGTTCAGAATCTAGCAATATCCCTATTAAATTTCTATTCAAATCCCTGGTACAGATGAATGAATAGAGGATTAACATATATTTCTACTGTGTTCTTAGTATTTATCTTGACTATTGACTTATTTGCAGAGACAAAAGGGAAAAATATACCCTCAGCTGGGCCAAAAATTAATTCTTTTTTAAATAAATAATGAATACTTAGGTTTTAAAGATAAATATAGTCATATTTTTATAAATGTTTTTGTAATGTTTTAAAGGTTAGATGAAAATTCAGCTGAATACAGAGGACTGATACACTTACTGTTTCAGGCAAGTTGGGTTAGAACTTGTTTTTGAAAGTCTTACTCTTCCAAAAAAACTTTAATGAAAGCAAAAATGCATCAAATCCTCCATATCCAGCTGAATTTTCATCTAACCTTTAAAACATTACAAAAATATTTATGAATTCTGCAGTCTAGATGGAAATCATCAGAAATTCGGTTGAGGCATAATACACAAAAAAATCCCCTTTTTGCAGCAGAGAGAAAGGCAAAATCTCCAAATTTCAGGGATGAGTAGCCCTTCCTGAAGGGAGCCTCACTGAGAGACAGATTGAATTTTTTTCCATTTGTGAAAATGGGGGAGCATGAAAAGATGAAAATATTTCTTTATGAAGTGACCACTTCTCAGAATAGCTTAGATTCTACTTTGTTCCTTTTCTCACTATTCTCCAGATATTTTCTGATCTCACACTGTCACTTCATTGGAGGAAAGCAGGATTTTTTTTCGTAGGTTTTCCTTTCCTTATAGTATTACTTTAGTTTTATATCAGACTTCTGGTGGAATATCCAATCTACTATAAAATTTGCATTTACAGTCAGCCTTGTGTTAAGATAGGCCCATTAAGCTGTTTCACAAAAATTTGAAGATTTATATTCTCTCACATGAGGACAAGCTGAAATACTGATAGATTTGGGAAGTCTATATGTATTACTCATTTAATGTAATATGATTTCATAGAAAAGTTATTAGTTGTTGGAGCACATTAAAAAGAGCTTTAATCCTCAGCATAGGTATGCAGCAATACATAAATCAGACTTTAAAAATGTCTCATGCTGGAAAACAATACTGAGATATTGGAAAATCACTACCTTCTGTTCATTTTAAATTTGTTTTACCTGGAAGATCTAAAATGTACTCCTATCTCCTACAGATATTGTGCTTTAGAATTCTGCAACAGATGTAATTTCCTATTTAATACCGTACTCAAATTTTTTAAGGAACTTCATTGTTTTGTGACAAGTGAAATGATATTTCACTACAGAGAGTTTAGTAGTCTTATGAATATTTATAAGCATACTTTTCACAACTGTACAGCAGAAAACCAATTTCAGTGATTTTCATATGCAGTGGATTATAAGATTTTCTGGTTTTTTGTCCTTTCCCCATTAAAATTTCTATCCTTTCTTTTTTTTGCTTTAAAGTCTAAAAAAAATTACAATATCTTCCTCTAGCATTCTAGAGCCTGCCAAATACCACCCACAATTAGAAAAACACCGGGGTTTTTGCAGACCACCCTTCAGCCATCACACTGACAATATAATTGTAGAACTCATATTAGACAGACTGCATTGGGAACAGGACACTCAGCCTTTGACAGAAGCTGGTGGGCTATTAAGGAAGTAGCCAAGTAGCAGCATGCTGTTCTGACACTTTTCTTGCAGTCGATGAATACAGAGTGACTCCTCTGAGTGAATGCCAAGGCATCATGATTAGCATAATTAGAGCATACCTTTGTGGTGGCACAATTATATCTATACGAAGTTGCAGCAAGCAAGACTTGGTTGCAATTGGTGATATGCCTCATTATCTAAATACACAGCTTCTGATTTCAAAGGCTGTCAAGTGAGATGGAGTAAAGCTACACTTCATTTGCCCCGGTATTGCCTGATAGAAACCTCAAATATCTTTTTTCTTCTCAGCTTAAAAATAAAGTTGTGCTTTGTACCTTCACGCTTAATATTAACAGCTGACCCAGATAAAATATTTTTCCTCTACAAAGTATCTCCAATTGCCAACTGCCTAAACAATAACACATGTAAGAAAATCACACTAATTTCTACACTGTTGTAGGTCTAGCTGAAGGTGCAGAGCACACTTCAGTACATGGCTCATTGTGCCTTTTCAAATGTACTAATATAATAAAGTGTGATACAACATAAGTATTATGCTGAAACCCAGGGGTCTCTAAAAGCCCTCACCAGAAAGTCTATTAAAGAAGTCTAGTCTATTATATATTAATAATAGTTCTTATCCTTATAAAGAGAATCTTCCAGCATAGTTAGAAAACTTCTCTTATGATATCCTCTCCCTTAATGGCTCCTATTTTTTTAATCACTTACTTCTCTCTGGGTCTCTGTTGTCTTCTCCACTGCACCAGCAAACCTCAGACAAAAACAAGGCTGTGTTTATCAAGCTGAGTTGTTCAGTTCATGACATCATAAAAAAAAGTTAGAAGCCTGTGTCAGTAGAAGACTGGATCAGAGAATAAATTCTCAGTTAACTGTAAAGGGCAAGCCTGATGAGAGTATATTAGATGAGCTACAATGAAGGCTAGCTCCTTCTAGGTAGCTCAACTCACTCTGTGTGGCAATAGAGTGTTCACTACCAATCTGTCAACTGCTTCTGGTCAGTCTTCCCCTGACCAGCACAGGAGCAGAAGCAGCGAATCATTTTGATCTGAGGAACTGAAGATTGGGAAAGCAATTGTCTCTTCTCCAAGCCCTTTTAGTTGTCACCACTGTTGATCTTTGTTAACATCTTCCACTTGGCTCCATATTATTCTTCAGCTCACCTACGTGTGTTGCTGCTTCTCACAATATTTGTAGGAATTATCTCTTTCTTCCTTAACCAGCCCTTTCAACTACTCCTTGTCTGTCCTGTGTGCTTAAATCAGCTTTTTGACAAAGGAATTATCTTTCGCTGTATATTGTACAGCAAAGTCATCGCAGATCTTCACAAAGCTTTTGGATATTCTTGTGAACTGGCATTGGTAAAAAAAAGGAAAAATACAAGAAAAAAGAGATCAGTAATTTTTTATTAAAAAATTTGCTGTTTATAATTCAAAAGAAAATTTTTGAGATTTCTTTCCTTTTTAAAAAAATCTTTTCTAAAACTACTGTTTTGTACAAAGAAATTCTTTATCAAAGGTCTGAAAATGAAATCACTGTTTTCATTAGGAGGATTTTTCCAGCGTCTCAGATGACAGATATATCTACTTTTTCTGTTTTCTTCCTTAAAAACAAAAAAAACCTCTCCTCCAAATCAAGTCTGTTCACAAGCCATTATTGATTTCTCAGTAAGAAATGTATTGTGATTTTTGAGCCACTTATCCACATGGTGTATTTTTCAGAGGTCATACCTGTTCTGGTGAGCTTCTCCCTTTATGCACAAAAAAACAGAAAAACCAAGAAAATGAGTTCTGAGACTGAAGTCCTTGTTCCATGGCAAGCTTTTTGTGGGTAGATGATATTATATGGCAAAACCTAATATTGGAAATAATCTGGGTTTTTTATAGCTTTGTGTAATATCAGGGCAAGCTTCCCATGTTTTTTTTTTTTTTCCAGTCATTCTTTCTGTAGGCAAGAAAGGAAGGAGTGAATGAAAATCACATTTTTTTACCTCTCCCACACATATTTGCAAAGATATTTTTGGCAAAGAAAAGCAACTTTTCATTCATAAATCTCCTAGTGATAAAAATCACTAATAATTACTTCCAGATAGCCAGGTTCTTAATATACCTCTGTAAGAAACAGAAGGAAGAGCACATAAATTAAACTAATTCCCATAATTTGAAGGGATGATTTTTGCTTAGGCTAAGTAGATTTTTTAAAGGATTTTTATGTACAACATAGATAAATATCCAAAGGAAACCTAGAAAGTGCTTTTAAGTCTCTAATCTTGTACAACAACCACTAAAACAAGCATAAGAGTCTTACACTCTTCTCACTGAAAACTCCCAAAAGCTGTCATTTGTTCAGTGACATCAAGTTTGCAACCTTAATTTGCCACTAGCAGCTAACTTACCTAATATTCCAATGCTGAAATTCTTCAGTTTTTCTCAATGTGTATCTATTTTTTACGTAGTAATGTTAAAATAAGACTAAGCTGTATCCTAATCTACATTTAATAAACTGTGTTTTGTTAGGGCCAGATACTGAAACATAGCGAGTATCTAGGAAGTAGGTATACTGTAATGAAGTAATGAACTTCATTCTGTGTTTAGTTGAAGCTATGGTCGAGGAAAGAAGCATGTAAACAATGCCGAAGGAAAATCTGAGTGATCTCTGTTGCCTTTTCCAGAGGCTGTAATACACCACTTATCTCTCCAGACTTGGACTAAGGAAAGAGAGTTGAAGGGTTGCTGACCTAAAATGAGTACTCAAAATTCTCTCTTACTCCTCTTGCCAAAGTCTGTGTATATCTAGTTCCATAAGTTGCTTCTGTGTTTTGATTTTAAAATTTCCCATGTACTCTAGAGCTTTCTAAGTCTTCCCATAATTGCACTGAACCAAGCAGTTTGGCACATGACATCACGTGCCTTCCCAGATCTGTACTTTTCTCCATCTGTTTTTGTTCCCATGGTGTATGAAGAAGAAAGATCATGGCACAGTGCCTGCAGTGAGACCTCTCTCTCACTTATGTTTTTAGGAGGCAAACTCCAGCCTGAAGCTCTTTTTCAGAGACGTGGCTTTGCTCTGACTCTGTGGTCACCACCTTCCCCACATCCTAGAAAGTGAGAACCTTCATCAGAATTGGAGACCAGTACCTAAACTGATTTCAGTTTTTCATGGGAAGATCTAACACCTTTCAGCTCAGTTCATACAGCTTGGCTTGGCACACACTGAGAGAAGTGAAGGCTTCCCATACCATCTATAGGTGTTCTTCAAAGCATACTTCACATCGAGAGAACCGTGCTCTCATACTAGATTTCATTTATATACAACAGCCACAGAAAGACTTAATTTCTGAGTGTTCATTTATTACTATGCATAGTTATTATTACACGTAATGGCAAAGTAACACATTGTAAATTGTTTGTCCTAAGCACCTAACAAATATATTGTAGAAAAAGAAATGCTGCTTTCTGAATTATAGTCTTAGAACAGGAAAGATTTCTAAACAACATAATACAATTCAACAAGAAATGGGATTTCTGCAAGAAAGGAGGCCTAAAAAAATCTTTCATAAGGAATATAAATTTTACCACTCCTTTGCCAAAGCCAAGAAAAATTAAGGTGATGGTAGATTTTGTACCTTTTCTAAATTTCATAGGGATATACTGATATTCCAGACACAGTATGACTATATTCTTTGAATATGATGAAATTTAAATTAAATGTGTAGAGAAAGAGAAAATCCAACACAGAATTGTACACTGTTTGCATATCTCTCTGAAGGACCTTTTCGGAGAAAATGAAACCAATAAGCAAAATTGAATCTTTTAGAAGACATTGTACCTTCCATCAAACTGCAGCATCCTTTAAGGTTTTATTGGCTATTCTGATGCCATTAGAAAAGTGATGCAACATATCAGTGCATTTAATTCTGTGAGAGGTTTCAGTTATTTATCTACAGAAGTAAAACTTGTCATAGCCTCATTTGTATGCCATTGGAAAGTTTATGTAGTTGTTTATGCACAGAATTATTCATAACATCTCCATCTTCTGGCATTGACCAGGATGCTGTATAAATCGTGGAATGTAAAATAATATTTGAAAAGTGCCATGTCATTGAGACAAGACTCACACTTTTGTTACTTACACAAAGAGCTTTTTGAACTAGACTTGTACTTCATTCATTACATGAGTCAGAAGCTAAACTTAGTATAAACACCTATACAGCCACTCTTTTATGTTAACCTGTTTGTTTAACCTCACAAGTTTTATAACTTGTGTTATACTGTTCAAACAACTTTTAAGTATTCAAGGTCCAAACTATAGGTCAGAATACACTGTGCCTGCATCTTTTGAACAACTTGTAAAAAGCATTAT
Organism: Coloeus monedula; assembly: GCF_965178545.1. Lineage (NCBI taxonomy): Eukaryota > Metazoa > Chordata > Aves > Passeriformes > Corvidae > Coloeus > Coloeus monedula. The sequence continues at coordinate 68,932,533 of NC_138822.1, forward strand.
TGTTAAGACACATCTTTTTCAGAAATTTCTCATTCACTTGAACAGACTACTGAAAAAAGTACATTGTGTGCAAGAACTATGTTTTTTGTTGGTTGTTTTTTCTTTTCATGACTGGAGTGCATGAAATGCCTGATATAGTGGGGAGTGATTTTGAAGTGGAGGACCTAGTGCTGTGCCACTACTTGCACTTGGAGACCAGCTGTGCCAGTTGCTGTATTGGAAAAAATGCCTGCTGTGAATCTAGTCTGCATGTGTTGCTTAATTTCCTGAATTATCATATTCCCCTAATCAGTTTCTGAGTTAAGGACCAAAATTGAGGATCCAGGTGAGCAGCAAGGATTTAATGTCTAGAATGAAATAGTCTATTTTGGCTTCTTCTTCTTTTTTCTTTTTTTTTTTTCTTTTTGCAATCTAAGGGTACATTTCTTCCATGTATCTTGTCTTAGCCACTGAACATTTCTTTTGATTCCACTTCATTTAATTGACCTAAATGATATTTCACAAACGCAAGAAACTTAAGCAGTATTATAAGAATCAGATGAGGGCATATCTATCATGGAATCCACAAAATAAATAAATTTATCAGACCTAGTAAGTGGAGACAGTAGAATATGAACCAAATATTTGCTACCTTTCTCAGTATACATATTTTCATTGAACTGGGCAAAACTGTGATGAATATTTCAATATATGTAACAGCTTACATCAGGTGCTTTGAAAAGTACAGCTCGATTTGGCACTATTAAATAAAGTTCACAAATGTCTTGACTACAGGATCAAGGTTGGACCTGTAAACTTTTCCTTGTTTTATATACTCCATAAGACATAAAAAAGATTTATATTGTAAGATTTTCACAAAATCACACAAATCTTTCCTTGTCTATTTGATTCCATTTGCTGGAAAATCAGCAAGAGGGAGAGATTCCAATACCAGAATAAGGTTTTGCTTGTGCTTGAGGAAGACACATAAGAAAATAATTTTATGAAAAAATGATACTGTGACCTGATGTCTGTGAATGAAATCCTCGTTGTTTATTGGCTATGGACATCTCATAAGACATAATGCAAGTTCACAATTCAGAGAAGGAATAACTCCATTAAATGGCTTTTGGATGATTGTATCTTTTTAATGATAGATGAATTGTAAATTTGGATGGGCATGAATGCTTGACAATTTAATTGCTCCAGTTTGGATAGTAGCATATGATAAGCTGATACTACTTTGTGGCTGTACAAATGTTTTAAAAGTACTTCTGCTGATATGGTGTAGTAACATACTGAAAATAATTTGAATGGTCTCTGATGTTATCTCAAATCTTCTTTCAGAGGAAATCCTGCTGTTAAAAGAAAGCTCTCATTTAAAGGATAACATCTGCTGCCTGTCAGCATTAAGTGACTACTTAAATGCTTATTTGTGGTTGCTAGAGCAGACTTAACTATGAGTTTGAGGTACAACACATGTACACTTTGTCTACTGCATATTTTTTCCATGTCCTGGCTTTCTCTGGTAGATTGCTTCAGGTCTGGTTTAACCAGCCAGTGTGGATGTACGGTGATAAGGTCTGTGAAGTCTTGTCCTCCTGCAGTTTTTCCTGTGCACAGAAATAAGGATGAAGGGGGTGGAGTACCTTACAAAATAAAACCATTTCATGAGTGCTGAAGAAGACAAATCATCAGCATCTTAGGCTGCACTTGTGTTCATCTTCTGTTTTCAGTGTTCTGTGAAGGAAAAAGACAGGGCTGAGGTGGTAACACTTTTACAGGCTCTGCAGTGGAGTGGTAAATATTATCTAGAGGAGCAGTCATGTTCTCTCTGTTCCCGCTGATAAGTCTGTTTCTGCAGTAATGCCAATGATGACTTTCCCTCTTTTCTTTTAAGTGGTATCAGAAACACCAAGCTTCTAAAAACTGGAAATCCTGCCTTGAAAGACAGGCTTATTTAGTTACTATCATTTGGGCTTGTTTTTATTTATATTTATGTAGACCAAAAAAAAATAATTCCATACAGCAGGGCTAAAAACACAATTCTTAAAAAACCCCCATCAAAACAAGAGGTTGAGAGATCCTCATCTCCTCATGAAATACAATTTTCATGTTATATTTGAAAATTGACCATTCCAAATTTTTATATATATATATATATATATATATATATATATATATATATACCATAAGGATAATTTTGGCCTTTATATTTGGGAATTTTAATTTCTATACAACAACAAAAAAATTCTCTGGCTATGATATTTTGTATTCACAAGAATGGAGGAGCAAACAGTCAAATTTCCCAGGTAAATAACTTTGTCAAACACACTCTGTCTTTGTTGGCAAGAGCATACGGAGTATGATGAGAGAAGTGATTCTTCACCTTGATTTGGTACATCTTTTAAGTGCTGCCCAGATTTGGGTTCCCCAGCACAAGGGCATTGATACAGTGGAGTGAGTCCAGAGGAGAGACACCAGAATAACTGAGGTACTGGACTATATGGCATATAAAGAGAGCTTAAAATGTCTGGGTTTTACATAATCACAGAATGGGTAGGGCTGGAAGGGACAACTGGAGGTTATCCAGTCTCACTGCTCTAGCGGAGTCCCCTCCCTAAAGAACGTTACTCAGGATTGTGTTCAAATTACTTTTGAATGTCTCCAGGGTTGGAGACTCCACAACCTCTCTGAGATACGTGTTTCAGCGCTTGTCACCCTAAAAGTTAAGAAGTGTCTCCTGATGTTCAGAGGGAACCTCTGTGTTTCAGTTTATGCCCAGTGCCCCCTGTCTGATCATGGCACAACACTGAAAAGAGCCTGGCTCCTTCTTTGCACTCCTTCTTTGAATACTCATACACAACAGTAAGATTTCCCTGGAGCTCTTGTTCCTTCAGGCTGAACAGTCCTAGGTCTCTCAATGTTTCCTCCTGTAGGAGGTGCTCTAGTTCTTTAATCATCTTTGCGGTCCTTTGGTGGACTCTTTCCAGTAGCTCTACCTCTCTCTTGTACTAAGGAGATCAGAAGAGGACACAGTGCTCCCAGATGTGGCCTCTCCAACATTGAATAGGGAAAAAAGATCACCTTCCTCAATCTTCTGGCAATACTCTGCTTAATGCCGCCCATGATACCACTGTTCTTCTTTAGAGCAAAGGCACATTGCTCTCTCATGTTCATCTTGGTGTCTATCAGGAATCCCAGGTAATTTTCTGCCCAGCTGCTTTCCAGCTGGGTTGCCCCCAGCATACACTGCTGACTGGGTTTGTTCCTCTCTTGGTGCAGGACTTTGCACTTCTTCTCATTAAATCATATTAGGTTTCTGGCAGCCCATTTCTCCCCCTGCAAAGGTCCCTCTGTTCGGAAGCACAAACCTCTGGAGCATCAGGCTTTCCAGGTTGTGTCATCTGTAAACTTACTGAAGATATACTTTGTTCCATCATCCAGATCATTAATGAAGATATTACACAGGACTGAACCAGTATTGAATCCTGGGGTACACCAATAGTTATTGACCTCCAGCTAGACATTGAGACACTGATCACCAGTCTCTGGGCCCAGACATTCAATCAGTTTTCAATCTACCTCCCTGTTGGCTTAACTAGCCTGTACATCAACAGCTTGTCTACGAGGATCTTATGTGAGACAGTGTCAAATGCCATTTTGGTAATCCATTTTGGATACTTTTCTGTTTCCACAAAGACAGTCACTGTATGATAGAAGTTTGTCAAATTGGTCAAGTATGACTTCCCATTGGTAAAGCCATGCTGACTACTCTTGAAAATTCTCTGGTTCTTAGTGTTCCTGCAAATAGTTTCCAGGGTTTTAAAGTAACTTCTGCTTCTAGGATTTGTTCAAAAAGACTAGTTTAAGAAATTAATCTATTGCTGTTTCTAATTGGGTATTGTCACTCTTATTGCTGGACTCTTATAACCTTGACAGGTCACTTCCAATCTAATTGCACAGAGGTGGCTAGCAGGACCAGACTAGGAATATTGCCATGCACCCTCATTCAGGGACATTGCATTATCTTATGATAAGTGAATCTATGCATTTCAGATTGCAGTCAGAATACACACTTCCTTTTTGTAATGTTGTAGGGCAGTGGGTCTGGAGGGTCTTCCCCCTTTTGGACATGGTGTAGACCTCCACTAAATAAGCAGATGTTATACCTATTTCCCTGTCCAGTGGACAACGGGAAGATGACTTCAATGTAGGTGATGTCTTACTCCTTTCTTTGATGCTCTAGCATGTGTTCTCCTTTACATTTAAAACAGTTTCTTATATTTTTCACTTTTTTTTCCACTTCCCTTTTATAAAGCTCAAAACAGCTCCTGTGGACCTACCATAAACTTCAACATAATTGAAATCTTTTTCCATGCAGTATGGTGAGCAATGCCACATATCTCAGCTTAACAGTATCTATGTTCAAAATACCAAAGTCTCGTAAAGAAAGAGCATGATATCCTGCGCCAGCTTAAATACTGCCACGGATTCTTAAGTAACACAACCCCCACACCACACATATTGTGGTTCACAGCACAGCCTAAGTTCCAACATCATCTGCAATTACCTGTGTCTTTGTTATGCATCGCATTTTGATCATATATGCCTAGCTTCCCTCCCTCTGTCCTGTGTGGGACTTGGTTCAAGAATATAACACAAGATTCTTATTTTCCATACTTTGTAATTTGAGGCAGCTCTTGAGGAAACTAGGACAGCACTACTGAAATACACATCCACTCATGAGCATATAGTCAGTGTGAGAAATAAACCTCTGTAGAATAATTCTTTGGGCTCTGCTCAATGTCCTTTCCACTCAGCCACCCATAGTATAGAAGCCCTTGCGTAGCACGAGTGATTAACCCAGATGAAATGATCTTCTCCCTACTTATAATCAATTTCATTTGATCTCTGCCAATGGCACACATACATTCTTCTTTTTAAAAAGAAATTTGCTATCTTAATTTGCCAAAATCTATTTTAAATGAAGGAATAAAAGAGATTACATGGCAACTGTTTCCATATTTGCTAATTTAAATAACTTCTAATGATTTTGGACACATTTCTGTTTTATGCTGTTTTAGTATGAGGTAGAACACAGCAGATTACTGTGATAATCAATGTTATTTTGTTGTATTATAGCTGAATACAACATCAAATCACAAATTTAACATTTGCTTAGTTTTCTAATATAGATCTCAAGAGTAGAATTCCACTCTGCAAAACAATTTAAGTGTTAATATTGTGTCGGGCTAAAACTGGCCTGAGTATTAATCCACTGAAAGATGGATTTAACCTGCTTTGGTAACTCTTCTATGGCCTGTCAATATGATAAAATATGATTAGGTAATATTTCAAAGCTTTTAATCAGAAAAAAAGAGTGGGTTTTTTTGTGCAATTTATAATAATTTCAAGGCCTAAGATAGAAATAGAAACCTGCTTAGTGCTTCATATTTGCATTGAACTTGGCTTACTTTTTGTCTGTGTTTGCCATGAATACCCTTGACATCTTGGTTTAATTATGAGAGATGTTTTTGTTTAAATCGTTGTGTTAGCTTCTTAGCCCAACTTGTCCTGTACTGTCTCCTTTTCCTATATGATCTAGAAATGAAGTCAAAATGCCAAGGTGCAAAATCTTGACAATTTCCATAGCAACAGAGATATGATTTAGTGAACACAGGACTTTGCTTTCTAGAGAAAATTAGGTAAATGAGAGAAAACCCCCCACCTGTTCTCATTCAAATAGTGTTTTATTTCATTTTAAGGTATATAGTTTGATATGAGACTTTAAGTTACATCACTGCAGTATGAGATGTTGTTGGACATAGCAAAACAACTTGCTTCTGCACCGCACAAAGAGAAATTTTCCCTGGGAAACTATCATGCTGAAGAAAAAAGGGCCAGTGATTTTGCAGCTGATGTTTCTTTGTGAGTCTTCACGGAATTTCTGCCTCTGCAAGAAGATATGGAGGGTATGGTGGAAGATGTGTGCTCTCCAGGGTGACATCTAAAACTGTGGTTTTATAAATATAGGAAAGATATGCTTTTCAAAAGGATCCTAATTGTGCCTAGCCTTTTGATAACTCATATAACCTGTGCCGCAGTAAATCCTTCCTGTAAGCCTAATTCTGCAAAATGTGGTAACTGAAGCTAAAATATGTTAAACATCATACACTAGAGTTTTCCCAATATTTTGCAGCTGAGGAAAACACATGGGCCCCACAGTTCAATAAAGTAAAAGTATTATTGACCAATAGGATGGGAAGTGAATTCCAAATACGAGGCTATTTCCAGCTAATTAAAGGTCCCATGGCACTATATGCAAGAGTAGGAACATCTGCTACTGTGTGCTAGTCAAATTACAGGTTCAGTAATTACTTTGTGCCTAATTGAGCTCCTGATTAATTTTAGCTGGGTTTAAGTATTTGTCATGCCTTTCTGTATTTTGTTGCTGCTGTCAGTGTGGTGGAGTGAACCACTGGTGAGAGAAAGTTTTGTCTGCTTTGGCTTGTGCTATATATGATGAATGTGAACAATAGCTCAAGTCAGCACATGGGCACTATGAAAGTCAATTTGTGTTGGATTTGTAAGCAGTAGACAAAGCACAGCTTTAAACACTTCATTTGATTGAGATCTGTGAACCACATAAGGCCATCAACACTTTTCCTGGAGAAAAATGAGTATTCTATTGAATAAAACTCTTGTGCCCTACCAATCCCCCTCAATTTACAAAGGATCTATTTATACTAATTATTTAAAATGTTATGAGGTATAGATTCAAGTGTTCTATTTGCTTTAAAAAGCATCATAAAAGTATATTCCATATGACTACATGTCATAGGGAAGACATGGAATATGTATGTTCTCATAATGAATTTAAAATTCAGTTTACAGGATGGAGTAATCCAAATTTCGGATGGGAAAATTATGGGGATATTTACTAGACTTTCTGCCAAAACTCAGAAATAATTCAGGATCATATTAACATTTTGTTTTCCAGTCGCTTAGTTGTACTCCAGTTGCATCTGTGGACATAGAGAATTGTGAAAAGGATGTGAATTTTACAATAGATACCAGTATGCACATATATTTATACACAAATATGAATAATTTTTAGAAGGAAAAAAGTGGAGCATATATATCGTGTAGTAATCACATATGGGATTATGTGAGAAAAGTGGCAGACTGACAGAATGCAAGTCATTTGGTGCGATCGCTGTACTCTTGATATTATCTTTAAGGGGACTTCTGTTTCACTAAACTAAGTGAGAATCAGATTTCACCAACTGTGCCTGACAATAGATTGTGGCTAAGTCTGACAAGGCCCCTGGGAAAGAGTGCTGCCCTCTGTCACCATATGGCCTGGAAAGGGTTTCATACCTGTTACGATATCCTGAGGAGAGGGATCATTGCTAAATCTATGCAGGCTCATTCCTAATCCCATGAAGCTAATGATCTGTGAAGGATACCTTAAAGATGCTTTCTGTGAATAAGCATATTATTCAGACTGTCAGATGAAGGTTTTTTCTCTTGTATTAGTTTTCATTGCACAATGATTACACTCCTCCACTGAGAATACATTATCAAAAACATTGAAAGAATTGTTTAATCTCTCTTGCTATTCATGAATATCAGCTGAATATAGATTTAAAAAACTTACTGGTATTTTAGGGCAAGATACTTATCACCCAATAGATATGCTATTCCCTAAATTGAAATAATTCCCATGATAAAAAGATATTTTTCTTGTTTCTAACAAACACTTTCAAATTTGCACGTAGTACAGAACGATGTTAAGATCCATTTTTCAGCCAGAATTTTTCTCCTCATGGCATGTGCATTTTGATCGCTCTTGAAGGTCCAAATAACCTTCTTAAGTCCCATATCATTGTGAAGTGTTGAACTTCATGTAAATATCAGTTTTCAATATATTTTCTCCCCTATAACTTTATTATAGGAAAAAATTTACAAGTCACTATTCTGCTTATACATCAGTACAAAACAGTACTTTCCTCCCCCCTCGCCCCCCACCCCTCTATCTAGAATATTCTATGGCTAGCTAATGCGTTATTCAATAAAGGATTAGATTAATGCATATCTTGTTTTATTTGTAGACAACATCATTAAAAGAAAACAAAAAAAAGGATAAAAAAAGCTTCACATGTGAATTTATGAGGAATCCAGAGAGATGTCAAATTTCTCTCTCACACCCATTAGCCTGATGTAGTACCTCTGTCCCTGCCCAGGGAATATGTCCACATGGATATCCCACACCCATATTCCCCTTCCCCATTCCCCTCTTTATGTACGAAGAACCTGAAATATCTGATAATCTCCTCCTAAAAATAAGCATTTGTAAAAAAAGATTTATGAACCTGACAATGAAGCTTGAAATGAAGAAAATCCCAATTATTATCTTACAAGACATAGTCTTGCCTAATGGGCACATTTTAATGTTAGATGTTTGTGCTATACAAAGATGTTCAAAGAAAGATTATTTTCTATAAAGAAGATGCCATTAGCAGAAACAGGAATTTATTAAATAGTTCGTAATTCTTGTTGTGGTTATTTTAATTCGCTGAAATCTGTCTTGAGAAACTGTCTGGGAGGAAGGATATTTTAATATCAGGAACTGGAAGAAGGAACAATTCTATATACTTCTAACACTTGGGAAGAAATATGCTTTGGAGAGTAATAGGATTGCAATGGCCTTGATTAGAAAAATTTACCTTGTTTTTTAAAACTGTAAAAGTTAATGTAGGGTATCACAACTAAGTGAAGAGGCTGAGTCTTGAGTAGAAAAAGTAATTTGGAGAAGTACTGATTACAGTGGTCACAGGCCAATAAATATTTTGTTGAATATCAATCAATTTAACAAACACAAAATCTAATTATTAATTGCCCTTTTTTGACACTTCTGTGACAGAGATGTGCTCTCGTATGCTCTTTATGGCAACCCAGGAACTGGAGTTCTTGGGGATAGTGTAACCGAAGAACCTCAATTTAAGTGAAAGAGTAAATTAAATTCCTCAAATTACCTTGCCCTTCAAACAATGCTCCATGTTTGTGGCTCTTCCCCTGATTTTCACTTTAGGGTATCTGGGAGGGTGTCAGAAGGAACAGAAGACATAAAAGCCTGGTGATCTGTTTAAATCAAGTTCCAGAGGATGAGATTTGATGGGAGACAGGAAGTCTTCCATGGACAAGTCTTTAGAGCAATTCCTTCATGTTTAAATTCCTGGCTCACCTGACTTATGTTGCTTCCTGTGGCTCACCAGGAGATGCATTTTTTCTCTCCCTAGCTCATTGAAAGCACTAAAATTGTTGTGGATATAAAAACCATTCTGACCTGAAACAAAATAAATATAATAGTCTCTGAAATGCTTATTCAATAAAAGATTACCCAGGACAGAAAAAGCCCTTTCAGGAGTCTATAATTCTTTTATTATTGATCATAAAAAGCCTTTGGTTCATATCAAATGAAGCAGATGATCAGAATTCCAGCATAAAATTGTTCTCTCACCTATGTGTAAATTGCTCCATTTCCCAGTCCTCGAATGTGTCCAACTAAACGGTACCATATGCAGGAAGCTGTGGACTCTGTTTCTTTGCTCAGTCACCTGTGCAGTGGCTGGATCTCCCTGGCTGTCAAAACCAAGTTTGCCCAGCAACGTTTGCTGTGTGCAGCTATCATATATTATGTGAGCCTCTTCAGAGAAAGTCCTTCTGTGCTGTGAATCAGGGTGCGTTCAAGCAGGAGATAGAAGGTTATGGGATGAAAAAGATAGCAAATATTCTTTAGTCCTATCCAGCTGGCAAAATCAAAGGGCACTCAGCACCCTTGGAATGGTCACTTTTAAAGAGTAACACAAAAGATGTCCCAGTCCTCTCCCTGCCACTCCTGATAGTACTCTGGTGAAAGCTTCAGACATAAAAAATTTCCTCAAGACATGCAGGGAGGAATCAAACACATAACCAAACAGACAAAACCCCCCCCGAACAACCCAGAACAATATGAGAAAAAGAATATGAATGATTAAAGTGAGACATTTCCGATCTTGATTTTTACTTGCTTATACATTTCTTTAGAGTTTGAAAGAAAAAGATGAACAGCCCTGGAGGTGTTTCTAGAAGCCAACAAAAATGTGTTCATACAATCCCACACCGTCATGTTTATAATGCCTCACCTGGGTCTGAATGAACTTATGAGAAGTCCTAGTCTGGTTTCAGTGGGACAAGACAAAATTTGCTTAACATCCTGCCTCCAGAGATTAAACGTCATCCAAAATCTGAATGCAAAGAAGAAGCAAGAAAAGAACATAAAGAATTCAAAGAGCAGTTTCCTTCTCTGAAATTGTGGGTGACTTAGGACAATGACCATGTAAAGAAAGAGAGTCCATAAAATAAAGAATGGAAAAATTACTTTCAGAGCCAGGAGACTCCCTTCTCAAGGGGACAGAAGGCCCAATATGCTGACTGGATCCACTTGGGGAAGTGTGCTGACTCCCTGGGGTCTGGGTTAAAGATCTGAAGAGGAAGGTTCCTACCCTTGTTCAGCCCTCAGATTATTATTCATTACTTATTTATAGGGTAGTCAGAGATTAAGTTGTAACAAGAAATCCAAGGGCAATCAAGAGAAACTTCAGGGACTTGGTACAACTGGTTAAAGGAGAACAGTGTTCTCCTTCCAGTCATGGGGAATGATTAGGGTAGAAACACAGACCCAGCAAATCAGTACTTGCCTCTGAGCCTGGTGTTGCAGAATTTTGGGTTCTTTGATCATGAGTCAGTTTACTTGATACTAATCCTGCTGGCAACAGACAGGGTACACCTGTTTCAAACAGGAAAAGGGATTTTTGAGCAGGGTTCATTGATTTGAAGGCGGGGATCAAACCAGGCTCACTAAGATAAGCCTGGAGGTATTTAAAAGATGTGTAGATGTGGCACTGCAAGACATACTTTAGTGGTGGACTTGGCAGTGCTGAGTTATCTGTTAGACTTGATCTTGGAGCTCTTTTCCAAAGAAATGGTTCTATGATACTATGATTCTATGATTCTATGATTCTATGATCCTTCTATATACCCACAATACAAACTGGAAAGTAATATCTTTACATATGATTTGTTCATGCTTATGTCTGTGTGGATACATGAGCAAAGATTGCAAAAGTATATAAACATTCATGTATATGTTCAAAATACCTTTCAAATATTCTCTGTCCTAATTTGCAAGACTATCTCCACACTAAACACAATCTTTAGTACTGCTTATATTCCTGGCAACTGAATTTACTTGGCTAATTTTACACAAATTACATTTTTCAGTGAAAGCAGAACCTTTTAATATTTACAAGGCTCCATTAGGAAAAGCCAATTGCTAGTTTTGGTTCTGAAATATTATTTTAGTATTTAGACTGGATTTTCAAAGCCTGTTTTTAAGACCTATAAATGTGGGCTTCTTTAGATTTTGAGAATACTCTGACTAGGTAACTCTCTATGGGGTTTAAAATAAAACAGGAATAGAACCAACCCATGGGTTCATACCACCAAAAGGAATGCAGCAAACAGAGGAATATGCACAAAGAAATGTTCACAAAGTTAAAGCCACTACAAAAGAGCTACAAAGGGCAGAAGAAAAAGATTGAAAGGCTTTGTTTTTTGTTACCAAGAAATGTAATTTTTTGGTTTCTGTGCTAAAGAAATCTTTCTCACAACTTTTTTACTAACTTTTAAGAAAATGAGTGTGTATATCACAGGAAAAATGGGCTCAGAATATTTAAGTAACTGATAACCTCCCACATCATTTGACTGATTCACCAAGACCTGCACAGAATTTCAAGCCTGATTTTGGTTAAGAAATAAAACTGGGCTTCCTGTAGTTATCCAATTATCATAAACTGCAAACTTTTAAATTATCCTCAGTAGTTTTGCAAGTGTATTAGACCTTTCATGAATAATTTTCTTCATTGAAGTATTTGCCGTAAAGTTGAGCTTAAGTCTTCCAAAAGCATGGGAGGATAACTTACAAGTGACTTTCATTTGCAATGTACGCAATGCCATACACAGGAATTTACCTTTACCTACTATGTAAGTCTGAATGTTCTGGATTTCCATTCATAAATGAGGAGATTTTACAAAGATTGTGCTTTTGTGCATGAAATTATGGATTGCTGTTGCTGAGTTTTGGATTCTGTTTTTCTTGTTCTCTAAAGAATATTTTTTGTGATTTTCCTCCCTTGTTTTTTTTCCACTCTCTTTCATTTCTGAAGATGCACTGCCTATAGAATGTCAGTGTTTTAGGCCTTTTTCTATTAACTTCCTTGAGAATTTCTAAAAATTGTAGACTTTCTTTAAATTTATTTTTTTCCTACAATATTTCTTATCTACTCAAAAGTCTTTCAGAGATTCAACTGAAAAAATAATTCCTTCTCATGTTAGTGTAGAGCTTCACAAGTAACAGCTAACCATTTATTCAGTCTGCTCTGTTTATACCATTCCAAAAATACTGAGAAATATATTTCAATTTTTTAAAAGACATTTATTTACAAATGTTGCCAAAAATGGTTTCTGGGCAGTGATACAGGTACAAACTTATGCACATGTAGTCCAAGGGAAAAACTTGCAGAGCTCATAGGAAAAATATGCTTTTTGTTGGAAGCTGGCTGACAGGTCAACCCCTGTGTCACTGTGAAGTGGTCTCATGCTGTGCTGCTACTGTTTGGATAGCATTTTATTTTGGCATTTTTGGTAGATGCAGTCTGTTGACCACTAAATATTTTTGTCTGTCCAGGTAAAACATATTTTATTGCATCTGATTTACATGAACATAACTGAAGTCATATTTTAGGCCATATATGGGCCAAAAGATTTATCTTATATTTTGAAGTAGAGGAGGTATATACAGATAACACTCCAGGGGACAATTATGGAAGTTAAACTTTGGTGTAGACAGCCTACATATGAGTGACCAAAATTTGTCTTAAGCAAAATTCTCTGCTCTGGGATAAATTAGACATGCTTTTTATTGCCAGTCTCTGAGTCAGGAGCCTGGTAATAGCAATGAGCACCTTACAGGGCCCTGAAAATGGACAGATTCATGTGCCACCATTTTTGAAGGGAAAGAATTTCAAGAGCTGTAAAATTCAACTGGAATTGTATACATACTTCCATTTAAAGTTCTTAAGTCAGATGCAGTTTTATTGTTTTTTCACTGGAATTGCAATGGATCTGTGAAAAGGATGTCCACCAAGTCTCAGAGTCTTTTAAAAATACAAATATGGATTTTTCATGCTGCTAATTACGTCTGTAGAAGCTGCTAACTGACTGACTTCCTGTAAGTCTTTGGAAGGGGTTGGCAAAGCCAAAGACAATTTTCCAGTTTAACGCTGTTATCCCATTACTGAATCACAGCAGTGATGCTGTTTAATTAGAACAAAAAGTTTAAATTAACAGCCACAATAGTCAATGGCTGTAGGTGGAAATATTCAAAATTTCCACGGTGGTATCAGTACCTGCTTGTGCTTCAACCAGCCTACTTTCTTTTACACCAGTAATTTAGACGGATTCTGAGAGTAAATTTTCTGAATATAAAGGAAAAAAGCACAGGAGATGGTTATCCTGAGTTAATTGAAAGACTGTCTGAAACAACCTCATTATCTTAGCAGATATCTTTGAGAGCTCATAAAGCACAGCTAACATTGGAAGAACTGCATAAAGAAACACACTGTATAGATTGATAATGGAAGAGAAAAAAACAGAATTATTAGCATAGCTTGTATCTCTTGAAAAATCCTGGGAAAAATGAACTAGCAGTTAACAACTGGAGAATAATGGAGCCACAGTTATCATATAGCCTGATGTGAGAATTTTGTATTCACAGAGTACCATCAAATGTCAAGGAAATCTTAGCCTGGATGCAACTGCTGGAGTGCAAGTTAATGTGCCCTGAAAGTATTGACTGGTGGTTACAGTCGAAATGGCTTTCATGGAGTTATATCCTGTGCATAGCATATGTGCAGTCTGAGCTGTCATCTCCCTCAAGGGCAGAGAGGCCCTGCAGAGAGACATCGACAAATCGAAAAGATGGACAATCACCAACTGCATGAGGTTTGACAAGAGCAAGTGCCAGATTCTTCACCCGGGATGGGGCAATGCTGGTTGAGTATAGACTGGGGAGTGAGAGACTGGAGAGCAGTGCCATGGAAAGGGCCCTGGGGGTCCTGGTCAGTGGCAAGTTGAACATGAGCCAGCAGTGCCCTGGCAGCCAGGAGGGCCAAGCGTGTCCTGGGGAGCATCAGGCACAGCATCGCCAGCTGGGCAAGGGAGGGGATTGTCCCCTCTGCTCTGCACTGGGGCAGCCTCACCTCCAGTGCTGGTGACACAGGAGCTATTAGTGTTCAAAGGACAGCAGTGAGGATGGTGAAGGGTCCTGAGGGGAAGCTATATGAAGAAGCCATATGAGCTGAGGTGACTTGGTCTGTTTAGTCTGGAGAAGAGGAGACTAAGGCAAGACCTCATTGAAGTCTCCTACTTCCTTGTGAGAAGAAGAGAGATAGGAAATGATTTCTTCACTCTTGTAACTAATAAAAGGGGTCGAGGAAATGGCTTGAAGTTGAGTTCAGAGAGGTTTAGGCTGGATATCATAGAAAGATTTTTCATTCAGAGGGTGGTTGGGCATTGGAACAGGCTCCCCAAGGCAGTGGTCACAGCATCAAGCCTGACAGAGTACAAGAAGCATGTGGACAACTCTCTCAGGCACATGGTCTGACTCTTGGGATGTCCTGTGCAGGGCCAAGAGCTGGACTTTGATGATATGCATGGGTTCCTTCTAACTCAGCTTATTCTATGATTCTATGAAATATAGAGCACATTTTTAGAAGGAGTTAGAAACTCTGGTATATGCAAAATAAGTACAATCAACATATTTTTGTCTGACATATTTGGTTTGCATTTGTTTTTCTTCTTTGAACTTAAAGGACCAAACAAGAGATAAACTCATGAATGACAAACTGCACATATATATTCAGTGATGACCTTTCACAGTGATGATCTTTCACAAGGGAAAGAAAAAGTTTATTACAGAAGAACACCAACTCTTTTATTTATGAAATATATTTTCTATGATAAACTCTCTATTATCAAATTAGGAATTTGGCAAAAAGTGGAAGGAAAAGAAATGGCATAATATAAAGCTTACACATTCCTTCCTTTATTCCTTGCTTTCACCATGTTACGTGTATTTTTAGTCTAACTAACACTTTCCAGATTTACTCACTTGCTATTTTTCAATACAAATTACAATATTTTACATGTGAAGGGTGGGGTGCCATCCATAGGGACCTGGAAAAGTTCAAGTAGTGGGCCCATGAGAACCACATGAACTCCAGTTAGTCCAAGTGGAAGGTGCTGCATGTGGATCAGGGCGAGCTGTGATATCAGTCTGGAGATGAACTGATCCAGAGTAGCCCTGTCCAAAAGGACTTGGGGTGTTGGTAGATGAGAGGTTGGACATGATGCAGTGTAGTGGGTTCAGTTCGTAAACTGGGCGGAAACACCAATTAGAGTGTAGTGGTTTGATTCAAAATATCCATTACTTATTTTCTTTCTGTGAGATAAGAATTAGAAGAAAGCAAAGCAGGCACAAAACTTTAAAAAATATAAAGACGTTTATTAGCAGACCTAAAAGAAAGAATAAAAAAGGCAGACTAAACCTTCAGAACACGTCTCCTCCTCCCACCTTTCTCCCTTCTCCCACTGACAATGTAAAAAAGACAACTCCTGAGATTTTCAGTCAGTTTACCACTTCTAGAGTAACCTTTTTCAGTTCACTTAAGGAGAGAAGAGTCTCTCTTGCTCACGCTATGGAGACATCTCCACAAGAAACAGTTCTCTCATGGCTTCAACGTCACAGTGAGACAGCTGCCTGGGTTGGTTCTCTGCTCATATGTGAGAGTCCCTTCCCTGCACTTACAGCTTTCCCCACAACTGCTTTTGAGGGTCCAATCTTGAGCTACTGGGGTACCATTTTAAGGATGAGCTGTTCAGAAGCAAAGGTTCTCTTCACTCATCTCTGAGAGCATCTTCATCTCTAGGAATAGAGGCCCTCCTCCTCCCCTGGGAGCAAGGGTCCTCATCACTTTCATCTCTAGGAACAGAGGCTTCTCCTTCTGCGGGAGCAAGGGTCCTCATCAAATTACAGCTACTGTCATTCGCTTATTAGCACAGGTACTTCTGCTCACAATTACAGTCATTCACTTATTTCAGCATAGATACCTTTGCTCACAATTGCAATTTGAACGCTCCACCCCCCCATGCTTTCATGAAATTACAACGGGTACACTGATGTATCATAGTCCATCACCGTCATTTTACAAAAGAATTTCAGCTTCTAGGCTTGAAGCATCTCCTCTTTCTCCTCCCTCAGGGTTTCAGCTCTTCCTTCTTCACTGACTTTGGTGTGTCTGTGGTGTTTTCTTCACTTCCTCCACCTTTCCTCTTCCTCCAACTCAGGAGAGGATTGATGTCTGCAGGCTTCATCTGTTCTGGAGGAAACTTACAGCACTAAAGGGTTAATCTTACCCGGGCCTTGCAGTGGGAATTTGCTTATCGCTGTTGGTCACATGATCTTTGCCGGGCAGCGGGGCATCAGCCTCAGATGAGTTTCGGCTATCCTATATATTTGAAAATAATGTTATCAATATATTCAAAAGTTCTGTACCAAAATTTTTTCATTTCTTATTGAAAGTCTTTAGAGTGCTTAAAACAATCAGCATCACGGCAGGCAGTTTATGAAGAAACTGTTAGAGTAGCAGTACCTAGCGAGAGCAATTGATATATTGAATCAAACAAATTTAGGAAATAATAAATCACTTTAAATGAGATGTGAGAGTTCAGTTATGGTTTAGTGATATCAGCATTAAACAGAATCAACTAAATAAGCTGAAACTTTCTGCAATAGTCATTGTCATTATGTTCTAATTCTGAAGATTATTTTTATGGATTGCTTTATTTTAATTTTTATTGCTGTGTCTCTTGTTGTCTCTTCTATATATTCCTTGACAAAAACACAGGCAGAATCTGGGCTACCAGTAAAATTATCAAAAGAATATCTAATCCAGTTTTGAGGTAAAACCATATTTATAGCAAACATGCAGGATGACCCTGTGGCCAAAAAGCATTTCAGTGAAAGACCGACAAAGTGATTATGAATTGTTTCACAAGTGCTTTTATGGGGCCAGTCATTTTCCAAAAGGACAGCTACAATCTTATCCCACAACCTTTCTTCCATTTGAAAAAGTTCTACTTTTCCCCTACTGCACCATGAGCAGGTGCCCCATTAGAATGGCGCAGTGCTGGTATGTGTTATGGCAGGTACCATGAGCAATACTCCACCATGAAAGATTACCTCCTGACTCATGATAATCACTGTAAACAGCTGGGTGCTGTTTGACTGGGTGGATGGTGGTCCCACCTACCCGACAGCCCGTGAATGTGTTTTATCTCATCTTGCCTTTCAAACCTTGCATGGAGTCAGACAAAGAGTTGGAAGAAGCTTCAGAAAGTTATGAAGAAGGAAATGATGAATAGTAGGCTATTAAATGATATTGCAACAAATAAAGCATAAATACAGGCCTTTGACAGGGAAGACCTTTTTGAAGCTGTATTTGGGAGCTAAAAAATTAACTGCTTGACACATAAAGATAACAAGAGCCTTCATCCAGATTCTCATCCTTTGTCCTGTTACAACTGCACTGAAATATACAGCTGAAATCTTGAAAGGTGTTGTAGGAAGCTTTGGGTATAATTTTTCAGTATTTTCAATTGCATGTAATAGATTCCATTTTAAAAATTACCTTGTTTTCTTACACTGAGGATTATGAAACAAAATTAGCTTTTGTTTTTTCTTCCAACTGGAAAATGGGACACGAGCACAAATCTTCTCAAACATCAATTTTTGGGAATAAAATTTTTCCATTTTTATGCAGGTTAACTATTTAGACAAAACAGTCCAAAGTGAAAAAAACATAATTATTAGATATAAATTTCTATATTTATGCCTTATTTGATTGCAACAATTCACATTATTTGCATCCTTGAGTCAAAGTCTTGGAGGAGATTTCATCTATTTATAGGGGCCAATGTCTTTAGACTACAGGGTAGAACTTTACACTATATATTCTTCAGGTTATGAGGCTTTACATGTGTGCTCCATGGACTGCATGATACTCAGACAACCAACATAATGTGAACTGGTAGCACAATTTTTAGTGACTATGAAATAATATTTCCAATGGGTAAACCCAAGTAACATGTTTAGGATGTAAAATGCATTGGTCTAATATTTCTATCAAAGTGAAAATCAAAGATTTTCCTGAGAACTTCTCATTGTAATTTATATGCTGGGGCTCAAATCAATGTCTTGTTTTGTTCGGGTTTCTTTGTACTGAGAAGCCTGATTACCTAATTCCAAGATTTTTTTCCCCCCCAAAAGTAAAAATTATATTTATGACTGGCCTGTCATTTTTAATCAATCTTGTTTACATTTATTGTGGGAACTTTCCATAATTCTGTAGAATCATGGAATCAATGCATGGTTTGGTTTGGAAGGGACCTTAGAGATCATCTAGATCCAGCCTCCTGCCATGTGTAATGTAACCCACAAGGTTAGGTTGATTAGGGCCCAATTCAGACTGGCCTTGAACAGTCCCTCTGGCTGTGCATTTCCTTCTTGCTTCTCACTTTGAGGAGCAGGTTTTGTTCAGCCATTACGATTTCTGCCCTTCCTTGATTGATTTCCTACACAGTGTGATGAAGACCTCTTGCCTTAAGTGGCCTTAAAGATTTGCCTTAAAATTTATATATTATCATATTCTATTTTTTAAAGTTTTCTGAATGATTAAACCATAAAATCTTACAGCAGTTTCTTTTTCTGGCCAAAATATGCTTATTCAAAAGCATTTAAAAAGGCCAATAAAAAAGAGAAAACCTATGGATTCTCATGAAAAAGTCTTAGAAGAATTCTTGCTTTTAAGTTATGAGCCTATATGATATCATAACACATTTTAATGCTGAAGTGCATCAGAGTGTAAATTTCTGGGTATTGAATTTCCCATTAGAATCTGACATCTCTTTAGACAATATTCATACGACAACACTATTATGCTGTCTATGGAATTGGATACAGTAAAGAGGGAAAATGTATCAAAATGCACTTGATTCTTCAGGTCCGAATCCTGAGTGGTTTTTGAGGAGGTCCAGCTCATATAGATAATATCACTGGATTTGTCTCCTCAGTGTTTAAATCACCCTTAATATTGAGGATCATGAAAAACATGTAGGTCTCTCAGATCATCAGATAAAATTGTGTCAGCCCACTCAATAGACATCTCTGCAAACTTTTACATGCTTCCTACTCTGATGGTTACAAGTATTGCAGTAGTAATAGTAACCATGACGCATGATCATTCATCATTTTCCTGCCTATCTTCATTCCTTGGTTTGGTTTTTTTCCTTTTTATTGGGAGCATAATCTGTTTTGATAATTGTACCTGGAAACTAATTTATAAATATGCATGCTTTAAAAAGTGAAACTAATGACTTGGAGCAACAGTAAAGTCTAGAAGCTCTAATCTATCTTCTTAGATAATTTTTTTTAAATTTAACATTGTAAGCACCAAAAAGCAGAAAAGCTAGAACTATGCTTCAAAAACAAGCTTGAATTATTTTGTTCCAAATGAATATAGACATGCAAAAAGGCTTATCTGTGCAGGTGGCTCATGTACAGGAAGCAGAATTATACACAGTTTGACAAAAGGTCACAAAGGAATAAATGCAATTCTTTTTGAACTTGACAATAATTTATTAGAGCTTTGCTTAATTTAAGTAACAAAATGGCACACTAAAGCTTCAGAATTCTCTTTTGTATACATTCATTTCACCATCTTCACTCAGTCTGAAAATAAACTGTCCATAGTGAAAAAGAAGGAAGTCAGTGTTGAAAGACAGTTAGTTAACCCTTTGGGCAAAATGTTGAGATGAAGTCATAGGAACTTACAATTCATTGTATTCTTTTTCTTTCCTTGTCTAAAACCCTTATAAGAAAATCTACATGTTTAATTCTTGTTTTGCTCCAGACCAAAAGTGTTGTACTTTTATGTAGTAGCGGTATGCAAGGAAAATCCAATGGGAAGAAATCAAGACACTGTTTTCTAATCCACAGGAATTACTTATAATTGACCTGCAAGGTATTTTTTTCATGCTAAAGTCACATCAGAATCCAATAAGTATTGGTGAGAAGAAGCTGGCTTGTGTCTTAAAGCAAACTTCAGAAATTATTTTTTTGACTGTTTGCAATGGCTTCATGCCAGCCAACACTGACTGCTTCCTCAGTTGCTTATACTGGCTGATTAACTCACATGTGTACAGGTTGAGACCTGAGCTATATCATGTTTAAGTTTGGACACAGGACACAAAGCATGCATCCAGATTTTGAAGAAC
Source organism: Coloeus monedula (assembly GCF_965178545.1). Lineage (NCBI taxonomy): Eukaryota > Metazoa > Chordata > Aves > Passeriformes > Corvidae > Coloeus > Coloeus monedula. The sequence goes on from NC_138822.1 coordinate 68,953,011, forward strand.
CTTCAATGGGAGGAACTGTAAAGTTACAGACATTTATTCCTATTCATGAAAAGGTTAACTCCACAGAGGTAAATTTGATCATACAAGGTACTGTAAGCATTATAAACACGAAAAACTGTAGAGAGCACAGGTTCTTGTACAGATTCAATTAGTCAGACGGAAAATTCAAGTTTAAAAATAGTTTTTGTTTGCCTATGCCAGGAAACTATGTGCCAATATATTTTGAAAAATTGGCTTGCTAGTTCTCAGAAGTGGAGCCAATGGCACACACCATCTGCAATGCTGGGCACAACGCCCATGGCACTCTGATCTGTGACATAGCGGTTTGATGTCTGCCAGTTCATAATCAATGTGACTTTAAGAGTTACTTTAAGAGAACTTTGGAACCACGCACATTTTAATGTATATTTATTATTGTTATGCAGCACAGGTCATACCACAGGAACCCTATGGGTCTGTGCTGATAACCTTTTCCTCTGACCAACTATTTTTGTTTTGTTTTCTATCTTTCACTTAACTCTTAAGAGATACAATCTCATGACAATGTAATTACTTCTAAGAATCTTCAATAAGGAACCATGTCAAAAGCTGCTTGGGCATTAAAAGAAATAGATTTTCAGCTATGAAAATGGCCCATGTTCCTTTTACACCTCAATTTTTGACATATGACATTAAAATTATGTGTTTAACTCATCAGAATTAATGCGCCTCCCCTTTTCCTGTCTTGACATATTTCTACTTTTAGAAGATTCGTGTATTTTTTAGTTTGAAACCTCTCCTTCCCTTTCCTTTAAATAAATCATTTCTCATGTTCTTTTAAATACTTTCTGGTGGATAATAGAACCTTCTTAGAAAATTAATTTGAGTATCCAATAGGGTATATTTAAATTTTTTTAAAAATGTAATCTGGAAACATTTCAGACCTTCTGATTATTATTTTTCATTACTTTTGGGCAAATTTTCTATTTGCTTACAGAAGTGATAGAAATGAAGTGAAATAATTTCTCTTGTGTAGTGTTTGGCTGAGTAGTCTATATATACTTCAAATTCTCTCTATATATTTCAACTTCTATCTATGTACTTCAACTATGCTTGTTATTGATATGTGGTGAAGGATTGCCCTGATGAGGACTTTTTGGGTCATTGTATGCTCAAGCCAGAGCTTTTTATTGCCGGTCCTGCTTGAGAAGAAGTTCACCTCCCTAACCTGTGAAGCCATGGCTTCATTGATCTTTGGGGCTTTCTCTGACTGTGAGTGTGGAGGGCAGGTTGGCAGCAATCTCTGTGCATGGTTTCTACTTCCAGAACATGATACAAATGTGATGATGTTCTTTGGAAATTTTTCCTTTCTATCTGCTTGCAGTAGAAGAGCAGACACCATTCAGACCTGCATTTATTCATTATGAGTTATTTACAACTTCTTTGTGCCATTTACAGAGTCCAACTGTGTAACAGTAGTGGCATAGAGCAAACTGGGGTCACAGCATGGGGCACATGTGGTTTTGAGGAATATATTGACTATAAGGATTGCAAGGGGACCTTGTAAGTATACAGAACCCGGATAACAAACCCTGGTACACTCTCTGGAGTGCTTTGCCAATCACTCAGAAAGACAGCAGTATCTTGACAGAGTAGAAAGCCAGGAAATTAAAACCTGGGGTCAGCTTTGGGGTTCTGGGAGTAATTGGTCTGCACAGTGTATGCCCAAAACAGACAAATGACATTTAAGAGTGTTTTTACTGAGCTCAGCAGCCATAATTGAAGATCATGTTCAAAACATTTAAAAAATCCAAACTTGTATCCCATTCATTGTAAAATCATAATTTTGAAGAAGTCTCAACATGGCCCTGACAAAAGTTATGAAAATCTGTCTGTTGAAGAATTTCTAGATATTGAACCTCAAGAGAAAGCCTGATTTTCTATCAGGTGCATGAGTAATCTGGAAATCAGTATGAGCTGGAAGTTTTGAACTCTTGAAAAAACAGTGCCTTCAGCTTTTTAAAATGCAAATTTAAGCAAGGAAAAGTGTATCCTTCAAAAAACAGACATATGAACAATGCACTTAATTTTTCTTCGAGACACTGCAGAAATGCAGAACCTATCCTAAATCTCTTCTGGAGATTGAGTTGCCATTCATGTTAGCATCAGTGTGAAGTCTGAGATGTTTTACCCTCAGGCAATGGAAGAAAAAGTTCAGGTTGGGTTTTGCCTACAATCCTTTAAATTTCACAGAGGGACATGGCATGACTTATTTCCAGTAGGTACAGAAAACCCCTGGTAGCAGAACTTATTCACTTTATAGAAGCAAGAAGTGAGTGGCTCTGACTATACAGGTAACATGGAGCTACAGAGCTGAGAAAATCCTTTGGATGAGTGTTGGTGAGTGGGGAAGCCTCCAAAAACCACCACAGCAACCACAGTTCATCTGAACTCTTCCACAGAAACCTTAGCTTCTCCCTTTCCTAGCACCACCCCTCCTCTTTGTTTTCCTTTTTAACACCCTGTTTTATTTTGTTAATCCGGGCTTTCCTTTTGTTGTGGTGCTTGAAGCCCTGGCAGAGCACACCTTTAATTTGCTCTTGCACTCTGCTGTGCTCAGTCAGTTGTCATACAGAGTTGTGAAATCAGCAGCTTTCATGGTATGTATCTGAAAAACAGGCCAAGAGCAGTGAAACCACAACAGTGAGCGCTTAAAAAAATAATAGCATTTCCTTAAAGCTTCCAAAACGTTCTTAATTTTCCTTTACCATTTCAGATGCTTATATTCTTCATGGGGAAAAAAAGGGCAAACAGCCAAAACCAACCAAGCCTTTACTCAAAGAAGTACTTTGTTGAAGTTTCTGCAGCAAAAAATACAAGTGCCCCATGCTCATCTTCTTCTTCAACCCTGCCCCAGGACTGCTCTTCCAAATTGTGCTCACACAGCTGCACTGTGACCTTGTCCACTTCCCTAAGCTGATAGCCTCAGAGTTGGTTTTGGCTAAACTATATTTAACCTGGCTTAGCCCCAGTTCAGTTCATTGCTTTAGCTCATTACATGGAAATGGACATCCACGGATGAGCCATACTGCTCAATCCTCTGTTTTCAATAGACAAATCTTCATAAAACCACAACCTCGGCATCAGATTTAATTGTGTCAAAGAGTGTAATTTGAAGTGACATTGGTGTACTAGACTGCTAATCAACCTAAAGCACTAATCAGTTAATGTGGAGGAATCTACCTGACTATAATCTATTAGTAACAGGCATTTTCTGTGTATTGCCATGAGCCTGTAAAGCAGAAGGCTAGGAAGTAAGATTCTTTCCACCTCACAAGCAGAGAAACCTTCACAGTATCAAATCAGGAGAGATGCTGATCGGATAGATGATCGAAAGAGGCATACTGAAATGAATACATGATCTGCAGATAAAAAAAATTGCTCCCAAACATCCAAATGAATCAAATTTTGTATCTATTCATGCTAGACAGTTAAAGCAAAATTGCAATCTGTTTTAGATACTTTAACAATTTGCTATTCAAAAATTCTTGTAATAAGCTAGTGCAGAGAATGACCCAAACAGTTTAATCAAAAAGATATAATTCAAGGTACCTGATTAAGCTGCAGCAGTAAGATCCATTCTTCCTATTTGCTCTGCAAATAATACTGGAGTACCCGTGTTTTGCTATGCTGGATGTGTGGCTGACTGAGTTTAGCAGCAGTGTGAACAGAAGGGGGTGGTGTTACCTTAGCTTGTGCAAGACTCTGTACTTCCTAAGAATGGAACAAAAAAATTACCCCTAACTTTATTAGATCCACTGAAAGGATAAGATACCTAGAAAAAGAAACAAACTGACACTGCTTCCATTAAACGAGACTTCTAAAACATTTTCTTGCCATTCGATATGGCTTTCCACCCCTTTTACTCAGCATCAAGGGGCTAGCTGATTTTAAAAAGACACATGAAGTTCATAGAGATATTTGGATTACAGTTCTGCAGCATTACTACATAATGCTCAGTTTCCATGCTATTTTATTCTTGAAAGTCCATTATATATATTGCCAGACAATGGAGTCATAAGAGATGCCTAGTTAGAGATTCAGAAGTCTCTCTCTGTATGTACGGCTTGTTGGAGTCAGGTGGGAAATGAGAGAAGATGAGGCGATATCTCACAACAGTGGGAAGAGAATCACAGATGGGTACCCTGTGGTCATCGTAATGTCAAATAACACCTCTGCTCTAAGGAAAAGCTGCAGGAAGATTGTGATGAGCTGTGTCATCGAGACCAGGAAACTTACTGGGAGCTGCTGCACAGGAGGTCCAAACTAGAAAAATTCTTAGCTTTTGCTTGCTTGTGTGTGCTTGTATTTGTGCATAAGAGAGTGCAAAGCCTTCTTGTGATTCTCTGGCAAAGTTAACAGTTGGTCTTTGGGATGGGTTATGCAGTCAAAATGCCACAGTAAATCATTGACGTAACAGTGCTTACATAAGCAAAATTTATTACATAAATATACTCACAACCAGGTCTTAATAAAAGGGACAAGTGTATGGGATAAACACATTCTGGCACAAAACATTACTTAACTATCTCTGTCAGTTGACGAGAATACATTTAAGAATGATATAGCAAACAAAAAAATCCACTGTTATGTTAACAGCTTTTTAGAATCTGGCTAGAATTGTTAATGTAAGGATTACTTTAGGAGTTTATTCAAAAAATATGCTTTGCACCTGAGTATCTTGAAGTAGTGCATGAACAGATTTTCTTCCAAAAGCTTTCTCTGGGGAAGGAAAGGAACTTTCTGTACCCATCATTTCTCAGACAGCTTTACTTATATTTTTCTCCTGCACTGCTGATAATTTTGATTCACAAAAATGTCAAGCTTTTAAAAGGTTGTATTCCTTTCCCAAGGTGAAGCTAAGTGTTCCTAACATCATGCAAAGTAGGCTGAGGAGAAGAGAGAGTTTTGAAAACATGCATTTATGACTCTTTGAAGCTGTGATAACCACTTCGAGCTTTGGCAGTGTATCATCGATGACCTTTTCTGGTGAGCACTCATAATTGCAGAGATATTAATTAATTAAATTTTACTGAAATGTTTTGAAGATGTAAGATTTCAGATAATGTAAGTATGACATAAAATCTAATGAACTGTCTACTTATCTCCAGAAGAGTCTGCTTGGGGGAATATTTATGCACAGTAAAATATTGCAAACTGTAGAAGCCAGAGAAGCAGCATGAAAGCTTGGTGTAAGAAGGAAAAGACACAATCAGTAACATATTTGTCTAAAGTCATATTCTTCTATGCAAACCTGGCTTTCAAACATGTACTGGTCAATACATATATTGAATCTTTTCAGTATATGTACAATATACAGTATATATATTGAAAAAATTCAATACATGTATTGACTGATACATGTTACATACAGGACCATACATATATTGAATTTTTTCTAAGAGTGCTACATGTCGCCTGGAGTAGAGTCCATATTCTCAGAAAAAAGTGTTCTTAAAATGCTTGGTTTGCAAGCCCATCTGGTCTCATGTTGCACATCATAAAAATGTTAGGTTTCCTTGATGTTGCAGGTTAACATGGCAAAATGTTACTGAAATCACAGTATTGGATGAGATAATTACTTCAATTTTTCTTATTCCCAATTTAACAGTGAAATTAAGCACGTGCTTAATTTTAAGCACATGTGTAAATCTTATTGAAATCAGTAGGATTTAGGCACATATTTAAGTGCTTTTCTGAACTGGGGCCAGTAAAGAAATATGACTAATCTCATTAATAAAGGAAACAGGAGTTAGTCCAAGTTACTTAATCACAGTCTGTTTATGGGGAAAGAACTGTACTTTTTACATCTTCATTGTTTCACACTTTAAAAAATAAATACAAGCCAGAAAGGGAAATTCAACTTTCTATAATATGATGATGCTATAATTTGTGCAGTAACACCTTCACAATTGTTCTTTTGGTTGTTTGTGCTACTGACATTTCCCACCACCCAGCAAGCCTATGCTCAGGTTGGCAATCCATTTCAAAGTTAATCCTCACAGCTTTACAGCAATGATTGAAGCAACATGAGTTGAATGCTGGCTGAGGTTTTAGACCTCAGGGTTGGGTGTTTTTTTCCTCCTTGCATAATGTCTATGGAAGAATTAAAACAATTTTCTTAGATTTGCTATTCAAAACCGTCCAGCGACTCAGTCTGTGGTTTTTTCCCTGTGGATTGCAAAAGGCATATATAATCTTGGTACATCCTACCTAATCTGCAGGTGAGTAGTTGTGATTTGGCCATATAAATCAAGTAATGTGTTTTTTGAAAGACTACAGAAAAAAATACAGGGGAAATATTGTGAAATAATATGCATGTAGATTTTTGTTTGTTTGTTTGTTTGGCGGTTTTTTGTTTTTTTTTTTGTATTTCCCCCCCCCCCCCCTTATTTTGTTAAGGAAAAACCTGGTCTATATATAATAAAATAATATAGAAGTTCAAATATTTTAACATTTTACACAAAAACATGCACACTCACCAATTATTAGATTCATTTTATGGGTGAAAAAATTCCCACCAATAACATAAGGAAGCGGGAGAAAGCATCGAACAGCAAGGACAATCCCACAATTCCAAACAAGACAAGAAAAGGAAAATTTTAGCTACAAGGAAATAAGAATTTTAATGGAAAGACAGAAGCCACATATAAGACAGATATAAAACCAAGTTTCCTTTTAATCTCTTATTTTTGACCCCGTCTATAAATTCTGTCTGTTTTAAAGTTTACCAAGTAGGTCTACAGGAGCTGAAACTCAAAGCAATTCTGTGCTAGTTTCCAAATGGTCCTATATTAGTCTTACATTGCAAGACTAGTTAAGAACTGAAGACTGCTTGTTGTGATTATTCGGTTTTAGCATGACCCTCCACAGTTGTCTATATCCTATAGGTAAAAGAGAGATAATTAATACAATAAACTACCACAGAGATACTTTTTCCATCTATGGGGTTAATTAAAAATCTAATTTGTTCTGGGATGCTAGCTGCCCATTTAGTTTTACATCTTCCTGGGGTTGCTGTTACATGATGGGATGCTGGGTTGTAATTGAACATACCTTCTGCAGCTTTTATGTTTACTAGCCCTTCTAAGAGGAGTTGTAGAGAATGAAACACGACGTTATTAAGCAGGCTAACACAGTCTTTAGTAAACACCTGTTTCTCTGCTGTGGCTCGCATTTGTGATTTTGCCTGAATTAATTGCAGTGCTGCTCATGGCACAAAAATTAACTGGCTGCTAGCATTTCTGTGGCAAGCATCCAGTTTCAGAAACCTATAAGTTAGGTGTAAAATTTTCTCAGAACTGAAATGCTCAGATTTAGTTCTTCAAAACTTTGCCCTGCTTAAAAAAAATAGTCCAAAGCTTTGAGTTCTAGCTGATATTCAGTAAGTTAAATTTGATGTGTATTTCAATTGGGAAATAATTTACACTTTTTGTGCACTCTATGTATCTTTCCATAGCTGTCCACATAATTATTGGAGACAAGATAACCTGAAAATTCATATGCAGAAGTTAAATATGTGAAGAGCAACAGAGGAAGAACTATAATGAGCAGGAAGGCTTCAATGGCAGAAATCTGAAACTGGTGATGTCTAAACGGGAACAATTTTAAAATATGGTCATTTCTCTGACCATCTCAAAATTTAACACTGGGAATATTGCCATCAGTGCAACTGCACAGCAAAAGAGAAAGGGGTTAACAAGAAAGGCTTCAAAAAATACCTGTTGTCAGTCCTTAGGTGTCTGTCTATCCTATGATATGTCCTTTAGAGAAGGGAAGCTTGCTAGACAAGGAGATGAGCAGAATTTCTTACCTGCATGTTCGGTAACAATGTGTACAAAGATTGCCTGGGTCCAAATATTTTAGCAGAGTGTGGCAGTGTGTAGGGCACTGCAACACTTATTCCGGCAGAACACAGAAAAACTGATTAGAAAGTCTGGTGTGGTAACAGCACAAGCCTCTGCTCTAGATAGTTTTGCAGTGCAAATTGCAAAGCCTGTGAAGCTTTTCCTATATAAAGATTACTGGGTTAAGCAAATGCTTTAACTCCCTCATAGTGAGTGATTTATGTTTCAGAGCCTTCTGATGAGTATCAATTTTGACTTACAGATAGACTAAATGATCACAATGCCTTGTTTAACTGGGAAATCTTTCAACCCCCTGTTCTCATTCATGTCCAGATAGTAACCAAATAGCAACTGTCAACAGACAGTGAATTCATAACCTTCTACAGTGAGAGCAACCACCAAAGGAAGTGTTTTCTGGTGGCCATTTGTATTGTAAGTGAAAGTACATCATGAATTGAGAAAACAAGGGCAGATTGATTCAGCACACTGCACTGTAAATTCATCTAATTGCCACAAAAGACTGAGTGCACCAGGGGCATTGTGAGGATCCCCCTCACAAACCAGTCAATCACAGTAGCGGGTACCTCCCTGTAGGGGATAATGTGGAAGCTGTGAGATTGCTTCCAGAGATAAGATGGAGGTAAAAGAAAAAGAAATTAAAATCTGACTTTCCTGAAACTTTCTAATCAGAATTTAAAGAGAGAGGGGAAAGAAAGACTTACAATGTTATATAAAAATATCAGGAATATGATAGTTTCTGTTAGCTGTTGAACTGATTCCTGAGATGTGGATTAATTTAAATACTTCTACAGAAGTTCAAGAAGACAAACTGCTTGAAACAATGTGCTGTATTCTCAACTGATGATGCAGGACTCTGTGATAATCACTTAGCCTTCCCTTCTCTCTTGGCATACATGGCTACACATACTAAGTGGGAACTCATGGCTTCTGTTTTCAAACTACGTTCGTATCCATGAGTGATTTCAGTTTTTGCAGCCTTTATAGTCCAGATGGATGGTGGAGTATCATTTGGATTGGCCTTGATGAAAGCAATAAAAGAGTGCTTTTTCAGCAAAAGCTAACATGGGCTCTTGTTTCCTCTCAGTCTTCCTAACTTGGCACATCGGTCCTTCAGAGCCAAAAGCAGTGGTGCTGTCATGCAGTCTGCGGATTTGAAAATTATGCTACTAGCTCAGTTTTATTCTCTCTTTAAACAAATACCGTGTACACAGCTGAAACTTTGGAAGGCCAGTTGCCCACAGCTCTCTTGTGATTGATGGTTTGGTGTCTAATCTAAGTTTTTGACCTCAAGCTGCAGACTCTGTCTCAGTAGGGACTAGTTTTTGTCTTTTTCTTCTAACTAGTTATCCATTTTTATGTATGCAGTATCACTGCTTTTCTCATAATTAATTGGAGTTGAAAAATATATTCCAATATTAATAATTTTGCACATGCATCTTCATTGCACTCGTGCTACAGCTGTCACTTTTTAACACAGTTGTTCGGGCAACTGAATAGCCCTGTTCCAAAAGTCCTAAAGACAAGATGTGAATTTAAGTCACAAATGGAAAGAAAAGAGGGGATTAGTGACAAGAGATATAACGAGAGAAACAGGAGAAGATTAATGCCTCTTGTTTGTTCTTTTAAATGCTTTTTCTGTTATTGTTCCTTCGTATTTGAGCAAAGGAGGAAAATGGCAAAGGACTATGCAACAGAATTTTTCATGTAGTGATTGCACTCCTCTGTTCACCAGAAAAAACCCAAAGCAAACAAAACCACATATCTGCTTTTCCCGCAGAGTAAAAGAGTGAAAATTCTCAGAATCCACATTGATTCTTCTCACACTTACGTGATGATTGTTTCTGAAGAGACAGACTCTTCGAAAGGCATGTCAGAGTCCTCTACCAATACATGCAGATTAGATTTTGAAAGTGTTTATTTTGCCAGGATTTTGACCAGATTTTGGTTATATTCCTATCATCTGGATAATCTTACAGCCCATGAGCTCAGCACTCAGGGAAACAAGTAGGCACTGACTCATATTATTAGTTCATAAATTCCAAACATATACATATACACTGCTGTAGGTCACACGGTTGTCTTTCGGGGGCATGCCTGTTTTGTTATAAGCCTGAAGGGGAATAATACACAATACCATGTCACATTTCTTCCATCTTCCATAATGCAGAGCTAGAACTAGTCCTCCTGTTCCTCTTAATGCAAAGGAAGCATCCAGCTTCCTCACATTTCCCACCAAAGGAGTGAGAGGACTGTGAGGGATTTGGCCTTAGAGATTCACCCAACTGTTAATGAGCACATCTAAATTCTTAAACTACCAAGGTAAGAGTATTTCCCCTCCACACAGTAAGGGAATAAGTCCTCCCACTCCCATGAAGTAGACACAGAATCAATCAAATCTATAGAAATTCCAGGAAATCAGTATTTCTTTCGAATCTATTTTCATACTCTGAAAAATCCCAGACAGCAATTTTACATCATATTTGGGATCAATTTCCCAAGATAATGATGTCTTTTTACCACAATTTCTTCTCTATTTGACACATGAAGACTATTTTTGATCCAAGAATGTGTTCTAAAATGTTTACATTTCAAAGTAAATATTATTAATAAAGCTTCCTTTGATCTAGAATTATTAATTTCTAGTTGTTACCTGTTCATTGCATGATTCTGTCACCCGAGAAATTTCATCCCATTGTTTTACTCTTAGGTGGCAGATATAAAACACAACAAGTACCTCAGATCCTAACACTTCCAGAATGGTAGAAGTACCGGTATCAATTATCACACCTGTAATGAGTATGAAAAAATGGCAAGAAATTTGGCATGACCTATACTTGAACTTTCACAAGTGAAATGTACATGCAGATTCATACAAATACTTTTATATCTAATCAATGGCAGTGAGAGGCAATATTATTACTGAAGGGTTTTTTTTCCACAACCTTTTTTGAAAGCTGTTGCACTTCTAGTGAACAAGAGTGGAGGTCTATTCTCCTTGCACCCTGTCTGACTGTTGAATGTAACTTGGAATATGATAGAACTTATTTTACATCAAGGTGCTTTTAAGTAGAGTGCCCTTGACAAAGTCAGAAATGATGCTGGAAGTAGCAGCTGTGCTTTTGCTCTCTAGCCTCAGCCTGCATTTCAGACTGAATCTCAAGAAAATCAGAGCCATGCAATATTACAGCAATGCTGTTACCTTCCATGGTGTGTAGAAATTTTAGGGACATAATGACCATATGGACAGTCTTTGACCAAGCACTGTACAGCAATGGAAGTGAAGCAATGTTTGTTTTGATCTGGGAAGTATCCATTGACAGACTGCAGACAGTTCAGATAGTAACTCAGAAGTTATCAACACAAATGAAAGGAAATCATAGAAGGAGGAAGAAGCTAATATTTCATCTTCAAAAAATGATAAACTTTCCCATGTGAAAAAGATATTTATTCAGTTAATGAATAATTAGGATATTCAAAACAATGATGTTTTGTTAGGCAGTTAAGATCACTATCAGCAGTTGTGTTAAGCTGACTTCCCATTTAGATCACTGTCATGAGGAGAGCAACAGAGGTCCAATAAATTATTTTCTGCCAACCCATGTAACACATCTGTTGGAAATATGAGAAGGGACAAAACACATCATGGCAAGAGTATTTGTGAAGTCTAGCTTTTTTAGCTATTGGAACTTATTTAATTAAAACACATATTGAACAAAAGAAGTCACAGTGTGACTGTCACTGAGAAAGTGTGCAAGCTGGCATGCTCTGAGTACTATTATTCATTTTCTCAAAAAATCTCTGACACAGGCATCCACTTTAGACTGAATACATACAACTGCATTTTTACTTTTCCAAGATAAATATCTATTCATGCTTCTATTTGTATAGAACAAATATATTTATATGTTTTGATTTATGCAAAAATGTGCCTGGATATGGAAGGAGAATTCAAAATGGCAGAATTGTACAGTATCTGTGGTATAAGGAAAGACCACAGCTAATAATGGAAATATAATTTTTCAGAGAGTTTAAATGTCCAGGGTTTGACTCTAAGCAATTTAAATGTAACATCATACTACAGTGAAACCCAGCCACTTGTGGACCTGCTGCTTTGTCTGACTTCAACCAAAAATCAGGAATGGAAATGTCTCCTAGAAAAAGGGACATGTTCAACCATTTCCAAGAGCCTTGTACTGTCTTTAGCCAGCAGTGGTGAGAACTGTGGGGAGTGAAGAGGAGGGCAAAGGAGATCTGCATCCACACTGAAAATTTAGATAGTGAAGCAAATCACAGGGAGCAGCAAAAAGGGCTAGAGGTAAATGTGAAGCATTTGCCTGAAGCTCGGAAATATGGTTGAACATCTGGTAGCAGCAATGTCATCAAAAGCAGGGAGGCACATGTTGAGTTATTTCACTGAACCAGGGAAGGAAAATTCTGCTGAAGAATATACCTCAAGAAATTTTTTTTGGTCTTAAGTTTTTTTCAGTCACAAGAATGTGATAATTTTCCTGGACAGATATACATATGTTAGGAAAAAAATCCCACGTTAACAAGTCTGGGTTATTCTTTTTCATCACTACAACCCTTCAGCGTAAGACTAATAGATATTTAAACAAGAGTTTAGTGTTTATTTTTTTCATTGTCTTTAGATTGATCTGAATGTGTCAGAAGTATGAGCTACCTTTCATTCAACTTTTTAAATTTTGGTAACCAAGATGTGCATCTTAAAATTATATTATCCTCCTCCAGCAGTTAAGAGGTTGATCTGTTAAAACTGTTAATAATGCCCATATGCGTGATGACTTGTGTAAATGAATAGTGTTGCGACACCATTTTGTGAAATCCAAATCATGAGTAAGGTCATCTGGATAATCCTTGAGAATAACAGCTTTAAAGAGAGCAGTTAGTTTGTAATAAAATGCCCATTATCAGCTTCCACGCACTGGGTAACCTGCTTTTACCCTCCAGCTCACTGGTCTGCCATGCTGAGATGTCTTAGAGGTAGTGCTTCTGGAAATGACACATCAGAACCTGTGAATCTGCCTAGCCAGTGCTGAAATACCATTTCTGGATCTGGGCCCCTGAAGCAGCCACACCCAGGCACAGCAATCCACATGGCCGTAGCTCAGCCCTGGTTTGAGAAGGCAGCTGATGGCAGGGATGGGAGAAGATCTTATGCCTGTAGGTTAACAGAGATACAGAAAAATTCCCATGTCCCAAAGGATTCATTTGCTTAAAACAGCAATTTTGATCTTTTGCCATGACATGACAATTGGTAACTTTGTGTCTGCCTGAAGTTTGTGCATATTCCTTGAGCATGGCCTCTGTTGGAAGGAGGATACTCATTATTATCAGGCATTTCTCTGGCACTCAGCTCCTTCATATGTATCCAGTTCAGTGTTTCATGGTTCTGGGCCACCAAATTTTCATTGGTATCATTCGTAGTCCTGCATTTGAAAAATGAAGCTTCTGTGATCATGATGTGTGCCTATCTTACTGTCCTCATTTTTCAAGCTTGAGCAACTTTGGCAGTTGAATATGGATTTTAAAAATAAAAAAGTTCATGCAAGTCTGCCTATACAAGACAGTAGGCAGAGGAGTACCAACATAAACTATCCAAGGCCTTCTTATCAACTCCTGTCTGTGGACAGAAGAGAATACCCTAATTAGAGGAAAACCCAGAATCAGAACCTTTGATGAAACACAAGAGAAAAATCTCAGAAAATGGAGCATTGCTAGCCAGGGTTCATGGAATTATTTGTTTAACAAATTGTGATTGTGATAAACCTGAAAAAGTTTACTATGAAAAACTTCCTATTTTTTTCTGTGCCCATATGACGGACTGTGCACATTCATGATTCACAAGGATGAATGGATCACATGATGCATCCAATATAATTTACTACAGTCTTTTGGGCTTACAAAAGTTATTTAAACTTCTTGACAGAGAGAAGCATCACCTACAATTTTAGATTTCGAGGAAATACTTGGCTTGGTTTTGAATGTATATTTAAATTTTCTATCATGAATTAAAATTTTGAAAATGTAATTCAAGTTGATGGGTTAACCTCTAGTCTCTGCTACAGTTCTGGGGCTGTCTCTGTAGGGAACCAACTGCTGAATTATATGTGAGAGCCCTGCAACACAGAAGGAGCTTACTGGGATTTTTCAAAAAGGATGGTGACCATTACATTCTTTTTGAAAGTGTTTTAAGAAAAAAATCATGATGGAGTCTTAGAGATGTAAATGGCCTCTAAAAGTAATTGGGTTATACCTCATGTCCTAAGAAAATCCACTATGATGGGGACTAAAACTACGGTTAGGATATATTAACAAAATAGAAAAATGGTAATAAAATGTTAAGTATCGTCATCCATTATTAAAAGATTTTTCCTAGAAACATGCTCATGTTTCAGGGTGGTGTTATTTCAAGGGAATAAATACTGTCTAATAAAATTCAATGTACTAATATGTAATTTAAAGTTCACTGTTTTACTTGCTCAATTCACCTTTTCCTTCTTGTCCCAGTTTTTGGTGCAAACAGACAGTGAAATCACTTATTTTTCACTTTTCAAATACAAGAAAATATATTCAGGTCCAGTAAATGCTTCCTGATTTGGTAAAGGAGCAAAAATTACAGGACTGAAAACCACACTGAAAACATAATACAATTTTGAAATCCAGTGTGTGAATTTGGAAAGAAAAGTCTTTGGAAGATAAAACATTTAACAGAAATGGGCACTTTAAATAATTAAGTAAAAGCAAAACTGGAATTAAACCAGGGCATTACAAAATTATATTATGTCACATGTTTACATCAACCTATGCATTTTTTTACAATCTATCTAAATACAACAGTATCTATAAACCAAAAATTAGTTCTATTTCAACCCAGGCACTGCCACACACAGACATCCAGTGAGTCTGTGTACGCTAGTGCTGATATCCACAAATCTATGCCATTTGAAATAAATTGCACCTTAAATTTGAAGGCAATTTTAGGTAGTTTGGTGTGCTGTATGGATCCCATTTTTGATATTTAGCAAGCCTGAGATCTTTCTAACTTCTGAAGTCTGCATGTCTACAAACTAGTATGGATGTGTTTGTGTTTATTACCTTTTCGCATGCATGCCTTGAAATGACTAAATTACAGGTATTTTACATGTGTTTTGTGGTACAAGACAGATACCGTCTGTTAGTATAATTTATCCTGAAATACCCTGTTTTACAAAATTGCAGAAAAGCACAGCAATTTGCTCTTTTTTTTCTTTTCTTTTTTTTTTTTAATTTCTAAGACTATGGCAGAATCTTCAAAGCCCAGAAGATGCCTTCTAGCTAAGAATTTAGCCATGTAATAAACAATTTTCATCAAAGCACTAGGTTTGTGGAAATACGAGTACAATTGTGGAATCCAAATTTTGATAATGTTCTGTACTTATTAGCTATTTTGTCTTTTGTATTTTGACCTAATTCAGCCAGCAAACACATCAACCCTTATGTGAGATTAGATACACACACATACACATACTCCAGCCCAGATCAGATTAGCTGCAATCAAGGTAATTATGTTGAACAAAATTGTTCATCTGTGCTTTGCAGCTGCCATTTGGATCTAGTGTTTGATTCCAAGTGACTGAGTTGTACATATGTTCCTCCTTAATCCTGCATAACTTAGATTTTATTTTAATACATAATCATCTCTTTAAAACTCAAGACTGAGATTACAAAACATTTAGTCTTGCAAATAAATTCTTACTTTCTTTTAATGTTTTTCCTTGGTGTAATCCAAAAATCTTTTATGGATATTATCTGGAATAGAGCTTCCCAAAAACTGAAGCGGTCATCTAGACTGCCTTTTCTCCTCCACCTCTGCCAGTTATCAGAAGCTACTTCCTTAGTCAATTTTCGTGTTCCTCCAGCAGCTAAAATTAGACCATGAACGTACTCAGAGCAATAAAGACCGCACAGTAGCCAAGCAGATGCCCTTCCTATCTTTTTCTTCTACTCTCTTACAGTTTAGACATAAGAAGGCAGCATGAATTCTCATAAGCTCCAGTAGTTGTGTTTGAAGACAAAGAAGTTATAAACCTGTAACAGTCCTTCCCCCAAAACACCAAGAGCTCCAGAGAACTTTGGTTCACAATCATTGGTAGAGCTGTCACCCAGTTTTAGAGATATTTAAAGGGTTCAGGCTTATGGCTGTGGTTATACCACAGTTCATAAGAGTAAATTTTGATCATGGTGACATCTGAGTTCTGGCAGCTCCTACACTTTATCATATTAAAGTGAGGTTTCTATCAATCCAGAAGAGCAACAGTCTGGAAGACAAGAAATAGAAATATAGAAATGCTAATTTTGCATAGGATTTTACCTCCTAATGCCTTCTTTGAGAATAATAATAATAATAATAATAATAATAATAATAATATTCCTACAGCTTGAATTCAGAAGCATTTACTCTTTCATATTCTGTAAAATTAGTTTCCTATTTTCATAAAATAAAAAGTTGCATTATGTTAGTGGACAGAGGACTTTTTCTGTTGTATCAGAAAGATGAAGCCCTTCACCTGCTCCCTCATGAGAAAAACAAGTTTCTAAATAAAATGGCCTGGTATTTGTGAGCTATTTGCCATTATTAAAAGTAAAACAAAGGATGGGAAATAAAATTAGCGTTTGGTATATAGAACACATATTGACACTGAACTCAATGATCACGTTTCTAGGTACAACAGATAAAACTGGATTTAAAAAGAGATTTTTTTTTTTCCAAACTTTTGAGGTTCATCATTTGTTTTTGAGGTTCACCACTATTTGTACAAAACTGAAAATAATTTTACGCTGTTATTTATGGTAGTTACTAAGAAGGAAGAAAATATTATCTTCAAAATATCTGAATTTGAACTCCAGATTCTATTTATAGAAAGAACCCAATTTACACAAACACTATCTTGTAAGTATTGTAAAGATCTTTGCAAAAGGAAGAAGAAACAAAAAGATTAGGAAGCGTTAAATGAGAAGCTGGTTGTTAAGCCTATTTTCTACAAGCTTCTGTCCTTGTGTAAATCAAAGGGGCTGTAACTTTTGGAGTAATCTCTAACAAATATAGGGGGGATTTGCCTAGCTCTGCTTTTCCTTTGAAAATACTACAGTTTCTGTTTTTCCCTTGTGGAAATGACCTATGAATAAATTCACAGGAGCATATGACATAGTATAGAGTTTTCTCCTCTACGTCTGCTTTATGAGTAATTATAACCATACCTAGGAACTCTCCATCCCAGAATTCTTGTTCTATTGCCCCAGTACTGGAATTTCTTGCCCACAACTCTACAAAAAGCAGTAAGTCTATATATATATGCATCTCTCCCTCTGTCTCCACATATATACACATATAGGTTTATATATATATCTGTATGAGTGTGTCTGTGTAGTGTATATAGATATACATGTATAAGTAGCAATAGTTTGTACAGTTGACTGTCCATTTACTACCCAACTACCACATTACATATATATCTTTTTATCTCTTTTCTTAAAGTGGTTTGGTGTGGAAGGAAAGCTGGACTAGTTTTGCATTATTAATCCATTCACAGTAGACTTGTTTATACAGCATTTTCCTGTGCTTGGGTTCTCTCTGCTTGTTTTAAATGAAGCTAGTCAGAGTAGCTGCACAATCTCTGCATTTTTACTAGGGTTTTTTTGTGCTTTTTATTGACTTGTTAGACAGTGGGCCTTGATCTCATTAATGGAAGTAGGTTATTCTTGGTTGCCCTGTAAAGATTGTTGCTGATATATTGAAAATAGACTTTTTATTTTTGAACTAGACTCAATACCAGTGAAGGTGCCATGTTTGACATGACCTTACACAAACCTATTCTTGGGCACGGATACTAAGTAGCACAGTACCCAAAACAGATTGTTTCCTAAGACTTTTGGGAAGCCTTTGGAGAGCAGACATTCAAGTAGTGTAACAGTGTCTCATTTAAAATCAGTACAAGCTTTCCCACAATACACAGAATGACTGAGATCTGTGTGGAATTACCAATGGTTTATTATGCAACTTTGGATAAGTCCCAATATCCTCCACCTGTTTTCCTATCTGTTCTCTTTAAATTATTATTAGAACTAGCCAGGAAATTTAACATGGTTTCTAAGAAAATTTTGGATCATTTTAGAAGATCTTGGTTTGAGAAGAATAAATTAAATTCAAAATTTCTTTAATTATTATAAATTTCTGAACAAAATTCCTCTGTGGATTTTTCTACATGATGCAATGGAGAGAACCCTGCAAAAGTAAGTGCTAATTTTCTATCAAGAAATAAGCAAGTGGTTATACAATCAAGGTGATATCTCATGAATTTAAATATACAATTTAATGACATGAAATAATGTATTCAAATATTTCTGCAGTTCTAGAAGTTTGTTTACTATCTAAATAGACAAAGGCAAGGTCTGTATGATATTGAATGAATCTTACAAAAGACTTATAATTAAATAAGAATACAAAAATGGTGAACAGTTTTATGTATATGAGGCTTCAGTAGAGGATAAAATAGTCTGGGCCTAAGTCCTCTTCCCATCATCTCAGCGAGTTAAGTATGTAGCAGCAGGAAATTTAAAACCTTTCTCAGACTGGAAATGTTTAGAAAATAAATACAAAGAGCCATCTTTGCAACTACAAATTATATGCATTTTGCCAAGTTTCCTTCAGGATTTGATAACTCTTACTGTAGCTGTCCCTGTAAATATGACAATAAATTTTTAAATCTCCAGAGAACTGGCAAATACAGGCAGATGCACTTAACTGCTGGTAAGCAACAAAAGTCAGCATGCAGGAAACTGTGGCACTAATGTAGCTCTTGATTAATCTCTAATTACACTTTTGTCATCTTAGCAGGGAGACAAAACTATAGCAGTTCCTAAATAGGCAGGCAGCATTTTGGCACCTAGCAACCAGCAGTTCTTTCATATTAGCTGCAGTGGACTCTGTGCTGTTACATGGAAGGTTGTTATGGATCACTGCTCTATTATTTATAGAGCAGCATTTACAGAGGCCTTCACAACAGTATATAAATTAGCAGCTTAACAGGCCATTGCTAACTAAAAACATGGCATGAGCTGAAGCATCAAGTATGAAATTAAAATGTGACTTGGAGATAATAATGTTTGCAACACACATAGAAAGGAATGTCGATTTATTTTCCTGTTAACCATTTCACCGGCCGATTACAGTACAGTCTTTAAGAATTTTTGCGTGGATGTGTGTGCCTGTCTCCCTCATTTCTCACATGCACAGAATGAATATGTATGTGAATATATAGACATACATATTGATACCTAATAAATATTTTACTATATTTTCTCACTGGGTATTTTTAAAGATTAGTGTAAAAGCTTGCCTATTTTTTTGCAGTAGGCTAATATAGCACAGAGGTAGATGAACAAGGAGAACAGTGCTAAAAGGGATCTCTCCACTAATTGGACCGCAGACTGCAACAACAGTACAAGTGTCTTCACAGAAGGGCCTTGTTAGCTATCAATCAGGCAAATAACAGTAACTTTCTTCCATCTTCTGTTCTTTGGTAACCTGTCAGTGAGAAGACCAATGAGAAACCTCACACCTATACTTAGTGTCATTCAGAATGATTAAATTCACAAGACATCAAACACTGTAAATGACTGCTGGCTAGCTGCAGTTTATTAATCAGCTAAAGAAAGATATGAATTTATGTTTATATACTAGGGATTCTGGAATAAGAGAATAGAATTATTAACCATGGGAAAATATGAGCGGAGGAACTCTAAGAACATACAGCTGTCGTTTGCAGTCCTGCCTTAATTAACACAATGCTTGGCAATGAAAGATCTGATCTAAACCATGGTGGTTTCTAATGCTTCTGCTGGACTGGATGCCATGTTGCTTTCCCCTTCTCAAACATATCATCAGAGAAAGAGTAGGACTACTGTAGAGTAGGAGAGAGCTTGCAGCCTGGGCAGCCATAGCAGATGATGGAAGGGGAGGAACCCAGCTGCATTCACTCCCTGTGTTCACGCAGATAGCTGGTGACAGAGTCAGAAAAGGGAGGCTGCACTGGGCACTTCCATCCACAGAAATCAATAGCAAAATTACTCTTATCTCAACAGAGGAGGAAATTGTCTTCAGTTTTGTATCAAAGAACCCACTCCTAGATGTGCTTTACTGACTCACCTTCCTTGACTATGCTCTTAGTTACTGGATATTTCCAGAGATTTTTTTTAAAGGGCTTAGAAGTTAAATGTGATATAATTTGCTTTATTTAGGTAATGGTAGTTTATTTTCAGTTGCTAACTCAGCTTATTTCCTTCTCAAGCTAATACATGATATGCTCTTTCCAAGTAGAGATTATCCAGCAATGTGTTTTGTGATTATAATCCAAAGGTCCAGTGAAGCATCACATAGCATTCTCATGGTATAAATAAAATTAATTACTGAAAATTCGACCTCAAATTGTTCAGAATGCCTCAAATTACTGTAAAACAGAGTTTCCCCAGCTGACTGGTCTGTCTATAATCATCATCACAGAACTGAAAATCATGGGCTTAGTCCAAGCAGGTAACTCAATGCCTCTAACAAAATGTTTTCTGCTTTAAGCTGAAACAAAAAACCAAATGAATAAAACCAAACAAAACAACTCAAAAGAGAGCAGATCATTCGCTTTCTCCTGGCCAACTTTGTGAAAGGTGCTGGCAGTGCTGGCTCCTCCACCAGAGACATTCAAAGCTGTAGCTCTGTGCCCTGTGTGAGATGGCAGAACCTTACGTGGGACTTTACGCAGAACACAAGTCACAGTATATACACAGTATATGTTTGGGCTAATTAAACGCAGAAGAGAAACTTAGAAACCCAAGTAGGTCACTTCTGAGAGATATTTTCATTGCTTTCTCCTAGATTTTCATGAAAGTATAACACAGTATTTTATTATGGGGTGGTTTTTTTGTTGTTTTGCATTTTTGTTTGGTTTTTTGTACACAAATACCAGGTGAATTAGACAAAGCAGGAGCATAAGGCTGATGAAAATAATTTCTTACCAAATCTCCTAGCTATTGAAAAAGAGCAGTAATCATCAAGCTATTGTCATCATAATGCTACAAGATTACTTAATTAGCTAGTTGATTTCTATGATGATGCTCAAAGAGATGGGGTCTGAGATGCGTTTGAGACAGGAATTATGAATTGATATGGCACCAAGAGGCTAATCAGTTGTTCCTACCACATTGTTACCATGTTGGCTACCAATGTCTCAACAGGAGAAACAAAGCTGTTAAGTGTAGGTCCTGCAGCTGGATCTCTGTGGCATCACATTTGCAAGTTGAGCCAAACCCCATGAAGAGTGATCAGCTTAGACACAAATTTCCCCCACCCAGCTTTTGTCTGACTGTGGCACTTGTTTTATGCTGTTATTAACTGTAGTCCTGGTAAGGAAATTACTTTCATCAGTGGATATATAATCCCACAGACTGTGAGTTTTTAACTTCATTTTTTAACCTCAAGTCACAAAACTGAGCATCTGCACTAAGGAAAGTTCCTATGCAAATATGCCTTGGAGTTCAAAGAACTATAATATGCAACTAGAACAAGAAAAGCAAAAGAAAAATATTGAATGCCACAAACTCACAGTAATTTTTCTTACTACATGATTTTGAGCTGCACATAATTAAGCTTCTTAATACATTTTAAGAATTCACTTCCATATCTTAATATGTTTGATTTTTTTAAAGTACTATTTTCACCCAGAACAATCTACAATTTCACATGCTCATTTTGGAAAAAAGAACAAAAAAAAAAGCCTCAGAAAAACTCTCAACTGTCATCCATACATATTTCTAATATCGTATCTTCAATCTAAACTCCATGTTAATTTACCCATAAATTGAGTAAGTGACTTAATTTCTTTTATGCTGTTGGAGTGTAAGACATATTCAGTGGCTGTTTTAACAAAAGTGAGATGTATTTTTTGCACTCAACATAGAAAAAAAATAGAAAAATATTTGCAGTTAAAAAACTACCTCAAAGGAAAGATGGTAAAGACATCACAAATGAAATTAAAAAGATACACTGTTGATTACCTCTGATGATACAGTTTCAAGCCATTTTTTTCGAGATGACACCTTGGTTTTAATGAATCACTTTTGAGGGATATTTTTCAATGAAATGTCTCTCTCTGGTGAGTAATTTAGAATAAATAAATCCATACTTGTATCAATACAAAAAATAAAGTCCCTTTATTAGCCTCCTCGATTTATTAGACATGGGTATTTAAGGATTAGAAAGAACTTCTGACACTAAGGTTTAGGGTCATTAAACAGGTCACTGGAGACTTCAACAGTAAATCTGTGCATGACAGCTTCAGCTGATGACTTCAATCAGGAAATTTGTTTACCAATCATTATAAATTTAATTTCATACTATATATGTACTCAGAGAATCTATATCATACATAAAATAATCTTCAGACTCTGCTCTATTTTTTGTTAGCCTTCAATGAATAGTTCATAACAGTATCTCTCCCTGCATTTTAAATTCTAGAAATGAAGTCCATCCTTTTGTTAAAAAAGCAAAAAAGACACGTGGAAAAGCTTGTCTCTGTGAATTCACCTTAAATTTTGAAAATATCAACCCTATGAATCTGTGACATGACACAATTGAAAAGTGTAATATTGTCTGAAATGGAAGCTAATCCTGTATCTTCAGAAAATCACAAATTGTGTTTCTGTGGGGTTGTTTAACCACGCTAATGATATGAATTTATGAATTAGGAATATATGAATAAGTTAGGAATATATGAAATATATATACTGATGAAAAATAATTGTGCTGATATTTCTCATTTATAGGAAATATAAACAGGTAGGAAAAGAGCAGCGCTTTCTTTTTTTTTTTAAATTTCTGTTCTGTAATTATTAGGTAGATCTATCGCGACATCTCAACATTTCAAATAAGAAAAATTATATACTGGGCCTTAGATATTGGAACTTGAAAATTACAGGTAATTAAATGTATATGTGTCTGCATGCATGTGCACATTCAAAATTTGATGTAATTGGTTTTGTATTTTCATTTGCTAAAAGCATTTTCTGCTTTCTGTAAGTACCACTTTAAAACTTGTATTTTCTACTTCTACAACATTTATAAGAGAATTCTCTGGATACAAATTTTCATCATAACTAAAATATTTTGTTATACCAGTTTGTTTATTTCTCTGAATATATGTGAGTATATATATGAATTGTACACAACTTAAGAATGCATTCATCTTATGTTCATGTTGTTGACAGAACTAGTTCTACTTGCAATTTCCCTTTAAAAGAAAAGAAAGATTACCTTTGGAGGTGAGACTGGAAAAAATTCGAGGACTTTTTATTTTGAAAGCTTCATGTAGCACAATATCTGACAGAAGTAACAATAAATTTTAACCAACAATTTATGTATTTTAGAGCTCTGTGTAAAGGATTTTACATGGAAATTGGGGAATTCTACTATACACAATAAGCTGTAGTGAAAATACTAGCAAAAAATCATGGTGTTAGTAAGCACAAGTGGAAGAGTAAGCACGTATTGAAAAATTTTCACTAAAGGTAGAGTTTATAGAGTTTAGAATAACTTTTAAGCCATTTTTTCTTTGAAATCTCATGTATATCTAGGCCCGTTAATGTTTCAATAAAAAAGGCTTTAAAATACATTATGAAGTTCTGTATTTTTAGAATAAGAGTCCTGGAGACCCTAAGATTCAAAATGATATCTTATTAAATAGCTAGTTAACAAATATGAACCATAAATCAGACAATCCAACTATGGAAGTTTTTGCCATAGTGTGAAACGGGATTTTCCTGCACTGTAAAGTGAACACATAAATTAAAAGAAAATGTTACATAAGACTGTCAGTAGGAGTATTTTTTTGTGTTTTTGATTTGGTAACACAAGGAAAAATGGAAACTATTCCATTATATTTGCATTCATTTACATAATAAAACAAATTTGACTTTTTCTCCATAGAGAGCACATACAGTTTCCTATGCTGGTAATTTTTCTCTGTTAAATTTTACTCACTTGCCATTTCAACACATAATACACAGAAAAATTAAACTATATATAACGGCAGAGGAAATGTGTACATGCTTAAAAAAAAAAAAAGGCGAAATAATTCTTAGAAAGAAGAATTTATGCATCTGTCCTCACCTACACATGGCATATTCTAGTTTACTATTGGTTTTAAGAAGGTTGGAAATTCTCAAAGTCATAAAGTGCAACAGATACTTCACGTGTTGAAAGCAAAAGGAATTCTCTCCATGCTTTTAGGACTGTTTTTAGACTCATTCTGGTTTTTGAATGCACTGGAAATGGCATTCAAATTGTCCAATCAGTGGACAATTGTTATGTTTTTCTCCATACAGTGTGGTTCCTTTATGATAAACAAAGGCTTCAATATTGTAATAAGGATGTTGTTTTCTTTGCTTTTGTGACACTGAGAATTCCAGAAGAGCTGGACCCCAATGTCAATATGCTCCTCCATAAACATACATAAATCTGCTTGGAAGAAAAGTAGACAAAACCATTTTTGTTGCTGAAACTTTTTATTGTGAAGGGTGGCTTTATGAACACCATTTCTGTGTTTACATGTTCATGCTGCAGATCAGTTAAAAATAAAAAAAAGGAAAAAATACAAAAGTAAAAAAAAAGTGATTATATTTTAAAATTTAAAAATTAATTTTCTGCTGAACTGTTTATTTCACAAATTCTATCAATTTTATCTACTAAAAAGTCTAAAATTACTTAGGCGGAATATTTATTTCCAGTCAAAAGGGAGTGATGTTTCTGGCAAGAACTTAGAGGGCACCAGCTTTATACACGATTAGCTCCTCTGACTTCAGTGGACCTACAGATACAAGTGCAAGGCTAAGTTTTTGTCTACTCACAGCCTAGTTGATAATAGGTAGAAAGACTACAGAGAGAGTCGCCCACTGGTTTAATTTGTGTAGGTATGGTTTCTTGTTTCTTCTTTTCACATGCATTAAATATCTTCCAAAGGATTTATTTTACATCTGCTCCTCTGTTAGCCTTCAGTCACTGGTTTTCTTACTCCTGCAGATGAAACCTCAGAAGTGCAGCTCTGAAAGGCAGCGCTGTTTTTGCAGGAAGAAAAAGAAACAGATGACAACAAAACTATCACACACACAAAATGTCTCTCTTTTATCATTCTAATCAAACCTGATTTTCATTTTTGAAAGCGTAATTCTAACACTACACCTGGGAATACCTGGTCATTACAGCTGAACCTGGCACAACAGCATGCACATGGTTGGGCATGCCTGAACTCCATGGGATAGAGCTTTAACTGGTAAAAATAAGGATAGCTGCATGTGGATGTCATGGAACTATGCTGATTTATACCAGGTGAGGGACTAGTTCTGTGCATTGATTTACTGCAACCAATTTGAACCCATTAGACTTACGCCAGTATAAACCTGAGGAAACCCAGTGGTGAATCAAGACCAAAAAGAAAGAAATCTTTAGATAGCTACTTAACAGCTGTGGAAATATTGGCTGGTTCTCTTAGGGCTTCATTACCACATCTGATGAGAATGCTGATTTATGGAGGCCAGTAAACAAATCTCAGCAGAAAGGGTGTCTCAGAAAAAAACAGGGAAACATATCCAGTACACGAACAGCCCATCTCAAGGATTGTAATTTCTTGCTCTGTCTGAGCCACACTAAGATTTAATGGATTTTTTGGATTTAAAGGCAGATGAAAGAAGTAACACAAAGCCCCTGTGGCCTGTTGATATAAAGGACCAGGGGCAAGGAGGATCCTAGCACTTGGTTCATTCAATGACTCATCATGTAACACTAGGCTCATCATTTGACCCCTTCTTGCCTCAGTGAACTCAAGTAGAGATTAGGGTGAAAAATGTAGGTTCCTATTGGAAAACAGATGATTTATAACAGAGCTTCCTTGAGTAAATACATTACAAAGAAGTGGTAAATCCATAAATTTTGCATGCACAATCATAAACAATAGAGTGAATGTCTGCAACAACCTCAATTTCCACTTCGTTCTTCAGTTTGCTTTTTTGTCTTACTGCATTATTCTCACCATAAAACCATGCACATTCATAACAGATCAGCAAATGAGAGTAATGTTGTTACTTTCTGAATTTGTGGTCTGGTAAGAGATGCAAGAGTAAAAACAGATTCCCATTCCTCCCATAAATCAGTGAAGGCAATGACGCCAGCTATATCTACTCCAATATTAAAAGTAAGTTTTACAAAAATTGTTTTGGACAGCTGTCTGGACCAAGCAATTTCAGCTGCTGATGGTCTATTCACATGTGTGTGCTGGAGATGTAGAGACAAACCTGTTCACAATCTGTTTTTCAGACATAAGTTTATTTTGTACTTTATCATGTGAGCATGTGGCCCACAAATTTTCTTGTAATGAAGGTCATTTTATTCAGTAATGAATTGTGTTCTCCTCATCTTCAGTTGCTTGCAAAGGAAAAAGACCCATCAAAATCAAACACTAGGAAAAAAATCAAGTCTCAACAACATTTATTGTCTTAGTTTTACATTTTCGTGATTTGGACAGATCTCCTCACTGTTGTTTCATTCATCAAAATGATCACAAAAGCTTTGACTATGAACAAAAAAAAATATACAAGTGTTCTGCCAGTGTATCAGACAAAAGATCTCAACATACTTTGACAGACTGGCTGCATACAGGGCTAATGGTATAAGAACTGTGAAATGATGGTAAGGTTATGAAATACGGTGAAAAAATACACATCCCATAAGAATTAGGATTCTTTCAAAGTTCAAATGTCAGCGAATTAAATCCTCTGTTTAAATGCTGAGACAAAAAGCCACAAAGATCTCAATGCTATCTCATCAGAAGAAGGGGTTTTTTTACTCCCCTGCTGGCAGCTTGTAGATGCAAAAGGTCTTGATATAGAGAAGGCTGCAAGTATAGCAGCAGCTAAGGAGTCTCAATCAGATAAAGTGACATCTGTGACAGATAGCTCTCTTACACAGGAGTCACACAAGCCTTGCTTGCCTTTCTCACGGGAATGATCCACCACTATTACAGTATCTCTAATGCGGCTACTAACATGAAGTTTTAAACTCATTCACAGTTTGAAACAAGATCACATTTACAGTGAAAAGCCAAAGTCTTAAGTAGCATGGAAACTCAGTTCAGTTTTCCTTATCACTTCTCTTCTATAGCTTTAATCAGGTGTTTTATTTATTAGGGGTTCAAAAAATAGTCTCAATGAATAGCCATTCATTTCTCCTGTCCCCATCCATTTTGTACTTTTGATGCTACATAAATGTGTCTTTAAACATTAATTTGAAAAATATTTTTTCTAAATTTAAAATAAGTTGCACTTTCATGGTTTGAATTACACTGTTTGCACAAATATTGAAATGAAAAATTAGGCTTTGTATGCATTAAAATGCATTTATACAACAATAAGAAGGCATCAATATGATTTCCTAACATGTTTTCCACATAAAATCCAACCAATAGATATTCCTTTGAGGTCTGAAGAGGAAAAAAAAAAGAAAATAAAAAGTCTTTTCAGAAAAATTTCACTCGAATTTGGGGTACTAGAAAAAGATAAAGTAAAGATACCCATAAATTTAATAGAAAGGTACAGAAGAGGACACATTTTCTAGAAAGGGTCCAGGGATTTTTATATTAAACAGGCAAACTGGAAAAGAAATAAAAATTTGCATATTGCACCAAGGAAGAGGATGCTCACAGTAATGATAGGAGAATAAGCAATATACTATATCAGAGCAAAAGAATATTATTATCTGGAAAATCACTTCAAGCAGAAAGTGTTACACTGTGTAAAAGACATCCAGGAAAGGATTCTTTATACCAAGTGAATACTACAGTGAAATTTAAATCAGGTTCTTAAAAGGCAATATCTGATGTCACGTTACAGATATGACCAAATAGAGAAGAGGAAGAGACAATAATTTTGAACATGAGCTTCATCCTGACTCCATTTTTGGATAATCTATGCTTGGATTCTTAATCTCTTTGTCTTCAGATATATTCTGGTTTTGCTTTTTTTCTAATTAAAGGAACTTTTTTCCCAATTGAAACAAATCAGCTGTACTCTAAACATACATGGTCATAGGTATGTCTCTACACACATGAGACATATGGTCCCATATGTCTCAAAATAAGTGATTTATCTCTCAGACATTGTGCATGTATATGTGTTCTTACCAGGATTACTTTCCATAATTTTTTATTATCAGTGAAGATAATAAAATTTTTTAGTATCAGTGAAGAAAAACCTGTACTTTCTTTTAAGTTGCCATTGATCTGCAAAAAGCCTGAAAAAGTGAACATTGTGATATAAGCAAGTATCACTAAAAGCACCAATAGTATTGCAGATTACACAAAGTACTTACACTTTTCTGAAATCAGAATGGCACTATATATGAATTGCAAGGTTAAAGTCTTCACAGAGAGATATATTTATTAACAAAATGCAGATTTTGTTTTATTCCCTAGAGCTCTTACGAATGCACAGGATGCAGCCTCAATACATTCAGGAGCTGCTTCAAAACAGATTATTGATATTCTGACCCACAGCTCTCTTGGAGGATATTGAGTATCAGCTGCTTCAAAGGTTGGCGCCAACTTTCCTCTTCTATGCACCACAAACCAGAATTAATTGCAAATCAATCGAACAAACTACAACTGATCAGTAAACCAATTAGTAATTTTAGCTGTTCATCCTGTCTTCATTTACTGAGGGCAAAGATGTGGGATG
Source organism: Coloeus monedula (assembly GCF_965178545.1). Classification (NCBI taxonomy): domain Eukaryota; kingdom Metazoa; phylum Chordata; class Aves; order Passeriformes; family Corvidae; genus Coloeus; species Coloeus monedula. The sequence continues at coordinate 68,981,744 of NC_138822.1, forward strand.
AAGGAAAGTGATTTCTAGTTAACATTTACGATTTTTTTTTTTACTCTGGTAACAAGGATGCCCTTGTAAAAACATTTCAAGCAGGAACATAGCTAAGCTAGGCAATTCCAGCACTTTCATTACATTCTTCTTATAGTTCTTTGTTTCTTTTTTCTTATGGTTCTTTTTTTTTCCCCCAAGGCTTTCTTTGGATGACAGTGGAGTAAATTTTTACATTTAAATTTTCCATGTGTCTTACCCATGAGTTCACCATTGTTTCCGAATCTATTCAGAACATTCAGAGCACAAATACCTACTCCCATGTGCATTAACTATAATTCTGACTCTCACTGGATTACTACATTGCTGCTTGCTGTTTCTAAAATGGGAGGAATCTGTGGCTACCTCTGGAGAATCCATAACTATAATCTAAAAGGGTAGCTTTTATTTTGATTTAATTGCGATTTGATGCTTCTTTTTTAACCTTGCAAGCAATTCAAGAATTAAATTACTTTTTCTAACAATCTACATATCACTTATAAGCACAAAGTACAAAGTATAAGTACTTTGCAGTTTAAAGAAGACAACAATTCATGCCACATCTACACTGACTTGATCTTTCTTATTATACCAAAGTAGGTGATTCCATAGAAAATCTATTCAATTGAATGTATTACAAGTGGTCAAAACGCAGCAGATTATATCTTACACAAAAATATGTCTTGTGAGGAAAAAGAGTTACATGAAAAAAAAAGTGTTTAACTGAAGTCAAAGGAAAAAAAAACCCTAATCTTCACATCAGGTACATTTCAAGGTCTCAAATGTTCCTGGAACATCAGAATACGTAAACAGAACTTTTAGGTCTGTTCCTTTACAACAAATAGGTATCCAAGAAACTAAATGTCTCGAATGTTACTAGTAGATTACTCAGTAGGCTTTTTTAGAACTACTTTTTGTAAGTGTAATTATTTTTTTGCATAGATTTAGTTATTAAATTCTGTCTCTTCTTGATAAAACAAAGAATCTTTATCCAGAAATAAAACAAGATTTAACATATGTTCTGGTCTCATAACACTCCATATAATCCCTAATAAAAAAGAAAAGATACACACAGTTTTTCAGGGAAACAGTATCTTTTGTGTGAGACTGCCTAATACTGAAAAAATTGAAAACTGAACTCCAAAAGCCTGACTGATTGTGACAGCAGCACCTTTCATCAGCTGATCAAAATTAACGGTTTCTTTCAGTGGTCCTAATTAAGACCAATGGGAGTTCTGGAATTCACCAAAGGTGTTTCAAGTTCCTCCCTTGTTTAAGTGTTGGTGGTATCAGCTTCTACTTTATTAAACAAAGAGTTTAGTCTAACTTGAGAACAACTCCTTTCTTAGGGTGCTCTTTCAAGGAGTGCTTGGATTGTTACCTTCTATGAGTGCTTCTTAATAGAGAGCACTGCAGTTAGTGATGAAAAGGATATAATTTCTGGTGAAAGATTAATACATGGTGGGAGCAACTCTGACAATGTGAATACAAAACTTACTGAACAAGCAGTCACTAAGGACTCACAGAAAACACTGCTTACCTTTTATAATGACTACACCTTTCTGCTACAAAAAGACCAGATCTGGAACATACTCGATGTGGGGATACCATGACTTTCAGTACTGAGTCCTAAAGGAGCCTTTCATAGTTTATAATCTGGATGCCTGAGGTTAGAGAAAAGGTTGTATTAGAAAGGAGCACAGAGCAGATGTGAGGAGCATCCTGGATGCAGCTGCAGGAATCTCCCCCAGTGGACAAGTCTGGATCTCCATGTGCTCTGGGGACTTGCAGTGCCATATTTCTTTCCTAGCAGTATCCTATACTTTGTGACGACACTTACTGCAAAGGGCTGCCTTTAAAATGGGGTCAGATGAGAAGAGCCCAATCTTTCGTTTCATAGTACAGAAGATCCAGCATGCACCCAAGGATGGCAGGCACAGGCTTAGTTCGTAGAGCATCCTGGGACTGTATTTAAACTCCCCTCTCTAACGAAAATGCTGCGCTCACCAGTCTGGTTGCAACCATGCTCTTGTAAGTGCAGATAGCAAACCATGTTTTCTGACCATCAGTACAAACCTGAAAGGGGCTGAGGAAAGTATGACTGAGAACCACAGTCCATCCTGCAGCTCTGGTCCACAGACTCTGCAGGGTAGCAAATGGCTGCATTTTGGTGTGACTAAACTCTCACTTCACTAAATACTCCTAGTGAGCTCTGGAAAGTGAGAAAGTACTTCAAAATTCCACATCTGAGTCTTGGCCTACGTTATTATGCATGATGCATCTACTGCGTAACTGTAATTTTACAGCTATTATATATGACAGTTCTTCCATGCTCAGAGTTTAATTTGGTTATTAGATATATGCCTATAAATTTCAGACTTTTTTCTTAAATGGATTTCAAGCACATTAGGAAGTCATAAATTAAATGCTACTATATTTGAGAGAAAACTTTAGTATTGAATTTTTCTTGTAAAGTATTCAAAATCTCCTAATTTTGTCTTCATTGCCATGAAATAAATGGTTGTAGAATCATAAGTTATTTCAGATAGTCGTTTATATGGTGTCATTCAGAGAATGATGTATTATTCAACTTTCATTGAAGAAGTGAAAAAAACTCTTGAAATAAAAGTTGTATAGTGGCTTGGTTCTTTTTTTTTCCTTGAGAGATTAATGGGCCATTAAACTGAAAGATGAATGTGTTGTATTTAATCTTTTTTTAATGTGATTATTACAGGGGAGGTGGACGGTTTAGACATTTACAAAGACAAAATTGTCCTGCGCTTCAAATGTAATTGCAGTAGCAACGAATTTGGATAAATTTTCTGATGTACTTGGGCAACTTAAATGGTCAATGTTTTTAATATACTTTCTGGTATTGTTCTTGTTAAGGTCTGCTTACATAGCACATATCCTCTTGATGGCCTTAATCCTTCTTGTAATATTTCTCACAGTCCTTACTCTTAGAGGCACTATGCAGAGAAGAAATAAAGTTCATGAGGGTTACCAGGCCTAATACCCACAATCCGAGTTCTCTTCCTAGAATTTCCTGCTCTAGAATTCCTGTGTGACCTTGAGCAAACACATCTGTATCCCCTGTCTTCTGCTTGGGTCTTTGTCTCTTCTTGGTATTGTCTTCAGCTTTTGCTTCTGGCTAATTGTTGACCCTGAAACTGTCCTCACTTCTGCAGATCTCTATTAAAAGCATCAAGGCTCTACCTGAAGGCTGCAATGTGCTTTACTCTTTCTGAATTTCTGAAAGCTGTAAACCTGGAATTCAGTGTTTCTGAACTGTGTATTTGTGCTCTGTTTCACTCCCTGTCCCTGAGCGACGCTGTGGGTTTACCACCTGGTGCCAGAGACAGCCCAGGTACCCACCTGCTCTCAGGTCAGGCACACCAGTGGGCAGGAGAAGGAACACCACGGTATTTGGATGGACACACTGAGAGTGGACACACCACAAATCTCCGCTTCTTGTTTCCTTCTTCACAGAGAGATCCTGGAAGTGAGGAAGAGTAGCTGTTCATGTAAACCCTGGGGTGTCAGTGCCGGTCTTCTGGCCCAAAATTCAAATGCCATGGCCTGTATCTAAGTTTCCTTGCACTATAAAATAAGTGACCTGCCCATAAATGTTATTGAGAATATCTGAATCATCATCCAGAGCTTTTCCAGGTATGAGCAGCACTTGGGTCAGGCTAGAACTCTGCCAGAAGGCTTACTAGCAGTTTACTTTTATGGGACTGGGCTGAGATCATATCCAAATCCCATTCAGTGTCCTGAAGCAGGCAGACAACCAGCTTCCACAGGAAGGGAGTGGGACACCTGAACTACCAGCATAGCAGCAGAGGCGTAGGGAAGGACTGGAGAAAGGGAAGGACGACAGATATCCCCACATATGGACTTAGTACCAAGGATAATATAATGTATATTGATCCTGATCATAATAGTGTATCCATGTTTACGATAACAAAAATTAGGTGACCGGTATGTTTGGCATTTGATATCAGGTATAGATCAGGTATAGATGGATCATGATATCTATCATGATATATGTCTATCATGATATATATATATATGATATATAGATATCTATCAAATATAGACGGATCATGACAGACTTTTACAGCAGCCACTCAGAACCGTCTTGTCCTCTCACTAAAAAAGCCCATCTCCATAAATATTATAGATTTTTTTTGTTATTACCTAATTTTTCCCTGCTAGAAAGAATGTATGTTTCCTTTCCCATCTTTTTACCCATATAAATATTCTGTGCAAGGCACTTCCCAACTGAAAACTCTCCAGAAGCAGCTCTGTTCCCTGAAGAGGTTGATTCTTTCTCCGGCAACACCTATGTTGATAAAATGGGATTCCTGTACTCCAGTTGGAATTATTTTCCCAAAGTGAGAGGACAAGTGGCCCAGATCACAGAGGCATTACTGTCCCCATAGGAAGGTAATATGTATATGCATATGTTATCTTTATTCAAAACTGCTGTTATAAAAGCAAGCTGGATTAGCATGGAGTCAGCTTCTTTCAGCAACGGGGTAAAAAAAATTCTAAAGAGACAAAATACTTCAAGGCAATTTCACAAATACTGAAAATTTCCAGACTTACTGGTCCTGTCACATTTAATTTAACTGATGACATAAACACTAGGCAGGGTTACACAGAATTATTTTATGTTTTTTTATAAACCTCAGTTCTTTTCTCTATTATACTCTTTAGCACTTACAATTGCCTTGTGAACTGAAGTGAAATTCATCATTAATCCCTGAAAAGCACCTTGTGTTTAATTATTTAGACATGCAGGGAGATTAGGCCTCTTAAGACAGAAGTTCTTTTCAAATAACATAGTCTTAATTTACTTCTACTTTCTCCCATTCTTTCTATTATCAGATTTTGGAGATTTTTACAGTCACATTTTTATGCTATTCTGCATTATTATTAAATTCACAGTGGGCCTTAAAAAGTCCTTCTAATGGAATGTATTTTTCAAGGCACTGAATGTAAATTCCCAGAAGAAGTTTAGCCTTTTCTCAAATACGTGATAGGCTTTTCTCCTACCCAATCAGAAGTGAAATCTTAAATAGCTTCATGTATTTGATGGTATAAAAATGCCTTATTCTTTTAAACAGTGGAATGAATTGTAGCAGTTTTCTGAAGTTCTTTCATTTACCAAGAATAGATAACAACCACATAATCTGGAATTCATCTAAGAGTTTCCAGATTTCTCAAGAAATGGTTACTTGATCAACCTGAAATCATTCATGATGATGAGTATATTCACTTAAAACTGGTTCATAATGGCTTTCAGATTTTCAAAGCAAAAGATGTTTCTTGGTACTTCACTTTCTTTTTGGTATTCAAGTTTAAAAATTATGATAAGGAAGAAGGAGTTTAAACTCCAGGATTTAAAGAAAAGAAAAAATGGTGTCAAGCTTTCTAGAACCTATATATCAGAAAATGTTGCTAGCTTCTTCATAGGACCAAAGGTTTAATTTTGCTATATTCATTACTTGATGGAGAGCTGATAAATTTCAGTGAGCTTCTCCACTGTGATATCTCAGACTTGACAGGGTATCAGTATGCTAGATTAAGTGGCATGAAAAGTTGAAGAGGTATTCAATTAAAGAAGGATTGAAGAACTGCCATATGCTTAATGCTTGTTGACCTGAGAGTGATTTTTCTTTTTTTCCCCCCCTTTAAATAGGGCCTGTCAAACAACCATGATAGCCTTTTTTGATAAGATTACAGTTTTGTTGAAAAAGATAACCACAGAGACATAAAAGGTCATAAACTTTTAACAGTTTTTTTGTTAATATCACACGACTTGAGAAACTTATGCACTATCAATAAAACACATATTAAAAGTTGGTTATTAGATGGTTTTCAAAAAGTATTTGTCAAAGGCAAATCATTGTCAAATGAGGATTTTGCCCTGGGATTCCATAAAGACACAGTGCTACTCAACATTTTAACAAACGATCTGCAAGCAAATGTAAAATCCCTGCTCTTAAAATTTGAAGATGACACAAAGATGATAAGACTTTTAATATTGATGAGGACAGGAAGCCATAATTAGTCATCAAGTAAACTGGGACAACTCATCCAGTAGGTGTTTTAATACACCCAAGGATAGAGTTATCTGCCAATGAATAGTGAACACAGGCAGCATCTTCATGAGATAAACTTTGATTCTACAATTATTGCGACTGTGGAAAAAAATCCAGGGTTTATGGTAGATGAGACCTGAACATAGCTATAGCAAGACTTAATTATTGGATAACTACATGAAAAGGTAGTGAACCAGACAAGATACTGTAGAATTACACTGTAGAGGATATCGTATAGAAGAAGAACTCTTAAGAGCTCTGTCTGTTTAACTTCACAGAAAGAAGATTGAATAACAATTTGATTACAGGTTGGAAAACAGATATTAGTGATATCTTAATCTAGCTGGTAGAAGTACAATAAAAAACAGTAGCTGGAAGCTGAAATCAGATGTGTAAAATGGAAAAAAAGCTGTGAGTATAAAAAAGACTTCAGATATTTGAAAAATCATAGAAGTGATGGACTTTCCATCTCTTGATTTTTTCAGTGAAGTCTGATGGACAGGGTTACTGAATATTCTCTGAGTTCAGTAGATTTTAATCTAAATTAAATATCAGTATATTATTTATCATGTGTTCTTGCAAAAAAATCTATTACAATTACACCCATTAGGTCCTGCCTTAGTATTTGTTGTATGATATTGAGGTATTTAAAATCAAACACTGGGGACAGAAATGGAAATTTGGTTGAGGTCTTCAATCTGAGAATTATTTGTCCGCTCTGTCTCTTCTAGAACAAAAATCATATCCAACAAAATAATTCTGCTGGATACATACTTAAATGTTTATGATTTCCTCAGTCATTAAAATGATCACAGATATTCATAGTGTAAAGAGTCAAAAATTCAAATGGAAGACCTCAAAGAGGTAGGAAATTAAATTGAAGAGAATTGTTTGAACATAGAAGGCCTGCCAATTCCAAAATGGGGTTACCAGAAATTAAAATTTGGTACCTTTGCTGTTTATAGACAAATAAGTTCTTGATTACCTTAACTAAAAATGACTGATGGGAACCTTGATTTGAATAGTAGTTCAGATCTGTGATGAAAGAATTCAAAAGGGCTGGGGCAGATCTAAAATTTATTCATTCAGTTTTGCTGCACTATGTTGTTTATTTAGGCTTGGTCATTCTGGCAGAAATCACAGAGGTTTGAATGCTTATATGAAAAACTGAGTCAGCAGAACATCCGATTACGGGTGATTTTCAACACTTTCCAAGACTAGCAAGGGCATTTGAAGAAAGAGCTGAGATGCTGTGTGTTTAGGAAACCTATGCATTCATTGCTTATACTGCACGTGGGTTACGAGAAGAATTAGCTCACCAATTAAAGAAAAAGCCACAAGTTTATGGGAATGGGTGACATGCGTCCCATGGTCCTGAAAGAACTGGCTGATGTTGTTGCCAAGTCACTCTCTATGGTATTTGAAAATTCATGGTCCTCAGATGAGGATCGCAGTGACTGGGGAAAAGGAAACATGGCTCCTGTTATTAAAAAAAGGGGAGAAAAGAAGACCTAGACAACTACATACCTGTCACATTCACCTCTGTGTCTGGGTAGGTCATGGAGCAGATCCTTATGGAAACAATGTCAAGGCACATGCAAGACTAGGAGGTTATCTGAGGCAACCAGTGTGTTTTCACCAAGGGCAGTTTGTGCCTGACCAAGCTGGTGGCCTTCTATAGATGGAGTGACTGCAACAATAGACAAGGGAAGGTCACCTGATGTCTTCTCCCTAAATTACCAGAGAAGGTTTTTGACAGGGTCCCACATGACACCATCATTACCAAATTGGAGAGACGTGGATTTGAATGATGGACTGTTCTGTGGATAAGGGTGGACTGTTCTGTCTGGATGGACACAGCCAAAGAGTTGTGGCCAATGGCTCCATGTCCGGGTGGGGGCTGGTGACGAGTGGTGTCCCTCAGGGCTCTGCCTTGGGACCAGTGCCTGTCAGTATCTTTATCAGCAACACAGACGGTGGGATCAAGTGCACCCTCAGCAGGTTTGCAGATGGCATGTAGGTGAGTGGTGCAGTTGACACAAGAGAAGGATGGGATGTCATCCAGGGGTTCCTGGTCAAACTTGGGAAGTGGGCCCACAAGAATCCTTGTGAAGTTCATCCTGTCTAAGTGCAAAGTGCTGCACCTGGGCCAGGGTAGTCCCAGACATGAGCCCAGACTGGGAGAAGAACTTACTGAGAGAAGCCCTGTGGAGCAGGATGTGGGAATGCTGTTGGACAATGAGAGGCTGGACATGAACCAACAATGTGCACTCACAGCCCTGAGGTTTAGCTGCATCCTCAGCTGCATCAAAAGCTAGGTGGCCAGCAGATCAATGAAGATGGATCTCTCTCTTTACTCTGTACTTCTGAGATCCCAGCTGGAGTGCTTCATCCAGCTCTGGGGTCCTCAAGACAGGAAAAGACATGAACCTGTTAGAGAAGATCCAGAGGAGGCCACAGAGATGATCAGAGTGATGGAGCAACTGTCCTACAAAGGCAGGCTGAGAGTTGGGGTTGATCAGACTTGAGATGAGAAGGCTCCAGGGAGGCATCATTGCGATCTTGCAGTACATTCAGTGGACTTATAAAAAGCAGGGAGAAGGAGTTTTTACATGGGCAGATAGTGACAGAACAAGGGGCAATGGTTTTAAAATAAAAAGAGAGCAGGTTTAGGTTAAATGTTAGGAAGAAATTCTTTACTCAGAGACTGATGAAGCACTGGAACAGGTTGACTGGAAAAGTTGTGGATACACCATCCCTGGCAGTGTTCAAAGCCAGGTTGGATGGGGCCCTGAGCAATCTGATCTAGGGAATGGCATCCCTGCCAATGGCAGAGGGGTTGAAATGACATTATTTTTAAGCCCTGCCCTACCCTTCTACCCTCATATAATTCTGTTTGACTTAATCAAGGACACAAATTTGTAAAGGAAAATAATCAAGTGTTACCAAAAAGCACAGACTGCTGTTAGTCACTACATGCTCAGTGCAGGACATGGCAGATATGTTTTGAAGATGTATTCATGATGAGGCCAGGTGACTTTTCCTGAGACCTGTATGACAGTTTCCTGTAGTAATTCTGCAAAGTCATTTTCATGTTTGATACCCTTGAGCCACAGGGTGCTAATACTTCTACATGTCCAACAAACCTTTCTATTGAGCTTGCACGAGGAATATTAGCTTAGTTTATGAGCAAGTCTAGAAACAGACAGGGCAAGAGGCTTCTCAGCAGTTACAGCTGCTGAAGTTGCTGTAACTTGTATTTAGGTATAAAATACAGAAACACTCACTGAAGCAAGGATATCAACAGGTGTTTTTTAGATATAATTACAATAGAAAAATCGGCATCTAAGCTTTGCATTCATTCTCTTTTCAGAGTCCCCACAACTAGTGAAATTTCCTGTACAGGGTACTAGCCAATGCTTTACAAATAGCTTTTATGCCAGTTTTGTGAAGTAGGTTAGATGTCAAACTAGATAGTAGAGTTATTTCTCCATCTTGCTTTATAGTTAGTTAATTACTTTAGTAAATATAGGTGATGAGGAAGTAGAATGCATCACATTCAGGGTATTAATTGCTGAGTGACTAATGAAGGAACACTTTCCCCTCATTTCAGATTGAATTGCCAGTGAAAAACCATAAGGTCTACACTTGTCACCACCAAACCAAGGTTAGTTACTTACCATATGAAAGCAAGCCAGTGCAAGATGCTATTTCACACCAGGCCATCTGAATACATGCTCTGTTTTGAAAATATAAAGTTTCTTTTATGAATTACCATTGAATTTAAATCCTTATACTTTCCCTCTTAAGGAGTGGCCATTCCCTATGTTTTGCTACTTCTAAAAACACTTTACACAAAGTGTATTCCCTTTTATTTCATCAAGATGAAATAGCATAAGTTGTTAATTTTTTTTTAAGGTTTTCTTTGCCTTTTAATTTTTTGTTTTAATTCCTTGGGCCTAGAATATGTGCAACAACAAAATTACTGGTAATAGTGCTGGGATACTTTACTTTATTAAAAGCAGCATTTATTAATTCGGTTCTTGATTGTTTCTGTGTAATATTAGGTACTTGCCTGACAAGATGAGTCTTTTTTTCCTATCTGCCACAGTTAAATTATAAATAATTATTACATAATTACAGATGTGCTGTCTTCCTTTGCAGGATGATTGACATGATTTAAAAAAACCTGCAGGTATTTAGGTAAAACAACCTGGTAGGTCAACTGCTAAAGTACCACAAGAAATTATCCCGCATATGTGCTGAACAACCTTGTCAGCTATTAACATCATAGCTACAGCTCCAAAGATGGAAAGAAATAAATGTTTGCTTAGACGCATTTACTAGTATGCAACAAATGAAAGAGAAAAAAAGCTTTTGCTTATAATTTATCTGACAAAAATATATCTTCTCTTTAAAATATTAGGACTACATCATTCACTACTTTTGACTGAGAGGTATCTTGATCCACCAATAATCTCATTGGCCAATAATCTCATTGGGTTTAACTTTGATGATCATTATGCATGGCACATCAGTAATGGACAGATAGCAGAAACAAGTTGGTGCCATATTGTCTAAGATGCCAAACTGATAATTCACAACCAAGTCTCTGGTACTAATCTTCCAGACTTAACAACTTTTCACTCATATATGTTGCATGAGGAAAGTGAGCTCCTTTGTATGTTTTCACTCACCAAATACCTATTCAAACTTTTACCTGCTCGTTAAGTTTCAAAGCCAGTACTATGCTGCTTAGATTGGACTGTGTACACTCACAGAAGAGAAGAGGCAGGAACAGTGCTTTTACTATTATCTTTTATGCTTGAGATTTCTAGGTAACTGCTACTTATCCATTATGTAACTGCTACCAATCATAAAGCAACCTGGCCTATTTGTGATGTATATTTGTATATCACCTGATTTCCCTACAATATACTTCAGAAACATTTGCCCCAGCAGTATTGTTAGAATTTGAATGCCTTCCTTTTGTTTGTATTACATCTACAACAAGCTTTTTCAATAAGCTTGGAGTTTTTTTAGATCCTTTTAATTGAAAGGGCTAAGTTATTTTTAAAATCCTTTTTATTTTCCTTTTTCCTTCATAACGCAATGCATTTTCATTTTTTTAAAGATACTAGCAATCTTTGTCAATGAGGTTAAAAATTTGTGATATTGGAAGTCTACCCAGCACTTACTGGGAAAAAAAGAACTTGGAAAATACCTTTCCACAATACAATGAAACTTTATCATCAGGATGCAGCTTGAATAAAACAGACAAACAAAAAGATAGAGTCAGTACAAAGTTGACCCCTCCCCCCCCCCCATATTTTAGTAGCTGCTGCCACCTGTAGCTACCTCATTCTAATTCAATACCTCTACCATGGAGTTGTTGAAAGGGTGGATAACTTGATACTGTCTCGGTCTGCAGGAAAGACGGGGTAGTGGCTGTAGCCCAAACACAGAGCCTACTGTGGGGGAGAAGACTGATATTGTTAGTTCAGAGGATATGTCACTTTTCTGTGGAACAACTCTGTGGATCCTCTAAAAAGTCAGGCTTTTTATTGTCAGGCAGTCATATAAAACCGCAGAAACCTGTGTGCCAGGTATGTGCAGCTGTATCCATCTTACTCCAGATTCACTGCATTTTCCTATCCTACACTAATCTGTTCTACTCCACAAACACAGCTATGGCAGGGGATCCCATTACAACCCAGATGACCCCTCTTGGTTAAAGCACAGTTCAAGCTGTCTAGTTTCTTATTATCTGGCATTTGTGTTGAGGTGACCCATAAGAGCCCTGAGTACAAATTCTTTGTAATAGGAATGGAAAAAGGAATGAAAAAGGATCTATCTGTCCTAAAAAGAGATGTGTTCACACTGGGTCTGTCACCACAATGACTCTGCAGCACATCAAGTCATTAGACCTTGCACTGTGCACAAAGCTGTAACTGTGTGCATTGATCAAGATTTCTTGTCTTTATACTCACTTTTACTTGCAGCTACCCAGACTTTTGCACTTTCTGGACACAGAGACCTACACTGCAATGCACAGCTGCATTTTAACCATGTGAGACAACAGTGTATTGTATTTTCTTGTCCAGTAGCCAAAGAAGATGCTTTTGCACTAAGAATGCAGAATGAAAAGGGAGCTCAAAAGAGTGTAAAGAAAAATACAGCTATTTGGATTTGGAGGTACGGGATGTTATAGCGCGATAGCAAAATTATCATGCAAAATTATGTTTGATAAGGACACCTAGGTTCTGTGACAGATTTAATATTTAGGTCCACATCTGGAGCTCAAACTCAAAGGAATGATTGCCCAATTTTTTGGAAGAGCTTAAGAACCAGTAGAGAGCAAGAAAATAGCTCTCTGTGGTTGAATTTGCTACTGAGACAGAGAATTCTCTTGAGTATACACATAGTCTTATGAAGTTTATACCATTCTACTGATGGTGCAATAAACCTGAAGTCTATATAAAAGTCTCTTACTGGTATTTTGGGTATTCTGCAGCAGTATAAGTGGACTAGCACTTAACAGATTTAAGCTATAAGAGGAACCCTGACAGATGGGATCGATGTGTTGAGGACAGTAGCATGAGTTTCAACAAGGCCATATGCTGGATCCTGCCCTTGGGGTCACAAGAACCCCAGGCAGTGCAATAATGTGGAGACAGAGTGGCTTGAGAACTGCTCAATAGAAAAGCACCTGGGAGTGCTGGTGACAGCAGCTGAACATGAGCCAGGGTGTGCCCAGGTGGCCAAGAAGGCCAAGGGCATCCTGGCCTGGATCAGCAATAGTGTAGCCAGCAGGACCAGGGCAGGGATTGCCCCCCTGTACTGGGCACTGGTGAGGCCACACCTCGAGTGCTGTGTCCAGTTCTGGGCCCCTCACTGCAAGAAAGACACTGAGGTGCTGGAGTGAGCCCAGAGAAGGGCAATGGAGCTGGGGAAGGAAGGGTCAGGAGTACAAGTCCTAAGAGGAACAGTTCAGGGAGAAAAGCCTGGAGAAAAGGAGGCTCAGGGGGAATCTCCTTGCTTTCAACTTCCATTTAGGAAGTTGTAGTGAGGTGGGGATTGGTCTCTTCTGTCATGTTTAAAGTGAAAAGACAAGAGGAAATGAAGTTGCACCAGGGTAAAGAAATTTAGAACAGAATTAACTGTAAGAGTGGTTAGGCACCGGAATAAATTGCTCAGGTCGTAGAATCACTGTCTCTTAAAGCAAAGTCATCTGGTTGTGACACTTGGAGATATAGTTTAGGAAACTGACTACCACCATTGATTATGATGGTGCTAGGTGATCTTCCAACCCTGATGATTCTGTGAGGGTAGATTTAGACTGGATATTAGGAAGAAACTCTTTACTGTGAGTGGGGTGATGCTGTGGAACAGATTGCCCAGAGAAGCTGGGACTACCCCACTCCTGGCAGTGTTCAAGGCCGGGCTGTATGGGGCATTGAGCGATCTGATCTAATGGAAGTTGTCCCTGTCCTTGGCAGGAAGGTGGTAGATGATTTTTAAGGTCCCTTCCAGCCCAAATTATTCTATGACTCTGTGATTTTACTCAGGCAAATGATTCCTAAGTGATGTCAGCTCCAGAATGACAGCATGATCCTGGTTAGTGTTTCATGTGGTGACATTGAGCTGCTATCTGCAGACACCTGGACAGATCCTCAGCTGATTTAAGTGGCTGTCACACTGTTTATTTGCTTAAGCATTTGCACCAAGTGAAAAGCTTGACATTATCAGACACTGTATATATAGCAAATCACAGATAATTTTGTATGTGCATGTGGGGCTTATTGATCTTAGGTACACTTTCTGTGGATGAGAGTGACTATACATAGTCAGATTTTATTATAAAATGGATGCCTAAAGAAAAATGTAATACATATTAAAAAAACATTCAGCTTAATATAGTAAGGAAACAGTAACATTTATTTACAGTAAGTAAACACATATGCACAAAAAATTAAGTATATACACATGCACATATAGACATACAGATATACATTTTGTATTGCCTATGTCTCCTACACCTTTATTATATTTAACAACAAATTTGAAGAAAAGTTATTTGCATGAGTGATTTATTTAGTTTAAGTACAAGATCCCAATCCACAGTACCATTTGGTGGTTATACCTTGGGCACTATCTGGTTGAGAATTGCTTCTTATAATTCCCTTCTGTTGTAGTGCTACGTTTGGTTGAGCAAGCTGCAGCTTTCCCTGAGAGCTCAGCGGAGCTGCTCAGGGCAGTGCAACCATGGTTGCCCTCCCGTAGTCCATTTCGGACGGCTCCACGGTTTTGCTCCGGCAGCTGTCAGCCTTACAGCCAGTGATGGTGAAGGAGGTGAGAAGGGTCTCTCCATGAGGGTTTAAGAGGATCTTTTAACAGTCCCATCTTGTCCCAGCAACCCCCAGAGGCAGAGAGACCTTGTGATCCACGTGCAGGGGGATTTTGTCAGGGGCTCAGGGGCAGTACATGGGCAGAGTTGGGGTACAGGAACCAACAGAGAGCCCGAGGGAGTGGCCAGGGCTAGGAGCAAGGAAAAGTGGTGGTGGGGAACAATATGGGATGCGAAAAGCAGTGGGTAAACAGATAACCACACCCTTCTAATATAGGATTGAATCCCACAAAAACTGTAGCACCTCACATGATAATGTTATAACTCGATTTGTCAGTCATACTTCTGTGGTTCCTTGACACTGAGCTTTTATCAGAGGCTAAATTTCCCCCAGTCATTCAGAAAGTATTAACTGCATTCGAATAAGCCAGAAAAACAAGTAAGTAAAATTAATTCCATTTCTTTTTGTGATCTTTCTAATGCCTTCTTTAGACAGTTATTAAATTTGTACAAAGCAAGACCAAGACCTCAGTGTATCATAAATATAACGTCTTCACGTCATTGACAAAAGTTCTTGGCGATCTCAAGAAACTTGGAAGAGGAATTGTTTCAATGGTTGTGTTTTGTTAGGAATGAAATACTAGCAAGCACAATAAGGAAGCTATAATTTAGAGACCAATGAATTCTTGAAGAATCTTTCAGCTTAGGAATCTGTAATAGTATTTTCAAATGATAGAAGTAATCCAACAGTAATAAGGCAACCTTCCAAAACAAATATTAATGGTTTTTTAGGATTTCAGTTTGGTTTAGATTTTAACCAATGACTAGAGGCAGGAGGTGAACACTAAGATAAATGCACATTGTATTTTTGGGGTTTTTTACATATACACTAAATCTTACAGGTATGGCATTATTTGTATGGTGCAGTACTTATACTTTTATTAAATAATTTAGCAATATGAATGTTTTAACTAACAAATTGTTTGTTGGAAAAAAAAAGTTATTCACATGGAAAATAAGTGAAAGGATGAAAATGTGAAAATTAATAGCCTTAATTAATTGACTCAAAGAAAGATTCCTGTTTCTAAATCCTAATCATTATTTCAGTATTTTCTTCCCCCTGCTTTTATTTATTAGTGTCAGGCATTTTAAGAAATTCTAAAACGTGCAACAGCAACAAGAAAGTTTCCAGAAGCACTTGCAAGTGTCTCCTGGAGATTAGTGGCACTTCTGAAATAGCTGCCAAGGAAAACAAGTACAAGGGGAATCATCCATTTGCCCAAGACAGGAATAAAACCAGAGTAGCAATCCAAGCTGTCAGTGCTGCCACACACTGCTCCAGGACAAAAGGAACAACTATTTCAAATGAAAAAAATTTTAGATTAGCTGAATAATGTCACAAGTGAGCCAGAGAAATACAACAGCAGAGCCAGTATTTCCATGGGCCACAAGGACAAAAGCTAAAGTGCTTTTGTTTCCAACACTGAAATGACAAAACCACAGTGCCCCAGATTTCACTGAAACCCAAACATGTATGGAATGTGCATCTTGGAAGGACTTTATGTTATTTTTAGAAGATTTTGCCTTCAAAGACAACGCAACCTGTTCCAGAAATTCATGCCAGAAATCAATTCTTTCCTCACTACTAAGTGCAACACTGATCACAGTGATAATCCTTTAGCAGCACCAGCTAGGAACTACATTCCACGTAAGTCCAAGCAACCAGTTCTTGCTGTGAACACAGAACTATGAAAGAGGGCTTTGGTGAATCCATGCCATGTTTATTCCACAGGGTCCCTCTTGGAGACGCTTAGGTGGCACTCTGCCAGCACCCACGCATGCACACAATCTCACCCTCACAGGGTAGTCGTGAACAGCTGCTCACACACACAGTCTAAGCACAAGCCAGAGATGAAGAGGCGAGAGGGGTTCTCTGCACGCAGTTCTGAGGCATTTAATGGAACCAACACACTTGAAGGAAGCAGGGACAAAGAACCAAGAACGAAACGCACACGTGGGTTTATCCCAAAGGGTGTAAGGGGCGGGCAAAGCATCAGAAGCCAATGGTCTGAGGGCTAGGGGGCAGAGGCAAGGGTGAGTGACATAACAGGAGCCAATGGGAGAAGGGATGGGGGTGGGAGAGAGTCAGTAACCAGTGGAATCTTGGTAAAGGGAGAACTTTCCAGCACAGAGGTTTACAGAGAGACCACTTTCAAAGCAATGTGGCGGGTGTAAAGTGGACTTTGCCACCACAGCACAGAACTATAATATTAATTCAATGATATTATCTTCCTAGATTGTGTTTTCTCAAACAAAGGTTAAGATGGGATGTTAATAGTAGAAATTTTAAAGATTTGGGACCCACAAAGGCTGCAATACATATGTAGGTTAATCTTGGCTATAATTTGTTTTTGGGATTGAGCGGTATAGACAGAACAGCATCAGGTTTGGCCCCCTCCACTTGTTCTTCCAAGCTATCCACAGAATCTCTGTCCTCAAAAGCCCCAAGTCTTAAACATACTTTCTGTGCTGCAGCACAGTCTCAGTTGACTGCTGCAAAAATACACTTGCAAGAGGCTATTCTGTGTCTTTTTATATTGACTCAGCCAATTCAAGATGAAAAACTGCACCTGGTTGTGGTTGTACATGCATGCCATGGACACAGAGGCAACACACGGAAGCTGTAGCAGATCCAGGTCAGCTGCCTGTGGGCTTGAGCAGGTTGGAGTTTAGGCACCCTTCACACCTGTGCTGGGGCCAAAGGTCATTCTCTGGGAAGGATGCCGATTTTAGTGCACACACAGCCGAAGATACGTTGCAATGAAAAAAGAATGACTGGAACAATTGTGCTACTACTGTTTTCTAGAAATCAATTGCTGTGTAGTTCACAGAGTCTTGTCTGTGAGACCTGTCTTCCTGCAGATCAGCATGCAGAAGGAACATTATTATCATTTCTGTGCTCTTGCAGTTTTCAGTTATGCCGATCCTGCAGGAATGGACTACTTTTACCACGGCAATGTAGTGATATTTAATGGAACTCATTTGAAGGCCAGTACTGCTTGTTTATATTTTTCATGAAAAGGTATTGTTCTAATTTAATGTAATAAAATTGTCACTTCAGTAAAAATTGCCATTATATTTTAACAACTCAGTAAGACTGTTTGACTGTTTCCCTCTCGTTGTTCTCTATTCATTCACATGCAGTTTGCAGCCAAATCATTAAATTAAAATTACTATATTCCTTTTTCAAAACCTAAGGCAAAAAGTAATTACAAATCAGTGCATGATTCTCAGTAAGAGGCCTGGTATTGAGCTCAATAATCAGTGTCACTTCAACAGCAGAACCATAAAGACTATTTAAGTTTCTGAACTAAAATTTTCTTTAAGAAAAGAATAAAAGGAATCAGACTAGAACCATAGGATGAAAACCTAATGCCTCTGTCTGCTGCAAACCTGCTATTTAGCCTTGGGATAAATTTCTGCACCACTGTCTATGTTATAATATATTTTCTGTTGTATTCTATGTATGAAACTCTTCGATTAAATAGCATGAAGGGGTTAATGGTGCCAAGGTAAGTAATTTCTTTGTAAAGAGAAGAGAATAGCTGACATTATGTGCAGTATAATTATTTTTTATTAATTGAATGGAAATACTGAACATTGAATTGTGATATTTAGTCATATAATCCTTTGCAATTACATATTCCACAATAACAGACTTTCAATTAAATTTTATTACAAGCCTAAAATTCAAAAAACACCCATCTTTACAACAGAAGCAGTCAGTAGCTAAGATTTTTGAATAATTTTTCTCAGAAATTAAAAGGAAACTGGGGAAAATTGGCATTATTTTGTCATTTTAGAATTACAGCATTTGCCCACTAAATCCTACACAATTGTAGATAAAAGCTCCTACAAGAGCAAAAAGCGTGTCTCTTTTTTTTCTATTGCTACAAAATATTGATGAAGTGCTCTATTGAGGTAGAGATCTCATTAATTATTTGATTTACAGAAAAAGAAGACAGAGGGAAATGAGTGCCGTGGCTAATGCCATGATGTACCATCTTGAGACTTAAGATCTTTTTAATGTATTCGGCAATGATGCAGCTGAAAGAGGAAAGAGGGAACTGAATGGATCCATTAATTTAATTGAAGTGAGCTCTGACAAGAGATAAAACCTCTCAGGCTCTGCATCTCTTCAGGATGCATCAGCGCTACAGTAAACAGTAAATGATCCACAGACACAGACACAGACACACGAATGCACACACTCAAAGATAAAGGTATACACAGATTTTCACACACACACACACACACACACTCTCACATGTTTACATAGATACTAGAGACCTCAAGACCAGAGAACCCTTCCTTTATGCAGCTTCACAAAGTATTCAGCACAGAATCATAGAATGGCCTGGATTGGAATGGACCTTAAAGACCATCTTGTTGCACTCCCCTGCTGTGAGCAGGGACACTTCCACTACATCAGATTACTCAGAGCTGCATCCAACATGGCCTTGAACACTATCAGGGATGGGGCATTCACAACTTCTCTGGGCAACCTGTGCCAACGCCTCACACCCTCACAGTAAAGAATTGTTCCTAATATGTTATCTAAACCTACTGTCTCTCAGTTTGAAGTCATTCCTCCTTGTCCTGTCACTACATGCTCTTGTAAAAAGTCCTTCATCTTTCTTGTAGGCTCCCTTCAGCTCCCTTCAGCTACTGGAAGGACACAATTAGGTCACCTACTACATCAAATGTACTCTCATGAGCAACTCCTGGCTTAGATATAAGTGGTTCAGACTTCTTACAGAAAAGATGCATTTGTTATTTTTTTTTTGTGATTTTCACTGTCTTACAGTTTCTCAAAAGATGAAGGAGAGAAGCAGACTTTATTGCTCCTTATAGAAACTGGTGCTGCTTTCTTTTGGCTGTGTTACCCCTGTTCCCCCATATGGCAGAAAGAACTTCTTTTAAAAGAAAGATACCCCTTCATACGTAAGTTCTTCTTAGTGGTTTCCGTGAGCATTCTGAGTTAATACCATAACAAATTTTTACTAATAGTATGACACTATAACATTTCACCAATATCATGGAATACCTGGGTTCATATCCCATAATTACTGTGATTATTATCATGGGGCTAATGCAGCAAGCCAGTCCTAAAGGGATATAAAATGACACCATTCTTTTGACCACAGTTTTAATGATGGCTTGCTTCCTGAGATCTGGGCTAATATCAGGAGAATTGAGTAAGATCAGAAGATGAAGTTTAAATACTGGTCCTGAACATTCTGGGAAATTTTATAATTTCCTACATGATACTACTTATTACTACTTAACATCGATATTTAAACTGATTGGTTTACAGCCAGCACAGCTGAGTCTGTGTAAACACCTCCCATCTGTGATGTGAACAAGCAGAATCTTCTTTTGAAGAATGAAGGTTGTCACAGGAAAGGGACATGCTGTGAAGTTACAGCCCTGAGTAGTTCAAGGTTTTCCAAGTTAGTTCACATCCCAACAGTCTTCCTGTAAGCTTAGGTTGATTGAAAGAAAACAATTTCATGCAATGTTGAGAGCTAATTGTATTTATTATATACACAGAGAATATAGGTTCCATTTTATTGAACTATGGAAACTGTGTTCAAAGAATAACATCTACATTTTCCTGCCCTATGAACATGCTCATTTGTTCCCTTATGCATTCTTTTGCCTGATGAATTCACAGTAAAGCAAAATCAATCTTTTGTCTTTTAAATTAAGGTCATGTTTGTGATTAAGAGTTTAAAACAATTCTTTACTAAATAAGAAAAAATAGGAAATATTTCAACAGTGAGTGGAAATTGAACATAGTTTCTTAAAGTAGGAGCTGCAAGTTTAGTGATACTCAGGGAACTGGGGACAGTGAGGAATAGAATAGTTCTAGAAAGATTTTAAAAATTCAGAGACTGCTTTGGGAGCTATACAGAGATGGATCCATATATCTGGACTCAACCAGTTAATATCCCAGAACAGACTGCTGGAGTGGCCATTTTAGTATCTTTGCATCTGCTTTTGCGGTAGCTGAAACTCTAATGACATTAAGCAAAGAGGCAGCACAACTCAGCACTGAAGAAAATTGTATCTAGCTCTATATTCCTGTCTCTGTCTAGCCATGCAAATCAGAGGACCTATTTCTCATCCAACGTCAAACATTCAAAGCTGTTTTGTTCTGTGGCTTATAAATATTTATTTCTGCCTATATCTTTATGTGTCCACGTTCAATGACTTTCAGAACAAAAAAACCAATTCCTAGTGAAACTTCTGCTTGGAAAAACACTGAAGCTATGCCAGTATTCCAAATAAGAGCCTTTGTCAATTATGGCATTAGATTTGACTGTAGTATCAACAGGTATTTATTTTAAAACTATGTTTCAATATGTAATGTGAGCTTGTTTATCTGTCATTTGTCCCTAAGACATTGAAAATTACAAAATCCAATAAATCTAATATAGTATTCACCTTAAATGTTAGCTGGATTGCTGGCATTTAACCAATAGTGCATTTAAATTGTTAAAAAAAAAAAAAAAGATACAAGGGAAACAATCTCTGTCTCCTTAAAGGAAGTCATTTGAGCTGATTATACAGAGTGCAGTGATGCATTAATACATCACTGGATGTGAAATGTGTACAATGTATCACATAATTCTTTATTTAGAGTTTATTAAACAAGCATTGACCTTCAGTCTTATCATACACAAAACTGTATTCTCATAGTTCGATAAAGTAGGTTGTCAAAGTAAATATTTACAGCAGCAAGTAAAACAAAATCAGGTTATTTTCACTAATGGCCTATAGTGATAATTTATTTTTTGAGCAGCTATATCTTTTCTGTCAAGAGGAAGACCTCTTTGGCATTAGAGATCCCATCCAACGTGGATCCCTGAAAGCAGGCAACTGATTCAGGGCGGTATCCTGTAACTATTAAAGTTGAATTTTCCAGGACAAAAATACCAGAAACGTTGATAACTTCATTTACAATGGCTCAGCTTTTCTGACTGATTGAGAAATGAACCAGCAAACACTGCCTGATGCTGTGCTACTGAACATAAAAGAACACTACTTTCCTGGCACAAAAGAGAAGTGCATTCATTTGCACTCTCTCATCAGGGTAACCAGTGGCATCAAATAACCATAGAATATGCAGTATAACCAATCTCACAGGAAAAGAAAATGACAAATAAATAAATTACCTATAACTGAGTATCACTGTGATGTCATTTCCTGAAGGGAGGGCTTCACATAAAAAAACACAGTTGATAACTGTTGTGTTGAGTAAAGCTACTTATGTATTTCTAGTATAAAATAGTGCTTCTTCTTACAAAAACTTTGGTTTTGGTTAAAAGTACAGTTTAGAAATCAGTTTTTGCTATCCAGTATTGTTATCCAAATTATTATCCAATATTATCAGTGAACAGAATAAAACTTCTGTACAAAGATTATTCCACTGAAAACCGGAGCAATGAAAAGAGCAGTTTGCCATGTGGTTTCGTATATGTATTTATTCCTGCTCTAGGTATTATATAAGTTGTTATCAAGGCAATTCTGGAGAGATACTGCATGTCTGTCATTTCTGTCAATCTGAATATTTAGCAAGACATGCTTGGGATGATATAGTAGGGGTACTATTTTGGCATCAGTGTTCTGAAAGCAAGGTCGTTCAATTCAGCATCCAGTGACGTATTTTAACAAAAAGAATGTGCATGCATGTATGTGTGTGTGACACCTTCTCCATCAAATTATAACCATGCTCATCAAATCATAACTATGTTCTTAGGTATCCAGAGGCACGACCCCCAGCAGAGAAAGATGTCCCTAAAGACCAAAAAAAAAAAAGAAAGGTGAAAGCTGGAGAAGCATTTCTTATGATATGTTTAGAAAGGATTTATTTTAAGCACAATAATTTTCTTATGTACAACATAATTGTCACTAACCTTAAAAAATTGAAGAGGTAATAAACCCCAAACTAAGAGAAGGACCATCCATCCAGTCCTTACTGTGCCACTGATACAGTGGCATTGTCAGGGGACAGCCAGTGTCACACCTGATCGTATTCTGATGGTCTTCAGTGTAAACAGGAACGTAGTGCTTCAAATCAGGCTGAGTCTGCAGTCAGTCTGCATTTATCAGTAAGGGTACTCTGGGCTGTGTTAAGAGCTTGCCCAGAGCATAGCAAACTCTGGTAATGCTGGCTTATTGGGACAGCACTTTTAAAGGCTTTAGGTGTTGCCGCACATGAAATATGGTTCAAAACAGAGGTGATAAAATAGATGGAGATACACGTCCTCTTAGGAGCACTACATACCATCATGACATGTCCAGAGATCCATCCCAACACACAGAGTTCAGCTTTCCTTGTGCATTGGTGGGCACATCAGGTAACTTTTTGAGGGACTATAACAACAGTTTACTTAGATACAATGTTGTAATTCTGAAGAGGCTTATAAAGCAATTAAAATGGTGCATCAACAATAATGTAAAGCATTCTGGAAAGTTCTGTGATTTTTCTTGTTTTAAAGTGGAATTTTGTCACTGCCAAGACAAGGAAAATAATTTGTAGCTACAGGAATAATTTTCAGGAGAAGGCACCTTTTCATTTTCGACGTGTAATAGCAATATGTTGTAGTCTATAATTAATGTCCTTTCTCAGACTTCTAATTTTATTATATTTAATTGCAAAGTTTGGACCCCAGCCATGTTGGTTTTTTGGGAGGTTTTTGAGGGGTTTTTTTTTGGTTTTTCAAAGAGACGGTTACTCAAACACATGCATATATTTTTTAAATAAAGAAGTTGGGGGAAAAAAAAACAATTAAAAGGAATAAAACATAACAACTTCTTGGCAGAGTTGTAATTCACTAGTACACTGGAATAATAAATTGACGTTTTCAGTTCTATTTATTCCATTGAGTGGTTTAATAAAGAACCTTTTAGACTGCACCAGCTATACAGTAATGGAATAATATATATAGTGGCTTGACAAATTCACCTGATTTATAGTAAAATCTGTTCTTTTTCTCCAATGCCATCCATATCTAAAGGGAGAAAAAAGCTGGTTCTGTTTCTCATTGCTGATTTTCTACATTCTCTTAATTTAAATTTAAATTGTATGGCAACAAGTTCCTCCATTTTCCCCATCTGCCCTTTACATTCCCTCTACAAAATTTAGAATTTGAATGGATTTTTTGCAGGACAATTCCCTAGAAAAATTTTCCTCTCCAACCTCAGTGGAGATTAAGTGGAGGGTCAGAACAGAAACTATGTATCCTCTCCCAGGCCAGATGGTATAAGTAAAATTTTCCAGAGGGAAAGTGAGGCGTTCAACAAGAAAGAAGTTCTATTCCCAGTCTAAGACAGGAGAAATGAAGGTGAAACTTTGATTTCATAATACTGCCTTCTTCTCTGATCCAAAAGCAATTGAAAATGATGCCACAGAAACATGTATTTCTGTGAGATTTTGCAAAGAGATATCTAATTAATACAGAAATAACTTCAGAAGGTGCATGGTGCAGTCTTTTGAAAACATTCATGATACAAAAGCTATGTAAAGACATGATAAAACATGAAAATCACATATCAGTGATTCCTTTCATCACAGATTTCTAATTAAACAAATATTTCTAAGACTTGCTTTTGTCCCAGTTTTTGACTTGTAACATAATTGCATTAAAAATATATTCAGTAAGAGGTATATTTCCTTGAAACACACAAGCCCAAGATTTACTTTTATTTTGTAACAGAAGTCTTGCATTTTCAAATCCCTTCTGAATCTGCAAAGGTTCAGAATTCTCTAAAATAACTTCTATGGCCATGGTAGGACTAAAGGGCAATAGAGACTAAGGGGAGTGTGGGACATCCTAGAAATAAATGTGGGACAGCAGCAGGCTTGTAGCCAAATGAGAGGACATAGGAATTTGGAGGGTCATCAGACTCCTGCAATATCAACAGTGGGTGCTACGGTCTTTGCAGCTATAGGCAATTTAACAGGGAAAAGCTGAAAGCAGCATAAACCACTTCCTGCTCTGGTTAAGCCTTGTTCAAAGAATCCATCCATTCCTGTTCATACAATGTTAAATGTCTTTAAAATTTATGTGTGAAGAGTGATTTATAGACTGCTGTTCCAGGTTTACTGAAGAATGCAGAGATGCAGCAGTGCTACTGTGTGCTTAGCATTGGTGCTGTTATGTGTCCATTTACTTCTTTATCCAGGTATTACTCTGGGTGGGAAGGATTTCTTTCTCATCCTTCCCATTCTCCCTATACACTCTGGCTCTGACCTCTTAGAATCACTCTGTAGGGTAAAAATTTTTTGTTCATAATTATCAAGTTACTTTATAGTTAAACCATTGTGAGAAGGACTTCTAAATATTTGCTGGTTATATTGCTACCTTAAAAATAATAAACAAATTAATTTTCTTTGACAGATTTACATTTGGTGGGTTTTACTACATTAGAAACTGAAAAAAAATGAGACTATCTATATATCTATAAAACGAAAACTGTTTTATTTGATGGAAGTAAATATTAGAGATGGACTGAAGTGAAGCTGCTCAAACCTAAGGGAATATCATGGCGTGTGGTCTATTAACTGCATGAGGATGAATGACAGAACAGACTTGTGGAGAAGCAGGTAGAGGCCAATATGGTACAGCTGATCATAGTAACTGCTTGTGTGTCTGCTTGAACAGCTAGTAAGTATCAGTCAAGAAGATAACTTAAAAGTAATGATAAGAATAGTCAGCCCAGGCAATTACTAACAGCTGAAACATTGTATCCTTGTGCTATATTTATTCAGTACTAACTTGTTTATATGTCTTGATTGGCTTTGCATGTGTGTGAAATTGGTATTTTTCTCTCAGATTTCCCAATAAAGGCATCAGTACAGGAGAGAGAGGGGGGAAAAAGAGAAACAGTATACTGTTATAATAAGTAATCTGTGCTATTTGGACTTGTCTTCTGTCACTGGATGTAAGTTTGCAGCTAGTCCTCAGCCTTGCCAAGAAATCAAAAAATGTGCATTAACTTCTCAGAACAAAACCAAACCTGTGGCCATGTGAATCCATGAATACTCCAGTGAGCATTTGGGATTAGGATTATTTTTTTAATGTTTGTTGTCAAGTTACTTCTTTATTACCCAAGAGGAGTTTATTAAGTTTGTATATTATTCTACTTTAACAACGATCACATCCTTTTTCCTTTGCCTCTACCTCTATGTCATAACTTGTTGGAGTGTTGGGATTGCTCAGTCTGGAGAAAAGAAGGCTTTGGCGAGGCTTAAATCGGCCTTCCAGTAGCTGCAGGGGGCTTGCAGAAGGCTGCAGAAGGACATTTCATGAGGGCATGTAGTGATAGGACAAGGGGGAATGGTCTTATGCATAGGTTTAGATATTAGGAAAACTTCTTTAAAGTGAGGGTGGTGAAGCACTGGAACAGGTTGCCCAGAGAAGCTGTGGAGGTCCCATCCCTGGAAGTGTTCAAGGCCAGGGTGGATGGTGCTCTGAGTAATTTATCTAGTGGAAGGTTCACTGCCCAAGGCAGGGAGGTTGAAACTGGATGATGTTTAAGAACATCTCCAAGACAAAATTTTCTATGATTCTATTTTTCTATGATAACTTCCTTCTCTGAAGGTAAAAAATGATAAATACATTATGTTTCCACAGAATGATTTTTAAGTATTTTGTCTTACTTACATATATATTAAAGTATATATTTGGATTGCCACTCTTTGTTCTTCTGCATATTCAATAGTTATCTTTGTGTATTAGAGTTCTTTGAATTTCAGTTATTTAAGAGTCAAAGTGCTGTTTGAGCAACAAGCTCTAGCTGTACAAAGGATCTTAAAAAGGTCTCAGTGTTCCTGAAAAAAAATCAATAAGGCACTGCTCATGGAATCACCATGCTTTTGAATATGGACTAATTTTTCTTTAAACAACCTCCTAATTTGTCCTCTTTTCCAGAACTGTACATAGGTATTAATTTCTCTGTTAAGGATTTTTTTTTCATGAATTATTGAATTGGCATTGAGAGAACTACAAACCCAGTCATGCTGTGGGTCCTTCTTCTTTTTATTTTTGCCACACCGGCCTATTTCCAAAAAAGGGAACATTATTTGGCTGTCTTATGAAAGACTTTCTTACTTAGCTGGACCTGCTCTTGCACTGTTCTCTGACATTATATAAAGCTCAGCTGTATTATCAGACACTTGGATCTCTTTTACTTCACTCGCATTTGCTGTCAACCACTCTTTCTTGCCAAATATGGAGCCCAGCCCAAAACAAATCACTGTTCATGTTTTGGTTTCAAGTGCCCTGACCAGTGTGATTTCCAGTTCTCTTCAGTTTTGGCCAAATGCCAAGTGCACCAGCCTTATTACAAACTCCTGAAAGTCGGGGTTTGTAATGGAAGTGCTGACACAGCCCTAAATATTGGCAAGAAAAACATAATTATAATTATACAAGGAGAGATGAGCAAGAAGGACACATTGTTGAACACAGGAAAAGAGCTGCTCTCATTAATCATCTCATACATTTGAGAAAATGACTTTGGAAAAGGAAAGGTTAAAATGCTGAACTACTGAAAGAAGGTGAACAGAAGACCACAGTTCATCCCAGCGTTCCTATTACAGCATCCAGAGATAATGAGGAGATTAAATTTCTCTGAATAAGGACTGTGCTAAATATAATTGTTGTTCCCTTAGGGTCCAATATTAAGCACAGTAGCAAAATGAAACAGAAGAAATTGGAGCCAAACTCTGGGAGAAGCTGATGTGGATACTCTGCTTCAGATATTTTTTTCCAGGCTGTGGCATGGTTTCTGTTTTTACACTGGCTTTCAGCAAGCCATTATTTTATTAGAATTAGACTAGTCACAGGGTGTGACTAGTCCTTTCAACCTGTTAGAAAGAGCAGGAAATACGTAGTTAGATAAGCAGATGGATTCAGGGGATTGAGTGTGTGTCCTTGTGCATGCACACAAACATACAAGTTATTTCTTTGGTTGGTTGGATGCTTGTATATGGACTTCTGGGCACAAACACATGAACTTGGTGTATGAAGACCTATGGTGGCTTCTGAACATCCTTTTATGTAGAAGTTCCAAATAGGAATCCCTCTCCCAAAATCTGAAATTTGTTACCTGCTGTACTTGTAATAGTACAGGCTTTCTGCGTGAAGCTATCAGGAATCACCTTGCTCTGACTGAATCAAAAGCCCTGAAAAACAAAAGAAAGTGAAAGAAAAATAACTTTTTTGAAACAAATATTGAGTCAGTCCTTAAACAGTAGGAATTAAAATCCTCATTTTCTTCCTTTCTTAACCAATAATTTGTATATTGAGACTACAATTTCTTTAAAAAATTACTCAGATAAATACATACATAATATCTCTTACAGAAAAATAATAGATGAACAGATTTATAGGGTTTTTAGTAAATAAAATCTGAAAGCTACCAGAAAAGTAGGTGAGTGAGATTTCTAGTCCTGACTTAATGATTTGTTTAAGAGACATTCACATCTGTTGCAATGGCTAGATGGTTTGTTATGGTGCAATCATGTGTGAAAATTATTAGGAAAATATTAGCTTTTCAGTTTGGACAAAAAATTAAGCTGAACCTGAGTTAACTGTTTTCTACTGTCTGTTTCACAGACATTCTCTTTAACTGAAAGGTACTATATATCGTGTTTCCATGCAGCCCTGGCATCAGTGAACTGTATTTTCTGCTGGAAGTAGAGTCATAGTCATTGGCCTGAGATGACAAAGCTGATAAAGCTGGGTCTCTTCTCCTAGATGCTCACAATGGTCTAGACTGATGGCTAGAACTGGAAAAGGTCATCAGATGTTAATACTGAGGTGCCACCATCTTACCTGTGAATGAATGGATGCTCCTACTCAGCATAAAGCTCCCTATTTAACCAAGTGTAAAGGTAATGAATTAATATTTCATGCGAACATATTCTCATATGAAAGAAATTATCAAAATTATTAGATCTAATAATTTAAAAATCATTACACTTTCTCCTAAGTTAAGCTGCTTACACACATATTTTAATGAAATTTTACAAATATTAAAGGAGGACAGAATCTCCTTCATTTTCAAACACACCTCTAAAAAACATCCAGTAGTATCCAGCCCTATCGTAAATAGGTGCAGTTCCCAGTGCAGTTGGTGGTCAATATGGTTCTCTATACTGGAGTTGAGTTTGACTCTTGAATCATTACATCTGTAGATTTTTAAAACATTCCTGTATGTTAGTTTTATACCTGTTGGCAGATAGATTTCTTATGGCCCCATAGTCACAGGAGAGCTCTGGGATATTAAATAAAATCAGCTGGCAGAAGGAATGACTACACAATTGATAGACTGCAAAATCATTAAATAGTTGGTAACTTAGCTGTAGAATGAAAGGTACCAGCTGCTGAATGTGAAACTTAAAGAATCAGAGAATGAGAGTGAGAGTAGAGGCAGAAGTTCAAGACATTTACCTGACAAAGAATCCCTTTACTGCTGTCAGTGTGTTGCTGTGTCTTAAACTGAGAGATTTCATAGTTACTAGTTACTTTAGACCTCCTGCAGGGAAAGGTATATCAGAGGGTGCTGTGCAGCACAGATTTGGAGGAGGTATCCAGCTAAATGCTGTGCACTGAAAAGGACAGAAAGAAATGTGTAAAAACATGAAAACAACGGAATAGGTTTAATTTCTTTCAAGCAGTCTCATTGCACAGCATTGTAAAAGTTTGTATGTGAAAGCACCAGGCTTTGGCCAGATGACTGAGCTGAGTGCACAGAAAATATTTCCATTTATTGAAAGATACTTGATAGTTATGCCTCTGTAATTCTAGCTGTTGTCCTTAGAAAGATACTCCAGATTTACCCATTTGTGTATGACCTATGGTCTCTTTATTAATACTATTTAATGTTACAATGCGGTTAATGATCCCTCAAAGAATACTACATCAAAAATTGTCTTCTGTGTTCATACAGACTGGGGAATGAGAGGCTGGAGAGCAGTGCCATGGAAAGGGCCCTGGGGGTCCTGGTCAGTGGCAAGTTGAACATGAGCCAGCAGTGCCCCGGCAGCCAGGAGGGCCAAGCGTGTCCTGGGGAGCATCAGGCACAGCATCGCCAGCCGGGCAAGGGAGGGGATTGTCCCCTCTGCTCTGCACTGGGGCAGCCTCACCTCCAGTGCTGGGACAGCTTTGGGTGCCACAATATAAGAAGGATATAAAGCTATTAGAGAATGCCCACAGGAGGGCCATGGAGGTGTTGAAGGGTCTTGAGGGGAAGCCGTATGAGGAGCAGCTTGGTCTGTTCAGCCTGGAGGAGACTGGAGAGAGACCACATTGCAGTCTACAACTTCCTTGTGAGGGGACATGGAGGGTGGGCGCTGATCTCTTCTCTGTGGTGACCAGTGACAGGACTTGAGGAAATGGCCTGAAGTTCTGCCAGGGTAGGTTAAGGCTGGATATTAGAAAAGCATTCTTCACTCAAAGAGTTCCAGTTGGGCACTGGAACAGACTCCCCAGGGCAGGGGTCACAGCACCAAGCCTGACAGAGTTCAGGAAGTGTTGGGACCATGCTCTCGGGCACATGGTGTGACTCTTGGGGATGGGGCTATGCAGGGCCAAGAGTGGGACTCAGTGATCCTTATGGGTCTCTTCCAACTCAGCTTAATCTATGGTTCTTTGATTTTATGATTCCATTATTCCCTCCTAACCTCCTTCACTATAGAACCAAGAAAATGCTCAAAAGAGGGGACAGATGAGAAAGATAAAGAATGAATTTTATGTGAAAGCTGATCAAATGAGGCCTTTTGTTAGATGGGTAATTCTAGACTCAGTGAAATAAACATAGAAATTAAAACTAGAATGGCATGGAACTTCACCTTGTTGTTCAATGTGTCAGAAAAAAAAAAGGAAAATACTTAATCAGATGGTTTAAGATCCTGAATAGGATTTATGAGCAGAGGGAAAAGGGCCTTTTGGGCTGGGGACCAGTGACTGGGCTACCACTTTTATCTCAGAGAGCTACAGTGCAGTAGGGTGGAAAGGTGCTGCTGAAATTTGGGAGTTTGTCTTTTATCTACTGAGGATCACAATGGTCACAGCACCAAGCCTAAGTTCAAGAAGCTTTTTGACAACATTCTCAGGAGTATGATGTGATTCTTGGGGTGTTCTGTGCAGAGTCAGGAGTTGAACTCAATGATCCTAATGTGTTCCTTACAATTCAGCATATTCTATAATTCTATGAGTGTGTCCAGAAACTGGAATGTCACTTTCATGTACAGAATCCTGTTAGCCAGGTTCAGAACACCCTTTCAAGGTAACAGTTTAGGCAAAAACAGGCAAATTGCAAGCATAAGGTGTTCAAAATAATAAAGTTAATTAACTTTGTTTGTGAGGGTCATAGAAAAGAATCTGAGAGGTAGAATATAAGACTTTGTTTTAAGGAAAATATATTCACTTGAACAAAATTTATGTTACCTGTTGTATTATTCAAAATGCATAGAAACAAGTTTTACTGTGTCTTGCTATTTTTACTGAGAGCCACAACACACTGACAATACACAAAAAGGCACGATGTCTCCTCCCAGTAACAATTAAAAAACACTCAAAGAATGTCTAAAGCAGTTAAGTTACCTTCATCATTCATATTAATAAAGACTAAGGCTGAGATCACAGACTGTTCACGCCATTTCAGATGCTGAGGTCAACCAAGATCTGAACACTGAGAGGAAATATCTTGATTGTGACAAGTTTCCCAACAGATTACATTGTCTCACAAGAGATTTTCCAGCATGTATAGCTGCAATATACTTTTTTTAAGCTAAACATCTCTGTTTTAAATATTTATATATCACTGAGAGTGTGTTCATTGTCATTTAATAAATATATATAGAATGAGCTTTATGTTAGAGATAGGCAGACAGACTTTCTGTGTTTAGGTGTATACACAGAATACTCCATGAATATGTGTTTAAATGCAGGTGGTTATTACTTCATGTATAGAGTACATTATTTAATATCTGTGGCCAAATTGTGATAGCCCAGTTTAGACTAAAAGGTCTCATACCCCATCAATGGCAGTGGACAAATGACATCACAGTAGAACTGAGTGCTATTCAGAAGCAATAAAAAAAAAAAAAAATTAGTTAGACTGTACATGCACCCAAAGCATTTCTTCATTTCTATGAGGTTGATACAGTTGATCGTTTGTGACTAATGAAGCTTTTCTTCCTATTCACTTTGTGCCTTTTTTACTTATTTAATAAACTGAGGATTGGTTCTACATTTAGCTCTGCTACTAATTTACTGTATGCGATTGGACATTTACTAGCATGGCCATTTAAAATCAAAAGATGAAAAAAAAAAAGCCCAACAAGAGATTTTTTTTAAATTAATCTCAAGGTGTCAAAAATTGCAAAATACTGGAGCCAAAGTGATAGCACTGTTTGTTTTCTAAAACATGTTTTGTAAGCTATTGTTTTTTGTTCAGTTTTCTACTGTGTTATTTAGTTAGAAACATTTTGCTCACTCTCAGTATTAGTATCAGATAATCTTCACAGAGATCAGCTTTGACAGAACTAAGTGAGCAATTTTTATATATAAAGTTGTATTGTTCTCAACATTGCTAGCACAAATATTTTCTATTAATATCAAACGTGGAAAAACAGAGTTTTCTCACATTCTTCACTGCATAGATCTTGCTGCTGAAAAGGAGAAAAAAAAAACTTTCCGCCTTACTTTCTCTTACTAATTTCCTGTCTCTTCTCCCTTTTTACTATTACAAAATTCCTGTGTGGACCTGGAAATTTTGCCTTCCTGTCAGTACTCCTATTAATTATGCCAGATGAACAGATATTTATAACACATTCCAAAACTCTTTTCTGTTTTGTGTCCAGTGTGGGACACACAACTCAGGAAGGATGATGAGTAGGTGGGTGGACATGCATTCAGAAAAATATCTCTCAAAAGAATGTAAATGTATTTGATACCAATTAGTTTAAGAAAGTTCCTTCTTAGGAAGGAATCTTATGAATCTAACTGCAGAAAGTATTAAGTTCCAGTTTGACAACAAAGCCATTGTGGGATATGCCCAGCCACTGCCCTGGAGGGATGTCTGCTGAGATAAGAGATTTCGCAATCGCCCAGCAGGACTCCCTGGAAAGGACTTTTGAGTCATGGTGAGGAAAAGTAGACCCACAATCCTTTGGGAGACCCTATGCAGATCTTTCTGTAACCCACTGGTCTGTCCCAGACCCTCTGTAACCCATTGGTCCCCTTGCTGATCCCCTGTATCCCTA
Source organism: Coloeus monedula (assembly GCF_965178545.1). Classification (NCBI taxonomy): domain Eukaryota; kingdom Metazoa; phylum Chordata; class Aves; order Passeriformes; family Corvidae; genus Coloeus; species Coloeus monedula. Next base: position 69,014,562 of record NC_138822.1, read on the forward strand.
TAAAAGAAGACCAATTCGCCTCTGTAGGAGGAGAGCTCGTCCCTGGCCTTCCCTTCGCCGGAGGGAACCCCCAATAAAGCTCCCTTCGTGCGGAACCAGCCACACGGGCCTGCTCGTCTCTCTCTCCGGTCTGGTTTGGCCTAGAGGCTGCCCTGCAGAGCTGAGCTGAAATCACGAGCTGATAATCACTAAAGAGCTGACAGCTTCTGCAAGGGCTCCTCTGCCAGCAGCTGAGAGGAAGATACCAGACCTCGGGCAGGCGATTCCTTTCGGGACCATCTCCCCGGACCGGTCATCTCTTCCTGGGTCGCAGCCACGGACCCCACCACCAGCTGTAATAAGCCATTGAGTGAATAATGACACACTCTCACTGTGAGTTTTAGAAAATACTGACTATGGAGTACAAACTAAGGTATAAAAAATAGATATCTGTGGTGAACTGATAGAACTGTGGTGAACATTTTCCAGAAGGGTGTTTAGACAGGGTTTAAGGTATACTTGCTAAAAATTCTATACAGATAACATTACCAGGAGTTACATAAAAATATGTCTAGCAAATGCATAGAGAAATTCTATAATGGCAAATGGGAATTTTATACTGATTATAACAGCTAAAGGAAAAGAAATCTTTTGTGGAAAAAAAATGCTTTGCAAACCTACTGAACTCCTTAGTCTAATTATAAAGTAAACCAATACTAATGAATTTGCTCAACAAATTGACAATTTCATTTAGTTCTTGTCCCACAATCTCAAAACAACCTGACAAATCTAGAATTCGTTCCAAGGGAGGATGACTAGTTCATCAAATGTCTGTGGCTGCTTCAAGATATGGGAAGGTTAAGAATAAAGCCGTTCAAGCTGGGAAAATACAGAACTGAGACAACAGCGGAGAGAGCTATAGCCTCAAAGAAGGTAACCAGACTGTGTTTCTGTTTTCCATAAGAGGGAAACAGGGACACCTATTGAAGTTGCCAGGTAAACAAGTTTAAAACAAGTAGTTTTTCATGAACTGAAATGTTGTATCACAGAACATATTAAAACAATCTGCATTTCATTCCAGACCTTTTCATAAAGGACTTAGGAAGTAATTAGAAAGTAATGGACGGATGGTCCATGAAAAAATCATAAATGTGATGACAGAAATTTAACCTGTGTTAAAAGAAACTGAGATGGTAATGAACTTCAATATTTTGTTTTTTGCTTGCCATCTTCCTGTTTTTATTTCTTTCTAATTCTCCATTGGTGGTGGACTCACTCAGGAGGCCACTATTAAGTCATATTTCTGTACATGGCTGTTTAGTATACCCTTGAATCTGGTCCCAGTCTTTATTTTTTTAAAATGAAAAATAGCAATGGGAGTTTGGTCTTGCCAAATCTCTGAATTATTTCAGATGTGTTTTTGGATGGCGAGTGAATTCAATCTGTGGTAGAGGAATTTGCACTCTCTTTATGGCATTCCTATTAACATTTCAATGTTTAATGACACAGTCATCTTACCTGTCACATAATTCTTGCCCACATTTATGCTTTTCTTTTCTTCTCTTAATCCTCTTTATGGAGTAATGTGAATAAATTGCCATATGACTAGACATTTTCATGCCTTTTTATCGGGTTGTATCACTCTGGAGCACTTTCTACACAATCTATTTCTTAAACACATTACTCCGTGAAAAACATATGTATTTTTGGAACAATAGCATAAATTATGAATGGGAAAGAAGGAGGCTAGAACTTTTAACTTTAACTATTTCATCATTATATAGACATAAGTGTTAACCTTAAAATATTTTAGCTTAAGTCTAAGAAGACAGATGGCTGATGGGAATACATTATTTCTGTATGAGTTTTCATCAGAATACACCACAGGTAGAAAAGAATTGCACTATTTTCTTTATTTTTAAGGAAATTATGTGTGAGAGAGCATATTCAAGTGTTAAATTCTGCTCTGAGTCATAATTATAGACAACAATTCATTGAATATTTTCTCTATAGTCACATAGGAAAAATGCTGCAAATTAAAACTTATCATTTGAATACATCTCTGAAAGTACTATAAATTTAAAAATGCTTTTTAAATAAATATTTTAAAGAGAAGTGCGCTATTGTCCTCTTTTGGGAAATAAATAGCCATGATGAAAAATAGTTGTTTGGAGGCCATTCTAAAACTGTAGAAAGAGCTCTACACTGTGAATGAATTTAGTAGTTTTTAATACTTTAAAAATGATGTTTGTATTTTTGTATTGTGCATATCTCCTCCTCAAATATCTCAATTTATGCAATTAGCCCAAAGATTTTACAGTGTGAAACTCAATATATTTGACTACTAAATGTTTCTGCATTAAAAATATAGAATAGTTTGAAGATGGTGATCAAATTAAAAAAAAAACAACAGGAAGCACATTTAAAACAGAGAATGTAATTTGCAGGTTTCTTTAAGACCTTTCCTTTTCTGAAGAACTAAGGGAAAATCATATTTTTCAGAACTCTTGCCTTTTCAAAATTGTAGCTAGTATAGCTTTGTTTCAAGATCATTCAAAATTCAATTCAGATACATATACAGATTATTAAAATTGTGTAGAGATGTCAGCATTTATACCATATAAAATATGTAGCCATTTTATGTAAATAACCCATCCAGGATATTACAATTTCTGCTTTTGTTTTTGCTGTTTGTTAAGTTTGTAAGAGTTTTTATACTATTTTTAAACAAATGCTTTATTTGTGGAACATATTTTCTCATTTTTACAGGATTTATTAAGGAGCAGATAGTTTTATTAGACCAACATAAGACAAGCTCATGAACTTCTTTTGAGAAAAATATTAGATAAACTTGATATAACCTTAAAAAAAAGGGAGAGAGAGAACAGTTCATATGAACAACATCTTCTAAGATACATTTGCCAATCTGTAAACACTTGGTAGTTATACTGTGAATGTTTATTTATATAAAATGTATGTATGGCTTGCCATCATCAATCTGTGTTCTTACAATCAACCCAAACATATTTAGTTGACTGGCTCATGGAGGCAAATAGAGTGTCTATAGGTTAAGGCTTGAAATAAAATAATTTATTCTAATCACATTTGAAAGACTGTTAGTTTTGCTAGGAAAGAAAGATCTCATCCTAGCTAATCCTGAATTATTATACTAATTTCTCTGTCTTTTCTCAGCACCATATCACACTTCCCTTGGCTTTGAAATAACTTCAGGTTTTGTTTATGTCTTCCTGACAGAACTCTCATCTTTCTTGAGATGCCCAGTGCATGGACTTTGTCGAGTTAAGCTGATGACATGACCTCACTGGCCAGAAATTCATCACTAAAGAAAAGGAAATGTTTTCACCTGGAAATGTTCTCACCTAGGCAAGAGCAAGGTCCAGTCTCAGAAAATTCAGTTTTATTATTTATAGAGGAAAAAAACCTGTCAAAGTAGAACAGTCTTTTAAAGATGTTGTAGTAGCTACACATCAATGGGGCCTTTTTACACATATTGTTTACATAATGAATAGTTATCTTTTAGTTCCAAACCTATTGTTACTTACAAAAAAAAAAAAAAAAAAAAAGCATATTTAAACTCCACTTCTCATTTTTCTTACCCTTGTATGAAGTGTCAGCCCATTAGCTTTCTAATGGATTGACAATTTTAATTCAAAAACATAATTTTAGAGGCTGGTGTTCCAAATGGTAGGGACAAAAATTAAATATCTCTCTGTATTTGTAAGATACCACTTTTTGCAACTGCGATTTACTTTTAAATCCACTAAAATGGTCACCGGCATTGTTCCTTTCATGTAAGGAAGTGCATTTCCATGTTTTCTTCATACGTTTAACAGTTGGTTTCTAACCTTTTTCTTAGGTTGATACAATTACCTCAATGACTAATGTTACCACAGTACATTTGCAGGAACTGATTTCTGTCATTGGCTTGTCATTGGCTCTCAATTCCTGAAAACCAATGGATGTATCTTTTCCAGTCTCACAAAGATTTTTCATTTAGTCGCCAAAGCTGACCAAAATTATATTCCTCTTGGACTGAATCGTAGATCTTATCTGTGAGAAATACTGAAACATGAAGGCTTGTAGTTCAAAATGGCCTATGTATTGAGGTGTTTCTGCTAATATTTGGGTAATTCAGTCCAAGTTACTTATCCAAGACACTTTATACTTTTATGGGGTCTTCATACAAGTGAAGGTGTAGGTCTCTTCTTGTCAGCAGACAGGTAAAGTTTTTTGAACCCTGAGGATTCAAGTCTTTTCTGACTAAACTTTTTTCAAAGCCAATTAGAATTTTCTTTCATTTTTCATTTCTTTTTACTGTGTACAAGGTGTTTTAGACCAGGACATGCTGATCCATTATAATGCCACTAAAAAGGATGCCTAAGTGTCTGTAAGATGAAATTTAATATTGTTTTCATTAGAGTTAACACTATGAGAAGGAAATAGCTTTATGTTTGTCACTAGCCCCTTGATGCACAGTGGACTTATGGTCAGTGGACTTATGGTCAAAACACAAGATCTATACTGATTCCAGGGAAGAAGAAGACACTGGATTCTCCTCACATTGAGTAGGACAGTGATTATCTCGGTTTTTTACCTGAATTAAACATATAGACCATGAAAAATAAATCAGGAAAATATCCTAAATAAACCAAAATGACATGGGAAAAAAACCCAATAAATAGTCAATTTGCTACGAGAGAAGAGAGAAAAATTGGGAAGGTATGGGAAAATACTTGTATAATTCCAGTCCTCTGTAACCTTAAGTGTGTTTTCAACAGGGATTGTAGTATTGAGGAAATGGGACAAGGCAAGAGGACAGAGGATCAAATGAGAACTTATCTGAGATTTTTAAAAAAATAACTAAGACTGGTAAATTGGAAGTTGTGAGCAAACTGGAAACACTTGAGACCCTGGAAACAGATAACTCAGTTGTTTATTCTGAATTAATTTGGGCTTTTGAGAGGTAACAGTGATGCTAGTTAAGGAGTAATAGGAGACCTGGTAATATTTATTAATTTTTCATGAATTGCTTTGCCTAAAGGAAAAACAGAGAGTGGATGCAGACATGCAGCACTGGGGATTTTTTATGTCTGTGTGGTATATGGAAACACCACTGATAAATTTAAGTTAGATAATTAGGCTATGATCTTAGTATGTCACAGAATTTGCAATAATTTTGCTGTTACTTAGTGCTTTCTGCAGACTTCCTTTCTTATTTTAGGAAGAGACAAAAAGGGGGAAAAGAAGCTTTTACTTAAAATAAATTAATATGGTGGACTGGAATACACAGCATTTGCTTGCCTATTTATGATGTTATTTTTTATTTCTTAGAAATAGCTGTGCTTTTAAGCTCATTAAGATTTCGAGTTCCCATTTGAATGCTGTCACTTACAGCTTTAATGATTGTGAATTGTATCCTTTTAAAACCTCTACCTGTTAACTTTAAGATTTGGCTTCCAAGGAACAAGTTTCATTGTAAAACATAATGAAAATGTAAGAGCATGAGATCTGTCCAACGTAAACAACAATGCACTTACACTCCATTGGTTTGCTTTCATTGTGACTCTATAAGCTGCCCACACTGTCAGCTTCCAAAACAGGCACTTGCCTTGGTCAAGAAGCCACCTTTCTCCTGAACAGGGTCCTTCTCCCTTTGATTACCTTTACAGGAATGTCAGCACATGTTTTTCTGGGATGATAAATTAGTCTGCTGAGGTACAGGGAGAATGGAGGTAAAAGAAAAAAATACGTCCTTAATGTCTATTGCCCTTAGGTGAGTATGTATAACATTGGATCGCTTTTGTCTTCTCAGCATGCTTCAGCTCGTAGGCTGTCACAGTCTGAGATGAAAGTGGCAGTTTATGATTAAATGGGCTCAGATAAAAAAGCACTCTTAGTAACAAGTACATTTGATGTTAATGACGCATGCAACCTTCCTGCTCCATGGCCAGCATGACACAGCCAAGGAGAGAAGGTTGGGAGCAAACATGGTAGCCTCAACGGGTGGCAGCAGACTGCAGGGCTTCCCTATCCCATCGATATGCCATGCACACTCCAGGAACCCTCACACATCCAGAAGCCTTGGCACTTATAGGATTGGGTGGAGAATACCCAGTTCAGGTTGGTTTAAATCACATAGCCCCTGCTGTGTTGGCTGTTGCTGGATGGGCATGCACAGATTGACTTTCTGTAAGGTTGGACATGTTAGGTCTTAATAGAGGGTGTCTGCACCATTTTGAATGCATATTTGCTGCAGACAATTAAGTGGAAAACACCCTTCTGTCTTTCAATCCCAGCCTGGGATCAGTAACAGGACATGATTATAGCTCCAAACATCTGTAGCCTCTGTGGGGAAACCCAATAAGTAAGCATGGTGGATGTTGGTACTGATTTATTACATCTTGTGTACAAAATCCCACTCAAAATGCTACAGCTAGCAAGGAAATTAAACCACAGTTGATAGAGAAACATCTATTCTGTAACATACACTGGAGTTGTAAAATATTGTTGAGGAACCTACTGAATATTTTGAATTTTAATAATGGGAAACAATTTTCGAAATTGATGATGAGACAATGATTAGTTGTTGCTTGTAGGATCTCATTATGAGGATCATTATTTTATGGATTAATAAAAACAGCATACTCTGCCAGCAATGCAATTAAGGTAATAATTAGAAAGGTGTTCTAAAAAATAACTACTGCAAATAAATTTACCTTTTTTTTTTTTATATATAAAACAGCAACACTAAGAAAAAGCAACTGTTTCCTTCATGATTTTTCCATGTCTTTCAGTGGCAAAAATATTTGAACTGATGTCTGGCCAAATTTAGAGCAAATATTACTCTAACACATGTTGCAAGATATCCTATAGTTTTAGGTATGCACCTGAAATCCCTACCTTTTTTATCAGTGGCAATGGTAACTCTGAAGCTTTTCAGTGAAGGTGCACCTTTCACTGTATCACAGGAGGTCAAATTTACCTAAACAACATAAATATTCTCGCCTTGTTAATGCATAGAAAGGAACATTGTGGTCTGAATACAAGCTGCCCATAGTGGGTTTTTTTTGGTCCTTTCCATGAAGAAATTATAATTTTGACCTTTTGATAGAGGAAGAAAGAAGACAAATATTGTCATCGAGTTGGCACTGTAAACAGTAGCACAAACCTGACTGTTTGATCAACTGGATGTTTATTCAGGAAATCTTATTGGAGCAGCAGCTTTAATCATGCCTAACAGGTAGAAGGATCAATGCTAGGACTAGCTCCCAGAAATAAAACTAGGAAAAAACTTCAGCACAGGTAGTAAGCTAAGACAGTATCGTTCCCAGGAGGAAGAATGAGAGGACATATATTCAATTTCAGACTGTACTCTAGCATATTGTGTTTCTCAATTTCAGTTGCTTTATATACTGAGTCCCATATTTCAAGGGTTTAAATAGTCAGCTAGTGTAAATGATGACTGCAAAATCTCTAGCGCAATATGTGCCCTCTAGGTATTTGCATGAAATGAAAAATAATAAGATAAAAGGAAAAAATGTTCAAAGTATGAACAACTCTTGATGTGCAAGAAACAATGATGAGTTTGAGATTTTATAACTGAAAATTGAGTTCTAGGTAGCTTCGTTAGAAGTATTGAACAGTTACCATTATGGATAAGATTTCATAACCCCTTTGAAACTCTTGTTCTGTAGGTTTATAGTCTGTGGGACTCAGTTCTCATCTACATTTAGTTGCCCTTGTGTATAACGTTATGTGTGAGCCAGTTGTTTAACTCCTGTTCCTGTTGCAGTCAGGGAACCCTGACTAGTACAGTCAATGGACTTCAGTAGGATCTGAAAACCAAAATAGAAATAGTTTGCTGAGCTTCATGGAGCAAATAAATCCCTTGAAATGAATAGTACTTGAGACCCTACGTTATTTCACTGCTGTAGCCAAGAGATTGTTGGCAATCCTGAAATTCCTGAGGTTCATGCTTACTCTGCCTTATGTTACATATAATAATAAACAAGCTTCTCAGGAAGATTTTTGGCACAGTTTTTCTTCATACCAACATTTTACAAAATGTCAAAGAATGAATGGAAAATAGAACCAGGTATTTGGAGTTCCTGGGAAGCTCAATCAAGTAACTTTTCCTTTAGAGATACTTCTTACCTATTTTAAAGTTATCACTGGGCAAGAAATATTAATGAATACTATTTCAGTAAAGCCAAAAACATGAAGCTATGAGTTGGGAACTAAATTCAGACTAGGTTTTATCATGAATATTAAATGGCGTTTTTTTCCCCTTCTGTATACCTTCACAATAATACCAAAATATAAGCAATGACAGCAGCAATTTTTGTCAGTATTTTATTAGGAAATAAAAGATCAAAACCAATACCTTTCCTTTTGTTTTAACTATTGACCCCCTGAATTATTTTCCCAACATTGTGGGTTTTGTTCAAATTATGCATGTAACATTGAACTACTCAGAGGGACAACTGCTTAGGAATGTTTTGAATCCTGAAGGAAATTAATGCCTTGTAAGTCTTGGGAATTCATCAGAAATCATGCCCTATTTCTTGTTTTAACAGGTCTTGAAGTTCTGTGCTTGAGAATAACAGATAAAATTTTCAAAGTGCCAAAAGAGTAAAAGAATCAGACCTAAGTCTCATACGTTCGTGAAGAAATTTTGAAAACTACAAGTTCCAAGCACTGGAGAAAAAAAAAAAAAAAAGCAACCAAAGCAAAAACAAAAGGAAAGATTATTAAAAGAAAATGAAAGTTTAAATATGAATTTAATCAATTAATGTGAATTCATAGCCAGATGCATAGTATGTGTAACGTGAATTTAGCCATATGTGGTATACTCTCCATTCAGGTTTGAGAAAGTTTGATAGGCTAGCTCTATTTTTCAAGACGTTTAAATTATTGAACTATATGTATTTTTTTAATAGCTGTTATTATCCAGAGAGAATTTAAATGCTTGTTCTTGGTGAAGACAGTTTTTCTATTTTCAAGACTAAAAGTCATCATATGACTCTGGGTGAATTTTTTGACATTCATGTACCCCAGTAGGCTGAAAACCGGCTGAAAACCAGCTGAAAACTCTGAAAGCTCTGCAATTGCAGAACCAAATGAATTAATATATTTGACCATAAAAATAGTAATCATATGAACTAGCCTAAGTGGAAAGGGTTTTGGACAGCATCACTTTGGAAAAAAAAAGGATTTGTTTGAGGTTTTAAACTTTCATAGCCTAAAATATCAGAAAATTATTGTTATGCATAATAGGAAAAAATCCCAATGTATTCAAGTTGGGCAGCGCATTACTGTGATTTTTAAAGGATATTTATCCATTACAACTTCATCATCAAATATTGCCTGTGGCCTATGGTTATCATCACTGTGCATTTTCATTTCAATTTTAAAAAAAGCCACTTTCTTTTTGTCTTCCCTGATTAACATTTTGAAGCTCTGTAATTTTCTTGCTGCTCAGAGAAACAAAGCACCCAGGCTCACAGAGAAAACCCATTCAGCAAGATGTAAATATTTGCTATTCAGAAAATCTCAATGACGGTTTAGTTATTTTAAACTAAAAAAAGAAAATTACTAATAATGATTGGTTTCAGCTAATGAAATGCTTTTATGCAAATATGTGAACCCTAAATATGACCTGGAAACAAAAGACTGCTTAACAGTTACTGTTAAGCAATACATTAGGAGATCAATTAAACAGAACTCTTTCTAATGAATAAGCTCTACAAGAGTTGCTATGGAAACCTGGAAGGAGAAAGCCCTAGAATACCAATCTGCAATTTTAAGAACATAAAGTATTAGAGGTCTGCTAGTGGCTGGCTGGCAAGTCATATACCAAAGTTGAAAAGTGTCTCCAAAAACTCTCTCAAAAAAGAAAAGTAAATGAATGAAGCCATAATATTAATATCCAAGAATGATTTATGAACAAACTGAAATGGAATATTGTATCTTTAGGGGTAGTTATGAATACATCATTCTAAAGTGGACCATCAGAGGGAGCCAGAAGTTTCAGTTTCTCCATGGAAGTCCATTCATGATAGTCTAGGCGGGAGAACAGACACTTGTGACAGACACAATGGTTGAAGGACTATCAGTACTCTTGGGTTTTTCAATGTGCTTGTGGCATTTTTCTATTCTTAAAAAAAATATTATGGACAATTACAAGATAGGAGACCCAAAAGATATATTGAAGTGAAGGTAAGAGAACATGAGGGCCCAATAATTTCATTCAGAAAATTGATTGCATTTATTTTTTGACATAAATTATTTTTATTTTAAAACGTGAAGAAAAAATGCCAAATTTCAGAGACAAAAGATTTTTTTAAAAAATCAGATCAGATACTTCTGTTTTCCTTTAGTGTATGGGTCAAGTAAAAAATTAAGACATATTTCATAACTTCTACTTCAAGATACTGCAACAGCAAAAAAACTGTTTAATTTTTCACACTGACTTCAGTGGCAAGACAGTGAAACCTTTCCACACTAGGCTTATATTTGAAAAGTAAAAGATCTTTTGTTAGGCACATACAGTTCTAAATGTTTAATCAGAAGATAGAAGCCTACTGTTTCTGACTTTAAGGCTATGTCTACATTGAATTTGAAGAGGCCGAGGGAGGTTATGCTGGCATAATGTCTTAGGGTGACTCCATGATGTGTATGCCATATCACTGCCCTATGCCCACAAATTAATTTTTGTGCTTTTCTATGCCTTTAAACTGAGCCTGAGAAGGGGAAGGAAAGAACGAAGCGAAACTTTTTCAAAGCAGTTTGCAGCTTGTTCAAGGTGACACAGAGATAGCAACCTTTTTTTTTTCCAGCTGCGGCAGGGGAGGGAGGAGGCACCCAGCTAGCTGCTTTCCAGTCAGCTTTTGGCCAGTTGTTCAGCTTCTTTTTCTCCAGAGAGAGACTGAGAGCTGAACTTTTTTTCTTCCCTGGAATTTCAGATTTTCTCCCTTTTCTACTGGACTGCTTCAATATCGGAACACATCGGGAGGACTTTCTGCCGAGCACAGAGGGCCTGGCCCTGGGCCAAGCCCCAGCTCCAAGGAGACCAAAGGGAGGACTCTAACACTTTCCCAGGTTTTTTCTCCACATTGAGAGATTTTTATTATTTAGCATTGTTTTCCTTTTCCCGTGTGTTTGTTAAATAAATAGTTTTTATCTCCTTCACTTTCCTTTGAGGAAAATTTATTTTTCCCGTACCTGGTGGGGGGAGGGGTGGTTGTGCCTTCTCTCAGAGGATGTATTTCTAAATTTGGCTAAACCGGAACACGCCTACATTGAGTGAACACATCAGCATGATCAAAATGGGGCTTAGTGAAAACTAGAATTCTAGAACTGAAACACAGTTCTTAGTTGTCCCTGCTACTTAACTCAAGGATCAGTTGCTTAGTGAGTGGGAAGGCCATGCCATGTCCCACTCTCCCAAATTTCCGTTTACCCACGTATTCACACAAAGTGACTGCCAGGTCGTTAAACATTGCCATCTGCAAAAGTAGCTATGACTTATGGATGGTGGTAGTGCTAGAAGACTGACCACAAATATACTCTGCATATTTGCATGATGTGGATCTCTTGGTCCTCACAACAGAATAAACAGTCTGATTTTATTTCTATTATGACCCTGGTTTGTCACTGGAAAACTAAAATAAAAATATATCCACAAGCATATAATTACAGAGCTGAGAGTGAACTCAACCTCCATTTCATTTTTCAGTACCAGGAGATGGGAGATAATTGGTGTATTTCACAGACCTTCTCTGAAATGTAATAAGTTTGACTACCCCAAGTTCAGTGAAAACTTTTCTTAACTAATCTATAAAAAATCTCAAGAGATGCATCGTTGGTCCTACTGGTCAATGACTGCCTTTTTACAGTTCAGAATTATATGATAACTTTAAAAGATATAGACTTCTTAAATAGTGCTTCTACCAGTTTACAGCTGCTACCTAGGATAATGTAATGGTATGTTAGAAGTGACAACTATATTGGTGTTAAATATTTCCTTTATAAAATAATGACTTATATTTTTGTTTGGAATCCAGAAGCATAACATAGGTATCCCAGTCTTTAGAAATACTGCATTGAGCTATGGAAAATTTCATGTAGAACAAAGGCTTCAGATTCAGATTATATCCTCCTACATTCTATTTAGGTTTATGTAATTCAGAGAAATGACATTAGGTTTCTATCGAAACAATATTTTTCAGTGATACTTAATATAAAAATATATATAATAGAAAAGAAAAATATTGTTATCAGAATTTCTAAGGACTGGATGATTAATACCAAACTTTTAGGAGAGATATGTTATTCAGTAGATTATAATGGTTGGATTTATTCCTGTCTTTTCACATGTCTGAAGGAGACCACGCAATACATAATCTTGAAAGTGGTGTTTACAGTGACATACATTTCTTCCTGAACTCCTTTTATACTGTACTCTCAATTTCTCCTTTCAACAGAATAGATTTCTTCTTACCTACAGCCAGCGGAATTACTCTGTGATGCTATGATAAATGTTATATTTATTAGAGGTGAGTGTACACTAGCACAGACATCCCTATGCACAGGCAGAAAGATTGTTTATTAGACAGCATATGGAAAAGAGTCATAGACTGGCCTCTTTCAATGCAGTTGCCCCCAGATTTAGGAGGCTGATAATTTAGCCCAGTGAATCTGTAAAATCAGGCTAATTGTCAGGGCAAGTTTATATCTCGAATACTCCCTACCATCTATCTCAGCAGAAATATGCATTTCTTCTATTTTATATTTATGAGAGTTATCTACTGAGATTAAGAGGCATGATTCAATTTATTTTTCAATAAGTATTGCATAATGACTGACGATGTTGACAAGAAACAGGGAATGCAAGTGCTAATGTACATTGACTATGAAAAAAAAGGATAAATTTATGCTCAAAATGAACTCCTGGTGGAGCTTAGCTACAACTAAAACAGCATTACTGTAAATAGGAGAAATGCTGTAAGTACAGGATCTTGGTTGCCTGTGAATTGTTCTGGCTATGGTGATTATGTTTCTTTGGTGACACTGCAAAGAACAAGCCTTGGAGCATGTGCCAATATGCGTCACTAGATCTGCTCAGTAGTGATAGCCAGGACTCTGAAATAAGTGAAAAAGTCCACATAAATGTGGCTATGGTATAGATACTTCTCACAGCTCTGTGTAGCTCCAAGGCTCACAGAGCAGAGGGAAGAGATTAGGCCATTGCTCCACACTCCAGCACCGCACTGAGGCACAGCTGCCCGGTGGAGCAACTTGTGCTCCCCTCAAAGACCACAGTGGGAAGCTTTGCCTAAGTGACTGAATTTAGTCATTAGCTGCAGTGTCAGCTGTGGAGCTGATGAGGAATTTTCCAGGCAATCATATTTTAAAAACTCATCAAATCATCAGAACAGAAACTTCCCTGTAAAAAACCTGCTTTTGACAGTTTTCTGATGTAAAAATGAAAGCAAAAAAACCTGTCCTTGATATTGAATTCCATTTTCTAAGCAATGTATGTTATTATTATATCAAAATGGCTTTTTGTCGAAAACGTTAGATATAATTTAAAAATGTTTAGTCTCTTCCAAATATTGACAAAATGTATTGACTATTTCTTAAACTTCAACTCCTTATAACTGCTTTATACATGTGACCCTGGTTTTCAGAAATTAAGAGTTTAAAATGATAGAAAAAAATCTTCCATCACAATTTTAGTGAACTGCCAGTTCCTGGCCATCTCTTCTTAAGGGATTTGACAATCTAAACCAGTTTTATTAAAATTCTACTCTTAAACAAAAAAGTTCTACATTTGCATTATTCTCTTATGCAGGGCTTTTTTACTAGCAGTGAACTTGACCCATAATTCTAGTCATTCATTATTACCAAAGGAAGAGCAGCTCTCACATTTAAAGGTGCTAGTCTGAGTGTTGGAACCCTGGATTCTGAGAATTTCAGTAATAGCTGAAGAATACCTTAGTCCCTAATTTACCACCAATTTATTGACTAAAAGAAGTTATATGAACCTGAAAAATCTTGGCTCAAATCTTGATCAACAAGATAAACAATTACTTTTACTGGTATTTATCTCAGAGGTTTTTTTCTCCTGCTCATTAACAAATTAAAACAGAAGAACCCCAAATGTGGCAAAAATAAATGTTTTATAGCAGGAGTTGTAATGGCTGTAAACTAGAAGTAGTGACTGTAGTAAACTCAGTTTTCTAAAATTTCTTAGCTATCATACTCTTAACCTGCCCACTGACTCTGCACTCAAAAGTAATACTATTAATAAATCTCTAAGAACAGACAAGTGATTTACACAATACTTTAGTAATTGAGACAGCTTGTTACTTGAGCCAGACTGTGGCAAATTAGTTTTATATTTTCTTCTGTGGTGACCATACTGTGATATGTAAGGTGTTAATATGTAAGGTTAAAAAATCATTGAAAATAAAAGGCCTATGTCAAGTAATAGAGATGGGATTCACAATACATGAAGCAGAAAGAAATGGAAAAAATTGTTTGACTTCACTTTTTTTCCCAAATATTTTAAAGCCAATAATGAATGCTATATATTTCCTGTTTACTGAAAATTATTCTTTCTGAGACTCAAGCTGTCAATCATGATTTCTGTTTAGTAGAGGTGGTACAATGCAGTCAGTGTTATAGCTTGACATTTTTTTCCAAATGTAGAAATGTCATATTTAATGACACAACAAAGCCAGAAATGGTGAATGAGTTGAAGTAAAAAATGACGCATTCAGTTGATTAATTAAAGGGTAGACTAAATGCATCTATATAAAATCATACCTTTTAATGGTTCTGTCTTTGACATTCTGAGCACAAGCTCGTGTGCCTGCTTTGTCTGAGAAGAGAAACCTGGGAAGAGCATATTGTTTACAGTCATAGAAAACAAAGTTTTTCATGGTCCATTTCTGCTGCTGTCTTTCCCCCCCCGCCCTGTTTCAGCAGGTCAGGGTGCCAATTCAATAATCGCCGGTGTTTTGAATTAGTGTCCTGATGTCATTTATTTAAAGACTAGGTAATATTTTCCCTCACAGCCTGCTCTTCTCTCAATATATTTCTTAGCCATAGCATCCTCCTAAGAGGGGAAGAAGCTGAAACATGTTTGATACTTGTAGAAGGCAAAAAGAACTTGCCAAGGAGATGCTGTGTGCGCTTGCTGGAACTTTTAGTGGCTTTCGGAGGAAAGAGTGTAACCTGATCCAGGGTAAACACAATAAAGATAATAGTTTTGCAGTGGCTACTGGCGCTAAGATATTGATTCTGTATTACCAGGACTGTTTGAAGTAGGCTATGAGCATTCAGGAAGGCAAAAACCCCAGCAATTATTGACAGCTTTCCCCAGGCATACAATGTGTGGTGGCAAAGACAAGAAGAAGTGGTCTTTCTCTGTTATTTGGGTGTCAGACAGTAACCTGACACAGGAGCCAGTACTGCTGTCTTCATTTAATGCCCTTCAAATTTCATGAAATGTGATAAATAATTGACAATCTGTGTTACCCTAAAAAAATTAACTCTTTATGTACTTATTTCCATTGTCTTTTTCCTGCAAAACTATTATGAAATTCAGCCTTTGCACTAACTGTATTCCATGAGAAGCGGCACAAAACCTTGTAATGCCTTTTGAGAGACAGTTATGTTCGAAAAGATGCTGTCAAGGGTCTCTTCCAAGACTAAATTATATTCAAGATAACTCTCTTTTCCAGAGTTCATCTTATAGGGAAGCATAGGAGTTCTGAAAGGGATTAGGATACTTGACTTGTTTATGTTAATAAAGTTCTTTTTACTGCTTCTAGTATAAATTTTACTGTCAAGCATACACCTATAATTTTACATTTCTTGGAAAATGTTTTGTCAGGAGATCTTGAGATTTTATTTATGAACTACTCTCCACAGAGGAGTTAAATCTAACTGATATGCCCTGCCTCTCAGGATGCCATTAACTCTGTGACACTTCACAGCCTTTGTTAATCAAAATTGCTTTAGCTTACTTTTAGTAAAACAGAGGGAAATACAGCCTTCCTTGTCAGTGCAAGCTCAAGGTATGCAGATTTACAGTCTTGTGATGAAGCTGGTTTGGAAACTTCATAACTTTAGAAGTTTCATATCTTTAAATTTCTCCTTTACTTTTTCCAGTATATTCCAGGTAGAGTTTGTCCCTTAGTCAGACTTGGAAGTTTTTGTTTATATCTATTAATTTCAAAATGCAATTACTGAAACAGAAAATTTGTACTCAGTTTTATTTTCACTATCTTCTATTCTCCTTCCAAAATAATAACACCTAAAATAGCAAATCTCCGTTAAATGTGAAATTGTAGGAGTTAATTTAAACTTGTTACTCTGGAAGCAAAATCTGGCTACTGTGGAAAATACTGCATTACCTCCAGGCTTTCCAGACTGTCAGCTAGCTGTGCCTTGACAGCATGTTTGCCAATGCCCAGACACCTAAATTGCATTCTGGCAACACTCACATCTCTGTTCTAATCCGGGCAAAGTCCCCAGAGAGAATATCTTTTACTAGGCAACCATGTCTTATAAAGAAAATCTGTGCAATCCTTTGACAATTTATATTCCAATAAGTTAACAGAAATTAGATGGTTCCCAAAGTTAAATATCTCCATTTCTAGAATCCTATGTAGATACTCATTAACCAGGAAAGGCAGATGACTATGATTCAAGATGGCATTCTGCATAGAGCTTGTACCTGACTTCAGTGGATGCTAATATATGAGAATAAGGTAGAAACAGGCCAAATAAGTACCTTGCTTAAATAAACACTCTTCAGTGTTTACAGACCTGCAAGAAATGAAATTTAACTCAACCCAATAAGCTTTGGGCATTTTTCAAAGCTAGGTCTGACTTCTACATTCAAATATTCATGCTTTGTTTCAAATTGTATTCAGTCTATGCTCTTGGACTATATAGCTTATTATAGCATTAAAGCTCACAAATTAGATTTACAGACATACTGAGTCTACACAACAGACACCAACTACACAGGATTATAAGGTTACGAAATAGGCTTGTAGCACTAAGAGAACTCCTTCTTTAATAAACATAAACAAATTGCACGAAATGCTATTACTAATGGTTGATCTAAATGAGGGCAAAGCCAGCATCTGGGGAAGGGAAAGAGGAACCTTTTACTTTTTCCCTCTGTCAGAAGCCAATTACATGCTTTTAGATCCCGCTGAAATCTCTCTTGTTATCTGTCATCTCACCTGCATCACTTTTTGTTTCCCTTTTATCCAAATGTACAGCAATTCCAGCATTCAGGCTCTTCTCCTTCCAACTTTCTTTAACTGATGCTGCTGCTTCCTCCCGGTGGAACCTCACCAGCCTCCTGTCTCTGGTCCCAGCCTGCTGTTTAGATAGTCTCCTTTCCAAAGCCACAGCTAGAGTGGTTTTCCTTGTCTTTCATAAATATGCAGTTATGGAAAATAGGACTGTTTTGCTTCCCTGTTTAGAAGAGAAAAATTTACTTTTTGTTCTTCCCAGTTGAGACGAGGAGTCACAGACAAGATAAATATACATTTAAGTAAGCATAACTAAATTACTGCTATTTTTTCCAATGCAAATAATCTGCTACTAATCAGAGAACAACTGCCATTTTCAGTAGTTGCTGTGCCTGAAGTGCCAAATGCTGCCAGCCCCAGGGTGGCTCCTGTCAGTTCCAGGGTGTGCTCACTCTCCCCCAGGGTCACAGGGCCTTTTTTGCAGAGCTGCTGCCCAGGCAGGTCCATGTCCAGACTGCCCTCCTGCCTGAGGCTCTGATTTCCCAGAAGCAGGGCTTAGCATTTCTCCATGCTGAACTGCAGAAGGCCCATGCCAGCAGCATGACCCAGTTCCTCTGGATGGCAGCCCTGCTCCCCAGTAGTGACCAGTGTTCCCAGTTTGGTGTCACAAACCAGCATGAGAAGGAAATGTTCCTTCCCCACTCCCTGGCCATTGGGGAAGATGTTAAACAAGATGTGTGGTGGTATGGACACTGCGTCTTACCAGACTCTAGGCAGCATACAACCCATTTGCCGAGACTCCAGGAGACCAGCCATCCAGTCAGCTTTTTGTCTAGCTGATGGCTTTCCATTCCCACTGTGGCATTCTAACTTACATAAAATATTGTGGAAACTAAGAGTCACAAGCCTGGTTGTGCTAAATGTACATGATATCCTCAAGTCTTTCCTTGCCCCTAAATCTAGTCATTTATCATAGAAAGCAATCAGCTCATTCAGACATGATTTAGCCTTGCTAAATTCATGGTTACTTCCAAAACACTTCTTCCCTTAGTGTTCAGAAATGTTATTCTGATGTTCATCCTCCATGAGTCTTGTAGTGTCTTGCGGCAGATGCTGAGATTGTCAAGACAGGTCTCCAAGCCAACATGACTGCATAAATTCAGAATCCTTCTTTTCAAAAAAAAGCAAGTTTCAAAAGGATGAATGACAGCCTTTCAATGAGCATTACAGGTTCTCAACACCTGAGAAACAGAGTTATCAGGCACTTTTCTGTGTCTATGTACAGTGCCTCCAGACAAGCTGGGAATTAAACCCTCTTTGAGATTCATTTGGGAATGATCTCTTTGGGATTCATCTTCACCAGTATAGGGCAGTCATTTCTCTCTGCACCATAATGCATGGATTTAGCTTTTGCAACAATTGCTAAAATGCTAATACATCCAGATGTAACAAAAAGAGGTGTGAAACAAAGGCATGTGTTCAGTGTCATCAATCAAACACTATATAATCTGTCAGTAAACATAAATTGGAGGGCATCTCAATTAATAAAAGGCAAGTACAGCCAGACCCAGCTCTTTTGAAAGGCTAATTAACCAAGAGCTGGCTGTGCTGAACAGGCAGCACAAAGACTCTCCTGAGCATTCTCTGTCTACTACCTATATGTAAGAACTGATATCCTCTGGACCATGGTTTCATCACAGACCCTGGCTCTCCACACCAGCAGCCAGGCACCAGCAGCCTATATGTGCTGCTGCCTGTATGAGAGCCAGAAGCATATTTTTAGCTTTCTGCCATAGGGCCAGGTATGAACATTTGATACCTGCTACTTACAGCTGGAAGAATATCTATGAGATATTTATTAAAAATGGATTGTTGACATCTCTTCATTCATTTTGCTGTGAACTCCATGTTCTGAGGCATTTTCTGAGAGCATCAGTTGTCAAGAATCAATAAAACTCAATTTTCATGTAAGACTTCATCAGTAGATGAGAATATTTTTTATAAGCAATTTAAAAAGAATTTAGATGTGTCTTTATTATGTTGAAATGACAGTTTAAAATTATTCTAATAGTTAGGTATTACAATTTCCATAAAGGTTTCTATTAAATGAAATCATGGTCTATGTTTGTTTTTGCAGAAACATCTGGAATCTGATTGCAAAATCAGGTCCCATTGCTCCCATTTTGACTTTAATAGTTTCGTTCAAGTCTGGATTTGAAATTTGTGCTTATAGGTACAAAAGTCAGATCTGAGACTCTACTGAACCTTTCTGGATAGTGAGGGAATTGAACCATTCCAGATTCATGGCACAGGTTGAAGGGCTGGTACCAAAAGACAGTGGCAGAATATATGTCAGAGAAACAACCACATATTGAGAAGGATTTGATAGATGTTAGATAGTATAATAATTTAGTAGATAGTCTAAAAGATAACAGAAAATCAACTTAGCTGTTCTACAAAACAGTCATGTGTGACATTTTCACAGAACCACAGAATCAATTAGGCTGGAAAAGCTCTGAGATTGTTGAGTCCAACCTATGATAAAATACCACCATGCCAACCAGACCATGGCACTGCCACATCCAGCCTTTTGTTAAAGACGTCCAGAGATTGTGACTTGACCAGCTCCCTGGACAGTCCATTCCAATGTCAAATCACCCCTTCTGTGAAGAAATTCTTCCTAATGTCCAACCTAAACCTTCTCTGATACAGCTTAAGACTCTGCCCTCTCATCCTGTCATTGCTTGCCTTCTTCTCATATAAAATGAGATTCACAGAATCCCAAGGGTTTCATTTAGGTAAGAGAGGAAAAAGAGATCAAAGGGAAGCAAATTGATGAAGAAATTAGACCTTGACCTGTAAAAGGAGGCATTCTGCAAAATTTAGTCCAAACTTTAAATTAAAGCCAAGCCTTTCGAATAGTTCTAAAGTCAGTCCCCAAACTGCCAGACTCTAGAAACATTTCCAATTAAAAAATAAACCACAGGAATAAGACTTAGAGAATGTTGATTGTGTCAACACCATACACTCAACAGCCATAAATATAAATTCTCATTCTTTAGAGAGCAAGCTTTTTGCTAACAGAAAGGGATAAGGATGACGCACTTTACAAGCTTACTGACATATTTTTCCTGTGCAAAGTCTTTCTTTAAAATATGCCTGAAACATCCACTACTAACCAGTATCAAAAAATCTGACATTATCTTATTAAATGAATATATGCAGTGACAGTTAGTAATTGCTGTATGAGCTCAACACACTGGCAAGTTTCACTGATCATGGACATGCCAAGTGATATTGTTATTTGTCAAATACTGTGTCAAACAGCATCTCAGATGAAGAGAGAAAGACAACTGTATGCTTTGAAACAGAAAACAGTTGCTTTATCTACTGTAATATTATGGTTGCACAGTCATTTATTAGTAAAAACTGTGAAGGTGAAATCACTGAGGCATGAATGTGGCTGTACAGAAAAAACAGTTCTGCATGGTAGCAATCAGCACTCCACACAGAGCACAGGGCAAGAAAGGCAGCACAGCAGCAGCAAAACTGTTTAACGCAACACTGAGTCAGGCTGTGTGAGACAGGGTCCAGAGAAATGGCAGGTAAAATGGGACACAGCAAGCAGGGAAGGCTGTGGAAGTGCTGACTGCTGAGCATCTGGTAGTTATTTAATACTTCAAGATAGATGTCCAAAGATCTAAGAATCGGCACTCTGGGTTCCTACACAGGTACTTTGAAGAAAGGTAGATAGAAAGCATATAATCTGAAGCTATTCCAGATTGAACATTGTGATTGTAAAAGGGACAATTAAAATACATAAAGCAACCCTAGACTATAAATTGGCCATGCTGTAAAATGCAATAGGAAATGGTATATATTTTACAGTTCAGCTCTGAAAAATGAGCTGTAGATAAGTCTTCTCTGTACTGACCTGTGATTTTTTGGTAAGTTTTCTTTTGGCGGCAGGTGTGAAGATAAGTGCAGGACTTGGGGATTTTTTAGGTGCACTGTTTTGAAGAAAATATGCTTTTAACTCAGTAGAAATCTGGCCTCTACACTGTAATATTCTACATCAACAGCAAAGACAATTACTTTGGTGAATTTAGGAGAAATTTATCCATAATGGTTGCATAGTTGCCTTAAACCAGAACAGACAAGGAAGAAAAATGAATGTCTTAACACAGAAATTATCAAGTAAAATGATCATGTGTAATTTGGTTATGGATATTTTTCATATTTAGGCTGTTTTGATGCAGCACTTCCCAGATTAACTATTTTCTTTAAGTTTCTCTCTTTGCTCTCTGAAGCTAAGATTTCAATGCTTACAGCTGCACATATTATTCAACAAAAGTTTACTATATGAGTATTAAAGTGCAATTTTTTTCCCAAGACAAAACAAGATTATATTTTCCATAAATCCTATAATATTTTTTTATACTGACCTCTGCAACTAGTAGCAAAGTATTTAATGATTTATATTGATTTTTGTCAATAACCCGGATTAACTTCTCTCAGTCGTGCTTTATTTCTTAGAAGGTGCCCAACTTCCGGCAACTCTCTTTGTGCATGAAAAGTCTATTGAAGGCTTTGTGTTTACATGAAAATGAACAATTTACATATTTATTGCCTGTGATTTGTGTGCTAGCTGAACCATCAGCAATGTTCATAGAATGCTATGTGAACTGGAAGGGGAGTGATTCATGTGGCTCTGAATGAGACCAAAAGGGCAAAGAACAAGTACATGTATAAAGAGATTAGGAGCTGAATATTGTTCTGAAGAGGAAGGAATGAGTATGTATGCAGAAAAAATATGAGTGAAACAGTGTATTTCAAAGTCTATCTATCATATTTCTAAGGTTCTTATCACAATGTCACCTAATTACCATATATATCAAATAATTTATCTCCCTGGATTTCATCTCTTTGTGATTCTACAATTTCTCTTCATATAGAGTTCCTGAATAGAACAGACGTCATTTAATTTTTAAAGATATGGATAATATCAACATCCTTCTTTTATCTGGAAATGGTGTTTTAACTGTTAGCTACACAATGGTATACAGTCCCAAATAAATAGAAAAAAGTAGCAATTACATCGATATGCTGATCCACATACATCGTCTCACATAATCATATTTACTGATTTAATCTCATTGAAGGAAGTCACAGAGATTTCTACACATCTGTAGAATTCAATTCGCAGGTACAGTAGGCTGTCAGACTTTTGTATGTATAGTCTTTGAATGTAGAGACATGAAAACAGGTCAGTAAATGAACTTCAGTATACAACCTAAGGTAACTTGCATCTACCCCTTATTTATAACACAGTCAAGTAGGAGTAAGGCATACTGATAATTTGCTTTTGAGTGGATAAGAGAATGTGACAAGAGTTATTGCAATGCTGTTGGCATTTTTTCTTGTGTTGTATATCTTTCCTTTAAGTTGGTGACCCATAGGCAAGGGGTTTTCATCAATAGCAGAATTTTTTCATTTCCTCTAAAACATTTGCACTGGTCCCTGCTGGGGTCAGAAGCCTCGACCAGGTAGATTTCAAATTTTATATCATACATAATTGTTGTTTAAAATAAAAACAATTAACTTTTTCACATGAAATGCAATTACATGATTTAAGTTAGTGCTGTTAGATATAGGATAGAGAATTTGTAGAAATCCTTTGTGTTAGTTATGACAAATAGGTCTGTTATGCTGATTTTCCTACGTTGAAATGTTGGGTGTGGTTTTTGTAAGGGCTTCAATTCTGACTTTTTTCTCCTTTTGTTGTCACTATGAACAAACTTTTGACATCAAAGGTAGTGTAGGTTTGAGATTTTTTTCCATGACATGAGATGGAGCTTTCTTCTGATCAACAGACACCAGAGCTTGTTTAAAGGTAAGCATTTAATGCAATGCTTCAAGCCTTGTACCCAGTGGGAAGAAGAAAGTGGAAATTTCTTCAGGATAGCAGTACAAGTTGTCTCACATGCAGGTAGAAGATGGGAGCTGTCTCAGTGTGAAGTTTTCTCAAATACCCTGACTGCTCATGCACATGTGGACAATAAACACTTACCCTTATGAAACTAATTTGTCCTGTATATTACACACAATGCAATCAACACATCATAAATGTTATCACCCTGTGTGATAACTGCTTTATATATTTACTGATTCCTATTCCTCCTTTACAGGAGGAATTTGTTTCAGATAACTCTCCTTTGTGTCACTTGCAGCACTGACAAAGTACATACACAATGTGCACCGTCAATTCTTGTTAAAAGTTCATTAGTTTTACCAGATTGATAATGATTGTACTTTATCATTTGGCACAAAAGACTTGTATTTAAAAAGTATATTGGCTAACTGGGCACTCATTTATAAGAATTACATTGTTAGAAGTCCTGCTGGTGACTTCACCATGGCAGACTCCTTTGAAGTGCAGACTTTCTTTTAGCATGTTTGCACTTTTAAATGGACGTATCACCAGCCTCTGCTTACATTTTGCTTCACGTATCTCCGGGGGCTGGTAGTTATGGTGGTAAATATTAGCACTAATAAACTGGCAGGCTGCAGATGTGTGCATGTGGGGGTTTGCTGATGGTGGTGATGGTGATCGAGTATGTTAGATAGTTTTCTTACTGTCTGCTCTTAAGAAAGGGCCTAAATCCTGCAATCTTTACTGCTATGGTCTATAACTTAGCAGCACTGTAAAATTATTGAAAAATTTCCCAAACAGGTAAAATGCGCATCTGGAGCAGAAGTGGAAGGGTGACAAGTTTGCCTCAGATATTTTCTTTTGCTCTAGAAAACATTTCAATCTGACTGTGGAATATCAGGTGCAGATTAATTATGTTGACTAAATTTAAATTTGTTACAGTGTGTCATAAATATGACATGTGTTAGCTATTTACTTGTGTCTCATTAGCAGTGTCTGAGAACATTTGAGGCATTTCTGGAAGGTGTTATTTAACTTCCTTCAGAACAGAGATTTGAGTAACTACAGGTTAATCTCTACATTTTAAAATATTTGGAGTATGACTTCAGATGCAGAAGCAGATCAGATTCAGATGTCATGGTGCAGACTTCCTATAAAAGTTAAACAAAAAAGGTAATTTCATAGAAACTGGGCAGTACCCTCTTTCCAAATCTGAGAAAAAAAAAAATCATGGGAAATTTCATCTGAAATCATGTTTATGTTGTGGCTCAGCATATTCTTGAGGAACAGGATTTATTGCATTGAATAAAGGATTTCTTGAGCATGGTTTTGTTGCTTCTAGACCTGATATATTCAGGGACAGCTGTCAGTCTCTTCAGCACTATAAATTCCTCGGCTGCATATTTTGCATGCAGATGTTTAAGATGCAAGCAGACCTCCTAATTGGCTGTATGCTTAACTTCATATATTCAAAAATTTCATCCTGTCATCTTCTTCA
Source organism: Coloeus monedula (assembly GCF_965178545.1). NCBI lineage: Eukaryota > Metazoa > Chordata > Aves > Passeriformes > Corvidae > Coloeus > Coloeus monedula. Next base: position 69,039,274 of record NC_138822.1, read on the forward strand.
AGATCAAATAAAATGTAGAATAGGAACATAAATGCAAGTCTCTTAAGGTAACCTGCTAGGATGTTAACTACCACTATTCTTTGTAGACTTGATAAAACAGTGAAAAAAGAAGATATTCAGATTTTAGACAGAAAATATTGAGAATATTTTGATTTATCTAAACAGTTTCTGGGTTGTATTCTTATTCTGAAGGGTCATGTCATTATATTGTCACCCACTCTTATGCTATGAGGATAATTCTCCAGCCAAGAACTCCCAAATAAAACTATTGTGTGGGAATCAGTGATACATAAGGTTATATGAAAGACCTCTATAAGCTTGGCTTTGATAAACACATTTTTCTCCGGTCATAACTATGTCTAATATTACATGTTTCACAAATTCTTAATTTTCATAGGCAGTTTGGTTGATTTTAACAAAAAATAAAATAAAAAAAATTTATTCCAAAGGAAAAATTTAAATTAAATTTGAGCAGTGAAAAAAAATGTTCTGAGAAGGCATTTTAAGGAAACAAGTATAATTTATTATCCTTGGAACATGGAGTGCAACTCTGCACTCAAAAGCATTCTATGAAAACTGAATACAATAATAACTTTAAAAGCAAGTGTGGCAGAAAATGTCCCCATTAATCTGTAAATTCTATTTTATAGGAGGATGTTTCAAAATCCTTTCATCTTTATTTTGCTTATCACTATATGCTGCATGCCTGTAATGTGCCAGGGTATTTTTAGGGCTGTTCAGTAATATTTATCCAATCTGTCTCCTTTTTGGCTGCTCTTGCCAGTGTTCTCTTCTTGTTGGTATAATTTCTGTTTATTTGTCTTCCCCTCTATAAGGGGGAGGCATATATTTCAATTACATAATTTCACCTGGCCACACAGCAATGAGTGCATCTGCTTTTGTCTTTGAAGGCCTCTGTTCAGATAGACCACACTATTTCACTATAAAGTAGTACAATAAAAAAAAATCTGTCACTATATTTCCTAATTAAGGCAACTGTTATGGAGGTATTTCTAAATTTTGCAGACTTAATATGTACTTTTCAATTTATTACAACTTTATTTCACAAATAAAGCACAAAAATTAGGAAGAAAGTAAAGATTTACAAATATTTTTAATCCATAGACAGCTGATACATATTCCTCTGGAGCTAAAAAAGTATTGTTATTGCTATTTTACAGTTAAGAAAACCAAAACAGGAAAGAGATATGTAATGTCCAAGAAATTCTAAGGAAAAGGCACAGATCACAGGCACTAGTGCCTTCTAATTATATGTTTGTTTTTCTAGACAGTTGTGAAGAAAAAGTGTTGGAGACGTCGGAAGATACTTTAGGATTATTGAATTCATAATCTTGAGGAACATGGGCTTGGCAAAGAGCCAAGGACACTGAACTTTAGAGTGGTAAAATTCCATCTGTTTAGAGAACCAGTGGGTGAGATTCTCTGAGAAACTATGCGTAAGGACAGTGGGGCTGGCCAGAGCTGTCACCTCTTTAAGGTCATTTTTCTTAGCGTACAAGAGCTGTCCATCCCGATTTGTAGGAAAACAAGTAAGGCAGGTCAGAAAATGGCATCGCTGAGGGAACACCTTCTCCTCACATTGAGGAGTAAGACGGAAATACACAGCCAGTGGTAGCAGGGAAATGTTTCCTGGGAAGAATACAGGGATAAAGTTTGGATGTGCAGAGCTAGCGTCAGGAAAGCTGAGGGACAGATGGAATTGTAAATTATTTGAGAAGGGATATGAAGACTAATGAGAAGATTTTCTATAAGCAAATATGTCAGAAAAGACAAGCCAAGGAGAGTGTACCCCCCAATAAAACAAAGGAAGAACAGGTAACAAATACAGAGAAGGCTGAGATATTCAATAATTTCTTAACTTTAGTCTTTACTGTCAGTCTGACTTCCCAGATCTCTCAAGTCCCTGAACCTGCAGGTGGGGATGGGGGACCAAAGTCCCTCTCATTGTAAATAAAGTGCAAGTTCAGCACAACCTGAAGAAGCTCAATAGCCACACATGTATCTATGGGTTCTGTCAAGGTGGATTTCAGGGTCCTGAAAGAACTGGCTGATGTTGTTGCCAAGTCACTCTCTATGGTATTTGAAAATTCATGGTCCTCAGATGAGGATCGCAGTGACTGGGGAAAAGGAAACATGGCTCCTGTTATTAAAAAAAGGGGAGAAAAGAAGAGCTGGACAACTACATACCTGTCACATTCACCTCTGTGTCTGGGTAGGTCATGGAGCAGATCCTTATGGAAACAATGTCAAGGCACATGCAAGACTAGGAGGTTATCTGAGGCAACCAGTGTGTTTTCACCAAGGGCAGTTTGTGCCTGACCAAGCTGGTGGCCTTCTATAGATGGAGTGACTGCAACAATAGACAAGGGAAGGTCACCTGATGTCTTCTCCCTAAATTACCAGAGAAGGTTTTTGACAGGGTCCCACGTGACACCATCATTACCAAATTGGAGAGACATGGATTTGAATGATGGACTGTTCTGTGGATAAGGGTGGACTGTTCTGTCTGGATGGACACAGCCAAAGAGTTGTGGCCAATGGCTCCATGTCCGGGTGGGGGCTGGTGACGAGTGGTGTCCCTCAGGGCTCTGCCTTGGGACCAGTGCCTGTCAGTATCTTTATCAGCAACACAGACGGTGGGATCAAGTGCACCCTCAGCAGGTTTGCAGATGGCATGTAGGTGAGTGGTGCAGTTGACACAAGAGAAGGATGGGATGTCATCCAGGGGTTCCTGGTCAAACTTGGGAAGTGGGCCCACAAGAATCCTTGTGAAGTTCATCCTGTCTAAGTGCAAAGTGCTGCACCTGGGCCAGGGTAGTCCCAGACATGAGCCCAGACTGGGAGAAGAACTTACTGAGAGAAGCCCTGTGGAGCAGGATGTGGGAATGCTGTTGGACAATGAGAGGCTGGACATGAACCAACAATGTGCACTCACAGCCCTGAGGTTTAGCTGCATCCTGGGTTGCTTTAAAAGAGGATTGGCCAGCAGGTAAAGGAAGCTGAACATGTCTTCCAGGTTTCTTGCCATTTAAACTTATCTTCATTTTTTGTGGTACCATAATAAACTGTATGGGGAAAGAAAAATAAATGGTACCTCCCAATTGTCACTCTATGGGTAAAAAGTCATAGTACTTATATGACAGTGATGAGTAGGAAGAGAATAAAAGAACTTCTCTCTAAAAGGATACTGCTCCTGAGTGCATCCTAACTCAGGCCTTAGGCCAAAAAGTAGAACATTCTGGATGGATACACAGAGCAGCAAAGTAGCAACAGCTGCCTGTAAAAGCCCAGACCAAGATGTGAACAGATCAGATAACAAATCTAGAAAAACAGATCTCAAAGTACTAAGGAAGAAAACGAATTGCTGGTGCTCATAAATAATAAAAGCATTGCATTGTACCCTTAACTTTCAAGATTCCTGGATATTGAAATGACTAGGGTATTTTCAAATGCTAGAAACAAATGAGGAAAATATGCCCCCAGACAAGTAAAATCCATCACATACATCTTGACAAACCACTAGCAAAAAGATGGAGATAGTGTAGTCCTATGTTTTCATTACTTTTTACACCTAACATCATCCATCTACTAAATAATTTGAGCATGAAAAGTCAAATCAATAAACGAGTGATCTCAGCTTTTTTGATTCACATTCCTATATTACATCATCTATAAAGCCTCTCTTAGTACAGCTTCTAGTACAGATGTCTGAACTGAAGAAATTGGACAGAATATCTGTTGAGGTGATAAACAGCTATTGGTTCATATGTCTACATTAAGTGATCTTGATAAGTGAGCTTTCCACTTGGACTAGTACAATTATTCAGCACAAAGGAGTATGTGCATTACCTCATCAAATCTTTTGGCTTGTCACAATATCATGTTAATTCAGATTCAAGACCATTCTGCATTCCATTTCTGATTCTCCTTTCATGCCTTCTTCTCCACTCTTTCTTAGGAATGCATAGCTACTTAGAAAAAAAGTTAATGTCAACCTAATTTCACAGCTGCCCTGCATATAAATAAAAAATAAACAAACAAAACCCCCCGACGTTTTGTTGCATGGGTTTATGTTTTCTTTAGGGAAGAAGTATTGTCTGAAAACTAGGGGAGGATAAAAGGCCAAAGTAATGTAGCATAGAAAAGGAAATAACATCTGTGTTGTCTATTTTTTTTTTTTGCTATAGCTTCCTGCACTATATTATAGTCCTCTAATTATAAACCTATAAACACAACATAAACCTTAAGCCATAGAAACAGACATCTAATCTAGTTAATGTCTGATATACATGTCTAGTGTACTGTGAAGCCTAAAATATTGTTTATCTGGAAGAAGACAATGCATTTGCAAGGTGAGTTGCAAAGTCTGATTGTTATGTGATTGTTATATGACAAAGAACAAGGATGAGCATTGTCACAGTATTCTATTCAAATTCATTCATGAAATGCTTTCAAAAGCTGTTCAAAATGAGACTGAAAACCAGCATGATAGTATTCATTGGAGTACATATTACATGAAGAACTTAGGTTTCCAAACCTGCCCTGAAAACAAACAGGAGTCTGTCTAGTCAAAAGGTAGAGAATTGTAAACTGCATTCAAAATTATATGCCTTATGCTCAAATTCATAACCTCATCTCAGGGAGCTTCCAAAAAGCCACTCTAAAATTAGAATAATTTTTTACTGTGCACACAATAACTTCTAATTTTTTTTCTGAGACAAGGTTAAAGAGCAGGAAGTGGGAGGATAAGAAAATAGATACCATCCAAGTTCTTTCTCCCGTCTTAGAATGTGCGTGGATCCCAAATTTATTTGACTCAGAGTACTCATTGCTGTGAATCTCAATAACCTCTAAATATTCTTAAGGCAATATGTTAATATCTAAATTTTGTTTATCTTTCACCTGTGAAAGAGCTAAGAATACAGGTATCTTCTAGACCCAAAAGAGACTTCAGCAGTTACAACACTTCAAACCATTATAATAAAATACAGTACCTTGACTCATGCAGAAAGTATGTGTAAAATTGTATGATAAAGAATAGATTTTTTTGGCCAGGAACAGAGAAGCAAAGTCAAAGTGGAACATCCTGTTTGTGGTATTTTTTATATATAGCCAGTATGTACTGTTTGTCTGGACTTTAATGTACACACTAACACATTTTTTATAGTGATCACTCTCCTGAAATGCAAATAACACATTCTGCTAAGTCTTTCAATGGGCTCCTGATTGTGTCATTATTTCACTCTTTGGGGAAAAAAAGTTAATAAAAGATAAGGTGCTTTTGAAGAAGGTGAGATTACATTATTTAAAAATTATACATTTTATAAGATAAGGTTTAAACACATGTCAGGAGAAGTCAACATTGTGTTATGAATGGTAGTGATTGTGTTATCTGTAAACTTTGAAGCTTTACATACTGATGTGAACAATTGACTTCGTTGTTTTGTCATTACCATCAGCATTCCTCTTTCAGAGCTGCTGAGCTGACTGCTGTTTGCATAGCAAGAAGTAAGGAAAGTTTGTTTATCCTCTAATATTTCATTGACTGTTTAGCCTGTGTGGATAGTAATTTTTCACCTTCCTGTCTGCTGGATCTTTTCTTTTGCCTGTATTGTAAAATTGACTGGATAGCTAACTCCTTCACCTGAATCTTTAATTTGAAATAAAATTTTACTTAAATTGCCAAGAGCAAATCCTAAAAACACACATTTTGTTAAAGGTTACAGACATTGCTACTACCATTTTAATCTCATTTCTTTATTCTACTATGTTGGAGGACAGCACATAGTAAATATTTGGCCATTAGGTCAATGTCTAGTGGCTAAAACACAGGAAGACTTTTTTTTTTAATTGCTATATAGATTTTGCCTGAAAGTGATAGGTATTTTTATGATGTATTCTACAAACTGCAGTGTTTTGAGGGGATGAACAATTTAAAGACTGCACCATATTCTCTTAGTGTGTTTGATAAAGTCTATCAGAAAATATATGAAAATCATTTTCCCTTCTTCGTTCTTCTCTTCTCCAGGCTTAACCTTCCTGCATCATTACTCAGTGAATGGGAAGAAAAATTAGCCCCATTCAATCCCGTTTCAAATCAAAGTTTAGATAAGAAGGGAAGAGCGGAAGTGGGAAAATCTTTGGCTAAAATTATGCCAAACCAATAGCAAGAGGTCTTATGACCCAGAGATATATTGCATGTTCCTTCCAAAGAAATTAATGAAGTTTACTTTGTGCACTTGGACTATCAGTGGATATTTTTTGAGGGTTTTTTTTCTCCTTTTAATCTTGTTTTCTCAAGTTTAAATTGTTACAATGTAGATGGCAAAGAATTTTTTTCTGGAGATGTTTAAATTTATAAGTATTTAACTGCAGATTTTACATTCTTAGTGCTCAGTTCTCAAAATTTAAACTAGATTTTATTGTTAACAGTGAAGAATATTCAGAAAAACATGCTGACAAATGTTCCTTTATAAAAATCCTGTGGATACAGTGTATTTATTGCCAGAAAAATACAGATCGCTGGCTTTTTTGTAATGAGAACACTGAGACTTTGTAAGCCAAGTAAGGCCTTCATATGAAATCCACTACCATGCTATTTTGTTGTCCATAGAATGTAATAACAAAATGTATTGTTCACTGTAGTAGCACAAGGGCTTTTTTTTCTGGTCAAAATTAAAATACAACAGGAAAACAAGGTAGACATTTCTCCTGCCTGCCACAGGACTAGTTCAATATTTTTCAAGAGCACTGAATTTTTATGGTACAGCAAACACATAAATTCAAGTGCATTAAAGAGAGAAAGGGCATGCAAATAATTTCAGTATTTTCACATAAATGAACTTTTGAATGGACTATAATGGCAAAGAAGTGTCATCGGCATTTTGACACTATGTATGACATTAATTGTTTGATCTACTGCTGTTAATTTGGTTTGAATTCAAAGAATTTACAGGAATAGATTATTTGTGCTTTTAAGAAAATAAAGAGAATTGTCTCCCCTCCTCTAGAAGGTATAAAGATTGCATACTATTCCAAAAATGTATTATATGAAAGAAATAGTTTCTGTAGTCACAAATATTTTAAATATTTTTCTGTACTTGATAAAAATGTAGCACTTTTTAAAAGTCACATAGATTGCCTTTAGAAGAAGAAGAAGGAAAACCCAAATTAAAAAGTTGTAAGACTTTTTAAGTCATAAGAGAAACCTGATTCCACATTAATGTTAGAATATATTTACAGATATCCATGCCAGTGAGTTCAGAATTACCAGCAAGTTTTATTTAAAGGAAGTGTTTGTTTCTGCAGGAATAGTGCCTACCTGTGTTGTTACTGTATTTGCTTTGTCCTGTTTTTCTTTGATAGGAAATTTATGATTATATGTACCAGAATGAAAATATGTAAATGGGCAGGTTTGATATTACATGTAACCCCCACGTTGAAGTATGCAGCTTGCAGAGTAGGAACTTAGGAAACTAGGAGAACTTCTGCCAAATTCAGTCATGTGGCTTGTAAGAACGGATTTTTAAAGGGGGATTTTTTAAAATTAGAACATAAAGACTTGGTTTTCTTGGTAGTTCTGACAGTCTTGGTACACTGTAGAGGCAAGGTGAAATAAGGTAATTCTGCTGTTTATTGCTGTTATTGCTGTTTATTAGAATTAAATGCTGACTTAGTTGACAAGTGATTGGATGACGAGGACAGTTAGGAAAAAGGAAAAGGCAGCAGTGAGTGTTGATCAGGATTAAGTAATATTGCTATGTGAGAATGTTAGTGTTTTCCCATTTCTTTTCTTCAAATGGATTTTGTAGTAAAATTTGTCTCTTACATCCAACTCAGATAGTTTGTAGCAGTGTCAAATAACTAAGACCCTTGTCTCTACTTTCCTTTCTGAACAGGTGATATTTTTTAGTTCCTAAATGCCTCTTTCTTGTATTTTGTACTATTGAATTTAATTTTCTATTGCTCATGTTTGTCCTGTAAGATTTCCATCCTCTCTTTAGTGAGGCTTCCCTGTTCTCTCTCTGTCACCAGCATGTACCCAGCTGTTGTGCAACTGAAATTAGTAAGGATATAAAGATGAGAGCCTTTCAAAGATCATTCAGTGAGGGAATCCTCTATCAGACCAGTAACGACTTCGTCAACACATGTTGTCTCTTTTCATTATGATTTGCTCTTTCTCCTCAAAGACTTATTAACTCACCTTATAATTCAGGTACTAATCCATTACTTCCCTGTGTGACCTCAAAAACTCCCACACAACACTGTGTCGAATATTTTACTGAAGTCCAGATTAAAATTATTGTATTTCCTCTTTTTAGAGTAATTTATCTTATCAAATGAGTATACTTAGCTGTATTGGCACAACTGACCCTCAGTAAATCATTTTCCATTTACTTATGTAGCTTTATTTCTTGTCTAGCTCAGAATCCATTCAACAACCTTGGTATTATAGTTGGTGAGTCATTTTCTCCATTTATGAAATGGCAGTCAAAATACATGACTTTCAGATAGAAATTCATTGGCATCGCTAAAATGCTTTGTGGTCCTTAGCAGAAAATTATCTGAAATGCAAAGTACTCTTACCATAGTTTTCATATGCTACATTCAAAGAGATACCTCTAACAGTTGTGTTATGTCTATCATTCAAAGGGTTCTTCGAGTGGATGCTTTAATTTGTGAATGCTATTTTTAACTTAAAATATTGTTTTCCTATTTGTCAAACTATATCACTTTTATAAGCTGTCAATCAAGAATAAATAAACTCACAATATCCTTGTGTTGTATGTAAGATATCAAGCTTTGATCAAAAAACTCAAAGTATATCTTTGTATATATATGTATATATATGTGTATATTTATACATATATATATGTATATATAAGTATGTATATATTTATATCTCAAGCATTGTCATATGAATCACTTCAGACTTTTATCAGTCTGGTATTTGATACTTTCTGACTAAATTTTGAAAATTTGATTATTTTTAATTTTAAAGCTTTCTAATTAATTAAAATATCCATTTATATATGTGTAACTAGAAAACAGCAAAGTAAATTTTATTATTCCATTATTAAAGAGATACATTTAACTAGTCTAGAGTATGCTTAGGAAAAAAGGAAATTAACACAGAAAATTTTTAGTAAATTCATATAATATTGGTTTTATGATTACCTTTTGGAAAAAAAATCAAGTCATAGCAATCATTACACTATAAGCAATTACTTGTACTTTTCTTCTATTTCAAGAGTTGATTTGAAACCTAAATGGCATGTCTTTTCTCCCTCTGTCTATGTGCCTAAGAGAGAAAGGAAACTATTGAAAAGGAAAAAAAAATTAAAAATGAAAAAATGAACTTTTCTCTTGAACTATGCAGTGGAATCATTACATTTTTCACAATAAATTATGTAGATTTTAAGAAAACTAACATTGAAAAGTATTTTGCGGAAAATATTATAAAAATTCATAGAACTGAAGAAGCCCTAATTGTTTTCTAAGGTTTGAACTATCTCAAATGATTTTATAATACTTTGTATTTTTCTTGTCATTATTTCTATAATTTTATTATTTAAAATTAAATAATTTTATTATTTAAAATACAGAATATAATTGCAATTTTTTGTCAACTATCACCCAATATTTTAAATATTGAATATAAAAGTTGAAAAAATAAAGTGTAGCTCGAGCATATTTATTTCAATAATTTAACGAAAGTCCTGAGCAGTTCCACTGAAATTTCCTGAGCTGTCACCACTCCTTCCTGGTATTAAGAGCTTATTTCAGGTTCACTGTGTCCATTTCAGTGAATATGGCTCTGAGAGTGCGTTATAGGAATGCACAGGGATTCACAGAAAATCAAAGATGTCTTAAGGTCATTTTTACCATATTACCTGAATTGTTTATTCAGTTAATTCCATAAAACTTTCTTGTTTCAAAGTACTATTTCTTTTAAAACACATCAACAGACATAATATTGATTGGTAAATTTTATAGCATTGTGCCTTTTTTGAAAGACACACAACATCATTTTAATGTGTGAATTTTTCCTACTTTGGTTGTCAGTGTTCTTTACGGAAGAGCCAAAAATATGTATTAAGCCCTAGAAACCTGTCATAGGTTTTCAGGTGATCATGAGTGGATGGCAGTCTAAAATGATAACTGTAATTGAAAATCCCAATATTTAAAATCCTATGTGCAGTTAGACTACAATTTTGAAGGAATATAACAGTTGTACTCTCAATTAAAAATTGTTAATATCAGTAGATGCCAGACTATAGCATTTCTCCATTTGTAACATGTCTTATTTCTCAGTTTAGGTTTGTCTAGGGAAACTTTATTGTAGAGGAATCAAATGGAGTTTTCTCAAAAAAATGCATGGATGCTGGTTGCTAACTCCTATCAATTTGAGAAGATTCCCCTTGAGTAGCACATAACATGGAGAGTGGCTGCAAAAGTTCTGTGTACTGGTGGCCTACTCCAGGTGACTCCCCCTACTCCAGACCTACCATCCCAAAATTGCCTTTCTTAGATATTTTTTTCCTCAGTGAATTATTGCTAGGAAACTCAAAATTACTCTTTGTTAGTTGTTTAATTTTTAATAATTTTGAATGAGCTTAACCAACTTTCATTCCATGTTTCTTCTATATGCATAAGTTCAGATTCATAAATGTTCCTGGTATTTCTCCCTTTCTCCACACAACTTCCATTCTGAATGGAGCTCTCCCGTGACTGCCCTTTAAGAAATGTTATTTGTTGCTTACTCTCAGGCAGTATTTGTAAAGAAATTATTAAAATATTAATTTTTAAAGGAATTTTATTTTTAGGCATACTTCTTCTCACTTCACTTTTTTGAATTGACCTTAGTGTGCCCAATGAACCTGATTCTAAAAGCAATTAATAATAAAACTGTTGTGAATAAGTACTCATTCCTGTTTCAACACTATGTTGCAAATTATTTTTGTGGGATAAGTTTCATAATTAACTTTTGGCAATATTTGTTGCTCATCACCTTTTATTTCTCAGATACTAATGAATGAGATCAGTTACAAAGGAGGAAAGTTGTTATGAAACTGAAACTTGAGATTGCTTTTGACAGTTGCTGCCATAAAGTGTAAACCCAAATGGACTGTACTTCAGATGCTAAAATGCAGCAGACAAAACTATTATTTCATCCCCAGTGGGCCACTGTCTCTGTTCACTCTTACTTTTATGTCATCATGTTAGTTTGACACCTGTGATATGTTTAATAGGTTTTTCTCTGATGTTATTATTGGCTAATTATTCTGCTTTTCCCTGGGGATGGCAAAAATGAAAAGTCATACTGGTTTGTTTTATGTAGCTCTACAGGGACAGTCTTAACTATAGTACTCCATGGGAGTATGTCATCTTAAATCAATGGATGGGAAGTTAGCCTTTAACATTTGGATCACTTGCTTCAGTTTGATAAATCAGGCTAGAAATTATATGTATCTTGATTAATGTATTTTACACTTTTATTGTTTAGAGAGAACTAAAACAATGATAGATTTATAAAACATTGTCAGTGTTCTTCATGCAACAATTTGTTTTCTAATAGAACAAACAGTTGTCGCATGCTGATAATAGCTGCAGATTCTGTGAGATCTTGTTTCATTAAATGACCTGTTTTATATCTGACTCGTTGTATTAATCTTTAAGGCTTTCTCTTCCAAAATCATAGGCAGGAACAATTAAATTACAGCAAGTTTTACATTTCAGAAATAATCATAGGAAAAAGATAAAAAACATTACTACAAGTTGAGCTATTGGCAAGCTTGTTACTATAAATCAGCAGTAAAATGTGTATCCCCAAACAGATCAAGTGTTCTAATGAGCTCTTCAGTAATCTTAAATTTTTAATTCATTTTCACTTAGAGATCGAGGAATAACAAATATAGTTAACTTTGCATTCTGTGAGCAACAGAAAAGCTGTTCTAGGTTTTTTGTGTATTTGATCTTCACTCCAAAGCCTTTCCACCTAACTCCAAACAATCCCTCATTGGCTGTAATGCTTCCTTAAAAAAAAAATAAAAAAAATTGTAATCTTAGGAAATATGTTTTGGTGGATCATATGTGGTGTTGCAGTGAAGAACTAACTTCAATACCATGGTTGGTTAATTCCTTCAGTTTTCCAACTCTGTCTAATAGATGGTCAGCTGCTCTCTGAGGTAGATGCAAATTATTATTTAGCTATAAATAATAAAAGCTGTTAGATATTCACCATTATTAAAAAAGGCTATTGTTTTCAAGTCTATAATTTTACTTTCTCTAAATCAAGAGTGGCTCAGAAAATAATTAGTGATTTTTCAGTAAAATTTGAGAGCATTTCACTGTGTATTTTTGCATTATCTGCAAAATAGCTGTGAAATGAAAAATTAGCTCCAGAAATATTTTGGATTAATTTCTTATTAAAGAATATTTTAGAGAAATTCTATTGAATAAATATTAAAAACTAATAGCAAACATTTGGTTAACCAAAGAAATATGTTTCAATTGAAGAACCTATTCAAAAAATACAATTATAACATATATACATTTTAAACGAATATTAATTTTCCATTAAAGAGTATTCACACATATTATCAAATCTGAATTTTCTTGTTCTTCGTGCTGGGAAAGTTCAGATGGGAAGGCATACAAGGAAGGAAATAACAGTAAGACAGCCCATCAGAGTTTGCCTTGTGTGGATTTTATACAGTCATAACATGTCTGAGCATTTCCATTTTGTAGGTGAGGTGGGGAACAATGATGAGAAAGCTGGGGAGACGCCGTACTAGAGTTAACAGAAAATTGCACATATGGATCTTTACCACATATGCCTTTCCACATTATATGTATATATACTTATGCTCATAGTCTAGCACATATTCTAAGCAGGAATGATCCAGCTTGTAATTACACTGTCCAAAAAATTATATTTGCTATACACATGTGGAAACCTATTTCCCCAGACTGATACCACTACCACAGAAACTGCTAGAAGTAGTAGGAAGCCAAATAAAGAGCAGACAAGCAATGGTGAAAGTGTATTGCTGGATAATTAGGAAAATGTCTTTAGCGTCATTAATATATTATTCACTTGTATGAGATCTGGATCAGAAAACTACAACGTCTTGGATAAGAGCTTGAGACACCTGCAGTTATAGCCTGCTTCTGCCTAAACAATATAGAAGAAAATTAGGTGCATAAGTTAGGAATATATGGTAAACTAACCTTTAGTGTCTGTTTAAGCCTTAGTGTTCCTTAGTGAAAACTATTTTGGTTTTTTTTTTTCTTTAGCTCTTCTAAGAAGAGCAAATCCTAAATGATCTCAGAGATAGCAAATCCACACTAATCTGTAATGATTGACCTTGATCTGTTTGGGAAGTCAAAAGTTGTGAACTGAAGAATTGAACACAGAATAGTAACTAGGATCAAAAAACCCAACCCTGTTCTTTCTCCCTGAGACTTCCATGCTGTTTTGGTTCTCAAAGCCTGTAACACCATATAAAATATTTCAGTACTTAAGAAAAGGAGTACAGTTGCAAGTTGGTTTGGGCAGACAACATCAATTAGAAACAGAAGAAAACAGACAATAAAAACAAACTTTCCAAGTCAAATGGTGCGTTGGTTTCTTCATTCTTATCCAGGGTTTATTTATTATGTCCTTAGGGTAAAAGAATGTTTAATGTCCCATTTCTTTCATCCTTTATATGTATAAGAAAGAGGGAAGAGGTGCTAAAGAAGATCCTCTGTGGCCTTAAGGGAACACTAGAATCTTAAAACATCATTCTGTTGAACAGCAATAATATTCAAGTTTAAGATGTTCCAAGAACAGATTCATGGGAAAAAAAAAAAAAAAGGGAAGAAAATACTAAATGAAATTTTTTCTGTCTCCAAATATTTGCTACTCTGAAAGGGTTTTCTAAGGTAAAATGGTGGACAGTAAAAAGACATCAGGTGGGGTACCAGAATATTTTGTACTCCTTTTTAAAATGGGCCTTTGCTATTTTTATGTCTTTGTACTACATCTTCCTCTGAAGCATCTGACAATGAAGTACAAGGGTGACAGCTTCTGTGTTTCTACGGTCATTTACAGTTTGGTCAGAGTCCCAGTGGTGTTCATAGGAGATTTGCTTCTGGCTTCTTTGAGAGAAGTGTCAATTCTAGGTTGATTCAGTGTAACATTTAAAGTCACATTTTCAAGACTTCACAGAATAAAAGTGAAATGTTTGCTGTCAATTTTTGCAGGTCTTCATGATAAACAGCTACAGTAACAGAAGAGAAACCTTGAAATTCACTGAGTAGAGAATTTTCCCTGAGCCTCCCTATGTCAGGCTTTTCTGATTTACTGGTTATAAAGATGGTGAAGAACTAGATATGGGCTTCTAATCTGAAAAATCAGGACAAAAATTATAGAATAGATGAAAAAAATAACTGAGAGCATGCTGGTCATAAAATTGATTTTCTGAATCTAACTCAGGTTCTGCTTTGCCACACTAAACCCTGAGCAGCACCTCATCCTAAAAATAACTTCACTAACCTGTCCTGTAATAAATAACTTTCAGAAAATAATTTCAGATTTCTTCCTTGACAGTGATAATTAGTGCTATTTATTTTATATTTTTAATGTATATTATTTGAAGAAAGGGTTTCTCCTTGAGTTTATGCCTCTCATATTTTGCTCACTTCAGCTTCTTTCCGTTTATATTCATTCCATTTAGGCACTTAATTACAGATAGAATTCAGGTGAATTGAAAGGAAACTTACCAGCATTTTGCAGGTTTACATTCATGAATTTTTCTTAAAGAAATCAAGAGCAAATTCACTGGCAAATGGGAGTTGAGAAACAGCTAAAAAAGGGTTATTTCAACAACCTCTCCCTTTATTCATGATGAGAATATTTCATGTAATTTGACAGAGAATGTCTAGGTTGCTATATACTTATGAAAGCCAGAAGGATTGAGAAAGAAATGCTAAAGATTCTCAAAGGTCTTAAATGCTATACCCCTAAATTGTTCCCTGGGGCTGGGGGTGGGGCAGCAGGAGTGTAATCCTAATGCTTAAAATAAAAATAAAACAAAGAGGGTTTTTTGTAATTCCAATACTGTGTATTCATTTCACTCTCTAAAGTATATTCCATTTAAAGAAATGAAAGTTCAATACTCATGTTGTTTTTCATGCAAATCCTAGCATGAGTTCTCAGACATGCACCAGGCAAGAGAAAAAGGAGAAACTGCGACACAAGTATTGCTTGTTCTCCCCCGGCTATGTTGCCAGTACAACCATCCGTCACTGAAAAGTACTCAGTCATAAATTTGAATTGAATAGGAGAAGTGACTGGACTGTCTGCTGCCTCAACTGAAACCAAAAGGCTTCTCAGTAGAGTTTGGCTTTCTTCTAATCACTAATGATATGATGCTTTCTTTAACATGCTGGCACTAGGCTAAAAATAGAGAAGAGGAAAAGGCCATTTTAAAGAGCACAAGTGACATGCCAGCTGACCTCTTGACTGCATGTGTTACAGCTACAGGCAACCCAAATGGTGCCAGGTGGAGATTACACAGGGCAGAGCAACATCTGCTTCACTATCACAAGGGTAAATGATAGTTCTTCATGTTATGCCATAAACAGCCTGAGGTAAGAAAGACTGGTAGAGTTCCTGTCACAAATTAAACTCTCGCCAGCAGGTAGGATTCCACTCCATCTGTCCATGTAAGTAGCTCAAACAGAACAGAAGCTACATAAAATATTATCCAGAGAGATAAAAGGCAAATAATGCAATTTATTTATGGGATGGAGCCAGAAATGAAAGCAAAACTAAATAGAAAGAGAAGATGTTTTTCCCTATGATGAATGGAAAGTGCTGTGCTGTTATATAATCTGTTTTCAGAGGTAGTGGCTAGAATTTCTGAAGTGCTTTTTCTTTTTTTTTTTCCTTTTTCTTTTTATTGCAGCATGTTTTGCACACAGACAAGCCACAGAGGCAGAAAGCATGTATCTTGGACAAACACATCTCATAGCTCCCAAAACTATATTCCAAATATTTATTTGGTCACTTCTTTTTTTTCTTTTTTTCCTACTTGAAGGTGTTAATAAGACCAAGATCAATAATTGTGGTTATTTAGACCAATGACAACGGTGAAGAAAACAGTGTGAAATAATTAATACTAAATGCCTCCTTAATGCTTAGAAAAATGCCTAAGAAATAACTCTAAGTCCCAAGGTGCACTTATATTTTGAATAGCAATCATGATTGTGTCCAATGGTCTAAACAGTCCTTTACTTGCTAGATATTTTCTTTTTTGATACACAGATGAGTTTATTGAATTATTCTCACCTATTTGGAGAAAATAGATAAGTTAAAATTTCTCAATGAAAATGCAGGATGCACACAGAACAAATACATTGGGTGGGATAGAACTAAGTTATGCAGTGAAAATTTCTTTCAGTTTCTAGACACTGAATATGCTCAATTCTAACATCATTTCCATTTCCGTGAATGACCAGTTGTGATATGTGTACAATATAAGGAAAACACACATTTTTATATCTAGGGAAAATGTATATTGAATATTCCATATGTGTTATTTTACTGTAAAACACACAAGAAGAGGACATAGGATATATTCTAAAAAGAAAGTATTTACCATAAAAATGTGACCTACTTACCAGATTTGAGGAATTATAAATAATTTGAAAACGCAACAGTATTTTTAACGAGTAAAAATTATCAAGTGTTTTGTAAGTGTGTGGTATATTTTGGAAGTGTCTTAAGCTGTCATTTTCTTAAGCTTCACTCAAAGCAGAAAGAGTCCTGAACAGCAATTAGTAGATGTCAACTTTTAAGATATCTATCCTAAGAGTGTGAATCAATCCTAATGGAACCTTCAATATCCCATTAGGATATACTCATAGTTATACACTATCCCAATAGTTATGTCTAAATAGTTCCAAAAAAATTTTACCTTTACTGAAATATTTTTAGAATCAGACAGTAAGTATCTGAATCTGTTAAAACATTTTGGAAAATATTTCCTTTTACTTTTCAAAATAATGAAATGTGTTGTATGTTAGGGACCGAGTCTGGAGAGCTGGCCGGATAAACGACACGTACACCGATATGATTTGAGCATTGTTCTCCCTTCATTGTTCAACTATGCCAACTTATATCTACTTTTGCAGAGATTCATGCCCTATTCCCATGAGACAGTCTCTAATCCGGGGGAGAGCCGACCAGTGTATTGCTTTGCCAAGGACTCTCAGGGCTGCCTGCAGCCAGGGGCCTGTTCAGGGGCTTTTCCTCAGCAACCCTGGGCTGTCCAATCTTTCCAGGGGTATCATATGCCCCTGTTCCATAAGGAATCCCTCTACAGTTGTAGACTTGTGAGTCTTGTGGTTTCTAAGAACATTTCTTAAAAGTCTGATTCTGAAATATATAGCTTGTTAGTCTATTTGGTTAGGATTGTATTAAATACACTTCCAGAGATATCTTAAAACATTGTTTTTGAAAAATGGACACTGTGTTGCCATATATTTTTAAATGGCTTTCTGAAACAATAAATTGCATAAGTTTTTAAGGTCATCCTGTGCTCCTTTTAAAACATTTGAAAACCTGACCTAAGTATTCTTTATGTGCTTTTAAGCTAACTGTGAATTAAGACAGTGTATTTCTTGTTTCCTGAATGAGAACAAGGAGCAGATATTCTAATTCCTCAAAGAATACCTCTCTGTGTAAATGGCTTTTTATTAGAACAAGCCAAGCTGGACGTCACAATCTAACACCAGATATACATAAAATTATCATTGTGGTCAATATTGCTGAAGTTAAAATATCAAAAATATTGAAGTACTTATGCATGGAGTCATTATAACTAAAACAAGATTTTAGTGGAAAATTTGCATAGGAATGGTTCTACTCAAGTAAAAGAGGAGTCCAATGCAACTGAAGGTACAAAAAATTAATGAAAAAACACAGAGTTAGGGTTTGATTTTCTTTTGGTAGAAAGGCCACAAGTCAGGAGCTATTAAGGCAGAACTAAACACAAGATGAGTCAGTTGTTTTTTGGAATATATTAGAAAAGAAAATAAAACATGATACTCATTACACTTTCCGTATTCTACCCTACTAGAATACACAGTGCTATAAATTAAAAGTAAATATAAAAGTAAATATAGGACTAATTTTTTCTTGGAGCCATTAATTATATTATTGCCTTTAGTGTGAACAGTCAATGAACAAGAAACTTTCATTACTGCTGCCATAGCAGACTGCTATTGATCCATCACTGCCTTCATAATGCAAAAATAATTGTTATTGTAGGAGATATGCTAACACCTCAGATGATGAATGACAGTCATATTTTAAAGGTATCAAAGAGAATATCTGCAGTTATTGCTAGGTTATTGGCCCTAAAGAACAGTAGGAAGAGGAAGAGAGAAAAGAGCTTAATAAGAGAACTTTAGAGATAATTTTGAAGTGTTGAATGTATCTATACAAAAGGAAGAAGAGAAACTCAAGTAAAATTTTCAAAATTAAATTACCAGACCAAAGAAGAAAAAAGTAACGAATGAGCTCAAAATTACTTTGGAATATGACAGTTTAAAAAAAGCCTAGCCAGGCACATTAAGGTAGTAGGTGGAGACCTTGAGATATTCACTGACTTCAGAAGTAGTACAGTTTGCTAGTTTTGTATTTTTAAATTTGGTGAATGTTAGTCAGGTGTTAAAATAGAGAAAATAGAGTTTCCTGATGATAAAAACTCATCCAAACATGGTGAGAGTGGCCTAAAAATTTTTTTTCTAGCATTTTTTCAAATAGAAGTAGGTATAGGTCACTGAGGATCTGAGAAACAGAAGAGCATTTCATAATGACCACAGAGCTGTTAGACAGTGCTTATGTTGCTCAGCAGAATACAGATTCAGGTTCTGTCTCTGGAGACAGTAAATAAGGATCTTTGCCGGTTAAGGTGTTGAGGAACACATTCAGTGCAGGTAGCTCTGGGTGCAGCTGCAGTTGAGCTGCAGGTTGAGCTCTGTGTGGCAGGAACCTGAAGCAAGAGGCCCTGAACTGCTGACCCTTTGCTTAGCAAAGGGCACTGGGACCTGCATCCAGGGGACCGACACTCAAGAGACACAGCAGGAGCTGAAGGCTCCAGACTTTCCCGTGCTTAGACTGAGAGGTTATTAAGATACAGGGATGTCCTTTGTTCAGGCTCCCTCCTTGGAGCCACCGAGCTCAAGCTGGTATTTTGTTATTTATATATTAAACAATTTGAAGGATCTTAATGTCTGAGACTCTGCTCTGGGAAGTCTGGGGTTACATTGGTAAGGAAGTTCTGCCTGACAGTGTGAGCGGTGTGTGTAGGGAGTCAAGTGGGGCACCCATCAGGTCACTGGAGCCACCAGAGGCAAAGGGGCCTCAGTCCTAGTTCAGGCACTGGTGACTCTTGGATGGTCGGACAGGGAAGTTTCCTGAACAAAGGTAGGTTTTGAGGTCTGTCCTTCCTATGGAATAACCCTGCATGATTTGATTAAGATATGCAGCTCCGACACAGGAGTGAAGCTAGAGAACGTCCATCATTGAGAGACATCTATTTTCAACCTTGTCAATTTTCAACAATTTTTGCCTTTTTCCTTTGCACTTTCTTTGTGTACAAGTTGCATTGTTCCCTCTGGTCTGGTGACTTCATACGATGATTTGCCACAGGGATTTAACTATTCCTATCAATACAGTGAGGATTCTGCCTGTCAAAAGCACACCTGCTCTCAGTGTGCTGTAGTATGCCATACATATTCTGTATGACACTTTGAAGACCTCAGTCTCCATGCCTCTTCAATACACTATGATAAACAGTAAATTTCTTTCATAAGACACACACTGAAAGAGAGGGAACATTGCTGTTACTGAGAGTAAAAATTTTATCAATAAGTTTTATCTATCATTAGTTTTAGGAGGAACTAAATCAAATGCATATTCATCTGAGAAAAAAATTTTGAGGAAATAAAATCTATAGAGCAACCTGTAAGTTGATGAACAATATAGTTTCTTTAAATGCATTTTTTAAAAATATAACTAATTACATATGCCTACCTAGGTATATGCTGCGCTGAAATGATTAATTTTAAATTCCCTGAATATTTCTTCACAATAATTTACATTTCAGAAGTAATAGGGCTCTGCAGCTGTAGGTAGGTGGCTGCCAGCAGGGAACCATGCCTCTGCTTTCCATACATGCAGGTCTCCAGGCAGCCCCCAGGCAGCTTGTCTAGGTTGGTCCCCCTGTGGCCTGAAGTCTGCTCCCTCAGCACTCGCTCAGCACTCTTGGACTCTGCATTCACATTCGCTGTCCATTTGAACAGCAAATCTTGTTGTAAAGATGGCCTTGGGGCTATTCTCAGAGGACAGTCTAGACGTACATTATTGTGTACAGTCCATCTCTTTTGTATACAAGAGAGAAAGAGTTCAGTGAAGCTTTTTCCTAATCACCACGTAGCATACTGCCAGGCACAAAGCAGGATAAGAATGGCATTATTATTCTATATAGGAACTAGGAACATGCAGTGATTACTCCTTTATCTCCGCTATGTCACTTGCTGTTGTACCATTCATGTACTCGGTTGCTCCTGTTCACTCAAGATGCAACTTCTTTGAAAATTCAGAATTGCTTTTTTGTTAACTGCCGTGTTTATTAGAAAACAATGTTAACTTTTCTTCATCCAAAATTATTTGTAAACAGCAAGAGCTCTATACTTACTCTATGGAGAAAAATAATACTAAGAACCAGACCTCTTATGATTGTAAAGGACAACAAAATGTTGTTTCTAGGACACTAGTAATTCTCAGCCACATCGGAGGGTAAAAAGGGTAAAAATATTTTGTCTGTCTCTCTAGTCCACTTGTAGGTGTTTATGTTAACAGATAAAGAGGCTGCCACATACTTCTGCTGATTTGTGGCAGAGTTGCAGTGCTTTATAAAGGAATTGCCATGTTTGGTGAGAGATGTCTACATTTTCAAGGGACAGAAAGAGTTGTCTGAAGTGAGTTTTCATGATGTCTAAGTATTAGAAAGAATTTTGTGAGGAAAGATTTTCTTGTCCTTGAGGTAAAAAAAAAATAGTGTAAAACTAAGTCATTGTCACTAACATGGAAAAGACAGTCATATATTATCAGAATATTAACTGAAACATTGGAAGCATAACAATTCTAGTTATGAAGAACTTTGAGTTAAAGGATACAAATTTTAAAGCTAGAAATTCTATGCTTGTTTAGTTTTATCAAAAAACCTGTAGACAACTCCCCATGCTTCATTCATCACTACTTGGTACACAAGTGGCCAAGAAAGACAACAGTATCATACCTGGGATGCATTAGGCCAGCAGGTCTAGGGCAGGTGATTCTACCCCTCAACTCGGTCCTGGTGAGACCTCACCTGAAGCACTGTGTCCAGTTCTGGGCTTCTCAGTGAAAGAGGGAGAAATCGAGCTTCTGAAGTGAGTACAATAGAGGGCTATGAAGGTGTTTAGGGAACTGGAGCACCTTATTCATCCTAAATACTTGTTCTGGGAGTGTGTGCAAACATTTGAGTTGTGATGCTATCAGGAAGCTTTACACTTAAATTCTGAGAAGATTCCTGAAACAGGCACCCACCAACGTATTTTCTGTGTTCTCAAAGTCAGTCCAGAAATTTATGTAGAATGAGTTTACTGGATTGATCAGAAAGGTGGAGAGAGCTTCTATTTTCTCCCAATGCACTCCTTCAGGTCCTTCCTCTTCCATTGGCTGTTTGCATTTGGAATTTGAAGTCAGTTACTGTCCTTGCCTCCTCAAAACTGAGTTACAAGATATTTTCAGTTGGGTTCTGTGTTCTGAAAATATGCCCTCTCTGATATACGTTCTCAGACAGACCTGTTAATCTCTCCCAGGTCAGATGTTTTACTTTACAGAAAATCCTCAACTATTTAGTTCCTTTTTCTGGTTTTCCTGTATATGTGATAGGCGCCTAGAACAGATTTCATTCGTTAGACTTTGATTCAGCAGGGTTTGAACATGGGCTTACTACAAACTGTGATTTATATTGAGAAAAAAAGTAAATTGTAAAAATATATGAAAATAGAAGAAACAGATATCTACTACTATTATTTATTATTGTTATTATCTAATAATATATAATGCTAATATTACTACTAATAGTGTTGAAGGTGTTATAGTGCAGGTAAGGTACTGCCTTGGAAAATTCAAAGGTGTATTTTATAGGGCTCTGAATCCGCATAAACTTCTGTAACATAGGGAAAATATAAACCTCTTAGGAGAATGAAAACCCCTGAAAGTGTCTCTCTTAGTGACTGAAAAATGAACTTGAGCTTTAAAGCTCTAACTTGGTCATTGCAGATAATAAATTGAGGTGTGATAAACGTGGGCTTTGGTGCAAATTCTTTTTTACTTTGCAGATGTTGTTTATGAAATGTATTGCAATATAATGTTATTTCTGCAAGGTATTATTTACAGACCTAGTTGCAACTTGGTTATAGCACACTCTTAAAAGCTTTAAGTTGTAAGGTGTTCTGATGCAAGCTTAGGCAGTGTCTGCATTTAAATTAAGCTGGAATCACCTCTTTAGATTAATATTTAAATAAAAGTAATTTATTTATATTTCTCATTACTGAACTGATCCTCTAGTGTGTTTCACTGAAAGCAGATCTGTACCAAACAACATCAAATGAAATTAAGGTCTATTATGTCGGTGACCATCTTAATATATGAAAGTTAGATTTTTATTATGTTTGATAAAGGAAAAATTACATTAATTTCTAATTCTGCAGCAAAATCTTGCACAAATTGTTTTTTATTCCTGTTTACCTAAATGAAATATGCATAAGGCTCTGCCATTTGGTTGTTAGATGGTAATTGCCCACTTTTGGTCCAACTTGATTTCACTGTTCTTGTAGTCATATCATGAACCTTCTAGTGCTCAAGTTTCCCAGGCTGAACCAAAGGACATAACATGACATTAATATTTTTTATTTTGAATAGACAAAAAATATATTTCTTAAATTAAGGGATCACTTTCAGTCCTGGGGGAGTTTCTTTTTGAAACTCATATGAGAAGGAGAAAAAAATGTTAATTGAATCTTCTCATTTACAGCTTCCATCTGTTTTTTGTTCCAGCTGCATCTGCTTAGATACTTGAGAAGCAGGTCAAACTAACACTTAATGGGTCTCAACTGATTATTGTAGTAATTTAATAAAATTGCTACAAGTAGAAAGTGGAATGGGAGAGTGCTTACATTTTTATATTAAACAGAGAAAGTTTAAAGAAATTTTCTTGGCTTTAAAGGTTATCAAAATCAGTTGTGGAAAAAATGCATAATTCCCTTCCATAAGGAATTTAGTCTCCTTTTCTTTGAGCTTTGTAGACCTTTGTCCTTTGTTTTCAAATAGTAGTTCTTATTGAGAAGTTGCTATTTTGCCTACATTTTTCAGCAAGTACTATGTTTAAGATTTTTTTTTTCTGCCGAATCTAACTTTTCAGTCTAGTATTTTGTCTTTTCTTTGTCTTTTTAAATTCTGTATGTTTAAATATTTTTATATTTTATATGCACTCTTGCAGTCTGCATGGTGTGTCTGAAGATATACAATATGATAAGATTTTTTTAATGGTATTTAACTTCTACCTTTGGAAAACTAACCCCTTCACTTCAAGGATTTAATGTTGTAATTGCAGTAGCTTAATGATGTAAGTGGAGCATATTGTTTAGACATGTAAAGGATATTTCTTTCCTTCTAAATATTCCTCTTTTTAAAAAATGTTTTTCTCTTATGAAGGTAAGTTTCAGGTTTGTATCACCTGCTTTATATTGCTAGAAAAAAATTATAGTTTCCTAAGGAAGAAAGATTTACTTTTTTCACTGGTAAGTTTTACATTTTTCAACTTAGTCCATCTAACAGTTCGTTTCATTGATTATTTCTTTAGCAGATTTTGAGAGACAAACACCAGTAGAAGTTAATTCATTCCACCTCTGGACCCCATCCACAGAATCAAATATTTACGTACATATATGTAATTATAATTAATATACCAGCTAAGTCAGTCTGAGCATATTAACACTTTGCTAACCTGTGAGGACTTGTCCAATGTGAAAAGAATATTTGTGAATGTGCTGAAGATCTGCTACCTATTTCTTACTCACAATGATATGTACTGATTAAATGTTTGCAACTCAATGGAAGGAATTTTGCTCCACAAAACAGTGGGCCACTCTTACAGAGCATCCTGTGTGAGTAAGAGGAGAAATTGTGGCAGAGGCCATGAAGAAGTCAACAAAGGCTTTGGTGAGGTAAATACTATCGGGTGCACACGTAGTAAAAAATAATGATGGCTGTTCTGAGCACCTTTATCAAAATAGGCACATAGGTGGGTGTTACAGTGGGGATTCTGTAACACGATGTATCAAACAAGGAGGCCCGCGGAAAAGAAATATATATGGACTGATTCTTGATAGATGCTTCAGAGATGTTTATTTCTCCAGCCGCATGGCCGGGGCTCTGCTGAGGAACTGCTGCACTCACAGGACCCGAGGGTCCTTGCCCGCACAGGGGAACACAAAACAACCAATGGGAACGAGGCTGAGCAGGGGCAGGGAAACCCCGTGCCTCCCCCCCAGGGCCCCTCTGCCAGGGCTACATGGCAGGGGAGGGAGGGACCCTGACATTTCACCCGTTTATTTTTAACAAAAAGAGATTTAAAACTTAACATTGAAAACTGGATAAACATAACAAGAACAGTTTCAAAACAAAACAAGCCACCCTTCTCAGTCTTTAAATGTCCAAACAGATTCTGTGGAACATCTTAAGACTGACAGAAGGGAGACAGGACTCTCTGGGCATGCTTTGTGGGGAAACTGAGGCAGGAGAGGGTTTAATTTCCTCCTCCCCCTTTTCATCCCCCCCTCAGCATTGGAGAGGAGTTGTAGGGAAAGGGAATTGTATAGGGAATCCTATATGGGGTGAAAAACGGATTAGGAATAAACTGGGGATGGGTTAAACTTCAGGAAAGGGTTCATATTGGGTATAGGGTAAAAGGGGAAAGTAGGCTGTGGGTAGGGAAATTGCTGGGATGGATATTTATAATTTTGTGCAGAATGGGTACCTTTGACTGGAATACCCCCAGGCCCAGTAACATTTGCTGCTTGTAAACCCTTCTTTCCTTGTACTATATCAAATTGTACAGCTTCCCCATCTCCTATACCTCACAGGTAATTTTTAGGGTTATTCCTTTTAATGGCAGTTCTATGGATGAATAAGTCTTCCCTTGTATCATCTTGTGTTATAAATCCATAGTTGCTTTTGACATTGTACCATTTCACAGTTCCTGTGATTTTCCTTGCTACAGCTTCTCCTATCACGTGCTTGCGTGTTTGTCGTGGCTGCTGGTCCCACATGGCGGCTGCCTCGCCAACTCCAATGTCTCGGCCAGGGCCTCGCATTGTGGCTGCTCCGCGCTCTCCGAGCGGTGCTGCTCCGGCGTGTCTGGGCTCTGCGCAGCCCCGCGTTGCCATCGCCGCTGGCTCCGCACCCTCTGAGCGGTTCCGCTCCGCCAACTCCACGCTGCTTTGAGAGCAGCCCTGTTCCGGCTCGGTGCTGCGCGGCTTCTCGTGTCGCTGTGGAAACCGCCACTTCTCATTCTACAAGGCTCTCCGAGCCGTGTGCTCAGAGTGGGCTTCCACACTGACCCCCGGTTCCTGGCTGCTTGTGGGGGCCACCTCTCTGCTGCATGTGGCCCACGGCACCTGTGGCGCCTGTGGCATTGCTCCCTCACTCGTAGTCGAGCAGCCAAGGACCCCGAGACAGAGATGGAGTCCACAATAAGGCGCGCACTCCCGAGGGGGCCGGGCGCATGCAGCACAGGCACCTCCGCTGGCACGGCTGCAGTCACGCGCTCCTGGGATGGCGGCCGTGTGGTCTCGACCACGGGATTACAGCCATCCTCTGCTCTAGGGGTAATGCTCCTGAAGAGCTTCAGTGATTACAAGGCATCCACGGAGAGGTTCTATCACTAATGCATGTTCTGTTTGATCCTTCATCTCACACGAGATCTCGGACCAAAAACACTCGAGACTAGTTCCAGGAGGATTAATATCAAAAAGTAAGTCTCAAGAAATATAAAAGAAATTTTTGAAAAGCCAGTTAAAAAATGTTCTAGATCTCCCAGGACAAATACTTTCTTGTTTTGTTGTTCAAAGATTCCTTTAACTTCTAGATATATTTCTTTCTGTGGTTCAGAGAGCCACATTTCTCACGATTCTTCCATAGTCCAGAGAGAATATCCAAACCAAGGTGAGAGGACAGAGATCTAGAGTGGTTTTTACTCATGCTGTCCTTAGGGATTGGGAATCGTTCTGCTTGCAATTCTCCACCATTTATTACAGTGGGGATTCTGTAACATGATGTATCAAACAAGGAGGCCTGCAGAGAAGAAATATATATGGACCAATTCTTGATAGGTGTTTCAGAGATGTTTATTTCCCCAGCCGCATGGCCGGGGCTCTGCCGAGGAACTGCTCAATCCCGGGACCCGAGGGTCCTTCTGCCCGCGCAGGGAACACAAACCAACCCATGGGAACGAGGCTGAGCAGGGGCAGGGAAACGCCGTGCCTCCCCCCCAGGGCTCTTCTCCTGGGGCTACATGGCAGGGGAGGGAGGGACCCCAACAACAGATGGGCAAAGGTGGAAGCGTGTACATGTCTTAACAGAATGGTGAAGGTGGACAGGAATATTCTTCACCTGGTGGGGCTCAGAGGTGTAGACCACAAAGAATCTAGACATGGAACTAAGCTAAAAAAAATCAATAAAAATAGTCCCTTTAACAGATTTTCTGTGAAACATTGGTAATGTGAAAAAAAGTGGTGGTGAAATCTTAAAGATCAAGGTTGGTGTGAAGATTAAAGAGCAGGCTGGTGATGCAGAGTTGACAGAATGGCAAATGAGGATGCTTTTCTTGTGCTGAATTCGTAGACATTTAGCTGAATGGTTTGGAAGTCACAGGGTCTGCCTAAGACAGAACAAGAGGAAGGTTGTCAAATCATTAAAAATAGCAAATGAGATGAGTGTTGAGTACCACTGGAACTGGAGTAGAATCTAAGGTTTGTATGGTATAGATAAGGTGAGTAAGGAGGAACACACAAGAAGACCTAAGTGCCAAGGAATTAATGTATAAAAATTCTGTTCCTTTTCCTCCTATCTTTTTATTTAAAACCAAATTCTCTAGCTTCACCTGGCAGTAATAATTATCCTCTATGTTTTTTCCTGTTCCGAGAACTCATCCTTTACTTAACTGTACCTAAGCATTCCTAAATATTCTGGTTTACACAGATACTTTTCTAAACAAATACATTTCTAAATTTCTTTGCATCAGTATAAAGTTTAGTTCATAGTATATAATTGGTTAGAATGCAAAACACATACATGAAATCCATAGAAAAGAATTTGAGGCTGATTCAGTATAAAGGGTCAGAATGATGAATGGAGGTTCAATGAAACCAGGCTTCATGGGGCTGGGAAGGGAAAGATTTTGAAAAGATTTGGGGGTTTTGCTTCAGAAAAGTTTTGAAATCATAAAACAATGCAAACCCCCAAGCTTAAATGAGGATATACTCTGGTCACAGCTCAAATTATGTGTGTTTTAAACATTATTTACATAAATCAAAATAGAATTTCTTCTGAATATCGGCCCTCTGTGGAAGTGAAACTATGACATTCTTTGAATGTTTCTGTGTTTTCTGACACTGAGCAGACTACCTTCCTGCACAGAGAGTGAGTCAGAAATGCAAGCTAGACAGAAAGTACATGAGGTCACACTAGAAGGAGGGTATCTGGGAAGGGAAGAAAAAAAAAGAAAAAAATGAAACGAAAAAACCCCACCCCACCACAAAACCCACAACAAAACTAAGAGTAGAACAAGAAGCCAGGGTTTATTCTTTCTGATTACTAACAATTCCCTTCTTTGCCATGTCTCCATTTTGTTTAGATTCCCATGAAGAGGAATACTGCAGAAGGCCTGTCTTTTTTCATATAAGATAGTTTGCTCCTGTTTATTGAACCATACTTTTGTCTGACTGATGGAGAAGTAACAAAAGGCTCACAAGGTTTAGAAGTAGCAATCCTGATAGTATTTGTGTTAAGAACACTCTTAGAAGCCTTCACTCTTCTTCTCACTAGGTACCTCAATACTGAATGCAGAGAAGTACTTCTTACTTCAACTGCCCCTTATAGTTTTTGTCCTTTTTGGAACACTTTTATCAAAAGGTGCCACAGAAGATGGAAGAACTAGAGGGCTCAATTAAGTCCTAGTGGAATTCTTAGGTTCAGAGGGTCATGCCCATAATTAATTTGATGTCTCTTTTACATATCAAGTACTAATCAGTATGTACACAGAATAGAAGTTGCAAAGATAATTTTTTAGACTGTAAAAAACATGCTACCAATGAAACGCTCTACTAATATCTAGCAGAGACCTTGAAATAATTTTCTCGTTATTTTTAAATGTTATTATTTGCTCACAAGCCCATTTTCAAGTGGTCTTTAATATTTGAAAAAGCGAAATGCATCTTTTAGATATCTATTGTTCCTGATAACAATAATCAGAGCTATCAACATTTTGAACTGATACAGTGTTGTTTTTTAACCTCAGCCAGCCACTCTCTTTCTCCCCCACCAGAGGGATCAGGCAGAGAATTGGAAGGGTAAAAGCTATGAAAATCATCGGTTGAGATAAAGGCAGTTTAATAGGGAAAGCAAAAGTTGCATACACAAGCAAAGCAAATAAAAGAATTAAGTCACCACTTCCCATGGGCAGGCAGGGTTCAGCCATCTCCAGGAGAGCAGGGCCCCATCACACTGAGAGTGACTTGAGACGACAAACTCCAACACTTCAAGTGTCCCTGCCTTCTTCTACCCAGTTTGTTCTCTGATCATGATGCCATATGGTCTGGAATATCCCTTTGGTCAATTGGGGTCAGATGTCTCAGCTGTGTTTCCTCCTAGAAAAGGCCTTGCCTCTGTGTAAGCCCTGCTCAGCAGTAAAAAAAATTGCTGTATTATCAACACTGTGCTCAGCCCTATACCAGCCACTGTGAAAGAAATTAACTCTACCCCAGCTGAAACCAGCACATACAGTTAGCTTCCTACCAAGGATCAGTCTTTCACACCTTCAAAGCAAATAAAGATTGTGATTATTATCATGATTTTCTGTCATGGGCAGAAATTGTTCATAATGGCATTTATAATCAGGATATATCCAGTAGAGTTTTGACATCCAATTGAAAGAAAAGGAAACCAGCTGTTCTAGAACTGACATTGCATAATCAGTGCAGATTGTATTTATATTTATTTATGCATTATATATTTATACATGTGTTTATTAAGAAATATGGCCGATTTCCTTCTCAGACTTCCATGCACATGTACCAGAACAACATGGAAAAGATATTTGCATAACAGTAGCTGTGAGGAATCAAATTGGTCTTTACTTTCCTGTTGCTCCTTTTTATTTGTTGGATTTGTTACGTTTAGGGTCATGATCTTTCATTTTGATGGTTATAATGGCACATCAAGAAATTTTAATTAGTACCAGAATTTCAACACAGCTTTCATGTAAAAACTAAGATTTATATACATCTGAAATATCATGAAGGGCTTTAATATTCACTTTTTCTTTTAGCTGCAAAAGGTACAAACTATCAGAACCACTTTTCTGTTTCACTTGTATCTCACCTAGGGTGAGTAAGAGGGAAGAGTTATTCTCCTTCACTGTCCAAATCAGGAATGAGACTTCTGATAATGTTATGAGAGAACTCTGGGTTTCCTCCCTCCTTCTTGGCACTCAGTCTTGTTCCCACTTCAGCCTTTTTTGTTTGTTTGTTTTTATTTCCTCACTCTAGTATCCCTCCCTCTCTTTCCTAACAGTTGTGTTTCAAACCAGGTGCTAGGAATTTTTTAAAAGCATGCTCTAACTTTGGCTGGCTCTCTCCAACCCACTCTCTTCTCGGGATATTATATTTCTACTGTTTTTGTTAATCACTGTTATAACACTTCACTCTGCTAGGTATTTGAAAACTGTTAAAATAAAAAAGCCAGAGGTCTTACCTCTCCTTATGTCGTTTGTCTGTGCCCATCTGCTTTATTTTCCTTGGTTCCTCAAATGGTCTCATGCGAGGTCTGCAGAGGCATCAGATGGGAGAGCAGAAGAAAATACAAGTATTGAGAATCTACTGAAGGTACAAGTGCTGTCCAGAAATATTGAGGTAAAAAAGAGATTGAAAAAACCTGAGAAATTTCTTGCTCCTTATGATGCAGAGCAGAAATTAACAGTTTATCTTCACTTGCTTCCTGAATGTTTGGGGTTTAATTCTGGGAATTCTTTTCTGTTACCCTTTTACTGAAAATATAACAGGAGTTTAAAGACAGGACTTTCTTGAATAATTTATAATTTCATTTTCATTATCATTCTTTGACTTTGCTTTCATTTATAACATGTGCCTGTAATTTTAACTTCAAATAGATCTGATAAAAATGTGTAAAGGAAGGAATAATTTGTAGAGAGATGGTCTTGAAACAAGCCCCAAATAAACAAATTCTGAAAACATGATTTGGATCCTGTTCCAAATATCATATTTGGTGGCTTGCCTCAGTATGTCACCCTGCATATCCTGCTTATCCCCCTCCGTGATATAACAGGAAAAAGCTGCCAACAGGATGAGAACATATTTCTGTAATTTGCAGGGCAGTTCAGGCCACAGAAAAATTGCTCTGAAGCTTGCTCTTCAATGGAGGCACTAGTCAGCCAAATATTTTTACGCACACTGAACATTATAGGTGTCCTTAAGCTTATCCAGTGAAGTTCTTACAGATTGACTGACAATGGAGTATGTTTGTCTTCTTTAATGTGAAGCGTCGGTTCAGTTGGGCTGTGGTCCTATTCTCTCATTGCTGGGATTTTTAGGAGAGAAGGAGTTAAAAAAAAGCCCAAACAACTTTAACTGGCCTGAATTACACTCTGATTCTGAAATCATGGAATCATAGAATACCCCAAGCTGAAAGGGACCCACAAGGATCTTCCAAGTCCGACTCCTGGCCTGGCACTGGACAACCCAAAGAAGCATACCATGTGCCTGAGAGAATCATCTAAATGTTTCTTGAACTCAGACAGGCCTGATACCATGGTTGCTTCCCTGGGGAGCTGTCGCAGTGCCCATCCACCCTCTGTGTGAAGAACCTTTTCCTAATATTCAAACTAAACCTCCCCTGACTCAGCTTCAGGACATTCTCTTGGGTCCTGTCACTGGTCACACAGAGAAGAGATCAGTGCCTGCCCCTCTGCTTTCACCCATGAGGAGGCTTTAGACCGTGATGAAGTTTTCCCTCCGTTTCCTTTTCTCCAGGCAGAACAGACCAAGTGACCTCAGCCACTCCTGGCTGCCACGGTACTGCTGACTCTATTCAATTTGCCATAGTCCAGATCTCCCAGGTCACTTTCCGTGGAGCTGCTCTCCGTCTTCTTGTTCATGAGTCTGTATGTACATTTCCCATATAAGAATGTATGGATGTGTTTGAAAAGTAATTAATGCAACAAATGATTTAGAGAAAAACCAGTTCATATTATTAAGAGTGGTGAAAATTTTTAGAGCAATTCCACTTCCAAAAGTCCTTGGTTAGATGATAGGAATAACAGTCCATATTTTATGATCTAAGTCTGTTGATAAGTGGAAGGATTTTTAAAATCTCTGATAGTTCTAAGTAGCTTTCATGCTATACTCAGCTATTCATAAGGTGTTTGAACCATATGCGTGTGCATTACTATTGTTAAATTTTAAAACATAAAAAGAATTAATCATGTTAGTTTTCCTCAAATTCCTTTTAATTTGTCTGGCATTTTTTGAGCATCCTGTGTCTTTGAATGTCAAATACCTGCACCTGGTAAGCCAAATGTAGTGATGTGCTGTACTGTTACTGCTTTCCAAAATCAAATGAACTTTGTTTTGAAACCTCCCTGCCACACAATCCTTTCATTTATCTTGGAATAAAATCATATTATTTTATTTCTGTCATATATTCTTACTAATGCTATTATAGCCTGACTCAATGCTTGCAAGCGAAACAGAGATAGATTGCATTAGGACCCTAAGCCATTACTGTATGCACTCCCCCAGCACACAGTCCTGCTGAGTGAGCTTGCCATTTTGTGGGACTTAGCTTCTGCTGACAAAGACCTAATGCCCTTAACACTGCAGAAGTCCTTCCTTACTCTTTGGCTGTGGGTGGGCCTCCCCGTGCTACAAGAAGGAGATCTATTAGGTGTGGTCAGAAGATTTTGCCTCTTTGATTTTTATTTTGGCATGATACACTAACAATCTGTCTGTACTGCCTGGAATTTAACATTATTTGAAGAAGAATTGAGCACTGTTTGAGGAAACAGGCTTTGCTGCCAGTTGCTCAGCTTTGCAGTTCTAAAGGAAGGTCTTCCTACACCTTCCCTATCAACATAAACAAGCAGAAATAAAACTAAATTCCTTGAAACACAAAGCGAGGCAAGTCTGGAATGCTACCAAGGTTCTTTGATGGTTCTTTGGCTATCCAAATATCACAAGTCAAGCAGGTGAGGCAGAAGGCTGGCTTATCTGAACAGGAATCGTCTCTTGGAAATAAGGCAAAAAAGGAAAATGTATGTCCAATGGGAGCAAGGTCAGGTGACATGAGAAGAACACAGAGGTGCTGCTTGTCATTGTAGGGAGGAAATTTGTGCGGCCAAAGCTGAACTGGAGTTTAAGCTGGCCAGAAATGTGGGAGACAATAAAAAGACTTTTTTTCAAATATATTAATGGCAAAAGGCAGTGTAAAAATAGCATCAGCTCATTACAGGATAAGGGTGGTCTCCTCAAAAACAGGGACATGGGCAGTGAGGTGTTTAACACATTCTTTGCCTCTGTCTTCAACATGAATGATGGAACAAAGGGATCTCAATGCCCTGAGCTGGAGGACCATGACTGTACAAAAAATTATCAACTCCCATCAACTGAAACTGTGCAGTATCAACTGCTGCAGCTGGATCCCTAAAAATCTATGGGCCCTGATGGGATTCATCCCAGGATCCTCAAAGACTGGCTAATGTAATTGCAAAACCTCTATCAATGATTTTTGAGCAGTCTTGGGAATCTGGACAGGTCCTGGCGGACTGAAATCTGGTGAATGTTTTCCTGATTTTCAAGAAGGGCAAGAAAGAGGACTGCAGAAACTACAGGCCTGTCAGTATACCTACAGTGACTTCAGTACCTGGTAAAATTGTGGAGAAGATTTTAGGGAGGGAACTGAAAAACGTTTGAAAGACAATGAAGTCCTTGGTCACAGTCAGTACAGCTTCATGAGAGGAAAGTCCTGCTTACTGAATCTTACTTCCTTTTATGACAAGGGAACTCACCTACTTGATCAAGGGAAGCCAACTGATGTGATCTTTTTGGATTTCAGTAAAGCTTTTTTTGCTGCTCTCACTGTATCCTTTTACCTATCTTTCCAGCTCACAGCTGGACAAACACATCCTGTGATGGGTGAGCTACTGGCTCACGGGTCAAGCGCTAAGGGTTACAGTGATTGGGGTGACACCAGACTGGGGACCTGTGATCTGTCACACATGTGACACACATGTGGGGCTCTGCAGGGCTCCGTCCTCAGGCCTGTGCCCTTTGATTCTGCACCTGGGATGGGGCAGCCCTGTATGTATGGACAGACTGGGCAGTGAGAGGTTGGAGAGCAGTGCCATGGAAAGGGCCCTGGGGGTCCTGGTCAGTGGCAAGTTGAACATGAGCCAGCAGTGCCCTGGCAGCCAGGAGGGCCAAGCGTGTCCTGGGGAGCATCAGGCACAGCATCGCCAGCCGGGCAAGGGAGGGGATTGTCCTGCTCTGCTCTGCACTGGGGCAGCCTCACCTCCAGTGCTGGGGACAGTTTGGGGTGCTACAATATAGGACATTAAATGACTAGAGAGAGTCCAAAGGAGGGAAACAGAGTTGGTGAAAGGCTTTGAGAAAAGGAGCAGCTGAGATCACTTGGACTGTTCAGTCTGGAGAAGAGGAGACTGAGGGGAGACCTCATTTCAGTTACAGCTTCCTCATGAGGGGAAGAGGAGGGACAGACACTGATCTCTTCTCTGTGGTGACCAGTGACAGGGCTCAGAAAATGGCCTGAAGTGCTGTCAGGGGAGATTTAAGTTGGATATTAGAAGAAGGCTCGTCACCCAAAGGGTTGTAGTTGTGCACTGGAACAGGCTCCCCAGGGAAGTGGTCGCAGCACCAAGCCTGAGAGAGTTCAGGAAACATTTGGACAATGCTCTTGGGCACATGGCGTGATTCTTTGTTACGGTCACGTGCAGGGCCAGGAGTTGGACTCAATGATCCTTGTGGGTCTCTTCCAGCTCGGCATGTTCTGTGATTCTATGATCTTTTTGCATTAAACAAAGACTCAGTCTTGAGGTACACAGAGGGGGCAGCAGTCAATTCTATAGCTGAGTGCTGCATCCAGGTGTACAGGAGTGTTCCCAGCATAAGGGAAACCCAAAAGAGAGCACAGAGCCCCACCTGAAGCTGGCAGCTCTAGCAAGGGAAGCTGATGCATCTTGGGCTTCTGAGGAGCAACTGCCTGTGGGTAAAGTTGAGACCAGGGAGGGCAAACAGGAATCAAGAGGGTCCAGTGGTTTGTGCAGGAGGGCATGTGAGAAGGTCCTTGCACACTCCCTGTAGTGCCAGAAATCAGGGAAGTGCTCTAGGTCCCTGTAAGGATGGTGAACACTCACCTCAAAGTTAAAACCAGTGTTTCTAAAGCAAAAGTGCCTGCGACATCTTATGCTTACACTCAGATGCTGTAGATAAGGAAGCAGACTAGCCAGCAGGTAGTAATAAGTGCACAGACCCTCCTCCTAGAGGAAAGGCAAGTACCTGCAAAAAATGTGGACATATCTGTTGAATCAGCTGTCTGAGTTGAAGGAATCAGTTAGAAGGCTGTGTGCTATTAGAAGGGCCAATATTGGGATAGACAAGTGATTTCAGAACCATGTTCCAATGAGGGACACCACCAAAAATACAGCAACTTATGACCCACTCAAACAGGATTCTATTTCAATCTCCGTCCTTTGATTTTTTACAGTCAAAACCAGATATGAAGCTTTAACCCATGAGCAAGGTCTGCAAGGAGAAGCTGTACCAGAAACACACAGAGTATACCACCAAGTGGAACAAGAGCACATAGTGGGTGACTCTGTTATGGGGTACTGAGATGTGCATCTGCTGGCCTGACAGGGAATCACAGAGGTATACTGCCTTCCAGGAGATAAGGTCCTAGAAATATTGGCTACAAATCAATGGGCCCTGAAAATATCTACCAGAGGGTGTTAAGAAAGTTGACTTCATTGCAAAGCCACTCTCCATAATCTTAGAGAGATCAAATAGATTGAGGCATATCTCAGAAGAATGGAAGAAGATTAATGTCAACCCCATTAGCAAGAGGGGGCATAGAAGAGGATCCAGGAAATTACAGGCTCATGTCTAGCTTCAGTCCCTGGGAAAGTTATAGAATAAATCCTCCTGGGGACTGTCACAAGTCAGATGAAGCATGTGACTGGGAAAAGCCAGCATGGATTCACCAAGAGCAAATCGTGAATGACAAACCTGATTGCTTTCTATGATAGAGTAACCTGATAAGCTGACACAGGACAAGCAGTGGACATGGTCTACCTGGATTTCTCCAAGGGTTTTGTTATGCTTTGTCACAGCCTCCTCCCAGAAAAACTGCTGTGTTACAGTCCTGCAAAGTGGTCCGTGCAGTGAGGGGGGAACTGGCCAACAGGCAGCACGCACAGGGTGGTGCTGCATCGCTCCTTTTCATGCTGGCAGCCTGTCACAAGTGGGGTCCCCAGGGATCAGCTTTGGGCCCAGTAGTGTTTGATTTCTTCATAAGTGATCTATGGTGGGATCCTGATAAACCCGGATAAAAGTTAGCTGATGATACCAAACTGAGTGGGGAAGTGGACACTTCGTAAAGGTGACATCCTGCAGGAAGACCTTTTTACATGGAGTGGCATAAAAAAGAGCCTAATGGGCCCAAGCTGCTCCTGGGGAGATTCCAACTGGACACAAGAGGAAAATTTTTCACGATGAGAACAATCAGCTATTGGAACAACCTCCCTGGGGAAGTGATGTATTCCCTAATATTGAACACTTTAAAGATTCATGTGAACAGGATGCTGGGCCATCTTGTCTAGAATGTGCTTTTGCCAAGATAGATTGGACCACATGATCCTTGAGTTCCCCTTCCAACCTGGTATTCTCAAAGGCAGTTATCAGGTAGAGAGCATGTTTTCAATTTCTACACAAAAAATGCCTTCAGAAAAGCACATTCAATTATTGGAAATATCTTTATATGAAAATGTATTTATAGATTTATACATTTTAGTAAAGAGGCAATACGTATTGCCTAAAAATCATAGTTGATTTTTTTTTGCTTGTTTTTCTTTCAAGAATTTTCCCAGATTAACCAGACAAAATCAGGTTAAAATATTTAATATAATTCAGAAATACAGCTTTTTTCTTCTCATATTTATGATCAGACAACTACTGATTTCCCTCTTCTATTTTGTTCAAAATGTACTGTTTATTAAAAAACCCCAAAACATTTAGAAAGCATGAAAACTTGTACTTGATCTCTTGCTTCTCCTTGATATATTTTACTTGTTGTATAGATTTAGAATTTTTTCTCTTTTGAAACTTTCCATGAGTTTTTAACTTTCTGCCTGGCAACTGCTGGCTACTGAAGTGCTGAGCACAGCACTTGCTGCGAACCAATAAAAAGTCAAAGACTTGATGTCAGGCTCTCTTAGACTTATTTAATCACTATGAGTGGAAAAGAAGACAGGTTTTGATTAAGACCAGCTAAACCGATCAATAAAGTCCTTGAACTTGCATAAGTCACTACTGGTTACTTTCAATAACAGTGATAGCCTGTACCTAGAAAGAAATATCCATCAGTTAGGATCTTTATATATGAGACATACATGCGGACAACTGCTGAACGCTCCT
Organism: Coloeus monedula; assembly: GCF_965178545.1. Lineage (NCBI taxonomy): Eukaryota > Metazoa > Chordata > Aves > Passeriformes > Corvidae > Coloeus > Coloeus monedula. Next base: position 69,076,408 of record NC_138822.1, read on the forward strand.
GTAAGAGAGTGCATTATATTTCTTAACAGTCCATTGCTGTTGCTCTTGGGGGTATAGCTTCAGCCAATTTCTTTTGCACTGAATCTCTGAGAAAACTGAACTGGAAAATGACACTCAGATACTCTATATAAACACAAAAGGAGACTAAATATATAGTGAGCAACATGACAACCTTGAAATGTGCAATTTTCACTAATTCCATTCTTGATATACTAGTCCAAGTTCTAACAGGGGAGAAGGTCAGGGTGGAGGTGCAGTACTTCAGGATCCTCTAGATCCATTGGATATGAGACTTAAACAAACAAGAAATTACTTTCATTGATTAAATGCAGATTGAATTAGTGGGAAAAAATGACAGGCCCTGCTAAGGTTGTGTCCCCCAGTCATTGTTTAACTCAGCGTGACAGATTCAATCTGCTCAGCCCAAAGGAAGGCCAAAGATGTCACTCACAGACTCTACACAATGCTGCAGCCATAGAAGAGCAAAATCGAAAAGTTGCACTTTATCAACTCACAGCCTGGAGCCACTGTTCTCATTTGGGTTGTGTTAGCAGAACAATGAGCTACAGCAGGCGCAAGGCCGCTCCACATAATAATTATAGGTATCCCACAGGCAAAGCTCTTGTTGCTTTTAAGACTTGACAGAATGTGTCTTGTAGGCATGACCTAGCAGATGGGGGACTTTTTTCTTTCGTCTTTCCAAAAAGCTACCTAGGAGAAACATATAAAGAATCCTGATAAGGGATATATTTTCTCCTAAACAGGTAGGTTGATTACTATAAGCTACTCTTCTTTTTCATTCACGCTTAAAATAATTGGAGATTACCTTAGTGGAAGGAAGTCAAGTATAGCAACAGAAACAGGCGTAGACCTTTTGCTCTATCCTGCTAATTTGTGTCACCTACTGCACTGCCTTATGTATTGATGGTAGAAAAAATGAAGCAGAAAATTAAGTCTGAAAGGCATTTTTGTCCTGCTGTCACTTTGTACAACATTTAGTTCAGTTGACATGACACTGTGCCTTTTGTTACATAAAACTGTCACATTGTCCCCTTCTGGTTAGCCACAGTTGCCGACCAAATCAATAACGTCTGTCAAAACTGCCAAATAATGAAAACAGCTAAATATATCCGTTATAATAGATAATATTTTTATGACCATTAAAGGATACACACAAAATTATGTCGCCAAAAATATGAGCAAAGAGGTAAGATAAACCTAGCAATTAGCACAAACTGAAGAAGGATTCTCTCTGATATATTGTCATGTCTGGACATTTTCATTATTTCCTACTAATTTTTGATGTTTTGGTATGTTACTACTCTTCGAATACAGTTTATTATTGCTGCAGGACACTTAAAACATGAAAGTGTATGCATTTGTTTTGCTAGAGTTGTTAGGTACAATTTGTTGTGTTTCAGATTTTACAGATAAAACATAAACTACTAGCAGCCTTAAAGAGTACAGAAGGAATCCAATGGAAAAGCGCAGAGACTGATTGTCTTTTTCAATCTTCCACTCTTGCTTGGACCATGGTTGATACAGAAATTTAAGGACAAGAACAGTGAGATTTGCAATCTTATGATTGTATTTTCTTTTTACCTTCCATTATTTCAGATTAAAATTCTCATGATGCTTTTTTGTTTATAGCTTCAACCCAGAGGATCTGGTAAACATGTAATTTATCTAGAATGTGGAAGAGAAGATTTTTGCCCCAAAAAGGCACAGTTTGTCCAAAAGACACCGCAGTACTGGCATGTGAGATTGAGCTTCCTGGCTGGATATTGCTGGAAGCTACACAGCCAAATTTGCCTACTGTTCCTCCAAACAGCCACAGCCATAAATATCAGTCCCATCCCTATAACTTTCAAAACATTGTAATTGTGTTTAGTATATATTTTTAAGTGTCATTTGGACTTCAGACTTAAAAAAAAGTTGGTTCTGTGGTTATTTCAGATTCTTTCTGAAGACCCAGCAGGATATGTAGGACTGATATAAATGGTCTCAATTATGTCCTGTTTTGTAGAGAGAAATACATGTATTTGAAATCCTTTTTTAATTTTTTAACCTGGACAAAGACATTCCTTAATTTTTTGTCTTCAGTGTTGTCACAAATGTGATGTCAGCCCCATCCTACTAACTAATTATCTTTACCTAGTCAGGGAAATACATCCATTCTTTTATATGTACTTTGATCACATACAGCTTGAAGAGGAAAGAAAAGATTAGGCAAAAAAAGCATTCAACAGATCAAAAAACACTTTAAAGCAAATTAAAATCTATTAAGAGGTTGTCTTGTGTCAGTAGATGCCAGTAACAAGGGAATTCCTTTTTGCTTTTTTTCAGCTCAGATAAGTTTTCTCTGTAGATTTTTCATCAAAGAAACATAGAACAGATTGGGTTGGACAGGACTTTTAATGGTCATCTAGTTCCAATCCCCCTACAATGCACAGGGATATTGAACTAGATCATGTTGTTACATGTCCTGTCCAACCTGACCTTGAATATTTACTGGGATGGGATATCTATCACCTCTCCAGTTAAGACCCTCATTGTAAAAAACTTCTTCTTAAAATCAAACCTAAATCTCCCCTATTTTAGTTTAAAAGCATTACCCCTTGTTCTACAGCAGCAAGCTCTGTTAGAAAGTTTGTCCCCACCTTTCCTGCAGGCCCCCTTCAGGTACTGAAAGTTGTAGTAAGGTCTCCCTGGATCTTTCTCTTTTCCAGGTTGAGGAACCTGAACTGTCTCAATCTTCCCTCTGAATATCTTTGTGGCCCTCCTCTGGACCTGCTTCAACTACTCCATGTCCTTGTGTTGGGGGCCCAGAGACAGATGCAGTACTCCAGATGAGGTCTCATGAGAACAGATGGGAAGCGTTACCTCCCTTCACCTGTTTTCTTTTGATGTAAGCCAGAGTACAGTTAGGTTAAACCCAGAACTCCTTTCACTATGTTTCAGTGCTGTAAATGTGGAGGTTTTAATTGTGTACAATCAAAATTTAGATATATGCAAATACCTTTTGTTTATAGCAATAAAATTATAATAATAGTTTAATTTTTAAGTATTTTTTTCATTTTGAGGGTGTTTACCCCATCATTTAGATGCAATTCTGGTTTTACTAAATTCATTGATTTAATTCATGAGCTGTGAGATTCCTTAATATAGAGTAAATTAATTGGAATAATTCTCAGTCTGAGAATGTCATAGGTTATGTTTGTAAACTCATAAGGCAAAATAAAGTGTTGAGGTCTCCGTATTCTCTGAGTTCTGTTTAAGATCTTCAATATACTGTAACAAATTGCCTTTATATTTCATGAAATTAATTTATTAGACTTTTCAAATTACAGATTTGGTTCATACATTTTCAAGGTTTAAGTCAGCACAAAGACAGAAACTTAATTCTTGTGAACTGATTTCTACTATTTCCCAGTGCAACAGGATAAGAAAATCCTACTACAAGAAAAGCCCAAATGACAAGATTTCATTTTACCTGATTTGATCTAAGATTATATTTTGTACTGTTATATCATATTTGTTATAACATATTTGAATTATGTAGCTGTAAAAAGTAACATCATATTTTAGCATGTATCTTGGAGAATTAAAATTTTGAAAGATTACTATCCTACTGACAAAGAAGTATGTTTAGAAAAGTGGAGCTTATTCCCTCCTAGATGAGACCATCTGTAACATTCTCTATTAATAGCTTGGAATACTAACAAGGAAGTGACTCAATTTTTTTTTTTTTTTAAACCCGTGTAAATTACTTGCAATGTTGCTGAATCAGTTTTCCACAATGTCCGAAAAAAGAAAACTTCTGTATTGTCATAGAATATAGGTTTTTTTGGACCATGTTCTATAGACTATCTTGATGAAAATAGGCAGAAATTTTGGCCTGCAAATTTCCCAGTGTTGAGACATAATTCTTGGAAGTCCATGCTCTACAGTTCCTATGAAGGTCTCTGACATTCTTTCCTGCGACTATTTTTGTTTCAGTATAACTTCAAAAGTGAGGTCTGACACCACTTCCAGAAAGAAAAATTCTGTGGGGGAACCTCCACAGAATTGTTGTCTGGTGGAGATAAATTCTACCTGTTTTTCATTCTACCTTTTTTATATTCTACCTTTTTTTTTAAACTGCAAGATGAGCAAATTAAGTTCCCTTTTACCTTCTAAAAGTGTAACTGACTAGAACAACTCTTCATTTATAAGTTGAATTTCAGCCAAGAAGAAATGAGTGAGTCTTCAATTCTGATTAGTACACTTGTTACAATTCCTCTTGTGGTGAGAATTGAGTGAGTTGGGAGCCATCTTTCTGTCCTACTTATTGATGAGCACATTAAAATTTTCAATATTATAAGGTACTTTGACTCCTTGACCACTTATGCTGCCTTTTAAAGGCCTCATGAGTCACCCAGGAAGCTTCCATATTGAAAACACACATTCACATTGATTAGATACTTTCTTATGGCCCTTATAAGGAAATCTAAATAGGTTATGTGGCCAAAAGATCTATGGCTCTTGCACAAGGTGCTAATGAAGAGCTGGATTGTCTCTAGGACTGACACAGCTGTGCTCAGGAGTGGGAGGGAATGATGTCCGACTTCCCCATCCCTTAAGAGCATTGTGGCTGTGGACACCTGTGATAAATTAATCAAAGTCCTAATAAACAATATTCTTCCCCCATCAGCAGATGGATGGGGAGCATGTAAATGGCTCTACATAACAAGCAGGCTCTCCAAGTGAAATTCAAGGAGTAATCTACAATCTCTGAAAGGCTTTAAACAATCTAAACAGTCTTCTCTTTCCTGAATACCTGCCAGATCTGGAGGGTGATTGTGGGGGAAAACCAGAACAAAAAAATCAAAACCAAAACCAAACCAAAAAACAAACAACTCCCTCCACTACCTACCCCACCCCTGGGAAGAAAGGATCATTATACTTCTTGTTTAAAATATGATAGTTTTTAGCCCTTCTTGTCTCCTCGGTAAACATCATAAATAGATGTGGGAAAATTATTGATATTTTTTTATTTTCTAGATGAACTACAGCCTCTTAAGTTCCCCAACAGATCCTTAAGCTGGTATTATTTGGACTACCCCAAAAGTCTGAGAAAAGTCCTGATATCCTTAAACCATTCTGCAGCTGTTTAATCCATTTTTTGAATATTTCATGTAATTGATAATATGTTAAAAATTACTGAAAATTGTCCAATACAAAAATTGCAAATATTCCAACAAAGAACCCGTTTACTAGAAATAGAGGACTAAGATTTACTGTATTTGAACTTCCCTTGAGGGTCTAGATTTTGATAAAAATAGATTAAATTTTATTGCATTACCTTTATATTGCAAAGCAAGAGGTCTTCACACGATTATATTTCTCATTTCCTACCTTCTAACATGTCAGAAAGTCACCTTCAAATACTGCTGTCTTGTTTAACAATCAAGATTCATTTGAATGAACCTTGTTTTAATTCTATTGTGCTCTATGTCGTCATCTTGATATTGTCATCCATTATAGTGGATCCTCAAAGATGGTAAATATCTATTTACAGGTTATTCATGTTTCAAGAAGCTTGGCAAAGCAGAAACAAGTTTAACTGAGTAAATTAACGTATTAAAAGCTAAACTAAATGAATAAAATGGATAACTGGAATACAATCAATGAAGGGAAGCAGTGGGGGTATCTAGGATGTTAAAGGGGCAAGTGTAGAAAGGAATTTGGGTGCCAAGAATATTAATCCTTTTCTTAATTAAAAATGTGGTGCCCTTGCTGTTTATGAGTATTTGCGGCAGAGATGAGAGGAGTATTTTTTAAAATGTTAGATCTTTTCTTCAGCTGCAGTAATCTTCCTGACCTCTGTAGTGACAGAGCACTGGAGCTGTCAGGCTCATTCCAAGCAAGGAGGCAGTTCAAAACATTGAGTCACAGCCTTTGTCAAATATTAAGCACCAGCAAAAAGCCATTTATGAATCAGTTCAGCCTCAATAATTATGCAGGCATTATTTGGCATATAATTATGAACAACAAACATATCCAAGAAAATTTCAATTTATTTACAGATTTCACCATTTACAAATAGAACAAAAAACAACACTTCTCATACACTTTTTTTCATTTTGAACTAAACATGCTCAATTTGCAATCAGCACCAACATGGTCTATATAAAACAGAACTCTTATTAGTTAATCCTCAAATACACCTTTCTCATATTTTCTTTTACTTCTTTGCAAGCGTTGTTTATGCATAACATGGCAAATTTTTTAAGAACATCCTGTTATGTAGTAATTTAAGACTGGAACTGAAGAAGGAATGGTTGCTGTATTCCATGGGTTTGAGGGAAGAAATTTACCATTTTTCTACACAAGGAAAATTATTCAGTTATGATGTTATTGAAATCACAGTGAGTATTTTTTTTTCCTTGACAAGGTAATTTGCCATTTCAGTCTTCTTTTCACAAAGGGCCATATATATTTAACATGCTTCATCAGTGATTCATTAGTGTAATGAACCTCTGCAGAAAAGAACAGGGAAAAGATCAATGTTGTAGTAATATTTTTCTAGACACAGTGGTAAATTCTTGCCCACTATAGTATGCCATGCTGCTCAAAAGAATATTACGTTTTAAAACAAATAATTTTTTCAAGAATGTTTACTTATTATGAACAAAAATACCGTGACAAGTGGGTCCATGTGAATTTCACGGGGTTTAACTAGAGCAAGAGCAATATGCTGCATCTACTTTAGGGTAACTTCTGACTGGGGGATGAACAGATAGAGAGAAACTGTACCAAGAAGGACTTGGAGGTGATGGTGGATGCTGGACATGACTTGGCAATGTGTCCTTGCAGCTCAGAAAGCCAATTGTACCCTGGGCTGTATCCGAAGCAGCGTGGCCAGCAGGGCAAGGGAGGTGATTCTGCCCCTCTGCTCTCGTGAGACCCACCTGCAGTGCTGCGTCCAGCTCTGGGGTCCCTGCATGGGAAGGACATCGACCTGTTGGAGCAAGTCCAGAGGAGGGCCACCAAATCAATTGGAGGAATGAAGCATCTCTCCTGTGAAGAAAGGCTGAGAGAAATGGGATTGTGCAGCCTGAAAAATTCAGGATGACCTAATTGCAGCCTTCTTGTACCTGAAGGGAGCCTGCAGGAAAGTTGGAGATGGATTTGTTACAAGAGCCTGTAGTGACACAACAAACCTGCTGAAAGAGGTTTAGATTAGCTATTAGGAAGAAATTCTTTACTGTGAGGGTGATGAGATACTGGAACAGGTTACCCAGAGAAGCTGTGGATGCCCCATTCCTGGAAGTGTTCAAGGCCAGGCTGGATGGCGCTTTGAGCAAGCTGATCTGGTGTAAGGTATCCCTGCCCATGGCAGGGGGATTGCAACTAGATGATCTATAAGGTTTCTTCCAATCCAGTCCATTCCATGATTCTATGATTAAAGTTCTATCCTACTTATTGGTATGTTGGAGATTGGTTAGCATCTGGAAATATACCTCTCCATGAGATTAGCAATCCTCCTGACCTCTAGACTCTCATGGTCTATACCAGTCCACTCCCAACATAAGGGGGCACTTCTTTAGCAACTGAAAAATTCCTACACCATCATTTCTATGCTGACTGACTCAATTTGTTGAGAATGTAAAGGAAAAAAAAAAAAAACACATAGAAGAGGAATTATAAAGACCCGAAGATATTATTAAGAGAATAGCCTTTTTTGGATTTGGAACTGAGCCTTTCCATCAAAAGAGAAATATGTCGAACATTTTAGTTACTTTCTCTCTAGTCATTAATACTGATTTCATAATTTGTGTGTCTAAAGCAGGGAACAGATGGCACTTGAATCTGGTCTGAGCTGGTTTAACTAATTTCTGCCAATCAGGAGGGCCCATTTCCTTCAGTTATGATAAGCAGTAATGATAAGAAGGTAGCCTTCTAATTGACTGTGACACACAGACATCCTAATACTTTTATCTCTTTCTGCTCAGAGATTTTTCTCAAGACATATTTCTCCTAGGTTTCATTCAGTACTTAGTTATTTGCCTTAGCAACTGTTACAGTGTAACTGAAAAATAACTCTATTTCCTTCTGAAATGAAGACTTTTTGCATCTACAATTACCTTTAGAGTTTCAGCTGTGAACAAACCCTGGGAGAGAAGTTGGTGTGTGAGTAAACAGTCTTCCATTGCCTAGTTGTTAAGGCATTCATGTAAACATGGAGATCTCCTGGGGCAAGCTTCTGCTCCCACTACCATTTATGGTTTTTGTGGGTGGTTGGTTTTCCTCAGTGGCTATGTCACTTAAAATACACAAGAGAATCTGAGGGCAGGGATCAGAGGTAAGGTCTTCCTCTTCCCATACCAAAACACTCCAGTTTAAAGGGTAGCACTCACTAGTTGACATTCTGCCCTGCTAAATTCTGAATGTTTGTATGCAGAGTTATAAATAAAATGAGACAGGTGGGGAACAACCTTCCAAACACAACTGCTATTATTTCGTACTCCAGATATGTTAATGTCACAGAAAAAAATACTGAGCTCTTTGGTCTAATCAAAAGGACCATCAAAAAATGTTGGAAGGACAACCAGAACTTCAAATCTGGGTCATCAATTGAACTTGGGCTTCTACGACCAAGTAAAGGCTGAGCGGAGGATTTTTCAAAACTGAATTTTGGACACAAACAGTCAAGTCCTTTCTTATTTTGTGCCCTTACTAGGCATAAAATAGAATTTAATAATGAAGGAACACATCCTTAATTTGAAAAAAATTTTATTGAGTATTTTCTCAGCTGTAAAATGGCCAATGCTTTAAAGATCCTGAAGGTTTTACAGTTTTAAAGGCAAATTAAACACACTGGCTATGAGTATGATCCTTTGATAATCCCAAATTTTTTAATTAAGTCTGCAAGAAAGGAAATCTCAATTAATCATGTTCCTTGCAAACACATATTTTGCTTGTGTATGTTGTTAATTTCACTATGTCAGCTTTTAATTGCCTTTTACACTGTTCTGATTTGCTAATGAACCTCACTTCCTAATCTCACCATTTTTTAAATCCATTTTCTAAAATTGAATCTGCAAGCTTGTGTATATTGTTTGATGCTCTTTCCTACCATGCTACCTGTACTGTGCTATTTTTTTTTTTAATAAGTTAAAATTAAAAGGCTATTTTGAGCTAGAGCTTTAGTTATCAATAATGGAACACCCACAGAACAAAGTTTTAGGCCGGTTTTGTGCATTCTTCCTTTCCAAAATGGATATAGTAGGATGTATTTTATCTGTATGATTGCATTAATGCAGTGCTGGATTTTATTACTTCCTCGTGTGGAATTGAGCCATTATGCCCATCCTGATTTTAAAAGATACTCAATAACCAGAGCTCTCAAGGGAACCAACAGGAAATGCTCAGCATCTCTCAGAATCAGTCCCTACAAAGTAAATTGTCATATTGCAAGAAATTAATGGTACAGTGGGAATTATTCTAGTTCTTTTCTTTATCTCCTTAACTAGAAAATTTTGCTATTTTGTAATCCTTTAAAGCTATTTCTGCATAAAAATGAGTCACCATGCTAAATATGCTTTGGTTGGTTTAAGTTATTTGTTTCATTTTTCCAAATTCTCTATTCTAATGTTTGAGATTTTTGCTTGTTTATCGTTATTTACATAATCTTACAAACAGTGCTGTCTTGAGTTTCATTGCACATTTCCTATGCACCTTTAACTATGTTGATCTTAATGTTATTCTAGTCTGGCTCATTTTTCTAGAAACATATTATCACTTTAGAAAAGGAAGAGTGTTTATAATGCATGCTCACACGAGAAAGAAAAATTAGTAACTGATTTGACAAAATAAATGTATATTCCTGTTGTCCAGCTCCATACCACTTTATAATATTAGGGAAAATTAATATTTTTTAAACCCTGTTATGGAGAATCACTTGCTCTCTCTCAGTTTGTAAAAATAGGCATGCATTTCAGGAAATCAGGTGTTTGTTATGCAGTTTAGGCATTAATTTGTATGCATTTTATATACGTGTGTGTGTTTGTGTCTCTGTGTACAAATACATATTTGTATATAGAGACATATTGATAGATAGATAGATCTTTGCAACCTGCGTTGCAAAGCATCCAAACACAGTTCACTGGGTATTACTGTACTGATATGGAGTACACGTATTATATAGATATTGCACTGCTTCCAAATAATATTTGTCATGTTCCAGATGCTTGAAATGACAGTCTTTGTGTATAATATGTCTCCAGCACAATTTAGACTACCATACGCTCATTTGCCCTCAAGTGGGCCTATTTAAAGTATAATTGACTGCCCTGGCAATTATTGTGAATAGCAGCTGTCTACTGGTAAAAAAAGAGGCATATATATAATGACAGAGAAAGGATCAAATACAAGCAATAGAAAAAGAACATAAAGAAAATATCTATATAAGGTATTTTAAACCAGATTTTATAGTGGAAAGCCACAAGGCCTATTAGCCATTTCCAATTAAGGACTATCAAAAAATAAAAGAAAGTACTCAACTATTTATGAAAGGCAGCTGGGTCTACCCTAAATATAAAACTGGAAAAAGTTTATTTGTTCGAAAATTGTTACAGCTACCCCACTTCATTTATTTTCATTAACTGTGTTAGGTTTTGATGAAACCTTTGTTGTATCATGTACCTTCTGTTTCAGACAAAAACACCTTGCTTTGTTTTTTTCCTAAATAGCTACATAATTAGATGGATTATTTCATGTGTCTGTGCGTGTGTTTGCTGAAGAGAACAAGCCAGATAAATTAGCACTTAGCAGAACACACAATAGCACATAATATGCCCTTGTGTTTCATATAAAGCTTTATTTGTCATTCACGGGTGGTTGGCAAAACTGACTTTGCTTTTGAAAATGACAGGTGGTACTCTGGTGCTTTCTGTATGAAAAGGAGAAACAACCTTCACCAAAACAGTGTCTCTCAATAGCTCCTGTGATTAAGTATTCAACCCTGGGCTTGTGTTTCCTCTAAACTTTTGTTTCATTTGCATCTCTTAGGTCTGACATCACCAAGCCAGTTTAATAGTTGAGATTCTATGCCACAAGTTACATTGAGTCCCAAAAAGACCTTCTTTCCTCGAGGCCTGATTATAAGACAGGTGAAGTTCAGTATATTTCAATAAGCTCTGCATTCCATGTCAGGAATCAATAGCCCTCCTCCTTTCTTTAGGGGTTATTAAATTGCAGCTGTAACATTAGCCTTCTTTATCTAATTGATTGTCTTTTCACAGGGCTGAGAAAATCAATAGCAGTCAATGGGACTGCCCTGTTTTTCCTTAATAGATGTTTTCTCCTAATTGGCTGCCTGGGTGGCTTCAGTGAGCTCAGTATGTTTTCAGAAGTCCACAATATGTTGCAGTTCTTGTAAACTATTTTACCATGTGCAACGGTTATTGATTTTATAATGAAATCTAGAAAATTCAATAACAATCAGGAATATAGATCAGGATTCCTAGGTACATTAAAGCAAAGGGCAAACTCAGTTTGCTACCACTTCAAGCTGTGATCCAATTAAATATGTCATTAAAGTATTATGGTAGCTAAATACTTTCTAAAAAGACCGTTGGTCATCTCTTCAAAATTTCATCTAGAAGAAAAAGCAGCAAAATGTTTTAAAGTTTTTTGACCATGATGTCCAAATTACTGATAGGTTTAAACAGCAGATAAAGTAAGACTATCGAACATTTTCAACACTGTTCTGATCATTGAGTTTTGTCCATCTTGACCTCTTGAAATATTCAAATAAGATACCTACTAGAAAATCAAGTTAGAGAGAAAAGGGGTGAGGTAGGTGTGGAGAAACACTCAGCGCTACCCAAATTATGCATTTGACCTTTGTTGAAAAGGTCAGGATGTCAAATGCTTGATTCTCAGAGTCCATTCAACACTTAGAATCTCACTTCTGCCTACAGACAATTTTTGGAGGTGGCTAAATTTCATGAGCACTTATTTAATGTTATTTCTCTGTATTGCATTTCTGCTCAAATTTTGTTCTATACCTTAGTGGGATATCTTTACCTTGTATGACTGTCAGGCAGAACAACAACATCAGCAGCACATCAATCACAGCCTGCAGAGATCAGCAGCCAGTGGTGTAAATAGCAGATACTAAAATGCAGCCTATATTACATATATTTGTTACTGACTTAGACTTGCTCTGCATTAGGGCACTACATTTGAAATAAAGCTCTCCAGTTGTATACCATGATAGAGTGACAGCAGCTCAAATTTCTCTGATAATGACAAGAACTCAAAATTTCTCCATTGAGGAGAAGCAATTCTGTCATTTAAAGGATAGGAAATGTTTCACATATCTTTGTTTCTTAATCAGCAAAGAGAATGAAAATAAAGGAGAAAGAAAATTCCATTTCACTAAAATGACATATAGAATAGTATGTTCTCTGATTTTCTTCCTTTGAATCTCTGTTTTATGTCATTGTTGCTGTTCTAAGTAAACAAACCAAATCTTTTCCTTGTTTCCCATCTTCAGCAAAGGGATCTTCAGTGAACTGGGTCATCCTGATGTGGCAAGTTTTTGGTTGTATAAAGAGACAGTTGCTTATACAGAAAGATATATTATAATGAAACAAGTTTATATCTTTGCACAAAAGAGTGGTCAAGTACTGTACCATTAAAAGGAAGTAACTTTAAATAAACATATGGACTGTAAACAAATCACCAGCCTATTCTAAAATCACAGAAAAGGTGTTCTTAGTATATATTCATCACAAACATTATGGAAATCTGCAATTAGAAGTATTGAATTCCCCATAAATTTTCCTGTTTTATATGAAAGGGTCAACATTGTTGAAATGAATGAAAATTTGTATCTCTTCTGTAATTTGTATTTGGCCATAATGCAGAACTACGTGCATAATTTAAGACATTGCATAATCCTTGAGAAAAGCCAAATAAAATGTGTATCCATATTAAATCTGGAAACTGCATAGCCTGTACAATAAGAGTAACATAAGAAAAATCCTGAATCTGCAAAATAATACCCCTTGGACATGCTTTAGCCAGAAAGCATATGTTTGTAAACATGCAATAAAATATCTTTGATTCTATCCCAGATTTCTTCTATTCTGCACATAGACTATCTTAATAATTGTCAGACCATCTGTCTATATAAAAAGTTTTCTTATGCTTGCCACTGTGTTCTCTGTGCTGCTAGTTCCTTCTTACCAACCCAGCACAGAAACTCTGTGTATATCTTCTGTGGTTGTTGGGAAACCATGTCAGATCATCCCTGGGACCTTCCTGAATCTTTTGGGCACACAGAATATGTCCATTTGCCTGGCTGCAGGAAGAGAAAAATGTCTTAGAGGAAGCATTGTTCCTTTACATTCCTGTTTTATTTGGGCTACATGTAAGTAAGAAAAAGGGAGCCTGACCTGAAGAGATGCTGGAGAGAATCTCTTCAGCATGTTCTAATAACAAATCCTGATGTTCTGGCCAATGGCACACAGAAGCATAAACTTGCCTAATTCTTTTGTGGGGCTATGGTGTTTAGGTCCAGTACGGCAGAAGGACATTGCAATCCTTAACAAAAATCTCTCTGTTATTCTTGGTGGAAATTTGATTCTAAAATTAAAGTGAGGGGTTTTTTTGGCCTTTGTTAGAATATAGAAATGTGTAAGAGCAGCAAGAGAATACTAAGCAATAAGTTCAGAATAAGGTATAAGCAATTTTTTTTCTTTTCAAAACCCAGTCCAATTCCTGGGGCAGAGTGGGGGAAAATCTTCTATTCAAACTTAATTATGCCTGTAGTGAATGTGGTCAAAGCAAGAACAACAAATATGAATCAGATTTGTTCTCTGTCCAGCTGATGACGTAGCTGACTGAATGTAGGCCAGAACTCATCTAGATTGCTCCTAGCAGCACTTCCACCCAGTCTGAAATATGTGGAGAAATGGTGCTTGCTACACTCACTTCTTCCTGTATTTAATTATGGATGATTATGTTTTCAATCTCATTAGTTACTTGAAGGATCACAAGTTAAAGACAATCCATCTCACTTGGATGAATGTATCTTAAATTGCTATGGTATTTGAACATTTCAGGTTTTACAGCCTCATTTATTTTTGTTATTTCATTATGTTTTACTTCCGCATAAATTCTTGGAATCAGTGTAGGAAGGGATATTTAGTTAAATACATATCTCCTCTGATTTAAACATTTGGCTTTAGGTTTTTCTAAACCCTAAAATATCTCATAAGACAGGAAGGAAGCATCAGAGAAAGGGAAAGGAGAAATATGAAGACAGATAACAACAAGCTGTTTTTTATTGTACCAGTAGAGGGACACAACTAAACACTTAAGCAGATACCAAAAAATATGTGTTTCTTCATAGTATCAGAAAACATTTTTTCCCTTTTTTAAATAAGAATAAAACAAAATAAAAATAAATCTCTCTTACATATGGGGTAAATGTGAAAGGCAGTAGTCATATACATTTCATTCCCTAAAATTTTCAGGAATTTCTCTCTTCAATCTTTCAATCAAGGTATTGTTTTCCCTTCTGTAAGACCTACTTGGATTTCATCATAAGTATCCATTCAGTGGCAGAAGTGTTATAAGGAGAATGGCTCTGCCACTAGCATTCCTGAAATTTCTCAGTATGGAATCATGCCATAGAATCATAGAATAGTGTGAATTGGAAGGGACCTTACAGATCATCTAGTTACAATGCCTGTGCCATGAACAGGGACACCTTCTACTAGACCAGGTTGCTCAGAGCTCCACACAGCCTGGCCTTAAACACTTCCAGGAATGGGGCTTCTCTGGGCAATCTGTTCCAGTACCTCACCACCCTCACAGCAAAGGATTTCTTCCTAATCTGAACCTACTCTCTTTCAGTAGGCTTGTCTGTCGTTACAGGCTCTTGTTAACAAGTCCCGCTCTATCTTTCTTGCAGGCTCCCTTCAGGTACAAGAAGGCTGCAATGAGGTTGTCCTGAAGCCTTCACTTTTTCAGGCTGAATAATCCCAATTCTCTCAGCCTTTTCTCACAGTATGGGTGCTCCATCCCTCTGATCATCTTGGTGGCCTCCTTTGGACTTGTTGCAACAGGTCATGTCCTTTTTGTGCTGGGCGCCCAGAGATGGACACAGCACTGCAGGGGGGGTCTCACCAGAGCAGAGCAGAGGGGCACAATCCCCTCCCTCCCCTGCTGCCCACACTGCTCTGGATGCAGCCCAGAACACATTTGGCTCTCTGGGCTGTGAGTGCCATGGCTGGGGCATGTCCAGCCTCTCACCCACCAGCACCCCCAAGTCCTGCTGGGCAGGGCTGCTCTGGGTCTGTTCATGCCCAGCCTGTGCTGGTACGGAGGGTTGTCCCTATCCAGGCGCAGCACCAGCACTTGGTCTTGTCAAACTTCATGAGATTCCTATGGGCCCAGTTCTTGAGCTTGTCCAGGTCCCTCTGGATGGCATCCCATCCTTTAGGTTTGAAACACAAATATGTGAGTTAACTATGTAAAAGAATATCAATTTTCCTGTAGAAATGTGAGATTCCTACAACATTAGATGTAACCATTCAATATTTTAGTCCTGTGACTACGATGCTTGACTGGAAACTTATTCTGCCTGCAAAATTAGCAAGAAGTAGATGTAGAAGATGAGTCTTAAAATTAGCATACTAATAATATTAATGTTTATAACAATATAACCTGGACAGAAAAAATACCTTTTTAATGTAGGTCAATGAAAGACAAATCTTGGTTTAAGAAAAAATATTATCTCATGTAGGATCTTGCAGTATTGAAGGCGGTAAAAAGTTTTTCTCCCAACTTGACTTGCACCTTTTTGCACGCTCTTCTGATAGAAATGTCTATTTCAGCAAGGTGCCAGAGTATATAATTCTTGATAATGTACTTTCATGCGCACAAATAAACTGCATGATTCTTTTTTAGAGTTCTTAAAAGTGTTAATGGAATCCGAGCAAGATTTTACTGAAAGATTTCTTAACTATTCAGTAAAATGACATTTAAAAAGTGCTATAAAATTGTAAATTACTATTACAGTGAAAATATAATATCACAATATATTTAATTTTGAATTACCTTTCTATATTTACTCTAACCCTTTTGGTAATAAATAATTGCTAAGAATTTGCTAACAATTTCTCTCTGTGACATTTTCCCCCATATAAATGTAAGAAGTAATTAATATTGATTCATATTGTACTCCAGTATTTTTGTACTTTTCAGATAACACTGTTCCTCACGTTCCCAATTTCTGTCTCAGAGGCATCTCTGCTAAACAACAGACTTTCTCACTCAAATCTGCAATTCCTCTGATATACCATATCTGATGTTAATCACAGTCATTAATCTTTTTGATTCTATTTCTTCTGAGTACATTTATGCAACAGGCAGATTTTTCTAACATGTAGATAAGAATACAAATATTGCATAATTTAAACCAGAGACTTCATCACATTCAACCACATTTTTCATTTAAATTTTGTGGTATATTTAAGTCACAGCAGAATATGATTCATTTAACCTTGGTCATTGTATTTCTGTAGTAGACTATAGAAGAAAATTATAATCAGGTTTCACGTTTAGTAAGAAATGATTGTTCCACCTGACTATTTTCATCTGGAGAGAATATTGCCTTAAGTGTCTGCCAGCTTGCTATACTTCTGCTACAAAATCATAATGGTCCTTAAGGAAGTGCACACTGCATTAGGGCCAAATCTAGTAAGGGATTTAAAGGAAGCAAGACTAGGACAGAAGTTAGACACTGAAGCTGTAAACTGAGGCTCTATTCTGAGTTGCTAGCTGTCTTTGGAGGTGTCTGAATCTCATAAACTGCTCTGTGACTTTGAAGTTTCCCAGTCATCCAGCTTTCCCTTAGAGAGGTTCAATTTGTGTCCACCTTTAGAGAGTGAGCCTAACACTCCCTAATATGTTTTGCATCTTTTTAAAGTATTGTTGTGTCAGACATTTTGATCTAAAGTACAACCAAAGCAAAAGCTGGTTTTGCAGCTCAGTGGATCGAGTTATTATTTTTAAAAGAAAAAAAACAATCACCCACCTGCCCCAACACACCCACACACCATACTAGCTAGAAATACAGATTCAATCTCACTCCCTTGCTGTACTTCACATTTCTATTAAAGTGATCAGAATACAAGCTGCCTGGGGAGGAGAGGCAGACATACCCCTTCTTCTTAAGATGTGCCACTGTGAAGAAGGAATTCAAGATTTATTCAGCCAAAAAGAGCTCACAAGAGTGTGATTCTCTAGCCCTATGAATAGGGCACTCATTTGTGAGGTAAGGGACCACAGCCCTGCTCACAGGACTGCTTCTGTATTTTATCCAGTGACTACTTAATGGATGTGCAAGCCCAAGAGAGCAGGTAAGAAAGCAGATCTTCCACTCAGCAGATGAAGGCTGGCTTTTATGTTCTCTATGTAAGGATAATGAAGTGGTTTTTTTACCCCTTACATCCCCATGTGGAACACTCACAGTCAGAACACAATATGGACAATAATAATCGTACGCAGTAACACACTTTTTAGTCTGCACAGGTTCAACTCAAGTGTGAATCACATTATAAATAATAGAATCTAATAAAGCAAGACAGAGCAAAAGAAAACAGAGCTTCAGTCCTGCAGCAAGATCCTGCAACCTTTGTCTTAATAATTGTATACTAGTGCCGATACACACTACCTGAAATATCTCCCTTCGAAACAGGACCTCTCTAGGGTGTTTTATGAAGCAGAACATGAAAACTTGTGCTGTTTCATGTGAAAATTTCATTTATTATTTCTCTAATAGAGAATAAAAAAAGCCCACTCCTTTCTAAGCTAAGAAAAAATTATATTCTGTAAAGTTGATAGTAGATGAGGCAAAAATTACTAGCACACTGCTAGGTTGGAACAAAATACTAAAGGATGCAAAATAAAATTACTTTAGGGTTTGTTTGACAGGCCATTCAGAGCAGGATCATTTCATGACTCTGTATTGCCTTGTACAGCTATCCAATCTGATTCAGAGTGACTCCCTCTCTGCTTTCCCTGGATACTGTGTTGAATGCCTGCCTACTGCTCTGAAGTGAAATAGCAGAGAATGAAAGGTAGGCCTTCTGCTTTGAAGTGAAATAGCAGAGAATGAAAGGTAGCCATATGTGCCAAGCAAATGAGACCAGTCCATCACTGAGGTATTGTCTCTTTTTGTTCTTTCTTTCCTTCTCAGTCTTTCTTTGTCTTTTAGAAGCTGCATTTATTTGAACATAAATGTTCACTAACTAACAGAATTCATCTAACAAGATTGTTGCTGAACTCTGGTGGAACGAGATGGTACCTGGATATTTCCAGAGGCAAAAAATAAGTTCCAGCAGGGGCTCTACAGGGGCTATCAATGGGTGTGTTGTCCATGGAATTAGCAGTCCTCTCTCGTGAAGGAGAGAGTTGCTTTTACCCCAGGCCTTCCTATGCCTCAAAACTACACTCTTCACGCTTTATCTGAACTATCTGACACAGTTCAGAAAGGTGAATGGGCCAAATGTCTGTACCCCACCTACATCTCTGTCAGCAGGTGACTTCTCTCATGGTCTACAGTACGTGGGTTAAAGAGGGTATCTCAGTGCCTGGACCTTCTTGTGGTGTGCGATCCTTGTTAATCTTCTTGTTGGCATGTTCTTATTAGTTCACTGTTCGTCCTGACTCTGTAAAGGCACAGCTAAGTGATTTGATTAGTGTTTTCTGAATTGTAGGTGCATAGATTATAAAATCAGATGGTGCTGGCTAGCCCTCTCATTTGAGCCACTGAACATGTAAGACACAAAAACTTCCTGCATTAAATTCTTGCAGGACAGGAGTTAGTCCAGTTACTTAAATGGGCGGGTGAGGTCCCATATTCTGATGAAAGATGTGCAGAATAAATACCCCAAAACAAAAAATCTCAGGAGGTGACTGACATCAGAACAGGGAATTAAATCAAGCTGGGAAGATATGGCCACTTCTTGGAAGTTTTCAAGAACATTTCCACATCTAGTGATAAAGGAATATTTATGTATATTGAAAGGAATGACATGATAAAATACCAGTCATAAAATATCAACACATGTGAAATGATGATTGTTTTGAAGAAAAAAGTAGCCTGATCACAAACAAGGATGGTTGACAGCTGGACTTGATGATCTTAGGCATCTTTTCCATACTTAACAATTCTATGATTATATGAAGGATGAAACATAGCTGTTCATGAGAAAATTTAACTTGCCTGCTTTTCTGGTCAGAGTGGCAAAATGGGAGCCATGAGATTTTAGTCAGTCCTTTGCATGGTCTCTTTACACCTAGCTATAACAGCACTAAATCTATAGAGAAAATTCATCCCATTAAAAGCTAAATTATTTACTGACCTAAAACCGAAATAATTCCTTTTGCCTTACACATTGGTTTCCCATAATACTACCTGATACAAACCTGTGGTATGTTAGCTGCTGTCATTTCAAAGTCTTAAAAGTAATATGTATTTCAGGAACTTGATTTATAGCATAACCAAAGTTTCAGTGCGATGTACTTTTCATTGTTCATGGCAGCGCTGCCTGCAAGCAGCTGGCAGAGCATAGCCTGTGGGAAGGAGGGAGGTTCTGGTATTCGGAGCCTGAACATGGCTATTAGTATAACAATAGAAACTGCAGAAAATTGTTCCTAGAGAGTTTATTTCAATAGCACTGGAAGTTGTGTGTGCGTGTGCAGGTGTGTGTGTGTCTTTATCACTGAAGGAACCGTTGGATGCATTTGAAGAGCAGTTTTAGAAGGTGTGATGAAGAAAGAGAACTTTCAAATAGGACAAACTATTGGAGAAAATCTGCCAAAGCAAATCTATCTCTAAAATTCTTATGACCTAAAACTAGGCTTGATAGATGGGACTGTCAGAAGAAAAGCCTGCATGCACATTGTAAGCAAGTATCCTAAAGAAGTCACCTTATGTTCCAAAATCCTGTCTGGGCACGTCTCAGAGAATGGAGGGCAGTTGCAAGCTCTCCTCTGGGTCTTTTCTTCCAAGAGCCTGACAGAGTGTGAAACCTGGTTTCCCATTAGCAGATATGCTAATACAATTTGTCACTGTCTGAGAGAAAATTGAAGTATTTCTCAATCCCCCTTTCTCAACTCCTTCTGACTCCTACAAACAGCTAAGCCCTTGCTGTAATGATTGGGGATGGCCAGCAGAAAGCGAAACTGTACTCCTCTCTGAGCTGCAGGGGATGGAAGAGCAATGCAGTAAGTTAGGCTCAGGTGTTCAAAGGACCTCTCCTGCTCCAAAACTGCAGACCTTCAGACCTGTGAAAGCAGGGTTGTCCCCACACACTGCATGCTCCATGAAGAAAAACTATGATAAACAGCTTAGCAAAACAGAAAATGACATTTCTGGAAGCCTCATGACACAAATCACATGGCTTGTGTGAACAGTTCTTTCTTTGTTTTTTGGGGAGGTACCATAAAACAAGGCATAATCTAGTTCCATTCCTGCTCAGATTTACTATTCTAGAAAACTGAAGAGTTATTTGTTATTTTAGGCAGTTTTCATTCATCATGAAGCACAAGATGTACGCAGAGCTCCATTAATATTAATGTACATGTACTTAGAAATGAAAAACATATACTGAATGATTACCAACATCATTAGGCAACCAGCAATTTCCTTATTGAGAAAGAATGGTAATGAGGCTCTTATTAGATCTCAAACACCACCAGAAATACTTGTAGTGTGTTTCCTTCAGGTTCACAGGAAAGCTGCAGGCTACCTGGGCCTAGGGTTCCGTATGCTTCCGGCAGTAAGGTCAGTTGCAGCAATGCAATGTATCGCTTATGTGGCTGCCGAGTTTTAATTGAAATTTTGTGAAAAATTTCACATCCTAGGTCAGATGTTATTTTCTGGTTAAGGAGGGTTCAAGTCAGTCTCTTAAAAACAACCTCCCGATTTTTTCAGTGTCCCGTGATCTGTTCCTGGAAATTGATTTACCACTGATATGAACTACTTACTCTAGGCTGACCTCTTCCAAAATTGTCAAGACTCAGGTTCATTTACAGACATTGGCTAAAAGTGCATTTTATTAAACTGGGTTTCATTTTTATTTGTGTGCAAATAGGCCTTACCAAATCAATAAGACAGGAAGCCTTCATTTTGTTGCTTTAGACTAGAGACTTAAAGGTCAAATAATATAAACATTTAGGCACATATCAAAGACAGCAGTAAATGCTAGAAACCTCAATACAGGTAATCTTGGTGGCCTTTCATGGGAGAAAAAATCAAAGACAACTTTGTATCTTCTCTTCACAAAAAATAAAAATGTTCAACAATGAAATATGAGTTTGGTTATAAAACATTTACAGAGCCACTGTACTTTTATGAACATATAAATTAAAGGGAAGATTTCAATTACTATGTTGTTTAAGAGGCAGATTGTAAATTATGCGATTCCTTGAATAAACTGTGTGTGAGTAGAATTAAAGTAGAAGCTGTAAGTGTATAAGGTATCTTTGTGAAGTACCTGTAGTCTTAAGAATTAAGTGCATCAAAGGATTTCTAGTACTAATAATTTTATAGATACTTACAATAGACCCGTTAAATATCTACAGTGTTGTACAAGTGCTCAACAACATAATTATTTCAAATTACATGAGTTTCCATGTAACAAAACTATATTTTACTAACTACACCATATTTGGTAAATTAAGGTTATTTCTAAATGGTAACTTTTTGCAGCCTCAAGAAATGAAATATGTAATTGAAATCTTTTGATAACATTACTAAATCAGAAAGAAATATACTAGACTACCTATGTAGAATCACTAAGAGTCACACAAAATAAACTGGACAAAAAGTTATACTTATTATCCAGTGTTCCTATTTTTTTACTGAAGACCACTTGGGAAAGCAAAGTAGATTTATGAGAAAAAGCTAATCATATTTTGTAATATAATATATATTAAATAAGGTATATTATATATAATATATATTATATATTATACATTATATTCCTATAAAATAAATACTTCTTATGTTGAAACATCTTGTTATTCCTGCTGTTATTCAAAGAAAATAGAATTCTGACTTCCACAATTGCCAAAACCAGATAAACTGCCTTCATAATTTAATTCATGTAACTTGATGAGATTTAAAAAGGCTCAAATTGCTATCTTTTATAAAACATCAAGACAATTCTAAAGCTTGTAATCAGAAATTGCAATTATTTTCAAGGGAATTTTTCCCTCCAAGTAAAATTTTCAATTGCAAGTCTTTATGGATATAAAGATATTACTTTTTTAGAAATACAGACACAGAAAGAAAAAGAGGGAAAAAGACACAGAGAGATAAAGAATGTAGCTGATTAAACAGTTTAATGATTTTGCTTCATAATTTTTTTCACAAGATTTATATTTATATATATATATAATCTCAAATGTAAGCTATAATCATTGCAGATCCAAATGCTTCTACCTTTGAAAGCAAGATTGCTATGTTCATCTGAGATTCATCTATGCCATTACAGCCTTTCTACTCCATGTTTTATCCAGCTTGTCCAGACTGCGTATATTCCATATCCCTATGGCATATTGTAAGCAGGAAATTACAAAGTCCCAGTAAATCCAAACTGTCCTCGCTGTTTTTGCATTTTATCTGCCGTTGTCAAATTTCCTCTGGGGCATTTGCATTTTAATCTCTACCCTGTGCACTAGAAGATGGTCCTGTCTGACAGTTCAGCATCCTTTCCTGACATACTTTTTGCTGTCAAAGCGTTGTGTCCCATAAAGGACACTGTCAAGCATCACAAGCTCTAGAGGTGGACCTTGACCCCTGCAGGCTACTGGGGACTGTAAGCTGTGGTGGCTAATAGCCAGGCAGAGGTCTTTGAGCAATTCACACCGTGTCATGAATTAGTGTTTTAATGTCCCTTAAGGATTGCAGGGGATCGCCTGAAGCGTGGAGCTGAACAAGGAAGAGCAGCAACATTTATTATACTGAACCCAAAAATGTCAGCTATCAAGCTGATCCATTACAGGGCTTCTTGTGCAGGGGTGATCCTTGTCCTTAAAAGCATTCAGACCTATTGCTTGCCCTAAATTCCACAGCCAAAGTTTACTACATCTGGTCTTTTAACATAACACTCGTGGCTGTCTGTCCATGAAGTAGTTACACAAAAATACCTTCACGGTTTTTGCCTCCAAGGATGTGGCAGAGGTCTCCTTCTATGGGATCCTTCCAAGTTTAAACACAGAAGAGGACTGAAGATCAGGTCAGGGGAAAGTATTTTCCTAATGCCTTGAATTTTTTCTTTGTTGCAATTTTATCATGAACTGTTGGGTTCTATGTGGAAATTTGCTGGAATTGTACTAGGAAGAATAATTCAGTCCTTCATTTTACAGCAGGCAATCTTTAAAACATTATTCTGTTATTGAACAGTTTGAATGTGCAAATTTCTGTAAATGCTAACTTCAGTTATAAGGGGTCAGTGGAGAGGCGCCTGTTGGGACACCAAACACTCCTCCTTGCTGGCAAATTTCAAAGTGTGTTTTATATCAAATAACCTTTCTCTCAATTATCATTGTGAACTGGCATAACAATCAAAAGTATTGTTCCTAGACTGGATTAATTTTTGCATGGCACTGCAAAGAAATGGTGGCATAGTGCAGTACAATGCAGAAGAAGCTTTTATCACTCAGTGAGGACTGGGAGAAAACAGGCCAATACTACATCCCTAATCCTAAATGGAATTAGCTCAACCTTATGCCACTCTTTCAGTCATATCCATGTTTCTCTAGGTGAGACAGACACCACCTTCAACCGCAGTACAAGTGTGGAAGTGCAGTGCATGCAGTTGAAGAACTGAAGTTCAGGCGCAGATTCCTAGTTAAGAAAACTGGATCAATTAGTAATTACTGCAGCTGTAACCTGGTAATAGTTTAAAGCCAACTGCATCTTCGTCAAAGAACTGTAGCCTCAGGATGCAAAGCACCTGTCTGCTACACACAAATATGCTTTGCTGTCTATGTTTCTCTGGCATTGCCAGCATTCCTGCAGCCAGGACAAGTTCAACATGAAAACTTCGTATAATTATAAACTTTGACCTGGTTAGGTATCTTGCTTAATGTAGAACAAACCTGTGATACTATATGATCCCTTACAAAACGGTCCCTGTATTATCAATCATCAGAATATGGCTTCCCCAAGATCCCTATCTGCTCTATGGCAACTCATTAATCCAGGCTTGTATGCAAAATAATTGCCTTTGCAAAACTGGATTAATTCCAGCAGGCCTTCTGGAAGCAAAATAATATTTATCAGGGAAAAGACTGACAGAACATAAGCCTTGTGACAACAAATAAAGATTCTGAAAATCGGTTATTATTAAATATTTTGCTTTCCAAACCAAGTTTCTGCTGGTAATAAAAATGCAAACAGGCTTTCCCTTTTGCCTATATTTCACATATAATTTCTTTACACAAGGTAGGGCATTAGTTGTTCTTTTCCAAAGGATTTTTATTGTAGTACTGAATTGGCACTCTTCAGTTTTCATTTGGCTTTTTTATCCCTGGAATAATAGTTTTAAATGCAAATCAAGTGGGCTCTGCTCCTGTGTGATCCTGAGCAGATGCCAGCTGTTTACAAGCACAGGTTGTTTGTTGCAAACACATGTAAACCATTCTTCAGGGTGCATTTACTTTAGACCTTATGGGAGATGAGCAGCTTACAAGATGTTAATCAAAGTAGAACTAACTGTCTTTTGCTTTGTCAGCTGCTTCATCTGGGGTTCTGCCATTGAAAATCCTTTCCTATTTTACTGGAAAATAAATGGCAGTTATGTCTTTCTTGCTGGCCTTGTTTCAGAGGATAAGTTCCTTATTTTCAACTGTAGGTGGACTTGAACGTCTAAATGCTACCTGTGCACTGGCACTTAGGTTGTGGTCTACTTGTCACAGGCACTTGAAGGTAATTCAATTATTTATTACTTCTGTGCTTTCTTCTCTCTACTAGGCAGTGAACTTGGAGAAGAAGTATAATTTTATTCCCTCTGTGAGAGGAAAACTTACAATGAAATGTTAGATTGACAGGTAAAATCCTTGGTCTTAAGAAATTCAGATTTTATTCTAAGGCCACATTTCTAGACAAAGTATATTCAAATGAATAATCATCAAGCAGTCAAGTCCTCTAAATGTGAAATATTGAGGAACAATTATGTGGTGTTATATAGACAAGTAGTTTTTTCCTCTCTTTGTCCAGTCATTGTTTCTAATTTTACTTATACAAATCATATACAATTAAACAAAAATACTGCAAGCCTATATCTTAGTGGTAGGATTTTTAGAAGTGCTGGAATTCTAGTTCATAGAATATGTTTTCAGCAACCATGGACTGTCATTTTTCAAATGCTGTTTTAGTGAGTTTTATTTCAGGACATATATAGATAAAAATTGCAGCATTAAAGATTGTGTGTGCACGTGTGTGTGGGTGTGTTTGTGCACAAGTCTGTGAGTTACGAAAGAGTAAATAAAAGGAGAGAGTCATGCATTTAAGTATAAAGTCTGAGAAAACAAATGAAGAAAAATATTTTGAGGAACACAAGTGTTTTCTTTAAAGTACCACAATAAGTTTGATCATCAATATTTATACCAATTTTGACTTCCAAACTTTTATCAACAGAAGCGCTTCCTTTAACTAAACCTCTTCACATGGGATTCATGACAGAAGGTGTTTCTAGTTCTGGTTATCAGCATGTCTTGTGGTGTGCTGAAGAGAAGTGAAGCTCTCTTCCTCCAAGGTTTCTGTCCTTAGTATCCTAGTACCTGATGTAGGTGGAAGTTTCAAAGTGCTGCAGGAACTTAATTATGTTCAGAACAAGAAATACTGAGCCTTTGAACTTAATGTTGAAACCAAACTAAAAAAAAAAAAAAAAAAAGGAAATCACACAAATAAGTATTTGAATGTTTGGTTACATTTCTTTCTAGAGGTAGTCAAGCATAAAACACTTTTGTCTGAAGTAGTAAATTCTCTATCTTGTCATTACTAACCAATGAGCATTATCTATTCGTTGTCTGAAGAACTGTTTCTGTAATACAGCAAAAAAGTTACAAAGTGTTCTTTAGTGGAAGATCTGCTTTTCCCCAGAAGATGCATTTTAATTTGGAAAACAAACTACAGAAACATTCGAAGTTATCAGCTAAGCAGTAATTATCTCCATAAAATCTTCAAGAATATTTAAGAATAAGTACCCTCATAAGAAAGATTTCAAAATCCCACTTTCAGCTCTGTATCATCATGGGAAAAAAATTTAGGTAGCAACACAACAAATTTTTAAGGCTAGAGAATGAATCTATGAACTAAGTGAATAAATCTATGTATTTATCTTCCAAAGAGCCAATGTCTGAAATACTAAAATGTAGCTGTCAGGTTTTGGAAGCAAGTAAATGATCTGAAAATGTTCTCATAAGAGACCTGGTTTTTTTTAAATGCAGCAGAGCATGTAAGAATATGTTTACCTGTATTCTTGTGGTCAGTACCATCGAAATTCATGATGAAATGGTTCACAGGACTGTTCAGTGCCTTACAGAAGTGTACTGTGTGAAATCATTATGTTAATATGCAGTCTCAAGTACCTTCAACAGGTTAGTGATAACTCATAGCACGTATTTTTCTACAGTGTCAGACATCACAAAAATCTCACTTAAACAACTTTGAGGAAAGCAAAGGTACAGCCTGACTAGTAATTAGGGTACAAGACACTTGGGTGTCATTAAAAGCACCGTGGGCTGAAGAGCTATTCGTGGTAAACATTCATCATCAGAAGTGTTGGAAAGTTACCATGACTTTGATAACTTACAGTGCATAAAGACAGAAGGGAATGAAATAGATTTATTGAGCAGTAAAGATTAATTCCAAGTTATTGCCAGTTGCCAGCAGCAACTCTTTTCAACACACATGAAAAATCATTAATATCTTCATAATCTCTAGGTGCAGTTGCAGTAAGAGATGCATTCTCCAGTGACTGCAAAAATTACTCAGGTTTTTATGAAATAGCTTTAATATGTTGTATATGTTAAGAACCTGCATTCTGAGATTCCATCTGAAACACAGTATTTAACGCATATATACACTTTCATTTTATAATTTTTATTTTTAAAAAAATATATAACATGTATTATATACTGTACATATTTTACATATATATTTTTACATTCCACGTTTAGAATACAATATATAGTATAAACAATTGTCATCGCACTTACATTAACATAAATTATTGTGATTAGCATTATGCAAATCACCTACACATAAAAATACATGAATATAATGTATATATGTATGGTATTAATTGCTTATTAGAACTTGTTTGCACATCCCAATATCTTTACACATACATACTATTTAAATATTGTTGATGTTTACAAATGCCTGTGACATAACTGAACATGCAAAACTGTTGTACTACAATTTTGGGGAGGGGTTGTTTCTTTATCTTGTATTTTCTTACGAATGGATCTCAGCTGCTCCCGTCCTCAATTTTACTCTGAGGCAATAAATAATTCAGCGTGCTAATTTGACAGATGACTCTCCAGGAGCCTCCTACCATTACTAGCACCATTAGGCCATAATATGCATGATGGGCATAGACCATTCAGCAAATGTCCTTCACTTGTTTACCCCTAAAGAGCTGTGCTCTGCGCAATTAACTAATGAAGCATTATGAGCCTTTTTTTCCCTTTCCCTGCTATTTCAATATATCAATGCAGATTGTCTAAAGGCAAAATATATGCTGTTTCCTTTTGGCAAATGAGTATTTATGTGGAAGCTGTAAACTTGCCTTAAGTTCCACCTCTGTAAATCAAGACAAAACAATAAGACACTGAAAAAGAAAACCTTTTTTTTTTAGCAATTTACACAACACATATATAAGGAATGCGTTGTACAGAGATGACAGAAAAATCTGAAGTTAGCTTCAGTGTCATGTCAACAGAGAAACAGTGAATATATAGTTCAGGGTTTTGTGTTGCCTCTGTGCTGGTTTTATTCTGGATAGCTGCAAGAATCAAAAGAGGATCATATAAAAATTGTGAAAAGCAATCAGGAATAAATAGCAATCATAAAGTATGCATATAAGATGGATGCCAGTATTGTGAAGTATATTTTAATCCTACATATACATCACAGCAGCCAAATTGTGTTACATATATTTGTAGAAAGAGAAGAAAGAAGAAAATGTGTAAGGATAAATAAAAAAAATTAAAGCTATGAGAGCACCTATTTTTGTTGGTCATCTTATGGCATTGTAGTTTTTCTTCCTTGGCCAGTATTAGAGCCACTCTCAGTCCAGCAGAAATATGGGTATGCACAAATAAATTCACAAGAAATCTTCCCAACTCTTTTGTATTTTTCTGTAACATATGCGGTTAAATGCACCATGAAAGATATTTAAAACTGGATTTTTCTCTCAAGAGAAAATTTTTGTCTCTCTTTAAATTTCCTTTTACTTTAATGCCTCCAGTTTCTCACCTGTATATGTCAATTTACACCTCCCCTTTACCGTTCTTGCTCCCCCTTTCCATAGCACATACCATCCTTTATTTCTACACTTCAAAAGAGACTCTACTTTCTATGGAGATAATTTTGTGATATATTCTGAAGTTTTTGGGGTTCTACATTTTTAATAACAAAATATTAATATTGGAAATTAAATGTGACAATTTTCCTCATATGCTCTGTAAAATAGTTTTCATTTTCTGTTCAAATCTGTTTATTCACTCACGTGTGAGTGAATTCACTCAGCTCTTCTGAGTTTACGTGAAAACATGTAACTTCTTGATGTCCTAAATAAGCTTTGTTACTGGTTCATGTTCCCAAGACACTCTTTCCATTTTACACAACGCCATTATTGGATGAAAAATGTCCTGCTTTGGCTAGTATGCTATCAGGATGGAGGAAGTGATATATGAGGTATACCAGGAAACTGGAGCGCTGCACAGGAGGATCCAGCATGATTCACTTGCACAAATTCCCTTCTGCTCAGAGTGCAGAGAATCAGGAGATGAGTTCTATACCCTTCCCTGTACCCAGGTTTACCACTAGCATAAAAACTATGGCAAGAGTCTTTGTGGTATCCTAAGCAGATCTACTTTCCATTTACATTGTTCTGTCAATCTGACCAGTGAGATCAGAGGAAAGAAGGTGAGCAGGACTCCAGAGAGTGAGGCATCTAGTTCCTTGCAACAGAAGGAAAAGTGGACTCATCCTCTTCCTGGGGATGACCTGGCACACAAGTCCTACATTTTTCAAGGAGCTGTCATTAGGCAAGATTAGCAAATTAAAGTCTGTTATGTGTTCAAGTTCTCTAATAATGAGAACTATGCAGAAGATTGAAATATATTTGTTTTTCCTTATGTACTCCAGCTTTTGAATGCATATCTGCACTGATCCTCCTTAATCCTCAAAAACTACTTATTTTTAAAGTATTTATTCATTTATGGCATTCCCAACCATAAATAAATCAATCTTCTCATTTCTGTTTAAGGGATGAAGAAACAGTCCACTAGAAATTCATATTCTCGGAATCAATAGAGTTTACAGTTGATGCAAAGTACTCTTAGGGGACATATACACAAATGCTTGTAAGTGCTAAGTATTAATCACATAAGTGATTAGAAAATATGCAAATAAGCATGTTCATATAAAATTTCCATACAAATTACTCTCAGTAGCCTGTGGCCTTGAGTAACATTTTAAAAACCTTGATCAAGTTATTAAAATACAATTTTTTTGAAAGTTAGACGTTATTATAATTATTTTTATAAGAAAAGTTAGCTTTAATGAAACTTTCCATCTTAGGTTAAACAAGCTTTATGCCTGAAATGCAGCATACCATGGCAGGCAGATAGTAATATACATGGGGCACAGGGGATGATGAAAAAAACAAACAATTTGCATTGAAAACAAGGGTTATATGGTTATAGTGTGTACCCTATTGTGCCACACAATGGTATTAGCACTCCCTTAGGCCTCATGGTAAGCAATGAACATGTGGCTGTGGAAAAACAAAACTTCTCTCATCCCACCTTCTCCCAGTGGCTTTGTTGGCTCACAGCAAGGGTCTGGCTTCGTGTCCTGATCCCACTTTAAGAGGAAGTCCAGCTCAATTCAATTTGCTTTTCCACCTTTTAGTAATGAGACAACATGCATGTGAGCAAACCCCATGATAATGCAGAACAGATGGGCAGATTTTTGTCTAATTAGATTCTGGACAGCTTGTTTGCTTGTAGTAAATGTCTGTATATTTAGAGATTTCACACTTATTATAGAGACAACAGATTAGCCAAAGACAAGGACAGAATGCTTTTGGGTTTTTTTCCTGCTTAACACTGGGGTAGGTCTACTAAAGAGAGCTATTTGGTAAAATCTACAAGTTTAATTGAATTGCTTGTTGTTATCACGCCCTTTTGGGATTGAACTGTCTGCATTTTGATCCTAGAACACAATGCACCATTACAAAAACTTTTCTTTTTGAACAGCCCACTAGTAAAATAAAGGCTTCCAAAATTTGCGCCACATATATATTGCAAGAGTTTGACAATTAATTTCAATTACTGTACAAAAACAATGATTCCAAAGAACACTTTGTTAGTTACTTATAGCTATTCTCTTAAAATGTATTTACTAGTGTGCATTTTTTGTTCCATTAATATCCTCAAAGCATTTTGAAAGTTTGCTAACAAAGCATTGAATTGCTTTTGGAGGAAAATCTTCCTTATCTGTGGTTTCATAAACAGAAAGCACAAAGTGCAATTTATGCAAAATAATATTGCAGGACAGAAAATATACTGTATCCGAGGAAACATGGTATGGCATTCCCATTGAACCTAGTAAGATTTCTCTACTTGTTAGTTGTTCACCTAGAATATATGTTGCAATTACTTTAAAATGTATGTCAAGACAAAAGGAAAGGCAATTGCTGCTTTTAAGCGTACTGAGATATATATGAGCCTAATGTCCATTCCTTATTCATCACAAATGACTTTCATCTTAAAGTTGAGACTAGAGCAAACATGCCAGATTTTTCCAATATTAATAATACATTTAAAATATAATTCAAATAATAGTGGTGTATAGGTGTCCATCATCCTCATGAGTCATCTCTTAAGAGCATCACAAATGGGTTCATCCTGTTTTTCCTTCACTTCATGGTCTAGACGTGGAGTGATGAGATAAGACGAGCCGTCTTGGCCTGGATATATTGATGCCATTCATCTGTGTGTCTTGTTTTTCACAGGTGTAACAACTAGCACATCACCCGTCACCCTATTTCTGTTTAGCTCGAAATTAAGCTGTGTAAAACTGAAGTAACGCTGGTCAGAGAGGAAGTGTTGCTTTGAAATATAAACTGTTTTCATTTACCATTCTCTCGCTCATATATATTACTCTGTTACAATAAGGGAACTGCACATCCCATATGCATGTGTATTTCCTGCACAGGTGTAAGGAAGAGTGTTCTGTTTGGTGCTTGGATTATGGGTCTATTCTTGTCTTGTTTCCCAGGGTTTCCTCCGTGAAGGACCTTGACAGGCCAGGTGGGTGGGCTGCATGTGACCAATCTCCTAAGGTCTGTAACAGACAGCCGGTGAGTCTCCTGAACACCCTTGGAACCAGTCAGGGGGGTCATGCATCATTTCCAAAGCACCACAACACAGCTTTTTATCCCATCCCCTCATATCTTCTTTTAAAGAAGAATATTCCACACAATGGAAATACTATTTCTCTTATTAATATAACAATGTTTATCATTATAAAGGAGTTAATTTTATTTATTTAAAGTTAAATTCTATTTATTCATTTAATAGCACTGAAAGGAAAGAAGCCCATAATTGAAATCCAGTTTCTAGTGCATCCTAGATTAGGTGTGGAAGTTAGGCTGAGAGACAAAAGAGATAGCAAAAAATCAGGAATTAGGAAGATATTAGGGAATAAAATAGCAAAAATTTTGGATACTGTGGTATTATCACTAACCAAAGCAGGGACCTTTAATAAATTGTAAAATTTTATTATCTTCCACATAGGGGTTGGTCTAGATTAATTTGTGAAGCTGTATTTTACTCAGAACAGGTCTGATTTATATCCTTCTGTGAATTTTTCAGCTAGAACAAATTTACTCCTCACTTACAATTAAAGTGTATTTTAATCACTTTTTAAACAAATCATCAAAATAAACTTTCTAAGCATTTTCCCCTTTTATACATTTTATTTGTTTTAGCTACTGTACCTCCTTTTCTTGTGCATTTTGCATTTAATATTAGTTGATTGGGATAAGTCTCATGAGAAAACTCTTCTTGTACGTTGTGTACATGGTTATTTTCTGCTTTACCCACATGTGACAAAACAAGTTACACTTACTGGCTTCTCAGAACCTAGAGATTTAATTACATTTGATCTTTTTTATTCCTTTGGGATGGTGTTATCAATGCTCAAATGACCTGAACATATTGCCTGGTTCTTAAATTTTACACTATATTTTTGACTTGCTTAGTTTTTATATTATTAAACATTCTGCTCTAAAAAAATTGCTCTTTCAAGTAGTCAGAACATGTCCCCTTTTTCCCATTATAACTGGTCTGAGACTTCACTAGACCAAGCAGGAACCTTGTGCTGTCATCATGATCATACTGCCTTTGTGGAAAAAATGTGTAATTCAGGAACAAACACCGCCTAGCTCTGAGCTTGGGGAAAATACAGACTGCACTGAGACATATGTGTGCACATGAGCTACAGGAACTCAAAAATGCTGGACAGGGACAGAAGTAATCAGGAATTGAATTCCAGAGTCCTTAACTGAGCAGTCTCAGTCACAGCTAGTTTCGTATGAGAGAAGGTGCTAAAACTTTGAATTCTTGGGAAAATGTAGAAACACCACAGGTCAATTAATAAATAATAAACAAAACAGAGATCCTGTTACATTATGAATTAATCCATGTTTTTTCATCACAGAATTAGCCTGGTTCAGACAGAAGTGTTAATGAGCCCTGGTCCTAGCGTAAGAAAGCCTGATACAGAATAAACACATTTACAACAGGAGGCTCTGGAGTTTCTTTTTAAAATAATCACCCCAAGTTTTAACTAACAACACAGCATTTTTCCTCCGAATCTTATGACAACTGAGGCCTGTGGGAATACTACAGATTTAGAGGAGCAGAGAGACAAAAGGAAAAGTACAGTATATTTGTCGATTATACCACTAGTGAACATGTAGTCAACTATAGAGGGTTGTAACTTGCTTCTGGATGGTGCAGCTTTATATAATTGTATCTCACATTAATCTTATTTTATTTTACTGCTCACAATTAGGAAATTTGCAGCCTTAAACATGTGAAATTAAAACCATGGATGATTTCTTAATTGTGCAACTCCTCAGTACTCAATTAGCATTGCTCTTCTTTCTCCTAACAACGATGTAATACTGTACTAATGAAAAACAGGGCTTCTTTATTTGCTATGGCCTTGGGGTCAATTATCAATTTATCATTGTGTCTTGCAGGTTTAAAATAAAATAGTCTGTGCAGTGTAACCATTGTACAAAATTGACATTAAGTAGATTCTGCAAGTATGGACTTAATAAAAAATACAAAGAGTGCTGCCTAAAAGGGTTCTACTCCTATAAATTCTATTAGGTTGCCTTTAATATAGGACAGTAGGAAACTGCAAAACTAATTTAAAGGGGTTTTTTTTCCTTTTACTATCTTTGTGTATTCTGTATGACAATAATCAAGAGAGAGCTAAATTAAAAATAGCTTTGATTGTGTTTTGAAGGTTTGTTATGATTGCAAACAGCTTTGGTAATAAAAATGTTGCTATTGCTCTTAAGAAATGAAGAATTTAGAGTCTTTATCTTATAACTGTCAAATACTGCTATAAATTAATGAATTCATAAGTCAACAAGAAATTACTTAGGTATGTGAAGCATTAAAACCATCTTATTTAAATTAGACAACCAGAAAATAATTAATTGGAAATCAAGTTTATTATTTAAGCATACACCTGGTTAGGTAGTTCATTTTTTGCTCACTTACTGCAAAAGCTCCATTACTTTAAGTTCCAGAATTACCCTTTCTTTGTTCAACTCTGTTCTAGGAAGGTGAATGGACATATGCTAATATGAGGGCAAATAAAAGCAAACGAAAAATTCAGTATGTTCATTGTTCCCACCACTTTGGTGGCACTTTCACAAAGAGTTTTTCCCAGAACTATATTTCAATCATGGCCAATGCTGAATATTTGTCAGACTTCTCTCTTACCTGTGATATCAAGTCTGAGGTCCCATAATTCATCACGTAGGTTATTTCTCTGTATTTTCATCCAAAATTTTTATTATGTTTGCTTGCTCTGGGAAGGAGAATATAATTTCAACCTCCTAAATCTTAGGAGAACTCCTATTTCCCTCTTGTTTCCCAAGACCCCAGAAAAACCTGGAGAAGATAAGCACAATGATGTTTGGCTCAAGACTGAACCTTCAGACCTGACCCCACCAGAAATTGTCCTCCGCTCTTCTACTTTATTAACAAACTACTGCCATACAATCCAGCTCGTCTTCACACACTTGCATTAAATACTCAGGTGGTCATGCACAGACAGCTGTTGTGGTATTAGTCCAGCTTTGCCACCAGTGTGATTGTCACTGTGTCTCTTCCCTGCCCACTGAGCCATACATTGGGGACAGTGTTTTTGTGTGAGAGTTGGGGCTGCTCTCCCAACTCTGTCAGAGTTGAAAGACAGAAAGTGATAGAACTTTGCCACATCTCTCTTTTTCCCCTTTCTTATTTTTAATCTTGGAGCCAACTTTAATTAATCCTGCTTTCCTCCTACTCTCCTGAGACTCTTTTCCTCTATTATGCTATGGCTAACTGAATAAACTCAACAACAGCCACACATGTACGAGGAGGTGATGGAAGACAGACAATGCTGAGAAACAGTTTTTCACACCAGACAGGTTTTCCCACCATACTCTCATAGATCTAGTTCAAGCCTCTTGTGGCAACAAGAGCTTGAAGTGTATATCAATATTTTCATTGCTGAAACTAAACCAGCAAATATCACAAGAGGAGAGTAATTTTTCAACTGGCGCCTTCTTCTGTGGCAGCGCACAGGGTGGCATGACTGAGATACAGCCTGTTTAATTGATTAGTGCACTTGAGAGAGGGCTGGGTATGGTCCAGTACAGATCATTCTAAACATTGATAAATTACCACCTTTGTGTGAAACAGTTGAGGTGGGACCACTGCCCTTTGACAAACCAGAAAATGAAATGATTACTATTGGATTCTATTGACTTGTCTGGTTAGAGCAGTTGTGCTTCTTCCCAAAGGTTAATTGGACTTGAACTCAAGAAATTAAGGGGTCAGCTAAGGTCACAGTGACAGCAGGCAAACTTTTAACTTAGCACTAATAATATTTGTCAGGGAAAGGACATGCTGGAGTTCTTTAACCATGACTACTCAGGGATTTACTATAAAAAAAAAATCTTAGTCTACATTATTATAGAAGCTGTGAGTCTATGTGGTAATAATGATCATTAACAGCCTAGTTTTCATCAGAAACTGTAGCTCAAAGATCAAGACTATTACTCTAGGCTCAAGACAATTGAGCCAAACTTGCGTAGTTATATCAATGGGGATTACAAAATAAGATTCTCTTAGAAATGTTAAGAAATTCAATGCAAAACGGTCTGGAAAAAAACTGTGATTTTAGTGTCTGTAGCGAAATTCTAAAACTCTTTGCTTTGGAAATTCTTATATTAACTTTGTTATTGTCTTGATTTTGTGTGTTTGATTCTTTCTGATTATGTAAGGGTAGATTAAGAGTAATTATAGAAATTCACTAATGTTTTGCTGGCAAAAAACCCCAAACCCAACAACCCAGCATTAGTTAGGAGACAATTGAGCTCTGCATTATGTAAGAAGAGAAGAACCCCAAAATATCTTCAGTATCTTCTAGTTATTGTAAAGATTGGACTGACCACATGTTCTTTCCCATTCTTGAAAGACGTCAACAGGTTGGAGAGATGGGCAAAGAACAATCTGAAATTTAACAGAGGCAAATGTAGGGTCCTGCACATGGAGAGGAACAAACCCAGGCACCAGCATAGGCTGGGTGCTGACCTACTTGAAAGGAGCTCTGCAGAGAAGGACCTGGGGGTCCTAGTGGACAACAAGCTGTCCCTGAGCCAAGAGTGCGTCCTTGGGGCCACAACAGCTTGGGATGCATCAGGAAGAGCATCGTCAACAGGCAGAGGGAGGTGATCCTGCCCCTCTGCTCTGCCTTGGTGAGGCACATTTGGACTGCTGTGCCCAGTTCTGGGCTCTCCAGTATGAGAGAGACATAGAGATCCTGGACCAGGTCCAGTGGAGGGCAACAAAGATGATCAAGGGGCTGGAGCATCTCTCTTATGAGGAAAGGCTGTGGGAGCTGGGCCAGTTCAGCCCTGAGAAGAGACTTCTGAGAAGGGACATCATCTATGTCTGTAAGTATCTGAAGGGATGGAATCACTTTTGTGATTCTGTGACATTTGCACAGTTTTTTAATAATATTATTAACATATGATTCCACATTAATATCTCTCACTGTCTGTGTATATAAATGGGATATATGCCTATATGTAGAGACACACTTCTTTTTCAAAAGACACTATGCATTTTTTATGTTTCAAGATAAATAAGCATTAATACTATTTAGTGAAAAGTCAGAATTATACTTGGATATGATATGTGTTAATTTTATTTCATCAGGTTAACGGCTCAGATAATTTACTTGATCAGATTTATGCTTAGTACAAACAGAAGAGAGTAAAACTCAGTTTTCTGGTCTTCCCATGCTGGAATTTGTTAACTGGAATAGTTTTAAAATATTTGTCTTGTATATGTGCTACACACAGTTCTAAAATGTCATTCTAGATTCAGCTGATTTAGGAAGTGGAAAAAAGATTATGATTGCAAGAATAAGGGAGTATGCTTACTGTCAGAAAAAAAAATCAAAATTTTTGATGATTCACTTGAATACAGATTTTATTGCTTTTATTTATGTGGATTTCATAAGTGAAAAGATACAATGCTGTGTTCTATTGCTTAGATTAAATTTGGACACTGGTGGTGGCTGCTCTGGTAATGATTATGAGCAACTTTTTTAGAAATCTGAATGCATGAGAAGAATTAGAGTATTAATATCTGTACCTTACTAACTTACTGCAAAACCTAAGGAGATTTGTTTTCAGCGAGTGGTTTTAGTGGCTTTTCAACAAATATTTTTCAAATGTGAGAAATTAAGGACTTGTAAAACATGCAGAGGCAATCAAGTCTAAAGATACTTGTTAGAGGGGCAGCTGCAGGCCCCTCCTATACCTGAACTTTAATCGATCAAGTGCAGGCCAAAGGAAAGCAACTGATTTGGTGAAAAGACCTCTGTGTCAAAATAAAAAGTCTGTGTCTACTTTCTCAAGTAGAAAGGCATGCTACTTGCAAGAAATACAAAAGCAGAAATTAATGAAGCAAGAGAAAATTTTCACACATTCTGAGACGTGTTCATTTAGGAGCAATATTCCTAGGGGAAAATGTAAATAAACAACAAAATCCCACTTTAGCTGCCATGCTTATACACTGCAATAGGATGGGCTTCAGCATGGACAAACAAGTCTAACCAAATAATTCATAGAGAGAAAATTTTGATATAATTTTTCTACATTGACACAAAGCTAACAAGTTGTCAGAAAATAATCAACATACAAAAATATTTTTAGTCAGTGGACTTTGATTAATCTTTTGGGTTTTAACCTAAATTTTCATCTGGAATTTTTTCTGAATTAGAAAACTTGAAATAGAGAATTCAATTTAAAAAGTCTTTTTAACTGGAACAGCCCTGTTGGAGTGGTTATTGTTACTCACTAATATTATATAAAATATATCATCAGAAATCACAAAGAGGAATACACAATATCTCTTCTGAATATTCTGTTTTATGACCAGAACCACATATATACTATCTGTGTCTTGAATTTTGCTGTTTACGATAATGCTCTGCTGATTTAATAAATAAGGTCTTTTTGAGCATATGCAATACTGTAAACTTTCAGCACCTACTATTTTCCTGTTTTGGATGTCATGAGGCAGAAGTTAATTTCTTTAAAGAAGCATAAAAAGCACCTAACCCAGCAATGGTCTTTGCTGCCCTGAATGTAGCTCTAAAGGTATTCTCTCTACAATATTTATGATAAGATATCCTATACTGTTCAGTTTCATTTCTAAAGTAGGAAATACAAACATACCTCTTTTTTTTTCTTCCAGTGAGATTATTCACATAAGAAGGTGCTAAACATCAAGCGATAAAGTGGGCTGTATACAGCCTTTTGCTGTCTCTACACAGCAACACTAAATTTGACCGAAAAAAAAAAAAAATAGTTTGTTAATACTTCAGTTCCTGAGTTATAACCTTGATTTCTGTGTGTTTAGAAAAAATCGGGTTATGACTACATGGGGAAAAAGTTACAAAAAGTATTCTTATTATATCACATTACCTCTGGGTCAGCACTTAATGCAATTTACCTTTAGAAAGAAGTAGAGTTCCTTTAACCTAATTTTCTATTTGGGAAGTGCAATAAAACAACCCTGTTCCAACTGGTGCATTAAAGAGTGGAGAAAAGTAGTGGAGTAGCAAGGAGAACAAATAATATATTTCTGCCAATCATACAAATTAGGAAATTTTACTATATTTGTTGTGGGTCTTGCTGGGTCTTAGATTAGGAGAAACTTAGTGTCTTCAATTAAAATAATGACTGAATTAGTTGGTTTTGTATTTTAGGCACTTTTTAAGTCCTGCTATTAACAGAACACATTTTTGTTAACGTTTCTAAGCACTAAGGCTGGAAAATTCCAAGGTCTGCCTAGCAGAAATGCATTCCATTTTCTTAAATAAATCCAAAGTCTTACTCTCATATTTTTCTGAGTAACATTTTTCTACAAAAATTTGCTTAAGGCTTTAACTTGTCAATGTAAAATAGCGTATTACATCATGTAAATGGTAGTTAATGACCAAATTATGTCTTTGATGGCATTTTATGAAATAAAATTAGTTTGCATGCACATAGGAAAAAACATCTTATATATAGTTTAAATAGTTCTGAAAATCTCCCACATGCAGCAACAACAAAAAATTATTTGCTTTAGGCTATGTAGAGTCTACTTGTAAAAGCATGCTTGAACTAAAAAATGAGATAAAACAATTATAGCAAATTGTGAGTATTCTGCTCATGTATACAAAATATTTTTCTGAATGAAGCACTATTGCTTGTAATGAATAGTAATGAACTATGTATGTATGTATCTACTTAATGTGACTTCTGTTACTGTCACTATTTGATAAAAAAATTGGGGTCTTCACTGTAGAAGAATTTCTCTTCACTCTACATGCAGATTTTTAAGAGGTAGTTTCCTTATTTCCATCTTTTCACTTTTATACGTCTTGTTAGGTTAATTCCTGTTACCTCAGACTTTCCTGACTGTTGCTGTCATCTTCAGTCTCAGGTACCTACACATGAAAGCTGTTGATCCACCTAGTTTCTGTTTGTGTCTCCAGAATAAACTAAATGAAACTGCTTTTGATTAAGTAGTCAGAAATAAAAGCTAAATCAAGATTTTAATCCTATTTTTCTTGGCATCTCTTTGAACGTCTTTTATAATTTTGACTTTGCAATCAAATTACCAAGTTTTGGTTTTAGGTTTGTTTTCATAGAGAAATTCCATTAACACTTATAAGACACCAGGGTGTCATATTGACACATGGGAAATAAATTGCTGAAACTGTTAGAAAAAAAAGTGTGTCAATATCCAGCTATAGCCATGGCCAATTTAGAACAATAGGTACAGGTGTATGTACCCATTGTATGCAACCTATCCATTTTAAATGTTTCATGAATTATTTTTAAATCTAACCTGAGATTAAAAGTACTGTAGAGAAAACTAAAATGCAGTTGTGGTGTCTTATCAAAACCACCAGAAAGACAACACCTGTGTGCCCTTGGTGGGACAGGTTCTCCCACCATGCTGTTCCTAGCCTAGCCACAAATTCAGTGGAGGATCTTGAGGTTTGCTTTCCACTGAGGAGCCCAGGAGTGGTTCATGCATGCACAAAGGTTAAGCCTGTGCCACATCCTGGAACACCGGAAAATGCAGAAACCTTTTTGCCCTGATGTGTATAGCAAACATCACTTCAATGAGATCATGAATATATGCCAGGAAAATAAGAAGAGAAATAACTGAGTGTATTCTGATAATATTGTAGGGTTATTCTTTTATGTTGACAAAGAGATTTAATGTTGTTATTGTCCCCAATTCAAAAAAAGACAAGACGAAAGCAATAAAAGTCTGCTTCTCTTAATGAACACATAAAAATATATTGGTTCCCATAGTTTACTCAAGCAAAAAGACAAACTCTTGCTTTAATTTTTGCTGTAGTCAAGACATTAGTGACAATTTATGAAGTAACCTTAACAGGACTAAAAATATTCTTACAGGTGAATTTCAATCAGCTGGATAAAGAATATGTAGTTGTACAATTTGTCTTCTTCTTTCTAATTTCTTTGCTGGTTTAGTTGGGTAGATTCCCTCCCTACCTAGAGCTAAAATCCAGTATTTGGAGCAGTTATTTTTATACAGTGCTGTAAATATTTTAGTGCCCTTGCATAACATCCATCTGAATGCATTATTTCTAATCAGGTTTAAAATGTAAAAGCATTTCAGGGTGAATTTTTTAAAAGTCTCTGGATGCTAGATGTATGTGCCATGCATAATGCTACTGTACTCCAGCCTGAAGTGGGACTTCTTATGAGCCTGTGAAATGCTAAAATGGAAGGAAAACCCACAAGTACAGCCTCATGGATCCAGACCTTGTGTTTAGGTAGTCTAGAAGTCTCCAGATCTGGACTGGCAAATCTCATGCTTATGGCAGTAGCTACCCCAGTAGCTGTGTGAGGACAAGAATGGGTGATGCACCTGGGTGCTTTTCTGTGCTGCTCTGGTTTACGCCAGTGGTGTCTTAGAGTCTGTTTGTCTGCTGGAGCATAATGTGGCTGTCTGCTTCATGTTTCTCTGTTTATTTCTAGACCTGGATCCAGAGCTCTTTGGGAGGTAGACAAGGTATCAGTCTTTCTTGGTGCTGAATCTGTCTTGTCACTCACCATGAAAAACTTTTAAAGATTATATTCCTCAGTGCTTTC
Source organism: Coloeus monedula (assembly GCF_965178545.1). NCBI lineage: Eukaryota > Metazoa > Chordata > Aves > Passeriformes > Corvidae > Coloeus > Coloeus monedula. The sequence continues at coordinate 69,117,717 of NC_138822.1, forward strand.
TTCTTTTGCCCTGCTAGGAAGGAGAGCCAAGGAACATATGCGTACTCCGCATGGGTTCAGTTGAAATTGAAAGATCATTTTCACAAATTTTCAAACAATCCTCATATTCCCATCTTCCATAACAAGAACACTTTTTTGGAAATAATGGATAGTGAATATTGGGTTTTGAATTCATTCATATACTTGTGTTGCTTGAACATTGTACTCAGCTTGGACCAAGGTTGATCAATTTTTTGAAGTATGGGTGATGGTACCCACATATAGATTCGTAACTATCTGAGCAAAATACTGTCAAGATTGCTAAACTCAAGTAAAGGTTAGATTTTATCAATATTCAAAGTATTTTTCTGAAGGGTTTAACATTTAGTAAACACCACCAAAAAGTTATTGTGCATCACTGCACTCAAAACTTTCATGAATATCAGGTCACTTGTTAAAAAATCAGCGTAAATTATTGAAATCTTGGGTTAGAATAAAGGAAATACAAGCTAAGTTTGCTTACTCAGGGTTAAAGCCTACTCCAGTTTTTTCTGTTTAGAATAAAAACTTTTATGGACTATAAATTTCCCTTCCCTGTTGCAACAAAACAAGTTACAGTCCTCGTGGCATGGCTATGGACAATTCACTGGTGCTAAGCCCTACACTTCTTGAGAAAGGACTTCCAGACTTGGATATCATGTATATTCCTGGGTGGTATCTCTAGCAAAATTTGTGGGTTTTAATCAATTCTCACCCTATGCAGAGGTTTATTGCCTTTCCTGTTACCAATAGAGTTATATTTAAAGTTAAGAGCAATATTAAATTTTTTTTTCTTTTTTTTCAATATCACTTCAGCACCTCCATGGTAGTGCATTTCTTGCAGTTCTGCCTGTTCCAGTGTCAGCCATACCATTCCCTTCTCTAGAAGGGAGAGGCATAGCTGGCAGGAGAGACAGGGGATGCTTCTTTTTTGCTCTGTGCTCTTCCAGTGCCATGTGCAATCAGATTTGTGGCATGTCACTTCAATCTGTCAGCATCCCCTTAGTGTGACTCAGTCACCCATGAGGAAATACCTTGTGTGTTGGCAGAGGATGTTCTTTAACAACACCCAGTCACTCAGTCAAACAGGCTAAAAGGGGCAGCAGACAGCACCTTCACACCAGTGTATGCTAACTGAGCTCTCTGTCAATGTGTCTTGACCTCATAAGACACAGCAAAAAGGCCTGAGTGAAGAGCAAAGAAAAGCTACCCTTGCCTTGTCTGCTAAAAATGGCAGTTTCCTTTACTCCACTCAGTCAGAAACAAACATATTTGATACGTGTGTGGGTGTTCACTTGAGTTTATATATATATAGATATAAACAGAACTACACACAGTTTCCTTTTTGCAGTATGGGAATGTAACCACTAGATGACACCAAGAGATAGTTCCTATAGACCTGATTTTTCATTCTTTATTCATCTGTTGGTTCCAAAGGTGACATTCTTGCTGAGATTGTAATTAAGATTACAGAGGTACACAAATTAAGTGATCTGGCAATTATTAATAGTTACCTTACTTTAATATTATCAATTACTGTCCTAGAGTGCAAAGAGCTTAGAATTTATGATCATTTGGACAGTGGATCTCAAACATTACCTCTCCTTCCCTGCTGTGCGTATCTTTAATTGTCTACTACAGAAGCATCATTTGTATTTCCTCAGACAAGAGTCTGCTGGTGCTCCTGCAGCAAACTTGTTGCAGTGGTTTACAATTCATGTCTGAGAACCCACAGAAGGTAAAAATTCATCAAGTCTTGATGCAAGACTATGTTTTTATACCAGATCAGAATTAAATGTTTTGCCCTACTCTGCTACATTTATTATTCTCTTGAAATGAGCTAAAAACATGGGGTTTGATAATAAGAACTAAGAAATGTTTTCTCTTTCTCAAAAGCATGTAAAAATTTATAATTTGATATGAATTTTTGAGATTTAGATTGTGGTCATGGAAAAGAAGAAGCAGGTTAAAATTGTCCTTTTAGGTTTTTTTATCAATTAACACTTATACTACCAGATAAACAACAACAACAACAAAAATATATAAATATCCAAGGCCAACAGTTCTGCATGGATTTTACATTACACAAAATGGCTGAAATTTCTAAGTGGTGGACAGAAATTTATTCCCCTGTGTCTAAGTTCATAAAAGTAACATAATATGAGTCATGTCACCCACAAATAACAGTTAGACATAGACCCTGCTTGATAATACAGAGAATTATTTTGGTCATTAAAAAATATGCAAGTCTTAAGGAAACAACGCTCTTCAAAGATTTTTAGCCACTCCTACCTCCTACCCCCCATATTCAAGTATTAACATAACTAAACAATAACATTTTTACTGAAAGAAATCCTTCATAAATATTCACTGGCTTACAACAACAAGAAAACCTGGAGGACTGAAGTTGAATAGCTTTTCTTAGATGAGTGTGTTACAAATATACCCGTGTGTTTCATACACTTTAATATTACTGTTTGCAAAAACTTTAGCAATTCCCACTGTGTCTATTGTGACCATCATTATAGTGATAGTTAAGGGAAGTATGTTTGGAGAACTTACTGGTGAACTCTACACAAGTAAGCAAAAACAAGGGATACAACACAAAAGTTCTATTGGGTTTTTAAATGGTAATTGGATTTTTAAACAGTAATTGGTATTTTTAAGCATTTTCTGAGGAGGCAATAAATTTAAATGTCGTGGATGAAACTCCTCATTCACAGCTTGCCTGAGTGGTTAACAGTGATTGCCGTCATCCCTGCTCTGTGACACAGTGTGAGCTGAGAGGTGAACAAGCATCCACCCTGTGCTTTGCCCCTTCTCCAGAGACAACTGCTCAAGTTTTGGAGTGCTGGAGACCACCACCTGGTCCAGATCAGGAGCTACTGGGAGGCACCTTCTCTCTGTAGGTTCATGTCCCTGTAGAAATCACAGTGCCAACCACACCATGAATGTAAGTGCTGATGTGACATGAGAAGCCTGCCAAGGCTGACTCCTGGCAAAGTGGAAATAATAAATCAGTGAGTGTATGAAAAGGATGCATTGTGTAAAGAAATTATAAAGGTTATAAGGAGGGATCACATGCCTGTTGTGTAGAACTGAAGAAAGGAAGTCTTATTGTAACCCAACGAACTTGGGGATGTGATTTCTGAGAACATACAGAACTCACTATTAACTTTGCTAATACAATTAAGAAAGACTTTCTTGTCCAATGACTTTATGAAAGTGTGGCTTGCACAATGTCTTAAGATTCTTCAGCATAAAGTGACAAATGCCTGTGAAATATAATTTCTGTGTAATTGCTGTGGTGATTCGTACAGGGGCTCTGCAACTAATAGTTTGCAAGTACTTGAATAGAAAAATTGACACTTTCATTCCTTTTTAATAGATAAGACAGACTTTACCTGAACTTTGCTTTTTTGAGGGGGTTGATTTGGGTTTTTTTCAGAAACCACATGGAAATACTTCCTGTAAAAAAGTCTTGGAGGTCATGCTTTCTGAACAAACAGAATACATACCATAATTGTTTGATGTTTGATTCTTATTTCCCATCTGAAAAGCAGATCCCATTTTTATGTGGAACAATGACAATTGTCAGTGAAAGCACCACATACTCTGTTTGACTCTCCATTGTTAAAAATCCAACTTGTTTTGCCCCCAGCAGTTTTACAGGCAGTTCAAATTGCCTCATAAAACTCTAATGCTTGTCCTCATACACAATATGTATTGTGTGACAGGCAGAGAAAACACATCTTGTCACAGTTTATGCTAGGTAAAATATGCATCCAACTGGATCACTTGTCCACCTTCAACTCTTTTTAATTTTAAAATAGCTCTAAACCATATACTATCAAGCAATACACATTTTTTAATTCTAACCTTATAATTTTATGCATATTAATGTGTATAAAAACGTTCATGTCTTCTGTTATATTATAGATGGGAAAATTTTAACAACCTAAGAAAATATTTACAAAATATTAACAGAATATATATCACAAAATGTTTTTTGCAGAGGTCTTATTTTGTTAGAGAAATAAAGGTTTTTATTTTGGGGGAGCTTTACATAAGGACCAGCATTAACAGATTTATTTATTGTGTTCAAAAGGAATGCATCAGCCATGACATTTTCTAACACCTTACAATTGATGAAGGAGAGATGCACAGATGAGAATTCTCCCAGATTATCTCATTATTTTACTTTGTAGATAGGATATATATGATAAATAAATACTGCTATCAATAATTTAAAGTGTGCAAAATCTGAAAGTAATTTCCCAGAAATCAAGATATCTGCTTAGAAGTTATGAAGTTTCTTGTAGTGTTGTTTATCATATTTGCCAGATTCTCTTCATCTACTATCTATATTTTTCATTTTAAAGGACACTGACTTCACAATTTCACAATTTGTTGAACTGTGAGGTTTAAACATCTAAGTGTTTTTAAATCTTGAGTCTTTATTAAATCTTATGAGTTCAGTAGTTGAGACTATTAAATATATAATCTAAAATACAAAATCCTAATACAAGAGTCAGCTCACTGGAGTGAAAAGCGTTTTTAGAAGTTTGTATGGGAGCTGAAACATCTGGGGTATGATTACCCTTAGAAGGTTAACGGGATGTTAGTTTAGTTTTGTGTTTTAATTCTGTTAAATTCCCTTGATGTCCCGCAGAATCATTGAGTCACATCAGCTCCTCCCTGCCTGGGGTTGGCTGCTCCCTTTCACTGTCTAAGAAAAAATCTACAAATGGAAATGTATGGTTCCTCTTACAAGATATGTAGCTCCAAAATGGATACATTGTGCTCGCCCTTAGACTCAAGTGTTTAATCAGAATTGACTTCCAAAAACCACGTGGCATATAATATTTTGCAAAATATTATTAGATGCAGTTGTAGTATTAATGATGTTAGACATTATCATTAATAATTATTATCATCATTATAGTTGTTGATAATCAAAGAATACAAGCAATGCAAGATTCATGGCGACAAATAATATATTTTTTATGAGCCAGCTAATGCAGTTTGAAAAAATAAACCAGGACACACAAGCCTTTGACAGAACTGAAATAGAAGCAACAAACTTCAAAGGTGACCTGAGTTTATCTTGACCGTATTTTGTATTAGCACCTACAGACAGGCATAGTGGAGATCCATTGTTCAAAGCACTGTACAAATAGAAAATAAGAGACAGTTCCTGCTCCACTGAGTTCACAAGCCAAACACTGAGATGGGGAAAAGCAGGAGGGCAAACAGGCATACAAAGGTTAAGCTTTAACAGCTCAGTAACAGAACCAGAAAGGAACTTGCATCTCCTGGTCTGCAATCTAGGCCCAAATTGCCCAGAACACATTTGAAAGACAAATGGCAATTTGTGTTTTCTCCCTCATAACCCTTAATGGTAGAAACTTACATGTTAGAAGGTCAAGATGGACCCTATGTGTGTCAGTGCCTAGGGCCTGGTTCTGCAAATCACTAGTCTGAGCTGCAAAATTACTGCCCCTCAAACGCATGGAAATTCAACAGTGGAAATCCACTGGTGGAAGCACAGTGAGACCCATGGCCAAGAAACAATTGATGGGATAAAGTCCCTTATCTGGAGTTTCTAATTTTTACTCATTTTATAGACAAATATAATAGCTCTGAAAGGGACTCTTAGCCAGCATTTTTACTTGTTGATTATTAATAGATAATTTAATATTAGAAATTTGTGGGGATTTGATATATCAGAAAGTAGGTTAAAAATGATGTAATGATCTAATTTCCTTTTTCCGCCCTTTTTCTGATAGAAATATTTCTTTATTTTTTTTTCCCATTTACAGGTGCAGAATTAAAGAACATGTTCACTCACTATATTATTGATGCACTTAAGTGAAGTGTTCCAAAGCATATAATTACCGTTAGGTTTATGGCCCTGAAGTAGATTGGGATAGTGGTGCTGCATATCCATGATTTGAAGGACATACAGTGATGATTATAGAGGCAGTACTCTACATCCATTCCAGCCCTTTTGTGTTTAGCTGGTTGCCATGGCAAATAATTGGATAGAATTTAAGCCACTTTCTTCCAAGTGGGAAATTCATAATTTTACCCTTCACATAATTTTGAACATACTTTTAAAGAATCTTAAAGTTTATGCAGGAATGGAAGACAGACTTGGAAGAAAAAAAAATAGATTTCTATACATGGAACAACAGTTCGTTTGGAGGTTTCTTTCTTTTTTCTTTTTTCTTTTTTTATTAAATCCTGAAGATTCCATTTTCTTAACAACATGGTATTGCAAAATTTGAAGCTAGTGAAAATACAAAAAGATTTGAACCCAGAGAAATAGGAAATATGAAAGTGAATGATCAAATACAACTTACTTTAGCAATTGGTATCAAATAGAAAGAGATGGGTATTTTTATGCACTCAATTTCCCAAATGTATTTAGCCCAAACCTTTTTTAATCTTTGGAAATGTTGATCATGTTGTGTTTATGGTTCATGGTAAGCATCTTTCATATCCATGTTTTTCAATTTTTTCTCTTTCTGAAGACACAGGTAAACTTTCCAAAAGATCCACTGTGATTTCACATCGGTGCCCGATATATGCCACCTTGACTCAGTTTGGGGTTTATTATCTTATAGACTGCGCTATCAATGGTAAAGCCTACCAAGCTTTGCACAGCACATGGCAATCATGGAAAAGACAGAGCTCCTCTACTCACAATAATGTTTTACAGTGGGGTATTTCAGAGGTACACAGAATACAAGTATGTCTTGTCCCATTACATTAGACCTGAGCCTGGCAAGAGCCATTGCTGCCTTCTTGCCTTTAAAGCAAGAAGTACTCTAAGGGAGGAAGAAGTACAGCTGTTGCTATAACATGTACACATGGGGAAGGCCATGGCTGCATTCACCCCATTGCCCTTAAAAAGATAATTTGAACCTACTGTTTTAGAGAAACATCACTCCTAAAATAATTACTTGGACATTAAAGAAGGAGGTGACTTTGATCCATGTGGAGAAGGTCATATCTGCCTACATTTTCTGTGACTAAAATAGGTGGAAAGAGTAACTCCAGAGACCTTCAGAATGACACCTGCATTTTCATTGGTTAGACAGGAAACCCAAGCCCTTCTTGTTTATGTGTTTAAACCTTAAATGTAACCATTTTCCTTAGAGATACTGAATGGCCTGGGCTGTGACTGTGCTTGTGATGTGGGGACCAGACTAATATGCCTGATCTTTCTAATTTTTATCAACTTTCATAATAATAATTCTATGCCTTGTGGTCACAAAAATTAGAACATCACTTTCATTCTTTGATTTGTACTCCTACATTCCAAACTTCCTAACAAACTAGATTGTGGTTTCACTGCTCCTTTGACAGAAGTATGCAATCCAAGGTTCAAAAACTAAATACTCACTCTTAGTAAGCCTGGTTAATTTAGGAACTACATTAAAAGAAATATTAGAGATTTAAAGCTAGTTCTGATCAGTAGGGTTATTTCTCTAATTTGCCTTTTTACAATCTTGATTCAGTGTTGAAACTGATCAGCAGGGTTTTATTTTAGATTTGCCAATACTGAACACATACAGCAGGGTATGAAAACAGAAGGGTTATTTTCCAAATGCATTAATCATTACATTTTTTGGTTTGGTTTGGTTTGGTTTTGGTTTGGGGTTTTTTGTTTGTTTGGTTTGGTTTTGGTTTGGTTTGGTTTTGGGCTTTTTTGTCTGTTGGATTTTTTGTTTGTTTATGTTTTGGTTTTTGTTTTGCTTTTTTTTTTGGTAAATGTTTTTTTCTGAAAATTTTATCCTTTACTGAAAGATTCAGCATTCAATCACTGATTATTTTTAGTAGTGTTTTACAATATACAAACTGGCATATTTTTTTAGAGTGGAACTTAGTAGTAAATTAGTTTTTAAAATTATAACCTGCTTAGGATCTAAAATAAGGGGAGCTTCTAGCTGACTTGTGAACTAATCAATTTGGAGATCTTCTTCCAGTCTCTTTTGTATGGTGACGGCAAACCATGTTTTCTTTTCCTCTACCTAGCTTCAAGTACCTGGCAACGAATTTGTTGTACCTGCATGTCTTTGATAAGGACCCTTGACTGCTATAAAATTTGTTATATGGAGAAATCCAAAGAGAAAATCTGGAGTACCCTTTGGCCTCTCAGTAAAATGATTTTTTTAATGAGTTTTGAATTTGTATGTTGCTGCCTCTCTGAAGATGCATTGCAGCTCAATGCAGCATAGGCCATTGTAGCCTCTTTTTATTGAGCAGAATAGTTATGGCTATTTCCTGTAAACAGATGTTGTGGCATCTTTAAGCACTAATTGAGATAACTTAAAATTGAATTTGTTAACGGCATTTTTATTACTCAGAGGCAGTGGTGACTAAAGGATATTACCTTAGATGAAATAGATCACTGATATTCTTCCCGAAGAAATGTGGATGTGGCAAAAAGTGCATTATCCAAACAAAAAAAGTTCTATAAGAAGTAAATGTCTAGAAGGAGAGACATTCTTAAAATTTATGGGAGAAATTGAAGAATAACATACTGAACAGGGAAAGCATGTAGGAGGATGAGAGGCAGAAAAGAAAATATAACTACTACCACCAGTAACATACTAAACCCCTGTGTGAATGATAGAGCAGAAGGCCTGGGGTGGATAAGACAGCTAGACTAGGAGTGCCTTGTCATGTTAGGGATCTCTGCACTTTAGGAAAGGTCATTTCCTCTCTTATCTCTTGCCTCAAGTGCTGCCACAGATTAAGAGAGGATGCCAGGGGAGGTCAGCTGTGTCCATGCCATGAAAAACTAATCTAAATGTCCCCAGTATTTTCAGTACCATCAAAGCAAGCAAATAATTACATTTAGAGTTCATATCAAGGGGGAAACCTGGGAGTCAGCAGTAGGAGGCTCACCTGGGCAAATACATGGAAGTATATGAAAGAGAAACAGAAAAAAAAAAGGTACTGATAAGTGGTACCTCAACTCTACATAGTGGACAGCTTCTCGATTGAACTAGAAGCTGGATGTACACTTCAAAATGAATTGCCAAATGAAGTCATTGAATTTTGTAGCAGCATAAAGCTGTAAGTACAAAGCATGCTGGTGAGTCTCCTCTGTGAAAATTTAGGAAAAATGACATCTGGTCATAGTGACATCTTAGGCCACTGAAATGTTTTATTCCAAAGGCCCAAGCAAACAATGGCTGCATTGATTGGAAAGAGCTCTCTTTGCCACAACCACTTCAAAAACAGCCGCATAACATCTCTTGCTCTGCATCTGTCTGTCTTCCTATTTTAAGCCTGGACAGACCCCGTCTTTTGCTTTTTTTTTTGTTGCTGTTGAGGAATTGAAGAATCAGTGTGATATTCTGGTCCCTTTGTGCCCACAGCTGACCTCAATGTCCTCTCAGACACCTCTTGCTTACATTCTTATCCACGGGGCTGCTGCATTGCAGATTGTGAGGCCCAGAAATATTGACCACTGTATCTATTTTGCAAGGATTACAAAAGATACCTAGGTATATTTGGGTTTAAATTATGAACAACTTATGAAAGTCCAGTATGAAAGCCATTTATTGTCTCTCTTTCCATTAGAATTTCTTTAAATTTGAGGGTTTATCTAATTTTTGCAAAGCAAAATTAGTCCCCAAAAATCAAAGGGAACTCTTACAAACTCTTTGTTGCCTTCATAATAGATTATGTTTTTCATGTGATCTGGGAGTCCTTAGTAGGGTCACTACTATCTAATACAGCTTTTTCAGGGTAAAAATGTTTAGAAAATAAATTTATAAAAATAATTTTTTAAATAAAATATTGATTCACAGTAAAAAGATGCTTTACTGTGTGCTATAAAACAATATTTAATCATATTTATTTGACCAATAAAATCCTATTGTTTAATTGAGCCATCATTTTACATATAGTTTATTATATATATAATAATTTATAATTTTATAATAATTTAATTTATTTGTTTGGGATACATTGAGATTTCTTATGACAGACGTGTATCCACAGGCTTCAACACATGGTTCAGAATATCTGAGTTACCTGTTAGAGCAAGCCTGGAAATGGATGAATTCTCAGCGTTGTCTTAAACCACTGAAAATACTTTTTGATCTCACACAATATTTACAGCTTGCAGGAATACACTTCTATTTCTATTGGCTTCCTCAATACACACAAAACACAATACAAAGCAAAACCAACTCAATTCATAGTGAAAGTAGTTTATTAAACAATGCATGGGTCCCAGTACAGCAGAAAAGTTGCATCTACTTGGTTGGCAAATGCACCACTGAACAAAGAAGTGGATCACACCTATACGTACTGCGTATTTTTGCTCACCTATGTTAGATGGAGTCTGAGAGATGTTGTAAAGATAGAGAAAGTGCTGGCCTCTCATTCTGGAGATTTCATCCAAGTTTTACAGTCACAAAATTACTGATATGAAATTTTCTTTGCATAAAAATAATACACAGGCTCAGAGTCAATAATTTTCCCTGAGTATAATTCAGACTTCTGAAAAAGCCCTGTCCAACTCCTGGACAGTATGTCATATACAGGCCAGACAACCAATGGTCTGAGGTGACTAATCCCCAGATTGTCACCTCATATATCAGGGCTCAGTGTAGACAAGTGGGGAAATTGCTGGATTGATGGGTCAGTGGTGTGAGGTTCAACAAGGCCAAGTGCCAGGTCCCACACTTCAGTCACTACAACCTCATGCTGCATGAGGTTTCATGGGGCTGGAAAGCTGCTCAGTGAAAAAGCACCTGGGGGTGCTGGTGACAGCAGCTGGACATGAGCCAGGGTGTGCCCAGGTGGCCAAGAAGGCCAATGGCATCCTGGCCTGGATCAGCAATAGTGTGGCCAGCAGGATCAGGGCAGGGATTGTCCCCCTGTACTGGGCACTGGTGAGGCCACACCTCGAGTGCTGTGTCCAGTTCTGGGCCCCTCACTGCAAGAAAGACATTGAGGTGCTGGAGGGAGTCCAGAGAAGGGCAGTGGAGCTGGGGAAGGGTCTGGAGCACAAGTTCCTGTGAGGAGCAGCTGAGGGAGCTGGGGGTGTTTAGCCTGGAGAAAAGGAGGCTCAGGGGTGACAGTCTCTACAACTGCCTGAAAGGAGTTTGTGACAGGTGGGGGTTGGCCTCTTCTCCCTTTCAGCTAGTGACAGAATGAGAGGACAAAGCCTCAAGCTGCACCAGGGGAGGTTGAGGTTGGATGCAAGGAGGAATTACGTCATGGAAATGGGTGTTAAACATTGGAATGGACTGCCCAGGGAGGTGGTGGAGTCACCGTCCCTGAAGGTGCCCAGCAAATGACTGGACAGGGCATTTAGGGTTTAGTTTACAAGATGGTGATCAGTCAAAGGTTGGACTGGATGATCTTAAGGGTCTTTTCCAACCTAAATGATTCTGCAATTCTGTGAATTGATGTGTGTGTCTTGGGCCCCATAGACAAAACCCAAGCACCCTAATTGAAGCTACTAGCTTTGTTGAAACACAGACTGAAAATGTCTGTGCAGCCTGTAAATGTAAATTAATCTGCATGTTGTTCCAAGGTGCATGTTTTGCTTCAGAAATGCCATGTTTCTATGGCATCCGATATTTTTTTACACAATTTTGTGTAGGTTGAAGACTCTACTATTTAAAACAGACATTTCCATTAGTTTTCAAGAGATGCTCCCTGAGTCAGTCTCGGGAAAATTATTTTCTAAGCCTCCTCCTGGGGTAGTGTAACTTGTCCATCTTTCCTTATTTCAGCCTTTGGTCACAAACAAAATATCTATAGCAGATTTGTGCTCTGCCAACTGCAAGTGAAATCTAGACAAAAAGATCACTTCATGGGATTATGTAGGTGTTGAGCTAGTTGTTTATGGTTTTTTCCTAGCATGAAATACCCAGAGAGAATTTATTTTAATTACAAACTCATATTTTAATTACAAACTCATATTTTGTAAGTACTAAAGCATCCCTTAAGTTATTCTGTAACATTCTACAAGGCGGACACATAAAAAAACAACACTGATAAAACAAGTGTGTATTAAATAGCATTATCCCAGCAAGTATAACATATTCTTAGTCTTAAAGATGCTTTAAGAGGGTTTCTTGGACATGCTTCTTTTCTTATACAAAGACTGTAAATGGAGTAGAAAGCATTTGCTATGCATTTCCTCTGTCATGAGAAAAAAGCCACAAGTCCATAGGACTTTGCTGTTCCAGAGGAGAGCAACATCCCATCTACCCATATCCATCACTGCACTAGAGGGGGGCCATGAAAGGCAATACTGGGCAAGGTCATGCTGTATTTGATTGTCATCATCTTAGTGGGAATTCAGACTGCAGACTGCTTCAAGCACAGCCTGGTGCCTGCAGAGGGGAAGAACAGGGAGCTGGATATGCACCTTTGGTAAGTTATCTATTACTTTGTGCTCAGAAGTAGAGATGTGTCTCCCTGTGGGCTCTTATCTCTGTTTTCTTGCTTTTGAATGATAAAAAACAATATAAAAAAATTTCAGGAATTCTAGCTGCCATCAGACATTCCTTCTCCTATACAGGCTTCGTTTAATTATGTCATGTACTCTTACCAGGGAAGAATATCCAATTTTGAAGCAATCTTCAGGGCAAAACTCTCTGCCTTGCCTATCCGAGCTGGAAAATATCACATGACACTGGGTTCCAGTTTGTATCTCACTGCAAACCCATATCCCCTGTGCCTGAACAGATTAGCAGGCCAAGAAGCAATATCATAAGCAACAGGCAACAAACACATTTTCACATTCACAGAATATTGAGTTGAAGAGGACCTCAAGGATCATCTGACCAAACTTTCCTGGTAAAAGCACTGTCTATGCAAGATGACTCAGCACCCTGTTCAGATGAATCTTTAAAGAGTCCAGCATGGGGGGAAACCACCACTTCTCTGGGGAGATTGTTCTTATTGTGAAAAATTTTCCTTGTGGCCAAGTGGAATCTCCACAGGAGTAACTTGTACTCTTTAGCCCTCATCTTCATGTGACTCCTTAGATAAGGGGAGCCTCCAACTCCTTTATACCCACTCTTCAAATATTGGCTATAAATATATAATAAGGTTTCATCTAAGCTTTCCTTTCTCAAGGCTGAACAAAGCCAGTTCTTCCAGGCTTTCCCCACATGGCAGATTTCCCAGGCACTGATGTTCTCTGTGGTCCTTCTCTGGATGCTCTCCAGGCAATCCATATCTTTCTTGTACAGAGGAGGCTAAAAGTGAACACAGATTCCAGGTTTGGCCTGCCAAGAACTAAGAGTGGGATAGTGACTTTATCTTTGCTGGTAATGTCCTTGATGCAACCCAGCATCCTGTTGCCTTTCTTTGATGCTGCAGCAACCTTTCACTCATATAAAGCTTTTTCTCCTCCAGAAGAAGAGCTATACAGGAGAAGAGCTATACAGTGCTGGTAAAGACAGAATTGAATAAACTGTCAGGAACTTCTGCTTTTTCAGTGTTGCTATTGACTGATTCACCTCTCCTGTTTAACAGCATGCTGATTTTTTTTTTGTTTGTTTTTGTTATGTCTGACCAATTTCAATTTGAGCTGAGGTTTTGTTTTTCAAACTGCATCTCTGTATGCTGTGGAAATGCCCCTGTAGCTCTCCATATGTATTTGTTGTCCCTCTGGTATACTTCTTTTTTGGTTTTGAGCACACTCAGAAGCTCCCAATTAAGCCAAGGTGGTCTTCTGCTCTGCCTACTTCCCTTCCCTTTACCTTTAAGTTCTCCTTTTGCTGCTAATGTCCTGAATATACTTGAAATTCCTGCTACTATCCAGAGTGCTGATGTACTGTTCTTTTAGAGGGAGCAGTGCCTTTAATCCAGAAGCACTAGTTCTTTCTGCAATGCTCTCTGTCTGTGCACATGTTAAACTAAAATTGCCTTTTTCAGGCCTGTGGCAGGGCAGGTAGCTGCTTGCAGGCCCTTCCTGCAGCCCAGAAACTGGGAGGCTCTCCCTTAATGTGACAACTTGTCTTCACCCATATGGTGGCTTCTCTTCAACAATGAAGGTTGGGGCAGGCTCCTTGGTAGCTTGAGGAGTTTAGCAGGCAGTTGTAGTCCTTCAGGCTGTATATATTTGGCTTTTAACCCTCCTCAAATGCTTGCTCTTGCCTTGTCCTGCTGTGTGGGATTGCAGAATGTGACTGTTCCCCCGACTGTGGCCATTTGGCTCCCTCCTCATCATGGGAGATTTGGGTACATTTTACATCACACTCACAGAGCCCATCACTGTTAGCACAGCCTCAGTATGAACTTCTGTCTTTCGTATCCAAAAAACAACCAAACAACAACTGCCCATTAGATACAACAATCGCCCAATTATTTTATATCAGGTGTTAGAAGTGTGGTGCCATAGTGAGGCAAGTTCAGTAGAGAGAAAGGAGAATTCATAGTTTTTCTCAAGTAGCAATGCACTGGACACAATTAGGGCTATCTTCCATGTCTGAAACCGATAATTATCTTATCTATATTATCTTGTCTTAAGCTGCTTTTCTTAAATGTAACACTTGGAATGAAGTTTGAAGACCCAGAATTGAGGGCAGGGACATAATTTCAAAAGCTTTTTGCTGCAAATGGTCAAGTATTGTGAGACTTTATACAGGCTGAGAGTGGAAAAATGGTATCAATAAAAATAAGAAGATAATAACAGAACAGCATTAGCTTCAGTAGATTCTGAACTGAATTCCTTCTCACCTGGCAGAGAAAATAAATTAACTGTATATATTAGTCGATGACTTTTGAACTCATGGATGCTGGCAAAGCTAGCTAGTTCAATCCCTTTTGCCAGTACACCCAACCCACTGAGGTCTGGGTTTCATCAGATTTCTGGACTGGAATTACTGTTGCGAGTCTTCCTTTTGCTACAAATAATGCAGATTTAGTTTGAAATTGTAAGAGCTTTCATTTTATGTTTCGTTAATACCGTGAATGAACACTGAGGAGGAACAGAGGATGGTATTGTATGGCCTAAATATCCTTTCTGTTAGCTACTGCTGTGCTACAGTTGTTAGTTAATACATGTCTAGTCATCTTGGAAGAACTTCAAATATTTTAAAGCAATTCTTGTAAGCATAAATAAGTCCAAAACTTTCTCCTTTGCTGGAGAGAATAAAACATGCTATGGAAATGTAATATACATAATATTGGTCTATCTAATTTCCTGTCTAGAACAGTACAACTCTTAAAGTTTCTGCGCTTGTTTTTTAATCTTGCCTGAAAAGATTTAATTTCTTTTATGTTATTTGCTTTAGCACTCCAGTCATCTAGGTAACAATTCAAACTCACACTATTTAAAACTTCTCAACTTTTTTGTATTTTAATGTATTACTCCAATGCATTTACCTACCTTAATATTTCTTCCCATGTGAAAAGAGAAAAGAGTACATGTCTCTTAATTTTTTCCATTTGCCTTACTACAATAAATATGAGAATTAGGCTTTATGTTAATTAGCATGCATAAATCCACTAAATGAACATAAGACCTGGTGAGAGGTTATAGTATCATTTGTATAAACCTTAGGTACATTTGGAGTATGAGGCTGACAGTGTACGCCCTGGAGCATAATACCGCTTTTATAAGAATCGCTCTTCTTCCTGTGACTTTGGTAATGGACTCCAACCTGTGCAGATGTGGTTGTGTAATTACATATCTGAGAATCCTCATTAACTAATCGGTATTGTCAGTGCCCAGCAAGTCATGCATGTTGGGCAATTAATCCTATCAAGAATAGCTCTCCTTAGGCAACAAATAGGATCTTCAAAACAGTTATATATAATTATCAAAATTATTCTAAAATATACAACCAAGAGAAAAAAACCAAGAAAAATAAAATCAACGCTAACATAAAGAGTGTATGACATTTGTTGGTTTCATGCCTTCTTTCTTGTGTATTTCATTGTCTTGGTAGTAAGAGATTCTCACTGAAATCATCACAGTGTTCAGCCTCAGCTGACAAATTAGCAACAGTCTCTCCGAATCTTGTAAAATAAGGACAGAAAATCTTTGATTCAAATGAGTTATAAAGATGTTACTTTTTTTGCATCATATTCTGCCTATGTTCTTATTTCTCTTCCAAACACAAGCTGTAGCAATATTTTCTTGTCATTTGTATTCCTGCACCAAAGTATTTTATGTTCTAACTGGGATGGAAAATAATAATAAAATGTGTGGTTAAAGCAGGTGCTGTTTGTAGTGTTTATATAAACACATTAGCACTCTTTTGACACAGCATGACCTGAACAAGTAGTTCATCCTACTAGTAACAGGGAAACAATAACTGAGCGTGCCAGAGCCGAGTTCATTCAGATACTGCAAAATTAACACCAGATTATGAATACGCTTGCCACTGGTAATTAATCGTGAAAATTGCTGGAGGAGTTCCCCTACTGTGAGGGATATTGGCAGAAGTATTTATTGCTAATAGGCCTTGTTTAAGCTTTTTTTTTTCCAACCCCTTAGAGATAAAATTTTCAATAGACTGCACAGAAACTGGTAGATTATTACATATTCCTTTGGCCTTTTTTCTTGTTTACATTTCTGAATATCACCAGGATTTTTCTTTCTGTTATTAGAAATGTATATTGTGTGTTCACATTCAGACCATTAAACTGTCCCTCACAAGGAGGATAATTTCACAGTCCGGATACTGTTTTCCTATATTCCACAGTGATCTAACATTACCCCGTATTTTGCAGCAGTAATTTAGGGACATCATGAGAAGAATTTTTGTCTTTCAAATAACATACAAGCTTCTATAACCTTAGGTAGTGGTTACACGATCTACAAAATCTTTGATGTGCCTATCATTTTAAGCAATTTTCCTTATATATGCCTTTTATTATGTGCTTTTAAAGTGTAAAAAATGACCAAGATGTTTTCCATCTACTACATTTTTAAATGCAATAAAGGTAAATGAATGTGACTACATTAATTAATTAAAAATAAATATTAAATAAATTAACTTGTAGTAGGTCACACACACTCGTTTACGTTATTCTAAAATAATTTATACAATATAAACATATTACATATTTCCTCCTTTAGTAAAGAATGGAAAAACATATCCATCATGACTAGTTTTTAACCGGTGTGATTTTGGATAGAAACAAAAGCCAGTGTCTTAATGAAATTAATGAGTGATTTTCTACTGAGAATAATGAAAGTGGGGTTGGGCCCCATATCTGTTAAAATTTTATTGTTATACAATATGGACGTTATGGAGGCATTTATTGCTGATTTTATAATGAGCAGTAACAATTCTTGGCCAATATATGCCAATATTTGATTAAGTCTTATATAATACATTCTTTAGGCAATTTAGTCAATAATTACAATAATTTGATTTTTATAAGACTTTTTAGATTGATTTTTTTCCAAAAATGTTTAACTATTTCTTTTGAGAACTTGTTAAATGTTTTTCCATTGATTTTAATGGGAATGAAACTTTATGTCTTCAATATTCAGCATGCACGCATTAGATCTAGCATTTCTTTTTTAAAGATTGGTCTTTTTTTCTTTTCAAAGCCATTGATAATCTGGACTTCTTTTCCTTAATTAGTTTTTTTCCTTATAAAACACATGCTTACACTTCATCCTTCCCTTTCTGAGTCCTGTCAGTCTAAACAAAATTATAGCTTTATATTTTTCTGTGGGTTAGGTGTATATTTTATGGCCTATATTTAAACCCAGAACAGATTATGAAGACAATGTAGACAGTAGACACACCACCTTAGAATTCAACCATTCATACTGAGAATTTTCCTTTTAATTGAATTTTTAGTCTTCTTTATGGCTTTGATTTTTTCAGTTAAATGGAGGTCCTCTTGTTAACATTTTTTTTATATCTTGTTCATCTAAATAGAGGGGCTTACGTGTGGCTGGCACATTTCAGTAAGAAAGATCACAGAGTCAAACTAGGCCGCATTGCTCTGAACACCTACACATTATTTTGAAGATGCTTTGCAAATATTTGTTCATGATAACACACTGTATAACCTTCCCTCTGTCTTTCCCTCAAATTCTCTGAGACATTTTTTTTCTGTAGCTGATCCCTCTGGCAGCAAGAAACAACATTTAACAGTTAGTAGCTGTCACACTGTTCCAACAGAAAACCATAAAATATTACAGAGGTTAAACTGTTTCAGGTTTATTTTCAGAGTAACAATTCTGGTCATTTATGCTTCTAACATGAAAGTTTTATATAACTGAAAAATTTTTATATTAAATTAATTGTAGTACCAAACCATGATGTGTTTCACTCATGTAAAAAACACTAACCTTCATTCAAGAAATTAATTCTAATTTGAGAAAAAGTGCAATTGTAGTTTTAAGTATAGGAAGGTTGGATTCAAAGCAAGAAAAAGGTCTTCAAATAAGAACTCCTTTCTTAGTTATCACAACAGCTGTCTAGTATTAGCATTTTTATCCTTTGAGAAAGGAAATGTTCAAGGCTTTACACACTACTTTCATAAAGACAGTCATATTGTTCACAATGTCCTTTGTATCCTTCCAACTTCATTATACATTTAATATAAAACTTTTGTTTTAATAATTGTTTACAAAATGCATTCCATATTCTTCAAATAATAATGAATTTTTTAAAAATTAGGCCTTGTGTTGTAAAGGACATCTGAGGTCAGGTACCCTAATTCACAATGAATAATAATTAATCCATGTCACTTTTTGTTCTACACGGCATGAAAAGACATGTCTGACTGCTGGTATTATAAAAACATGTTTGTTGAGGTAATAGATGTTATTAATCATTTATATTCTTATGGGTCTTAACAGCTTCCTTTCTCAAATATCTTTATAAACTGACATTACCAATAATTTTCTTTTGGCTTTTTTAGCCTTAAAGATGTCTCTGTTTTTATGACAAGGAAGCTGTGTTTTTGATTGCACAAATAATGTTGCTATAATTCAATTAAGAAAATGATAATTTTAATTTTTCCAATTAAATTATTAAATTTCAACATATCTCAAAATTTGCTGATATATTCTGTTAAGAAAAACTATGAAAATATAGATGTCTCCAGATCCTCATTGTAGGAATCAAAAAATATATTTTATTTATATAATCAGAAAATCTTTAGTTTATAAAGAAAAAAGGATAGCCCCAAGTGTATTTCCACAGGGCTGTGGCCAAATCCACTGTAAGCTATGTCCACAATGGCAGTATAACATAAAAACAGGAAATAAAATTAATGACTTTTGTGTAACAGAATTGTGCACATCCAAACTCAAAATCTTTGCATACATGTATGAGTTAGTTTGTAGAGGGCTTTCTCATAATCAAAAGGGACAATTTTTCTTTTCTGAAGCTCTTCTTTGAAGAGAGAAACAAAAGGCATTAGTATTATATTCTGTATGGACTGCATTGGACCCTGGAGACCTTGAGAGGGATCTGCATCTCTCAACTGAATACTTTTCAACTTCCTGTACATAGTTCTGCACACATAAAATGTTAGTGTATTCACATGAAAGTAAACAAAAAATATCCACTCATAACAAGATGAGTTAATCATGCTGGATCAGGGTCTCAGGGTCCTTCAAGCAGCACTTTGCACTCTCTGTTTTGCTAACATTGCACGAGGACATATACCACCCTTGAAGAGAAAGTCAGGTTTTAACAAAGAGTTTGTAATTTCGTGACAGTCATATCATACTTACTCCTAGCACTACTTACTCACAGTGTTGCCTATTATGACCTAATATTTTTAAAATCCAAAGCGGACTAAGCATTTCCAGCACAACAAGCAACAAATAAGTAAAAGTGGCTGAAAATTACTGATTTATCATCTAAGTACTTTTTTTGCATGACTCTGAAGGAACTATTATGAACCATCTTGACAAAAAGCCATTTTTAAAAAGTGTGCCTTTCTATGCATGTATACAACTGACTGTGTAATTACAGCATACGGGGTAAATAGTATATTTTTTAAAAAACTATTATGCATACCAAAACACGTTTACCTTAAAAACTGTAGTAGCTTTGAGGCAGTTATTGTAGTCCATCAGGTAAATAGCACACATTTCCTAAATGCTGCACAAATGTATGTTATTATGCAGTATGTGTGTCATTATATAATAGACTGTAGTGGCTTTGAAAAACAAACTATTCTGTTGTGTTAATACTTCTAAAAATTCATGACATCGTATTTTTACTTCCCTATGTTAGGAATAAAATAATAAAAAGTAAAACAAAGCAAAATACAAAGGCAACTCAGGAACAATAATTAAATCTCCCACCCCTCCAACTCCCCAAAAAATCATTAGGGGTTTAACTTTTATCTTTCATCATTTCAGAGCCTTTTCAGGTGGAACAGAAGAATCTACTCAATGTGGTAAGGAGTAAAAGGTTTAATTTTGTGTGTTACTACTGTCCTATTTCCTTTCGATGGAGAGAAAGAATAGAATTTGCTTAGCCTTGACATCAAGCTTTCTTTATCAAGTATTCTCTGCTATGATATATATTCTGTCTTCTTACACTTGTATGGTATGTGCTGGAAGTATCAGAGTTATTGTTCTGGCTATGGGCCATGCAGAACTGAAATAGCACTTAAGCAGAAAATATGAAATATACGAAGATATACAGGAAAGGTTTCACCAAAAAAACCTCAAAACAAAAGCAATGAAAGGATTGAAAAGAAACAGCTTATGAAGAGAGATAAGAAAATAACAACCCAAAATTTAAAAATGGGTTCTGAGGGTATAAGTGTATTCCTTAGGGCATAATGGACCAAAAGAATGAAGGTCAAATATCCTTTTCCCCTCCTTGCCAATCATGTGCCTTCCAAATAAATCAAGTAGTCCCAGAATCTATGCTTACAAATCCTAGAGAAAAAATGGTAAATTCATAGACCTATACTAATAGAAGAGGAAAAGAGGAGACAAGAACAAGGCTGAAAATGTAAAGCAAAGTCATCCTATCTTAGCATTTGTGGACAAAAATTGGAATTTGAGACACGCTCCACACTTTGTGGATCACCCATTCGTCCTCTTCCCCCCCAGGAAGGCATTGCTTGCCTTCTATAATCCTTGTCCCATACTGGTGTCCTTGCCAAGCAGCCAGTTTAACCCTCTCTCCCCTCCATGCAGATGCAGGAGCCAGATTTCCCTTGAATCATCACCCTCCTGTGCCCAGTAAAAAAGTGTAGCTGTAATCCTGGTGGGTTACCCCAGATCAGATATGGGAGGTAGATCATGTAGGTTGTGGGTTTGGTTTTACCTTTCCCTTTTGGAATAACTCTCCCAAAATCTTGAATCTCCTTTAGTTCATCCAAGCAACTGGGTGAGCAAAGAAGTACAAGTACAGTTCAATATTGATCAAGGTGGGCAGGAGGTGAATTTACACAGTCCAAATTATGTTATCACCTTAATAAGTGATACCAACTACTCTAGTAGAAAGAGTATAGTTTAAAAGTCACAAAAGTGTTTAGCTCTTGGACTGTCCCTTCTAAGGAGGGTGCTTTAGTCACATTGAAGTGATGCTTGACAGATCCTTGCTTACATATACGTGATTTTTTTCTTTGCTTAAAGGCTATCTCCATGACTGTAGAAGTATGGAAACAAAGTATGATTGCAGAAGCTGTGGGTGAATCAGCGTTTACTTGGCTCAGATGGATTTCTATTTCTAGACCCAATAGAGTAAAAGCTGAAATAATCCATCCAACCCTATTAATTCTTTTAAGTCATTAGTGCAACTAATTTGTGATAGTACGTGACAATTTCAGCAGAATTTCTGAGAGTGCAAAGAACACAAATTTTCTTTTAGTCCGAAAGATTAAATCCTCTGGATGGAGTCTGAATTTCATTCGCTGGATAACCTGATTTCTACTTTCTAACCTGGAGAAAAATGGTATTTGCTCAATGAAAGGCATCCTTCTATTTCCATTTTGAGATGGAGAGAGTCAGGCATGAACCAATATATTCAGTATATTATTAAAAGGTGATATAGATGAAAGTATTTGCATTTAATTAACAATAAATCTAGGAAAATGAAAACTTTTTATCTAGGTAAACAAACAAAAATTAAACAAAAATTTAGTTACCTAATTTGTATCGTTCACAAGTTGAAAATTTTTGCTTTCATGATGGCACTAGAATACTTCAAATTACCAGAATGAGCCATATTAACGTCGTTAACTTATGGTAGAAAGCTTAGGATAATTTTCAAAATTTTTATATCTTGTCCTGATTTCAGAGTAAAAAAATTATAGTTGACTGGGAAAACTATTTTGCTGCATTCTTTAGATATTCCTTTCAACATACTGCTGAATTATGCATACTGCTGCCTTTCACCCAGTGGTTTCACAGTAAGGAGTATGGCTAGACCCAAAGTTTTATTTACACCAAAGTGAACTTAAATTCAATGATTAAATTTGTTAGCAAATCTTTTTATGCTGAGGATAAAAATTCTGTGTTTCCCATTTATGTGTTTGTTATATTGGAATTTTGAGAGCAGTCACCACAACTGTTCTTCCTGGAGAAGCGCAGGGAAACTAATGCCCTGCAATTTTCAGTGGTGAGCAAAAAATTTTCCCTTTGAACTGAAAAGCTTTTTTGGCTTTTCCAGAATAGTAGGTCTGAAAAGAAAAGCCCTGTTATTTTTTTACATTTATAAATGTAAAATTATTTTTTGTATACTTTCCCACTTATTTAGAGGAGCATTTCTTTTTGTAAATGCTCACAAAGAGTTGAGCCAATGAAAACATGACAACTCTGCAGACAGCAAGTCCCCTGCTTGCAGGAATCCTTTGGAGTTTCTGCCCCAGTGATGGAGGAAAAGCAGTTTGTTATGAGTGCTGAATTGCTTTTTTCTTTTCACATGTAGTAGCACTTAAGTGTCATGTTAAGCCCGAGGCAGGAAGGACTTTAAATGACCTGTTCTGACTGGAATTGTGTTTACTGTACTTTTTTCAAAATGCAGTGCAGGATCCCTTTCCTTATCAGTCCCTAAAGTCTAACATCTTGCAGACTCAAATTTCCCCTTCCAGGCAATGTTGGATTTGTCTGTTGTTTTTCACAGCAAAGAGTTTCATGAATTCTGCAGTTTGGATATCTGCCTTGTATTACCCAGTGCCACCCTCTGGGCTAGGAATCAACATTTTCCAGCTCCCAGAAATTGCCCAAAAGGCTGCTAGAAGCACTGCACATTGAGATGTGTAGGTACACATCCTTCTAATTGTTCACATTGGGAATTCTGGCAGAAAAGTTGTGGAAGCACTCTCTGTTGGACTAAACCAGTGAACAATTAGGCAGTGTCTGCAGGGAATGATTGCCCTTGGCATTTGTGACTGCAGGTGTGGCATGCAGGCTTTGCTCATTCAAATCTTCACTGAATCCATATGGCAGAAGAGCATTATAAACATAATGAATGTGGGAAAATCTCTCTGGAGAGAGACTCTCTACCCTGCCACTCTCCCCAGCCACATCTCTCCTCTGGATTTCCTCCATCCAGACTGAACCTTGTGTTTTCCTAGCCTGCCTTACACCTGTAAAAGATAGACAATGTCACTTCATCCCCTTTCCTCCTCAAAAATATGACTCTCATAAATGAGTTTTTCCTTGAAGAAACCCTCCCTGCTCCTTTTGCCATGTCCTAGAAACATCTTGTAGATTTGTGTTTGTATTGTTCCTTCACTGCCTATAGGTTTTAAATTCCTGACAAAGAAAGTTTTATTTTGCCTCATTTTGTGCTACCTACAGTGCTAGGTAGACCATGGTGTTACTGGCTTGCTAATAGTGTAAAAGGCAAGAGAGACGGTGCTGCATTTTCTTGCTTTAATTTTTTTCTAATAGGGGCAACTATCTTGGACCAACACACATATAATACGTGCTTGCAGCTTGGTTTATTGTTGACCATCAGCACTAGCCTCGGTGGCAGCACTCCTGCATGACAAAAGGAAGGACAATATCTCTATGACATCTTTTATCAGCAATGGGCTGGTGGTGCCACAGTAACTCTCTGAAATATTTGTATTCCCAACTTGGTAGCTTCAGAGGAACTCAAAATCGGCCATTCCTGACAGGTACCTCCTCCTTGTGGTTTTGCTTCTGTCTTTTACCTAGATGTTGTACATTCTTTAGGAAAGACAGCAGGGCTGAACTGCAAAGAGTATGTGAACTACAGAGGTAAAATCTGACAGAAACTTCATGGATTGAAGCACACACTGAAGAAGAGCAGCCCAGCAGAAGAACTCGCATTTTTCAGGGGCTTTGTTGATCAGAGATAGTGCAAAACAAATGCAGGGACAGACTGATGACCATTTCATACAGTATGATGAAGTCCAAAGATAGGGAAGGGAAAGTAAGAATCTGCATGTACCTTCAAGACTGGAAAAAAACCAGGTATGCCATAAGTGGGACTTCCTAAGACTTCTGAAATATGCCTCTGGATGAATCAAATTTTTAGTGCTAGAATAATGCAGAATACATTCATGTCTGAACTTCAGGCTGGTTTCTGTCACAAGGCAAAGGGCACCTAAAATGAAGCAGGGGTTAGCTAAATTAATCCTGACGTTTTTTGACTTTCAGGCCTGCTAAAAATTAAAATAAATATATACAGTTAAAAAATAATGAAGTAAGGACCAAACAGGTAAGGCTGGCTGAATCACACTACATATAGCACTAGAATTGCTGCTCAGTTTCAATGCTGGTCACTGAATATTTGCTTTTCTTTTGAAGAACAAATAAGACTTTCAGATTATTTTAGGACTGAAATAGTGTGCCTTTAAAACCAAAACTAAAATCCCCTATAATCAAAACAAATAATTGTGAAAGGTTTAGAATTTTGGATTTTTTTCTAGTTTTAAAGACTATTTGAACAGCATGTTGTCAATAATGGAAATCATTTTAAAATTAAGATATCAAATGATAAAACCACAAATTTTTCAATCAGGGATCATGAGCATTACTACTTAGAGAAGTCGAGGTCATTAAAAAATAATTCATTGTGTAAGTCCTTCTAAAGAGGGCTAATCCCTCTATATTACTTATATATAATGCAAACATTATTTTTATTCTACAAGTCCTAAAATTAAATTAGGTACAGAAAAAATATTAAGATGAACAGGTAACATTAAAACCAGCTTTAAATTAATTTAATTATTTTTCTGGGTGCTTTAATATAGGAAAGGAAGCTCTTTCAAACAAATGTCATGTTTTTTAAAGGTGGTCTGTAGGAATTTTCTTCTGAAGTTGAATACTTGCATTCTTCCCAATGAAAATATCTCCAGAACACCAAAGTTACAGAATAGAACAAATTAAGTTATTGCGCTAATGAAGGAAAAAAGATAAAGTTAACATGCCATTTAACTGACTTGGGAAGTTATCAGAAGTGTACAAGAAAAAGCCTCCTATAAATAAATTACTTCTGAGGTTCAAAAAAAAAAAAAAAAAAAAAAGAGTAGAAGTTTGCTTCCTACAGTAAAATTAATCCATTACTCTTGTTTAGACCCTAATCTTGAAATATTTACCTGTGTATTTACCTTAAAATTTTGAAAATAATTCCAGACCTTTACATATAGAGGTGATTGAACACTTGTCTTTGTTGCTCTGTTATAGAGGCAGAGATGAATTAACCAAATATGAACTCCAATTTTAGCTTTCTTTAAGCTGTTGCTAAATACAATGGCTTTACAAAGTACTATGTGTTTTTAAGAATACATGGCAATCATGGCAGGTCAATGAGACCTAATTTTGAAGAAGATGAGAATATCACTGCTGTTCTGGTATCACTCCCTCATTCCTTGCTTTCCACAAAAAAAACCTAGACATGTTTGGAGAAAATAAAGGAAATGGAAGAAAAATTTGAGAAGGCAAGTGTACTAGTTTGAAAACAAACCAGTGGGAGGCACCAAGTCAGAATAACAATTTAACGGAAATTAAAGAAAAGGAAAAAAAATGTAAAAGAAAACACTGGTTCAAACTGACAGAGTCAAGATACAACCTGAGTCCCTGTTAGGCAGGGTGGTGGTAGCAGTCTGGTAGAATGGTGGCTGCAGTCCTCTGAAGCAGTGATCCTGTAGTAAAGGGGTCTGCTCTTCCTCAGAAAGTCCAGTGGTGGCTGTGTAGCTCCTGTCCCCTGGAAATCCAGTGGGAAGGGGTGTCTCTGGTGTTCAGAGTCTCAGATTATATCCACGATGGGATGCTTGGTTCCTCCCTCTGTGTGGAGCATCTCACAATGGGGTAATGAGTCATGAGGCCAGGTGTTGATTAGGCTCATTAACAGAAGATAGTCCGGAGGGAGTTATCTCTGAGTCAGGCGGCAGGACAATGATGGGCCATTAACAGAAAGATGGTCTGGGGGGAGGAGGCAAGGAAACACTGCCCCACCTGATTTCAACGGCTGATGGGGATTGCAACCCAGGACAGCAAGGCAAGGCAAGGCAAGGCAAGGCAAGGCAAGGCAAGGCAAGGCAAGGCAAGGCTAGGGAAACCAAAACCAAATCCCCCATAACACTAACCTATTGTGGCTTCAGTTCATCTCGACACTAATCCCTTTGTCATGATGATATTCCATTCTTCCGAAGTTACATTGCTGTAAAGCTAAAGGAATATGATGATGTATCGGGTTATTTTTCTGGTATATATATATATACATATATATTTAAAATCCCTGTATCTAAGTCATACGATTCTCAGTCTCTTTCCTGTACTAACAATTAGTTTAAGAAGTGTGAAAGGAATTGCAGAATATGAATGAAGTTTCCAATCTGAGCTTTCTCCATCCTTTTTGTAGGAAATGGTTTATGGGAGCTTTTGATCTGCACTATGAATGTCAACTAATGTTTACTTCTTAGACTTAGAGCTTTTTCTCTTCCATATGGTTCCAATTCATTGCAGATCATGCTTTGTTTCCAGAAGTCTTCTACTCAAGCCTTGCTTTTACAAAGTGAAATCATTCTATATTGTCTTCTTGGTCTTTTATCAACAGTGCAATTGTAACCCCTCTGTAAGACTTTTGGTAGCAGAGAGATTTTGAAAGAGTGTCAGAGAAATCCAACCAAAAGATGCTTGCTTTTATATATTGAGTATCCATATTCCCCTTATGACACCTCATCTGAAATGTGTTTTCCTTCAAGTTCAAAAATATGATCTCCATTCATTCAGTCCACTTATATTATTATGCTTATTTCATTTTTAGCTGAGCTAGACTACACAGTCACAATCAGGAAATGAGTTATTGATGAGCAGCTGAGGAGAAAAAAAGAGAAAAGGTAAGAACTGCAGTATAATTTCTTTAATAGAACCAATTTACATGATCTCCTTCAGTTTAAAACCTTAATTCTTGTAGTTTAGCGACAAAATCCAGTGACAGATCAGGATACATTTAATGTCTTAAAACTGAGTTACATGGCCTCCCTGCTAGCTGAATCACCTATAAGTTCATAATTTTTCCAGCACAAACTAGGGGAAAAAGGGAACTGTGAATCTTGAACTTAAAATTTTGATTTGTTCTTTAAAAAAGTAAATGAGTATCCTAACATATGTCAAAATTGAGGAACAAGAGAGCCCCAGATACAAAGGTCTCTTCCACTTGAGAATGTCCAAATGAGATTGTATTCTAATATTTTGCAAATGCTTTTTTTATTTACAATGAGCCGAATCTAAAATCCTAATTTCTCCCAGAATTTAAATGCTCAGGCTCGAAATTTAATTTTTTCGGTGTAACATCTTCTCATCAATTAAAGCACTGCACCTGAATGTCTATTATCAAAGTGTAATAAAAAGAGAAAAGCATCGCTTTTTTGTTCTTTCCTTGAGCAGCCTCCCCACAGTTTTTTTTAAGCAGAAACTGGTTCTGCAGACACAGAAGTTCAGTACAGTCCACTTCAAACAATAAAGCAAGCTACTACTTCCCTTAAAGAATTCCAGTGAAATGCATTCACTGAAAAAAAGATAGACACATATTTGTTAAATATATTCTCAAAATGAGAGAATGTCAAAATCCCAGAGGTACAGGGTATTCCTAAATTTAAGGGTGGACTTCCCTATAAGGAGAAAAGAAAAATCTGAAAGCCTGATTAGCTGTCATCAACCTACTTTTAGTACAATTTAAGTAGAAAATTCTTCATATGGATTTATGAATGATTTTACATTCATTTTTTGACTGGGACTTGACTAACATGTTTTATTCCAGTTGTGATTTTTTTCTCTGCAATGTCATTGCATCTTGTTCTTTGTCTTTAATGGAAAAGAAATGTCTTGCAATAGAAAACAAAATACACAATCAAGCCAAACACATTGAATTACCCTCCTTCTGCCTTTCTCAGGGTGTGTCAATCTTACTTTTAGTGCTACTTTGGACTTAAACCAGTTCCTAATGGACTTTTGTATTACTTGCAGAACTGACCATGGGCACAATACTAAGCAGATAAGTATTATATAAAAATATATTTTAAGAGTATGAACCTATCTCAAATACTCTAAGCCTTCATAAACTTTTTGCAGAAAGATGATTTTTTTAAGTAAGCTGAGAAAACTTGCAGTAACTCTAAATAAAATTTAAACAGATGTTAAATGTGCTCCTTTAAAAAAAAAAAATAAAAGAAAGGTATAAAAGTGTACTCAGTGGCTCATATCAAGTAAGAAAATTCAGAAATAAGTACAAAATATGTCTTCCAAACCAAATTAGTGGCTATTTAATACAGGAAGAGTTTTTCAAATATCACACTTAGAATGATTAAAAGCAGAATGTGAAGAAGATAATATTTGTTGGAGGCATTTTCATTCCTAGACAGGTTATCTCTGGTCCTGAAACAGCGCTGGAAAGTGAAGTTCTTTGTTTCATGAAGAGTAGTCTGTTTCAAAGCAAAATTAGTGCCTTTTCTGTCCTACTATTGACCTCGACTTTGACCTGGCTGGACCACCCTTACTAGAATGGGAGGTAATAAAGTCCCCAGGCTGGCTCAGCCCTAGGTCTCAGTTAAGCGGAGACTATCAATCATGTGAAATTAAGTGTAGTGGTTTTGTGATGTGGACATTTACTAGGAACCTAACTGAGATCACCAAAGACTATTCATTTACATTTCCAAGGAATACTTAAATGGATATCAAGACATTAAAGTAACATTTCCAAAGTTTTTAACAATTTTCAGGTGATGCAGAAATCTATTTTAAGTAATTATTGAAATTACATTGTTTTGAAATTTAGTGTTTTAAACATAAATAAAGAAAATGCTTTGCTTTAAAACAAGTTTTTTTATCCTGTGTGCAATAAGGAAATACAACAATTACAAGACAAATTCTGCAGCGATTTATATTTTTTATATTTTAATTAAAGTAAAAATGAGGAAAATTCTAAATGTTAATCAAATTAATCACTTTTAAATTCAGTCTTGGAAACATTTAATGCTAGATTTCAAGTATAATACAGAAAAATACAGTGGGCTATGCACATGTCATCTAACGTTATCCCATTCTGCTTTAAGTTTTTGTTCATCAGAAACTCTCAGAGAGCTGACAAGATTTCTAGAAGTCAAAGAGTTGACGAATATTTGTTTATACTACTAACATAGTTCTTAGGAGTCCCCAGGGATGTAGATCCTATTACTTTCAGTACTACTTAAATGTTGAGAATTTGTCCACTTCAGACAGTTTATCTTTCTACATAGGAAATAAAACCTACAAAGTGGGGGGCTGGAGGGAGGAAATAAGAAAAGCAAGATGTGAGCAGAGCCAGTGTCACAAGGCAACAGGATGTAGCACCCTCACTGTCAGATAGCATTGTCTCCCTTTAAAGAGGTGAAATGTTGAAATATGAAATGTTTTGCCATAAGACAGCACAAGTTAGCTTGTGTATAAAGGAGGCATGCTGGCCTGCCTGGACACTGCCTGCTTTTCATACATTAGCAGGTGACCACTGGACTGAGAGAGGCTTTCCCCCTTTGAAGGGAATCCCTTCTTACATAGAATATTTGCTTTTGCTGAAAGAGAACCGTTCACAGGTTTGCTCTGCTGGAGAGAGAGAGGCCATTTCTTCCATCTTGTCTCAGGATCTAGCCATAGTCTGTTTTCCTATACCCATTAGTCAGGGTAACTGTTCCTGGAGCTTATCTTCACAGTCAGAAAGTCTATAAACAGATTTAAATAAACGCTCATTTTCTGAAAGAAACTTTTGCACTCTCCAGAAAATAGCCTCACTATCCACCACAGGGTCATGACCCCCAGGCAGTGCCAAAGATACCCTGTGTCAGCCTCATGTGGCTCAGCACTGCTGAAGGCTTCTGTCTTATTATTCTCACACCTGCAGCGGAGAGATGGTTGAGTCCCCTAATGTTGATTGGCAAGTCTCATTTCACTGCTAGGTTTCCTAAATTGTATTTGCAGAGGTTTTACACCTTTGAAGAGCAGAATTTTCTTCATGTAGAAATTTTTCTCAGGGATTCCATCTGGGAGACATCTTTTTCCTCATGCAAAATACAAAGAGTTTTATTGATGTTGGAGATCAGCTCATTCTTGCTGTCCTAAAAACAATTGATTTGATCCCATGCTGTTCTATGCAATCTTACAAAAAATTGCTTTTATTCAAGCTTTGATTCATCTTCAAGTTTAATTAAAAAGTAAAACAATCAATCAAAACTTCTCCAATACCTGAAATTTCCCATTTAACAGTTTGTGGTATTCAAACTAAAAGAATAAAATTGCAAAATAGTTCCTTTCTTTTGAAAAAGCAGTGTGAGGGAGGCTGCTGTTGAATTTAGCAAATCAATGTGTAATTTGGCAGCCAAAAGGCTGATGCCATCAGGAAATCTTCAAACTTATTTGTTGAAAAATCAAGATGATTGATACCTGTTTGTCAGGCTGCTTTCCTGACAGAGGGAAGGCACAACTTGGTTTCAGGACTTGGTCAGCTTTGTTGGTCCAGAGCCTTCATTCTACATTTTATAATGCTCTGTTGACACTAGAAAAATCATTTTATAAATTCCTGATTTTGTTTAAAAATCTTAATCTCTGGTAACCATTGGCTGTCAGTATTCTGTGATAATTATCCCACTGGCTTTTCTTATCATTTGGCATTTTGGTTAGTGCTGCTGTGACCAAACTGAGTCAGTTAAGTGGTGCTATCAATGATGAGCATTGAACTTTGCTAATTTCATTTTATTTTAATATTTTCTGTGTGTAATTTCACACACCCTTGAAAAGCAAGTCAAAATCCTAAACAGATGGATTGCACAGCCTTATGCTTCCAGCTCTGTGCCTCATAAGGCTAGGAAACTCTCATCATCAGGGCCAATTATGGACTTAGTTTTACTGGGTAACTGTCCTGATGAGACCACGTTGCAGGACTGTGGAATATTTGTCTCATTGATAAATGAAAATGAGAAGAAGGAAGGGAGATTAAAAGCCCTCCAATATCCTCTCACCAAAACTGTATCCTATCCACAGTACAGCCCCGATACAAAAATGTTAAATGCATTTACTAAAGACAGGACCTTGTGGTATCTCAGACAGCAACTGCCATTCTAAAACTTAGTATTTTGAGGCAGTACATCAAGATTAATGGTATTTATCATTCTTACTTTTCCCCACATGACAACCTAAGGAATGTTGAAAGGACCATATATTTGATTTTAGTGATGAGAAGGAAGAGAAATCAGTGTTTGAATGGTGTCCCTACACCTTTTAACTCTAAATTGAAAAGAGACACATAATCAATATGCTGCCTTAGAAATCCTTTCTACACTTGATATTAAATTACAAGGAAATAAAATTGTGTTCATAAACTTCCTCATGTACAATTTAGGTTTGAATAGTTTATTCTAGACCTGAGTCATATTTTTCATTGTTCATATTCTCATTTACAAATCCCAATCCTTCAGCTCTCTCAGAGAAAAGAAGCTACTAACAAATGATAATAGACAGATAGATCTGACTGAGGTGGATATGCCTTTACAAGAACATACATTTCATTCACATGACCTCACTACAATAAACTGTAGAGACTCTTGTGACTCTTTCCCTTCCCCAAGTATTATAAAATTCTAACTTATTCTGCTCTGCATTCCCTCCTCACATTGCACTGGTGTACTGCCTGTGCATGCATATAATAGAACTGAGAGACAATATAAACAAAGAGTAACTTTTCTACGTGATTTATATAAGGGTATCCAGCATTTTGTGGGTCCAACATCATAAAAGCCTTGACTTTCAGATAGGAGGATAGATTGTTCACCAGAACAGTGTAATTGACAGACATGCAAGTTGTCAGGTACAACCGTCAATCTTGGACAAACTCCAGGACATTAAACTTTAAAAAAAAATCAGGCAACCTATTTTCAAGCATTTTCTGCTTCACCACTGCTCTGTATATGGGAGTGAAAAGTGTCACTTATTGTACATGTCGTTTACTTTCAGTGCGCTCATCAGGTCTTTCTTCTTAAGGAACAATGGGAAAAATACCGCAATAGGAAACCCTCTAAAGTAAAACTACGCTCAATAACATCAAGCTGAGATACAGCACTTTCCCTGCTTTTATTTTCCTCCATGCTTAGTAATGTAATAACACTAGGCATTACAGAACTCACACATTATGGAGCATGATTGAAAAGCTCTGAGTATATGAGAATTAATCTTCTTTCATCATGACAGACTAGCATATTAAAAATGGCTCCACTTGTATAACTATTGAAAATTGCTTTTGGAATTCATTCAAGTAAAAGAGGTTCAAAAATTCTTTTTGAAAACTGCATGAGAACAGAAAATCTGAAAAGTATGCAAAGTACCATAAGAAAGATATTTTAAATGTATTTTGAGTATCAGAGATAGATTCTGTGGAAAAGAAGATGTGGCAAAGAAATCGTGGTGCTGCACTGCATCTAAATGGGTGGTTACCAACTTATCTAGTAAAATAAATATATGTGGCAAATGACACATACCAATTTAATGACACTTTGAGTTCATGTGAAGTTTGGCAGAGTAATAAAAGTCTTATCTCTTGCCTCCACTGTTATTGCACAGATTTAAACTGGTGTCTCAGAGGCAGTTTTATTATCTTTTTCAATCTCTGCCATAAAAGTGAGACTTGATTTGCTCAGCATGAGAACAGATCAATAAAAGCTGAGTTACACAGTGGATTAGATCACTAACTCAGAGATCAAAGATGTTAAATACAAGTTGTATAGGCACAGTCAGATCAAAAGTTAAGTTCAAATGTACTTGTTTGTAAGTCTCAAAATAAATATCAACCTGAAATGAAAAAAACATTGAAAAATTGTCAGTTTTATTTCTTTTATCTAGAAAAAAGAAAGAACTTAGTTTCTGAACAGCCAAAGACACAATTACTAGTGATAGAATATTATTATTCTAGGATTTGATTATTCTAGGTAATTTTTCTCATTACTATATCAGAAATCTACCAGCATTTTTTCTTCTAGAAAGGGATTAATATTAAAAGTTAACTGTATTCAACAGATAAGAAAGGTCAATGATTCCTGAAATATTTTGAGGTACTGGCAATATCCTGAATAATGGTCTCTTGCCTTCTATATGCTCTAAATATAAATTTTTTTGAAATGATCAGTCAGTTTTTTTAAAAAATGGTTTCCTATTCAACAAGGAGATATTTGTTTACTTACATGGGTAAGGTTCACCAAAAATTATTCAATTAAGCTGCTGTTAAGAACTAGAAAACATACTGGTATCTGCAAACATATGCAATGGTTTGTATACCATCCATAACATAATTTCATGTCAATGAATCTTTTGGATTGAGCAGCTCTAGTTATCTATATCACAGAGGTATAAATGTTGTGAAATGACTCACACTGCCATGCTCATTTAGTTTAAAGCTCTGTACCACTTCTTTAGCATAGAAGTTGATTCTTTTCCTTTGAAATTTACGTAATTTCAACTCATGCTGATATAAGATTCTTTTGGGGCAAAACAGCTCTTTTTATTTCCAGTACAGTGTAATGACATTCCTTATTGAAAAATAAAAGAAAACTTATAGGAGACCCCATCAGCTGTCCTCTTTCTTTGGAATTCTCTTGATTTTTAAGAAACTAAGTGGCTGTGTCAGATGATTCTTCAAACATTCATAGTGTGTGATTCAAATGCAGATTTTGACTACTACTATCATGAGGTGCTGGAAAACAATAATTTAAAAAAATAATCCTGATCTATTGACTAAAAATACAAGCCTGCAGGGTCCTGGGGCCTGTACGCAGTTTTCGTTGTAACACAGCTATATTGTAAACGTTTGAAGCAAAACTGGAGCATCATGATTTTTGAGTATCTAAAATTCTTTGACATGGTGTAGAAAAACAGCACTTTATTAGAAACAATAATTTATATTAGTCATTTTAAGACAAGGAATTTATGTATTGTTTACTTTCTATAAGTATTGCTAATCAGACAGCTGATTGGCTTATGCAAGCATATTTCAGTTGCTCGTTTTAAACATCTAGAAAATAGTACTTTCTGAGGAGGAACAAATTTCATGATATTAGTTCTTTAATATCACACTAAATGTAATGTGCACTATTTAGTTAATTATTTAAACCATAAAAAAAGACATTCCTTGGATTGCTTTAACTCCTGTGAATGATTGTCTCCCTTTCCATATTTTTCAGGTGTTGCCTACAGTTGTCCACTTATAGGAATATGTAGAAATTAGGGCAATTAATGGATAGACTTCTAGAAAGAATTTTCAGATGTAAATGAAAAATAGGTTATCACATTCTTTCCGGTATACATGGCAGATGATTCATGCCAAGACACGATACCAAAGTAATTTCTGAACATCCCACGTTTGTCTGGTTTTTAGGAGCTACACTTATTTAATTCCTCTGTGTTCTCAGTCTGGCATGAAACAATCCTCACCATTAACCCCCCTCTCCTCAGGATGATTAGTGGCAGATGTATTCCTCAAATTGTCTTGCATGGTATCTGTCCTTTCTACTGCAGCCCTCATGGCAAGTCAAGGTCACTAAGAAAATACTGAGTGCCTCTCACGCAAAGACTGCAATCTTTTACAAGTGCTAAGCTGCCTATTATTTTTAAGGAAATAGAGAACCAATCAGGATAGTGAATATCTTTCAGATAACAACCATCTTCCATTATTTTAGCATTTTCAGGTAAAGATTCTAGTAACAATAACTTGCTTTCTAGGTGCTAGCTATCCTCTCCCTCGTTTTCTGCTTTGATCATTATATGACAGACACATCAAGCTGATAAGTTTGTTTGACTTATTCTTGTTGACAAACAAAGATTCAATATCCACTCTGTAATTCTTAGATATGTCAAATTTTTTAATACTCTAAATCACACTTTGCTTTTGGTTGGATGCTCTAAAAGGGTGAGACAATGTTTTTTTTTCATATGCACAAAATGTGATAAGACTAAAGTTGTGGGAGATTTTGGGGAAGTGTTTGTGGCATGGTAGAGTTCTATACTGAAAGAGTATATTCACCATTCATCATAAAGAATATAGCAGTATCTGAGTCAATTTTCTGTTATCTCTATCTGTCCCAAAGGTTGCTGAATATCCCACAGGAAACCAGTTTTGAAAGTGGAGATGACCACGTTCACTGAAGAAGAGTGAAAAAGGGTCTGGTTTTCAGTGGTAGAGGGAATAGGTGACTGGTCTGCCATTTGAACACCTGTGACACTGCTTATAATTCTTCTAAAGATTAAAAAAATTGCACTTCCTTAATGATAAATCATGATAACCCTTTCAACTCCATTTTTAATTAAAATATTTATATTTTAATTTAATTTAGTAGGAATTTACAAGAAAAAAAAAAGTCAGGATGCATGAATTATTGCCAAATCATAGTAAATTGAAAATGAATATGTGCTGGCACCCAAACAAAATGAGCAGAATGCAATGACTGAAGTCATGCTATTGCTCGTCCCTGCAGAAGACATTGCTTTCATGTGTTTTTTGTGTTTTCATGGGTTTTAACCTAGTTAGAGTATAATTGCATTTCAGTTTCACTGACCAGATAAAAGCGAGGGAAGGCAGTGAGAGGTATGATGATAGAGAGAATATTCATCTAAGATTTAAGTAATGAGAAATTGCAAGAAGATTATTGTAACAAAGGAAACTGCTGGATGCACTGCTCTGGGTATCTCACCTTTCTCTTTCAGAATGCTGAATGCTGTTAATTGAACCCAGTGTGAAAGCAGCTGAAGAGAAAAAACACTCATGCTAGAAAAAAAAGTCATGATGTTAGTTTTATAGATGTCTTGTGCAAGAGAAATGTAAATACAAACTCTCAGTTACTTTGATAATTAATTGTATAACACATTCCATATGTTTGAATTGAATTGCTGAAAATGCATCTTTCATTTGTAAAACACAAAACTAGTGCAGCTTGTATGGAAAAATGAGAATCAAAATAACTGTTTACAAAACATAAATTAAGTCACAAGTGTACACTAATAAGATAATTGAATATTGAGTTAGTTCTCATGAAATAAAAGTTAATACTAAATATATTTGCTAAATGTAAATAATTTAGTTATGTAATTAGAACTAACAGGAAATTACTGAACTAATTGAAGTAGAACTCCATAAGCAATTTACCTCATTAAATTTTTTACAGTTCTTCATCTGCATCAAAGTTATTATGCATTTAGTTTAAATAATAATAAAGGAGGCAAAATCAAGGTTAATTGGCATTTTAATTATGAATATTTCAATTAAAATTATCTTATATATAGAAAAGTCTTCCCCTGTAAATAACTAAAATATGGTCTCTTATTTTTCTGCAATTTGAAGAACAGGATGAAAGCAAATATAGATTTCTTCATTGTGAGTTCCATCATGTGTATTGATGGAAATACACAATCCACATATGTTATTAACCTCTTACCACCTCAATAATTGTTATTAGGGAAGTCTGTTCTCATGCAATTATTTATAAAGACTGATGTGTGATTCCAGGTGGATTTTCCACTGGATGGGAGAAAAATCCACTATCCTTGCATGAGCACTACATAAAAAGAGTAAAGCGTTAGGCTACAGATGTGCAGAATAACTTTCCAAACCTCCTTAGACCAATGGGTTAACTTTCTTGTGGCTTGCCATGACAATTCTCAAAGACATTTTGGGTCACATGCAGAACACTCATTTTGATATCTTTATGTCTTCTGTGAAAGATGGTTCTTCCTTTCAAGTATCTTAAGGTAGTCAGTGGATTACAGACAATAATGCAGAAAAAAGACAGATAATCTGCTTTACCCATGAGATAGAGAAGAAACTGTTTCAGCAATTTGACAAGGAGATTTCCATAATTTCATATGGGTAACAGCAAATGGAAAAAAAAGTCACAATTCAGATAGACAAAATTAATACAGCTTTCCATTTTTGTCATAATTGCTAGGTGGCTTTTCTCACTGTAAAAAGTGCAGTAAAGTAAATTGTTCAATACACAAATACTAGTGAAGAATGTAATCCCCATCAGTTTACTGACAATTCCCCTCATATCTTGTTTAATTTTTGTTAAATTATTTTGCATTTTGAACCCTAGACTGCATATGTATATATATATAGAATATACTGAATACCATCAGATAATTACTGTAAAAATATTTAAACATTGGTGACAAACCACATTTCTAGAAATGTATTGGCTAAATGTTCAGTTTAACATGGTTCTTTATTTTCGGTGGTTGTTCAGCCACATTTCTTTCTACATCAGAAGAAAAAGGATATGGGAATGAAGAGTTATGGGTTTCATTTTTTTCCAGAAGTAACAGGATATGGAATTAAAATGTATGAATTTCAGTTTCTCATTTTACTCATCATCCTTCTACCAAAGGCCAGTTTTCTGGCCCTTTCTTAAAGTAAATTTCCCTTCTTTAAATAGAAAGCACAAATGTAACAGTGATTTCATTGATGTTTAATGTAAGGTATGTAAATAAGTGTCATGCTCACTCTTAATGGAAGGATGTTGCTATGTGTGAAAACAAAATATAGTCAGACCTTTTAAAAAATTAATATCATGAGATACCACCTGCAGTCACCCATGAGCCAGGTAACCTGGGCTTACTTTTTGAGCATACTGCTAGATAGACCTTATCTGAATGAAATAAAGGGAAGAACTTCATGTGCACAAAAATATTTGAAGTCTTTTCATTATATTTAAAGCCTTTATTCAAGGTAAGAAACAAGAGAACCATTCAAGGGAACTTTTTTATTTGTAGAAAAGATTATCGTTTCAAAGCAAACTTTTATTATTTTTAAGATTGACACATGCAGATGTTGTTTTGATTTTTCAAACTCAAAACAAAAAAAATGCATTCCATTAAAAATAAGAAATAACCAGACATTCAACAATAGTTTTAATGTTGAGGCATTACAATTTGCTTTTGTAGAAGAGACAAATAGGAACAACATAAGCACACATACTTTCAACAAGAAATTCAGACCGGATCTTTCCAAAACCTTGAAAACCTTCTGAGTGGTATTCCTACCTTTAAGTGTATTGACTGCACCCTAAAGTTCAGGGTTATTCACAGATTTCCTGATGGCATATTTTCACTCCTCCTCCAGACCATTAAAGGTATTGAAGTGGATAGTTGCTAGAATAAACCGGAGGCATTACACTGTGGCTGGCCTCCAGGAAGAGCAGAACCTCCTAGCCCATGTGATAGAACCTGATGAACTGGTCATTTCTTTACACATCAAGCAGTCTCCCTACCTGAATGCAATTTCTGTTAGAAATCACACTAAACAAGATGTTTTCTGAAGCAGCCAAATAGACATGTATATTAAACAGGCAGGTTAATATGAGGAACTTGGGCTGAAATGCAAAGATTTCCTTACTCATCTCCACTGAGAGACAGGTCCTTGCCTTCTTTATTCTCACACTTCAGCAACTTTGAGTTATATTCTGCATTGTAAAGGAATATGTATAAATATGTATATACACTAGCAATATATATTTTATATATCTACCTATATCTATACCTGTCTATACCTAGATGCTCAAATATATAAAGATCGTCTATCTTCTCACTTTTCACTTCCGTAGCTTGACTTTGCTTTTATCAGAGATCCACTTCCCCATATGCCTTTCCCTATGGTCTCAGTTCCTGTCCTTGAAGTCTTTCCCTTTTCCTTCCCCTCCATGTACCCAGGGAGGAATCATTAATTGTTTTACTTTGAAGGAAATTGCTGCTTAACTGGTTTTCATAATACCTTGATGTAAATAATTACAAAATTCCTACTCTAAGTACTGTGATAAATTCTGGATGCCACATGCCTAAACTTGGATGTGTGTTTGGAAGATGAAGGAAATGTCAATGAAGGCAATTTAAATGTTCTGTTTGCTAATTGTACTCAAATTTCGAATTTAGAAAGACTGCATTAGGCCTAACCTGGTGGTTTAGTCAGTATTTGTCTTCTGGTATGACTCAGAAAACAGATGAAGATTCATAATGAATTTGGGAAGATAACAGAAAATATGTTGTTTTGTGAAAACTCCACAGCAAGGTACTGTGTCATTAGGCTGAAAGACTGAAGGAAATACCTAGCCAGGAAGTACCTGGCTAGCTGCCTGCTTTCCTGAGGGTAAAATCTTTTGTAGAGCTTGTAATTGTCTTTCTCAGTCTTCATCCATGCCGAAGTACTTTGGGAGCACTAGAGGGAGGATCACTCTCTTTGCAGGCTGGTGGCAAAAGAAAGTCTTTATTTCTTAATGAAATTCTTATTACTTAATGAATACATGAAATTAGAGGAAGTTTCTAACAGTGAGGCATTCTTTCCAGCTGTCTGGCAAGAGGCTAACATCATGTACTTCATTTGGGGAGGAAACCCAGCAGCAGCAATGTTTCTGCACTCCGCTGTATGTTTCTTCAAGGGAGAAAAAAACCCTTAAATCCAGGTTCTCAGGTTTCACTGAACAGCTCTTAAAGATAACATAAAATCTTACGGTATATCTGTATAATAATTATTGACACATCTGGAAGATGACAGGATTAATTTCTATTTCTGTGATTCTGATTCTTTATTACTATGTGATTAAAGAGGAAACTGTTTCCTAGCACAATATACAGACCTCCCCAGAAAAACACATGCAAATTTGCTCACATTTTACACTTCCTAACAGTTATGGATACTCTTCTGGGATGTGTAGTGCAGTACCCTCGCTTCTCTCCTACCTTATGCCCCAGCTTGTGCAACACAGCTCTTTCCATGTTTAGCTGAGAAGGCGTCTTCAGTATATGGGACTTGGGGCACAAAGTAAGAAGGTGATGTGCCGGACACACAGCGCTCAAGAGGACTTCTCCATGTAGTCCCTGGCTTTTGGCCTGCATTGGGCTTTCAGGCCCAACCTTCTTGCTGTTTGATCTGCAGCATTTTCTTAAGCACTGGAGAAAAACAAATTAAAGGGTTGTGCTACTTCATTACTTAAACAGACATACTAAGTTTGGTTTTCCATTTTTTATTTTTCATGAGTCAGAACTTTACAATACTGCTAGTGATAGGCACAAGAGTTTTGTACTATATGATTCCCTTGAGAGAAACACAAGCATGATTTATGCCAGTAAATCAGGCTTGGCAGTGCTAAGGGTAACACACAAAAAGAAACCTCTGATGAATATTTTTCAAAAATCCTGGTTTCTATGAGTTGCATTGCTCTTTTGAGTAATGTGAATGCCTTGTGGCAGAGCTGGAGTCAGGAAGAAGTGTGTGTTTCTCTTTTCCACAGAAAAAAGATCATTAGCATCCCTTGTTTATTTTAAGTAGGTATAATGAGGAGATTAAATATTGTTTTGAAGCTTCCATATCTCTAAGTGACTTTTTAGTGTCAGTGAAATGTTATAACTAACCTACAAATGATAAAGACAGTAAATTTTTTGGTTTTTTCTTGCCTAATGACTGTTGATAAGCATCTGTGATAAGACTTTAAAATATGAATGTCAAGGCCTGAGACATTTCTTTGGCTGAGCAAAAAGATCTTAAGAAATCTTGAAGAAACTGTTGCTATTCTCCACTATCACTCACCAAGCACAGAATTATTTCTTGTAAAAATAAATCTATGTTGGAAGCAAAACCTGAGATTTTTTAGTTACTAATCACGTAAATGCACAAACATGGGCTAAATATTGCATAAAAACAGTAGAAGAGTGTGCTGGTTTTGGCTGGGGTAGAATTACTTGTCTTACAGTGGCTGCTATGGGCCTGTGTTTTGGATTTGTGCTGAACACAGGGTTGATAGTACAGAGTTATTTTTGCTATTGCTGAGCAGGGCTCACACAGAGCCAAGGCCTCTTCTGCTTCTCGTACTGCCTCACTGGTGAGGGGGCTGGGGGTGCACGGGAGGTTGGGAGGAGACACAGCTGGGACAGGTGACCCCAACTGACCAGAGGGATACTCCAGAACATGTGACATCACACTCAGCGTATCAAGTATGGGGAAGGAGAAGGAAGCAGGGAGGAGCATTTGGAGTGGTGGCATTTGTCTTCCCAAGTCACCGTTATATGTGATGGGGCCCTGCTCTCCTGGAGATGGCTGAACACCTGCCTGCCCATGGGAAGCAGTGAATTAATTCCTTGTTTTGCTTTGCTTGCATGCACAGCTTTTGCTTTCCCCAATAAGCTGTCTGTATCTCATCTCATGAGTTTCTGCCTTATACCCTTCTGATTCTCTCCCTAGCCCTACTGGTGTGAGAGTGAGTGAGCGGCTACATGGGCCTTGGTTATTAGTTGGGGTTAAACCATGACAAGTAGAAGCCTATTAATAATCACAGGAAATAAAATCAAATGATGAGTGACAAATACAACATATTCCTATTTTTACACACATACACACACACAAACAATACCATTTCTATCTATTAGCTTTCCTTATCATTGCGGACAGCTGAATTTCGTATGTGACTTTGACAATTAGTGTAATGTCAAATCAAAACAGACATAACTAAGATTCCCTCTCTATTTCTTCAGCTTTCTTGTCTTATTTTGTGAGAAGAATATTCATCTTCTAGGTTATTTGTGATACCCAAAATTGTAATTGAGATAAATTATGACTATACAACAAATTAAAACGTATCAGCTGGGCCAGTCTTCTTTGTTGAATTCTGTTCATAAGTGTGTGTATACAGGAGAAAATTCTGGCATGTCAAGGCTTGGTGTTACTAAGTTAAAATCAAGTGTGTTTTCTGTTGGCTTGAGGGGAAACATTCTAGTTCTCAGAAGAGCTTAACCTGTGTAAATAGGAAGTATTTGACATCTTCAAGTTTTTAAGCATGAATTCCTTTCAGCTGTAGTTGTTTTCTGCTTCTAGCAGTTTTGTTTGTAAGGTCTATGTGCAAACATATGCTTTCTGAATCTTACAGTGTTGGTATCTATTCATATAAAGGCATAGAAAATTTTCCAAAAACATCTTTTGAAAAGCTAATTCCAACAGTTTGTTCTATAGAAGTAAAAAAAAAAAAAAAAAAAGAGAGATGTTAAAGGAGTTGCCAATTCTATAAGAAAAATAAATTAATATTGCCACTTCTAGAGCAAAACCTATACCTAACTGTGTCATGTGGTAAGAATGGACAGCTTCTTTTCATAGGATTTTCCAATAAAACTGGGATAGTTAGTAGCAAATAACAAGGATAAATTTCTAGCAGCAAATTTTTGTAGAACTTGTGACATTTTCTCAATCAGACCTTAAGACCATATCTTTACAGGTAAGATAAAGAGTGTCTGAGGGCATCCCAAGACCTGTAATGAGAACATCTGTTTCCAGATTCCTAAAGAGGTTCCCAGTTCACTGTTGGCCTTGTGCATCTGGCACTCTCCCAAACAAGATAGGGGTCAGACCACAACAGAAACCACTCTAAATATCTAAATATTGCCTTGTTTATGCCTATCTTATTATAATAAGAGCTAGCTAACACAGGTATGGGTGCTTCTGTGTCTACACTGTTACTGCATAAATGCATAAATGCACCCCATGTTCTGCTACAATTTGCAAATGAACTGTCTCTAGGAAAATAAAAAATGAAAATACTCTGGACAAAACGCCAATATCAAACTTTTCCAGTCTTCTCCCTACTCTGTGTGTCTACTGACTGCATTGGCATCATGTGCTACTAACCAGTCACACTCATGGTGTGGTAGTCCAGCAGAGAGAGCCATGTGCTGATGGCATGGTGTTATCAAAGGATGAATTTTAAGCAAGCAAATTTTCAGATTAAAAATACATCGCATGAAAGATGATGTAAGAAAGGACAGACACACTAAATTGTTGCCTCTACATATAAATCTGTGTAAAGCATCCAAGATAGTAAACTGTTGGCCACACTGTGGGTGGGTTACTTTCTCCCCTGTTCAAAATATGGAGTCTGTTCAACAGTACATTAGTCATTGTGACAAAAAAACCCCAAAAACCAAAAAACAAACAAGCAAACAAAAAAATCCCCAAGAACAAAACAAACACACACCCGCCAAAAAAAAAAACCAAACAAAAAACCAGAACAAAACAAATCAATCAAACAAACAAAAAACAAAACACACCAAAAAAACCCCTTAACTGGAATCCAGATTACTAAGTGTAATAGTTTATGAATTTCAGAATCAAGAAAAACTTTGTTCCAGACAGGTTCTCAGCTATGTTTT
Source organism: Coloeus monedula (assembly GCF_965178545.1). Lineage (NCBI taxonomy): Eukaryota > Metazoa > Chordata > Aves > Passeriformes > Corvidae > Coloeus > Coloeus monedula. The sequence goes on from NC_138822.1 coordinate 69,161,344, forward strand.
TCATTTTAAATGAGACAGCTCAAAAGACATATGCAACATAGAAGTGCAGTGGCACTAGTGTTACAACATATTTACTATGATTATGAGGTTAATCTACCTCTGTATCTCAGTGCTGTTCAAGAGCTATGTACCTTTTCCAGTATGAAAAAACTTGCACTGCTGACTTTCAGCCTGCCTTGCTCTTATCTCCTGAGCTATGACTTTCTACTACTAGAATTTTTGTGTAAATACATGTTATAAATTTGAAAGTATGAACATGTACATACATACAAATATTTTCTATTTACTCTGGCTTCACTTTTTGATTCTTCTCACTAACTGAAATTCTAGTTTCTGTGAGTTTTTCCTGCTGGAATATAAAATTGCAGTAATTGGGCTTCACTTTGGTGAGATGATTTTGTAGACTCTCACTACACGCTGGGGAAAAAAAATACAAAATTGATCAGTAGTACCTTTTGATCAGTACTCTGCCCAAAAAACTCTTTTAATAAGCCTTCTTTAAAGACATATCCTACCTACAGATGTGTCTAATGTTTTTCGCCGCCTTCATTATTTTCTCTACTTACAAGAGAGACACACAAGCCATCACTGAGCCATAGCCAGTGCAATTGGTGAACTTCCATGAACTTTCATTTTGAGCAGCGGCACATATCTTTGTTTCCTAAGAGGGTCTAATTCATTAACTGACCAGATGAAAAGGTGTGCTGCTGGACCCCTTTTTTCCAGAGATGTTTTGTGTAATCTCTAGCAATACCATCTTGATAAGGGGAAAAAAAGTAATCAGGAAACAAGGGACACTTGGTGTTGCATGGTTTTTCTGGCTTTAGGCTAAGCTCATATGTAGGTTTTCTGCTGTCTGTTAAGTGTATTATTTCTGCAGTGGGAGTGTGCCTGTGTGCCTCTGATAGACGTTGTCAAACTCTAATACCTTGGTCTAGCTGTATCTAATATCATTTTAGGCAGTCATCCAACATCCCAAATAAACACTTCTTGATTAGTAAGGAAACTACTTGAAGGAATCAGGTTAAAAGTGCGTTGTTAAGTGGCAAAGATTCAAATATTCTCCTTTAAGCATTGTCTTTAAGAATATTTTGACAGGTTATCTGCCAGCATATCTGATACTGATAAGAATTCACCAGCATTTAAAGAATATATAATCTTCCAAAAATTGCAAATACCTACAAGAAGAATCAAATTTGCCTTAGTTCACTGAAGGGGAAAAAACATGGAGCTTGTTAAGGTTTTTCTGAAAGAAATACTAAAAATCCTTTTGCTTTTGTCCTTGTCCCCTCTGTAGAATTGTGCACTGTTCATGTACACCACTGAGGAAAAATATGTTAACATAAAGAGGGCTGGTGAATCACAAAGGCGAATTCTTTATGTAGCTTGTTTCCATATGAAAGTAGCAACATTTGTGCATAAATGCTTGCAGCATTTTTTTATGAATTGGGCCCTAAGAGCTCATGATTGTCCTTGCTATTCAGTTTTCAGTCATTGGGTAGCGTTGAAACAACAGGAGGAAAAAAAGGAAACATTTTGTACCTGTGGTACTCACTTGGACAACAGAATCTTAGTAAAATAGCTACAGTCTTTTTCCTTTTTGTTACAAATTATACAGGGAGAAAATGATGTGTGAATCAATGAAAAGGAAAATAATATATTTCTGAAACATTAATAGTCAGTGCCATACTCCAGATAACGGGGGTGGGGGGTGGGGTGGGGGGGTGGAAATTGTTACACTGATTTTTTTATCTGATTTAAATTCACTTTCCAATCTTCACTAACCTGGCTGCTGCCTTGACAGAATCAAATTTTGTATGGAAAGAGAGATGATGATTCTCTCATCTCCAGGTTAGTTTTAGTTTTGCTTTTCTTTCTTTCTTTCTTTCTTTCTTTTTCTTTCTTTCTTTCTTTCTTTCTTTCTTTCTTTCTTTCTTTCTTTCTTTCTTTCTTTCTTTCTTTCTTTCTTTCTTTCTTTCTTTCTTTCTTTCTTTCTTTCTTTCTTTCTTTCTTTCTTTCTTTCTTTCTTTCTTTCTTTCTTTCTTTCTTTCTTTCTTTCTTTCGAATTCCTTCCTTCCTTCCTTCCTTCCTTCCTTCCTTCCTTCCTTCCTTCCTTCCTTCCTTCCTTCCTTCCTTCCTTCCTTCCTTCCTTCCTTCCTTCCTTCCTTCCTTCCTTCCTTCCTTCCGAATTCCTTCCTTCTGAATTCCTTCTGAATTCCTTCCGAATTCCTTCCGAATTCCTTCCTTCCTTCCGAATTCCTTCCGAATTACTTCCGAATTACTTCCTTCCTTCCTTTCCTCCCTCTCTCCCCCCCTCTCCTTCACTCTCCCTCTCTCTTCTCCTTTTCCTTCTTTCCTTCATTTTTCACTGATTTATAAAATATCCTGAGCTGTAAGATATCCACAATAATCTTCCAAGTCCAACTCATCTCCCAGATATTACACCATGTACCTGGGAGTGTTGTGTCCAAATGCTTCTTGAACTGTCAGGCTTTGTGCTGTAACCACTGCCCTGGAGAGCCTGTCCCAGTGCCCAACAACCTTCTGGGTGAAGAAACTTTTTCTAATATTTAACCTTGCCATCACGGAAGAAGACTGGCCTGGCTGAACAGGGAGATTTTGCACAAAATCAGAGAATAAAAAAGGGTCTATTTATGCCATTTGGAAGAAGGAGCAGGCAACTCTGGAAGAGTACAAGGATGTCATTAGGTCATATAGGGAGAGCATTAGACAGGCTACAGCTCAACTAGAACTCAATCTGACCACTTCTGTGAAAGATTATAAAAAGTATTAATAAATAATAAAAATAAATAATAATAAAATAAATCCATCAACAACAAAAGGAAGGTGAAGGAAAAATCTCCATCCTTTATTGGACGTGCAGGGAACATTGTCACCAAGGATGAGGAAAAGGCTGAGGTACTTAATGCCTTTGCCTCAATCTTCAACTGTAAGACCAGTGATCATCAGGGCAACCAGCCCCCTGAGCTGTCTGACAGGGATAGGGAGCAGAGTAGACCCCCTGCAATCCAGGAGGAAGTAGTCAGTGACCTGATGTGCCACTCCGACACCCACAAGCCTGTGGGACCAGATGGGATTCACCCCAGGGTACTGAGGGAACTGGCAGAAGGGAGATCAGTGCCTGCCCCTCTGCTTCCCCCAGTGAGGAAGCTTTAGACTGCAATGAGGTCTCCCCCAGCCACCTCTTCTCAGCCACTCCTCAGCTGGCTCCCCTTCATCATCTGCCACATATTAAACATTAACATATTCAGGAAGAGACACGTAGATTTATCTGGTTGTTATACCAGAATTTGTGTCTAATGGAGATAGCGGTTCCTTAATATTGCAGTATGGGGAGTTTTGGGAAATGCATCCAAGTACTGATAATGCATCCAAGAACTGATAATGATAATTTGATCTTAACTCAGATCGTTTGATGACACCAGAGATAGCATCACTGACCTATATGTTTGTGTAATAGCCAATTCTGCTTGAGATTTGTGCATTAAGTAAAAAACTGAGAGTGCAACCTTCCTCTAGAAGAACTCTCATAAAACTATGCTCTAAAAAAAGTGTATAGTTAATGTTTTAAGTTGAAGGAGAAAAAAATTATGGCAATAGCTATCACTACTTGGTATAAATTCTAAAATAATCTTAAACTTTAAGCAGTTTTCTTGACATTAACATTTTATTCTAGATTTAGAATAAAAGAGTACCTATGTAATGATCCTTGCCTACAAACTTCTAAATTAATGTCATAAGGAATTAATTTATGAATTTTTTCTAGTGGCAGAAGTTAGACATTGTCATATATGTCCCTCAGCCCACTATCAGTCTGTCTAGTAGCAAGGAGAATGAACCTGTCTCATAGGTAATGTATCCAGCTTTAAAATTGGAATGAACAAAAGAAATCCTGTTCCCTATTTCTATATCCCTATGAGTTCATAAGCACAAGAGTATTTCGAGGCTGTCTTTTTTCTTCTGCTGTCTTTTTTTCTCCCAGTCTAGACAACTAACTAGCAGTCCATCAATAGGAGATTCTGCAGCAGGTTTGGGAGACAATTGCTTGTAAAATGAAACAATCAACTTGATCTCCTGTGTTTCCAGGCTGGGTCTGATAGTAGGGCTTAGAGTGGGCATGTGTTTCCTTGGTTTTTGGGGGCAGTTGTTCAGCACTGCACCCTCCACCCTTCCACGTGGCATTACCTGTAGCCTCTCTTTGGAACTGGGATGAGTAAACTAGCATTATTTAGCCCAATCTTACTAACAAATCTGATCATTAGTGTGTTCTAAAACTCCATGCAATGGGCTCCTGCTCTGAAATGGCTACATGGTGGAAGGGGAGGAGGCCCTGGCAGCAAGCAAATGACAGACTCAATTGTAGATCAATGTGGTGATTGTATCAATTTCAGATTCTCTACTAACAATAGGTGTCTGATTGGACACCACTGACTTTATTGGGAAGTAGATGAGATATAATATACCTTACAGTGCATTAGTTGTTTCTGCTGATTGGATGAAGGATAAATTTCACATAGAGGGCAGTTTGAGTCCCATCATTCTCACAATTACGTTGAACACCAGCTAAAAGTGTCCTGTTGCTGCTGCACTTTACAGCAGCAAATTAGAAGGATTTTCCTAATGCATTTCCTCACCATAGTCTGTGCAGCATCATTCCTCTGTAAACTGAGATCTGGGTCAAAATGTCTCACTGTTCTTAATTTCAATAATTCCATTTAAAGGGTAATCACTTTCTCTAGAAAAGGAAAAGGACAATAGAAAGAATAAACAGAACAGTTGGACTCATGGAAATAGCACAAATAAATTGAATGCTAAGAAGCTTTCATTTCAGTAAGTCTTGTTTTATTCCAGAAGACAGCAATGTAAACTATGCAGTGAAAATAGCCATTAAACAAATCAACACCCTCTTAATCTCATAACCCTACCTCACCCCCTCCCCCCCACCATGAATTTTTACAGGGCTACATTATCTAGACCACCTCCCTTTGTTTGAACCACCAACATAACTATGCAGAAATTAACATGTGATATTTTTCATTACTGTTTTCAAGGTTCAGCTCTCTAACACGTTGAAGTCTTTTCTAATGATCTAGTAAAGGGAAGGAGGTAGAGGGAAGGAGGGGGGAAATCCCAGAGTTTGCTGAAGAACATGTTATTTTTCTTCCACAGACTTAAAGGTTTGCACATTAGCTCTGCTGCCTCAAGGCCAGACTGCATACTACCTTTTAGAGTCACACCCTCAGACCCCAGTTCATCAAGATACTTAAGCGTTTGTCTGATGTTTAGTATATCAAGGAATACAAGTTAAATTGGAGTTTAATTATGTGATTAACTCCATTTATTTAACATTTTAAGCAGAGCATATAAACAGACCATGTAAATAAAGGGTGGAAGAGTTTCTTTCAAGAGTAATTCAATAGCTGTTAAATATTTTCTATATGGTTCATGAATTGTGTGGCCTCATGTATTTACCTTTTAATTGTTCAAGACTATTGGGATTCTAAAAACAAACAACTGAGAACTAATCTGATCTGAGGAGCTTTCCAAGGAACTTTTTTATCATTTATCAAGCCCCTTTTGCTCTGTTAGACTTCACAGAATGACAAGGCTATTTTCAAGCCGTAAACCCCCATGCCCCATGCAGTTATGGCATGCAACCAAAGAAGTCTGGAGGAGAAAATGAAGTCATAATTAACAACAGCTGCTCACGCCTAGCATTTTCTAAATAACATCCAAAGATTTTTCTTTTATTTTCTTTTGGTTTTTTTTCCCCCAAAATCCAGAATCAACTCAGACCCTACTGATTTATCTTCAGGTTAAAAAGAGGAAGCCTCACACCAGTCTCTGGGGGTCTCTTTGTTGTCCAAGGAGTGTAGGAAACTCTCATCACAGGTCATTTGAGAAAGGTTTCACTGTTGTTTGCTTGTTACATTCAGTGAACAAAATCAAAGCAAAATGACAGTAATTTCCTTTACTCATGTATTGTTATTAGTGTGGTGCAAGGCTTTGTCATCAAAGCACATGGGAGTGTTCTGTCCTTTAGAGGCTAATATTAAAATATAGAATGGAATGGTCATGTTTTATTGGCTTAGCCTTTCCCTGCACTGCTTATAAAAACAGACAGTGCTTTAAAACGTCTCACTAATGCTCATTTTCCTGAGGGTGGAGTTGACCTCAAGTAGTTTACAACTCGGCTGTTAGTTAAGACTAATTAACTTTGACTTTGTTGTAGAATAGTCTAATCTGCAGTTTCATCTTAAAGAAGTCAAAAAATAGTACATTCAAGTGAAACAATGGAAATAGTGAGTGTTTATATATTGGCTATATAAGGAGGTCTGTTCCTCCACAGTTTTCATCTTTATCTTCCTAAAATGTCTGTGGTTTCACACACTTTTACAATTCTTTTTAACCTGGACCAGAGCTCTCTAATAGTGAAAAACACCCTTTCTAGCTTGCATGCCTTTTCTGCTTGTTTCCAGATCCTGTGAGTAAGCAACACAATTACATTTTTAAGCAGCCTGTCTCATAGGAAATAGCATTTTTTCTTGAAATGGTACAGCTTAATACTACTAAACAAAGAGCATTGTGCTAATAACTAAATTTGCAGCGCATAATTGCATCATTAATCCTTGACGTACTCTCTTTGTGAGGCCTTCCTTATAGCATTATCACTTCATAAGAGTAAGCTATACTTTACTTGTGGGAAACATTATTTTATTCAAGCAAGAGGAATGGAGAAGCTTGTGGTTTAATTATGTTAAAATTACAAAAATGACCTTATCATACCGCTTTTACAGAGAACTAATTTGCATTAGAAAATAACTTTTAAGTAAATAATTTTCTTTAATAACAAAAGTAATGTGGGCTTAGTTTATATAATAGCCATGAAAGTGGCCTTAATGTAATGTTTGACTTTAATATATCAATTTTATCAACGTTCAACATTCTTTTAACTTAAGTAAAAGCTAAAAAATTCAGGTTTAGAGAAATGATAGCAATAAAATCTAAACAACTCTCTTTAAAAGTTTGTTTTGTTTGAATCTTCATCCTCTCAATTAACATAAAATTGAAAACTATTTAGGAAATTATTGTTATGAAATTAGTATTTCAATAATTTTGTTTTCTTTTGTTGAGGTGAAAGCCCCAAAAAAGAAACTTCTAAACTTCTAAAGTTTGGATCCAGGTCCCACAGAGTATTTTGGACAAATTAACTACCATTACAATATATGAACACTACATTGATAGGTCTGAAGACTGACATCATGTCTATTTTATTAAGATAGCATTAAACAGTACAAAAATACTATTAAACTAATTTTGTTAGAGATATTTTATGATATCTTGAGCTGGACTAAAATATCAAACTGGACAGACCGTGAATGAAGCTGTACAAATGTGGTCTCGGAAGTCTCCCTCAGTGCATTAATCACATTAGTAAGCTTTACTGCCTGATGGACACCACAACAGCACTACCAAAAAACACAGGCTAAGTCAGCTGTAATTTCAGTCTTAAAGTAGCCTGTTCCCTGTCTTGAATATGTTGATTTGTACATAAGCCTTCCATTAGGTGTTTTCCACTTGAGGATTTTGGAGGAAAGAATACACTATCGTTCCACTACAATCAGGAGTTTTGGTAATTAATTCAAGCAGTTCAAAGAGTTAGGAGTTGGATGTTGATTGGAACTTCAGCACTTTGTTGTACAAGTGAAAACCGAAAGCTAGAACTCCTGTGAAATGTGGCATTTTGATCCAATAAATTTTCATTTGCAAAAGCATTGATGCCCAAAAAATCTTCCCCTTTTCTGCCGAGCTCCTGCACCTGGTCTCTCTGGTATCTCTATCTCTACTTGGTTGAGGTTAAGTGCATACTTTAGTGTTTCTGTGCATGTTTGTGAAGTAGGAACAATACATCCTGGCTCTAAAGAAAGGGGAGCAAAGGAAATGTAGGCAGTGGGATGAGATGTATAATCAGGCAAATATGTTCAAGTCACACTGGCTGCTTCTCTGCTATTAACAAGGGGCCAGAAGAGGAGGTTTGGAAAGGAGGGGTTCACAATATCACCCCTCTTTCCTCACAGTTGGCTGTGATGCTGCAGTGATGCAGTTCACAGGGGCACTGGCTCTGAACTGCCACGACTCTCAGTCTGACTGTAAGTGGTGGTCTCTCTCAGGCAGGCAGAGCTAAGTAAGCTTCTGTTTGTTGTGCAGACTGAGATGAGAAAATGCTCTGGTTTAGCCTCTCCTCTCAGGACAACTGTGACTTTGATTCACTCTAATTCACCTGATAAATAATTAGCAACTACTAAAACTTTGAGCTATGGCTTAAATGGGATTCTAGGGTACAGGACAACGTGCTTGATAATGTTTTTGCATAGATCTGTATCAAACTTTTTGCAATATGACATTCCATGCAAACTTTTCAGTTAATGCATCTTATTCCTTAATATCTTTGGTTACTTGAAGTGTGACATGTAGGTGTGTTTATGCTTATCTAATTCAACACTCTTGTGATTTAATTTTTCACATTGTCTTATTGTCTGCCTTAATTTGCTCTTCACAGTGTGCCTTCAGGAAATATTTTATATTGTATGATTTTTGACTTCCCCAGTGATCTGGTAAACTAATTGTCAGCAGCTGGAACTATTCACAATTTTTTTTGTCCTCATCCGTGTTGTTCAGGTAGTCTTTTCTGATTGTAACAATCTTCTTAGCAAGCATGATCAGGCAAAGAAAGTAAAATAAATTGCTCTCTAAAATCAAATTTTTCCTAGTTTTTAAAACTATATGTAGTTTGTTAAATACTATGGAGTTGGTTTTTTGGGGGTTTGGTTTTGTTTTGTTTTTTTTTAAGTGGAATGAAGCAGACCTTGCTCTGCAGTAAATGCAATAGGAAAATGTATTGCATGCAAAGGTCTCTTTAACTGTGCTGTTTCAGCCTCCATTTTAAGCACTTGCAACTGTGTTCTACAGAAAGGCACTAAGTTTCTTAGTGAGGACATGCAGACTTAACAAAGGATAGATATTGTGGGTGTTCCAGTTGCTCAAGAAACTTTAGTCACGTGTTTCTCATCCAAATGGACAGAGAAGGAGACTGAATACTATTGTGGATATCTCCAATTCACATATTGTGAGGTTTAAAAAAAGTATTGGGACGTGATTCAAGGAAAAAGATTCAGGGAATGTGCCTTTGAGAGCTAAATGTGACTTGTTGCATTTGATATTCCCTTTTTTTCTTTTAAATAAATACTGTTGTTAGGTAATGGATGTATGTTCCTACCTGATTTTTAGTTGCTTTGGTCTAGATTAGCACTGGAGAATGTTCTAGATTTTCATTGAAAAATGACGCAGGTTATTTTCTTTTACATGGGCATTTAAGTCTGCCTAGACAAGGAATTAGTTTGTTTGTAACTGCAGTTTGAGCTATTGAAGCTGCTTCACCTAAGGGGGATTGGTGTTCTAAAGCAGACTTTGGGCAGGAGCAGCTTTACAGAGAGGAAACTAAAACAGTTTGCATGAGGTTAATGTGCAGGTAGTACAGAAAAAGAATTATAGAATCCTATTTGCTAAATACACCTTCAAGTTTGCTGACTAAAGCTGTTTCTGCAACCATGCTAACTTTCTGCTGAATATGTGAAAAGGGTACCTGCTCCTCAGTCCTGAATCAAAGTCAGAGAATGGGGCTTACTGTCAGCACAGAATAAAGCTTTTCATATTATTACTTTAATGTGACCAACTCTTAGTCAGCCACCAAATTTTACTGGCTATTTTAACGTTAACATTATTTTAACAAAGAACTCAGAAATAATTGTGACACTTGAAAGTGAAGAAATCTTTTTGTGACCATTTGCCAAAATAGTCTTATATAATAGCAGATAAATTTCTTTCCAAATTTCTGTATTTACTGAGCTTTTAATGTTTTGCAGTGAAATTCATATTTTTACCCTGCTAGCCTCAAAGAATACTGTGATTAGGAAAAAAGCTTAATTATGATTAATCATCTGCAACACTTATAGGGAAAAAATTATTTCTAAATCTTGTTAGTTTTTGTTGTTTTGAAAATCAGTTTGCTGACTGTGAAGTAGTCATTCCACTTTCATTCCTTTTTCATATCAGTTCTGAAAGATTGTTATAAAATAAAGTTGCAAATTTTATTTTCTCTTAACCCATTTAAACATAAAAGGCAGTTCTGACTTTGTACTTTTTAAATTAATACTTACCCTTGTATTAGTAAGAAAAACTAGACTGTAAGCCCACGATGAAGTTGCATATAAAGTTACCATTAACTTAAACTAAACTTGGATACCCCTCAAACTGCAGTCACAGTACATGGAAACTACTAATTATTGTTATTAGAATAAAAATGAAATAATAACACGTGTCTTTAATTATAAATGTACCTTGATAACATATTTGCAGAAATGATCTTGTACTCATCTTATTAAACCTCAAAATGGTCGTATAAATTTTCTATTTGACAGGAAGACCCAATATTCTAACTGTTCTCTGCTTACATTTTACCTCTTTTTCATTCAGGTATATGAATTACACTTACGGGTGGTGCCAGAGTTGCACAGAAAGCAACCATTGCTGGGGGACAGTGTTTTTCTTTAGCTATGAAAGAGAATCACAGCTCACAACTGTACAGGAAGGTTATGAACTTGCCCTTGGTAGAGGCAGGAACATCAATATGCTCCTGAACATCACCTGTATACACTGTTTAGTTCCTTTCTGGTGCAAATTTAACTGAAAGTTGAAAATGGTCCTCAGTCACAGCATCAACATCTTGCATTGTATTATGTGTGTTATAGTCAAGAGTGCTGGGAATAGCTGTGTGGGCTACTGTCCTCTGAGGCCTTTTTGGAGACAAGACATGTAGATCTTGAGTCTACCCTACTGAGAAAATTTTTAAAGAAATAAATAATTGGTTTGCCAAGAGTATTTTCTGTAGTAAGTTCAGTGATCCATTGGTTGGAGAAAGCCACTCTGAGGGTGGAGGAGAGGAATAGACATATAGCCATCCCAGGAACAGAAAACAGTCCCAAGCCTGTATTTTACTTTGTAAAGTATCTAGAGATCAGTTAAAATGCTCAGTGAGTGCAGAACTGGGCTCTAGATAAGAAATATTTGTAGAGGAATATAGTTTGTCCCGAGGCTACTCAGTTGTCTCTGTGGCACTTTTACAGACAACCTCTCTCTTTTCCTGTGTAAAATGGTAAAAATAAACAGGTAGAAAGAGGATATCATTAATGTAATAAAGGAGAAAATCTGATTGGTTAAGTCCTAATCATAGTTGACTTAGGAAGGCTTTTATACTGATTTCAGTAAAAGGCTGTTCCTTGGACTGAAAGTACACACTATATTCATGGTTTATTACACCTTCAGTATGATCAGGAAAATGCAGATTTTACTCAGCATGCCTGAGAAGGATAAACAACTAGACATTTTAAAAGGCAAACAAGAAAAAATGCTGTATCCATGACACTGCCAAAGATTCCCTCATCCCAACCATATTTGGTAGAGATTAAATCATGTGGATTTTTATATATACTTCTTTCTTATGTCATATGGTTTTGCTAGAAGGAAGAAAACACTGGCTAGTTTTTAGGGCAAGTTTCTTCTTTCTGTGTGGGAAAGAAGGGCTATGGTTTGAAACTTTCCTTGAAAGGGCAAAATGCTACCTCCCTAGTACCTGTTACTTCATAAATTGTGTAATTTTCCTCAAATGCATATGGAGTTGAAATACATTCAGGGAGTGGTCTAATCCAGATTAGATGTTCACCTAGTTAAAAAAAAAAAAAAAAAAAAAAAAAAAAAAAAAAAAAAAAGCCAGCAAGTACTATTAGATGCCAGCTATACGCTCAGAGTCCAGAACCAGAAGCTTTCTTCTCTGGGCAATGCAAATGACATATCTGAATTCAGAGTGCCCAGCAGGAAAGTCTGGGGGTCAGAATGAGTGGTATTGTCTTGTTTACAGGTTTGACACTGTAACTTCTTAAAACTGAAGAAATCGAGACCATAAAAAAGATTGGTATTCTTATGTTTAAAGTAGTAAAATTATTGCTGATATGGAAACAGATTACAATGATAAACCTAGTCTTACACTTCTGCATCCATGTTTTCAACAGATTTGTCTCAGAAGGCTAAATTTAAATGATTAACTAGAAAAAGAACAGTACTGTTGCTTTAAAAATAAACAGCATATATATATATATCCTTCATGACACTGTATTTCTGAAGAAAAAGGAGCCTCAGCTGTAGCCTGATATATCTAATATATCTCAGAGAAAAGATGTGAGAGTTGCAGACTATTCAAACCCAGCTTCATGTGCCCATCACCCAGAAACTTCAGTCCCCTCATACCATGCTTGTGCAAACTGTTGTGAATCTGTCAGGTTTGTCCTCCTGGCCAGCCCAGGGCCTTTTTGTAGTTCTGCAAAACACTGGACCATCCTCCTGTACCTGATCTTTAGCAGGAGGCCGTTGCCCTTGAAAGTAATTTCTCAGGTTAATCCTTTCTTCGTGTAAAATGCTTAAACAGAAAGGATTCTGTGTTTTCTGTGTCTGGATATCTCTGGATACAAGAGAAAGAAACAGCAGAAACTAATTATGTTCTTGGATAAGACCAAATACATATGGCACAGTTTTAAATATTCTTTATCCCAAGGAACTTGACCTTTGTGACACAACTTTCTACAGATGTTTCATATGCTAATTCTAATGGTAGAGTTTTATCAAAATATCTAACAGCCAGTACCATTGCAATTCAGTTTAAGTTCTTGAAGTACATGTCAAAACTGGCAAGTGGAAAAACATGAGCTCTTCTTCAAATGTATCAGTCAGTATATAAACCAATACTCTGAAAGAAACCCATTCTCTGCCTTATTTCTAGATTGCATCACAAGTTATGCATTGTCTTCCAGTGTCTGACATAGAAGACGGTGTGCCTGCCATGATTTTAAGGGAGGTTTTTCTTGAGTAATTCCATCATTAGTTGATTACCATATTCATGGGCTCGTCACTTTTAATTTCTGAGTCTGGAGTAGTCTTTTTTTCTTTGAAGACTGACTTTAGAGGTCCCTTCCACATTTCTGTGTGTATGAAGTTGTCATCCTGTCCATTCAGCTGGTCTTTCCCTAGCTGCAAGGGATTGACCCCCAAACCATTCAAAGATATTTTTGTCATGATCACAAATGTCATGATCTGACACAAGATGAAGACAGAAAGTTAGTGAAGTGCTCATGAAATCAGAGATCTTCACAGCTTCCAGGACAACAGTTTGCTGAAGGGACATCTGGTGTTTGAATATTGAACTGGAGGCATCTCAAACACAAGTGTTTGATCAACAGCAACCGTTTCACACTGTTAAATGATCAAGCAGAGAGGCAAGGAAAGGCTACTCTCTACTCTAAGGAAGCATTCATCAAAGAACCTTGGTCACCTTAAAGAGCTGTGTTACTCTGACTGGGTTAAACATAAGCTTTTGTAAGATGTAAACATAATGGCATCTTCCATGAGGATGGGAAGATTTCATCTCCTGTGTTATTTGTTTCTTATAGTCTATTTCCTTATTTTGAGTTGTAGAAGCAGAAAAAATACTCTGAGACAATGGCACGTCAACATATTAGCACCTTTCTTATTCATATTAGTATGTCTTCCTGATGGCTCTTTTTGTTATTTTTCAGAAGAAGTTACTCTTGTTCTTGTCTCCTTTAAATTATTTAAAAAGCACTCTGTCCAAATTTCAGGTCTTCTCTCAAGACTTAGGTCTTTCATTTGCTGTTTGTAAGTTTGTAATTATATTTGTAAATTTTTCTTGTTTGGTAAAACAGTACCATAGATCCCTGCAGGAATGTCATGAGAGTGTCCCTAAATTCCGGCACAGATCTCTATTGTGAATGGCAAAAAAAAAAAATTAACTGTGAGGAAGGGGAGTTACAAAGAATTTTAAGTGATAATAGTCTTCACTAAGGTTGCCAGTGGAAAAATATTGATTGGTAGATTAATATAAATATTAAAAGAGAACTAAACCACTTTACACAGAAAATACACTAGAACACATATTTGTTTTAGTACAGTATAGGAAATCTTTACATATTTATTCATATTTAGATAGCTTATGTGTGTTGCCGTAGGTAGTATCTTAATATATTTCAATTCATTTTCCAGAGCTGTGAGCTTTACAAACCAATATTGGAAGGGGCACCTTTCCAAAAAGTTTTTAGTTCTTCAACAGTGAAGAAAAAACAGTTAATTGAGAGCACTTTTTTAGAAATAGAAACATCCGTTTAAGGAAGTCATATGCTTTAATTTGTTCTCATAAGAATGCATGGATTCATTATTTTGGAGCTTTTGCCTGAGATGTGTTGGGAGTATATAAATATCCTGAATGTAAAATACTGAAGTATTATTAGTATTAAAGTGACAATTGTTCTGCTTCTAAAATGTTTCTACTTTCTTCAGCATACCTCTTTGGGCAGAGTTTTTGAGTTTGATTTCTGATTTAGGAGGGAGGGAAGTTTTGCACTCTGATAATTTTTTTTTTTTTTCTCTCAGAATAAATCAGAGGGTAGTGGTTAACAAGTCATACTTTATGTGGAAACTGTTAACACATGGAGAACCATGTATCTGTCCCGAGACCTATCCCACTTAATAACATTTTCCACAACCAAAAGGAGGTAAGGGGAACACTTGCCCCTTAGGCTGGCAAGTGGCACCAAACTAAGGGGAACAGCTGATGCTCTGGAGAGCAGGGCTGCTGTCTGGAGGAACTGGGTCATGCTGGAGGAATGGACCTTGTGCAGTTCATCATTAAGAAATGTCAAGCCCTGCCCCTGGGAAGCCAAGGGGGTGAAGGCAACTGCAGGCTGCACATCATCAGCAGCATGCAGCACTGCAGGAGCAGGAGTGCAGCCAGGAGGTGGAGGGATGTGAGGACCCACCTTGAATTGACCCATTTTGGACCACACCTAGATACTGCCTCCTCTGATTTAGGGTCCCCAGTTCAGGAGAGACATTACCAGACTAGTGTGAGACAGCAGAGGCCCATCAGGATACTCAGGGACCTGACCACCTGCACTATGAGGTGGCCCTGAGGGACAGGGCTGCCACAGCGTGGAGAAGGGAAGGCTTTGAGGGCACCTCAGAGTATCTTTCTACCTATGACCTGCATGCTGAATAGACAGGTGCAGGCTCTTGACAATCTGATGGTATCATGAGAAACAGTAGGCATACATTAAAGCATGACAAGTTCAGACTGAGGATAAAGGGAAGCCCTTTCCCTCATGGAGACATCCCAGAGTGGAGTGGGTTTCCCAGAGAATCAGAGTGGTCTATATCCTCAGAAGTCTTGAACACCAGGGTTGGGAAAGCCCTGAGACACATAGTTCAGTCTTCTCAGTGGTGGCTCTCAGGCAGAATTGTTGGTAGAAGCTTGGATAGGAGACCTCCTAACACCTTTTCCAACTGGAGCTGTTCCATGTTAGAAGGACAATAACAATAGACCTTCGTCCTCCCCGAAGAAGCAGTAATGAAAGAATGGAAGAAGAAACTGTTTTCAAAGGCAGCTTCCACATTTGGATAACAGCCAAGATAGAACTTTTACATCAGCGCTTTTCTGTGAATGCCCAGATGACACAGAAGGCTCCACAAGTGCAATTGCTGGTTCAGCCTTGTTCCCTGAACAGTTTGAAAATTAAGTGCATTTTCAAAAGGAAAACTTTGCACATAAGAATGTACCTTGATGCTTTGGGCTACACTGTCAGTTCTAAGCATCCTCTTTGTGGAACAATATAGTTGGATGATGAACTGAGGGTTGTTGGATGACTGGTGCTTGTATTGAGTAAATGCAAATAACATAATACAAAAAAACCCAAATAGTTAGTGTTAGCAGAATTTTCATGCATAACGGACTAATATGAAAGAAAAATACTTGGGGAAAAGCAAATCAATAAAATAGGAAATTGATATTCCTTTACTCTTAAAAGTTAATTGAACTACATGAAACAAACCACTTATTTTCAATGTAAAAATTATGATACATATGAATTATTTATTTATGTATATTAAACAATGGTATAGTTCCTAATAAAAATATTCTTTAGTCTCCTATGAAGACAATTTGACAAGCATTGAAAAAACAGGATGACGTATTTTGTGATATATTATCTCCTAGAAATTCGCTGTAGATTATTCACATAAATCATGCTGTCCTGCATTTGATACAGTATCCTCAGTGTCCAAAAGGTGTATGTGTGTGTGTATATATATATATATCTATATATAGATATACAGATATATATATATATATGCGGTAAAAGCAATGAACAGTTCTCTGCAACTTCTGCTGTTTCTTCAGGGTTTTTCTTCAGGCCCTCCTGAGTGGCACACATCTTTGAAACATTATTAAATCTTAAACTTTAAACCTCATTTGCTGTATTTTTTTAATTGTTTGAATACAGTATCATTTCTTGCAAAGACATAATTAAAAAAAAAAAAAAAGAAAAGAAAGAGAAAAAAAATAAAGCTGAAGGACTAGACTACTAGGAAAAAAAACACAAATATTTTTGTGCTTCTGTACTGCCCCATCAGAGATTGACAGTATATTGCAAAGATATGTTTGGTGTCTGTGGTAAGGACAGAAAATCTCAAAGCACCTGATAAGATGTTTATCATCTTAACACTTTTCTAGTTGACATTCAAAAAGGGGTTTTTTTCTTCAAAAGACCAATATTTAAAGGGTGTTGATTTATGTAAATCAATAATTTATCAACTTGTTCTCTTTCTTTGCTGCCAACCAGATGCTTCTAGGTTTGCACTGCCAGACGATGTCAGCTGCAAAGCATAATGGCCTTGTGCTTCATGTAGAAATAAGAACATAAATATTTAAAAAATCTTGCTACAGGAAGTGAGGGGGAGTTCGGTTGGGGGTGAGAGATTTTGCTGGTTTTCCGTGAGAATACTGCAGGTCTACATATTTTATGGGCTGGTTTTATCAGAAGTGGAGGCAGGGACATTTCAGTCTGATTTTTATCTCCTAACAAGACTGACAGACCCAAGTCTTTTCATGGCAATTTGTTGAAGACATCTGGTGAAGCTTTCTAGGGGATGAACACACAGCAGAGTGTTTCTCTGGTGTCAGTTGGCATGGCAACTAGTAAAAGACTATTCAACATCCATAGGTTTCAAAAAGGTTGAAGCCTAGTTGAAAATCCATTTGGGCTCCTATCTGCAAAATTCTCCTTTTGAAAATGCACTAAACCTAATTTCAGTGAACCAGGCTGAACCAGTAAGTACAATTGTGGAGCCTTCTGCCTCAAATAATTTCCAAAGCACGGTATTAACGATTCCAGGAAGCAGAGGCCTGAGATGATAGACAGCATTACTGGCACTATACAAAACAGAATATTACCAGAAGGCTGGTAAAGACTGCTGAAGCCTGGGGGTAGTGCAAGGAAAGATGAGATGAGACAGAGGGGAGGAAAAAATACTGTTATCAAAGTTTAATACAGTAATTATAATGAGTCACCACAGGCAAATGACTGATTATGCCTCATCTTTATATATTAAGTAACACAAAGTTTAGTCTACAGAAGGCACTCCACTTCCTACTTGGCAAGACTATATCACTCAAACACACCCAACATCTACACAATAAAGATTGATTATTTTAAAAGACTGGCATAGGAAAGTAATATCTTGAAAAGTAGAATTCACATGTTCTGCACAAAAAACCAAAAAAAACCACCACTGAAAAAACACCAAGTACATTGTCTTTGATGGATAATGTTGTGAATATTGAGAATTTGCCACCCTGGGTGTTGTTGTCCCATAGTTATTAGCCTGATCATTAATCTCTACAATTCCAGTACAGGATATGACTTTTGAGAAAAAATACATTTGGAGTTTGCTTTTTTCTGGAACCCATCCCTCCACAAATACAAATGTCTTGACAGCTATTGCAACTCTGTAGAGTCACTCTCTAGATTTAAAATGGTTTATGTAATGGATTACATGGGAGCATGCTGTATCTGGAGCTGTGACTGGAAAACCATGCCAAAGACAAGTGTGGATAATCTCAAGGTGCAAGTTTGGTTATGGAAACATGGTATTCCTTCATTTCTTTCATGCTGGTGTATACAAAATAGGAACAGCAACCAGTTAAAAGAGTCATTCTAGGACAGAAAACTTCCATCTGTGCTCTTTACAACTAATACAACAGGACTATAGGAAGATGTTTTCATGGGGCAGAGGACTGTGGAATACATAGTGCCTACAAATACGTCCTCCTTTTCAGAAAAAATGAAGTCTAGTGATACACCATAAATATCCAGGATAAACACACTGTTGGAAGCTGCTGGTTTCAGTGTGCTTAGGACCATACACTAAATCAGTAAAACAGGAATTTCTATAGGGAGAGTATCTGTGTGTATCTGTGCTTGTATTTCCCTTCAAGGAAGGTTTTTTTGCCCGCTACTATACTAGATAGGTTATTTTGGAATTTACCAGTGTGACATACTTTCTCCTTAAATAAAATTTTTTAAAATGTAAAAGAAATTGATTACTGAGTCTGTGTTCAAAATGCTAGGTTTCAGTTTCCCCTTTACCTGGACCTCCTTAGGAAACCAGATGTAAGCCTTAACAAGGGTTATCCAGGTTAAATACTATTGCAGTAAACTGTACAGCAATGGGTAATCTGGCTCTAATTAAAGTTAAAACTTTTTCCTCTTCCCTGCCCCCAAAACTTTGCCTGTGAGCTTTTCAAATTTATAGCAGGGAATAAAAGAGAATTCCTACCAAACCTATTGTTCCTCACCCCAAATTATGATTATATATTCTTCACTGTGATAAAGTGACAAATATGCGTACATTTATGTATGAATTTAAAAGTTGAAGTAGAAGCACAAAGTTCATCTTTTTTTCACTAATGAAATTACATTTGATATCCTAATATTGTTGTTCTTTGAGTTGATATGGATTGTTTCAGTGAGATCTCTCTTCAAGCAGACGTCCAGTCCCCAGTGTTTCACTTCACTGTTTTGGATCTATGTAAATGGTTCAATGAGCAGATTCAGTCTATTGTTATTGAAGTACTCTAGCAGTGAGTTCTGTTATTAAATATTAAGCCAGGAGAAATTTTGGTGCTTTCTTACTTGGGACACAAATACAAGATCATGTGTGTTATGAGTAGAACAGTGAGAGCTGGTGCAGCCCTGATATCCTATTGACATATTTTGAGAAGCAAAGGAGCAATGTCTATGGGTACTGCTTACATGAGGGTCTAGGACCCTTCGTTTCAGGAGGGAGTGAAGTGTGATACAGAATTAACAGAATCACAGAAATGTTGAGTTTGGAAGGGACCTCTCAAGACCATCTGATCCATCCTCCCGACGAAGAGTCCTCTAGAGCATGTTGCCCAGGATTGTGTCCAGACAGCTTTTGAAGACCTTCATGGACAGAGATTTCACAACCTCTCTGGGTAACCTACTCCAGCACTTGGTCACCCCCCACAGCAAAAATTGTTTCCTGGTGTTCAGAGGACACCTCCTGTGCCTGTGCCTGCTGCTTTTTGTCCTTCCATTGAATAACACTGAAAAGAGCCTGGCCTGTCTTCTTTGTACCCTCCTTTCAGGTTTTTGTAAACACTGATAAGATTTCCCCTTTCATATTCACTGCTCCCAGAGCCTGTGGTCCAATTTGTTCCTCTGAGGAGCCTGCATTTCCTTGCCTTTTAATTCAGTGAGAAGAAGCCTGCTCGCATTTACATTATTTAGCTCTTTTTAAGGGCAAATACTTAGCAAGCACTCTGAAAACATACCATTCTGAAAACATACTGAAATCAGTATGGCTGAAGCTAGCCCTGTCCTAGATGCAGGAGAAGATAATGGCAAGGACCTAAAAAATGTTTAGCCTCTGCTGCAGGAATGACTGCAGATATTGGTTGGTTGTTTTTTTTCCCTATTTCTATTTCTGGGGCAGTAAAACTTATTTCAGTCATCAATAGTTTTGAGCCTTGAATAGCCCCTCATGTGCCTCACCATTTCCAGTAAACAGATAGATGGTGACCTAAAAGTGAATCCAATTAGATGTAATTTTATGTTTTTGTTTTGTTTCTTGAGCATGTAGCAGAATAAATTCCATATCACAGAGAAAACACCTTGATTTACCACAACATACCTATTTTCTTTGTCAGGTAAATCAATGCATTTGTCTTTACAAGATGATGTATTTTAAGGAAACAAGTATCTTGTTTCAAATTGAGTCATCCATACTGAAGGTAGACCATGGGCTTCAGCCTCCACAGATATGTGGAAAACCCACTACAGTAATTACTTTGCAGTGCCTGTGGGTACAGCATTTGTTCAGTTAAAGTTCCTCTTTCGATCAGTTCTTATCCTCTGTATGAAAATAGCAGTATGCTGTTAGGAGCGCAGCTGTAAGGAGTGTGTTACACCAGTCTGAATTCCTTGTTAGCTCCAAAAATACTAAAACTTTTGAGAGACATTAATTAAAGAGGGAGGGGGGTGCAGGGGGTAGGGAGAAAAAAAGACATTAAATCATCTAGTTACATGCTTGAAATGGTGATTAAACTTCATTTGCCCTTTTTGTTGTTCTTCAGTGGCAATACAACTGATTTACTACATTTCAGAAAAGGGATCCTAGTTTTATTCCTTCTACCTTTTACTTTGTGTACATCAAAGTATTAGATTCAATTTTGATGCAAACTTTCTTTCAAGATATGCCTATTGCAATCCATGAACTGGATCCACTAAGTGAAAAATTAAACTAAATAAATGTATTATTTGAGTGATCTTCTATGGTATTATTGCAAAGCCTTAATAAATCACCTGAAGGAGGTTGCCTATCTTTATCTTGGTTTCTGCAGTTGTAAGCAATGTTGCTTTATCACTAAAGAAATAGCAGAATTGTTGTTATTTAATTATTTAAACATTTCTGACTTGATAAATATTTTACAGATACATTAAAATTATATGTCATCTTTAGACAACCTAATTTTGATTGGCTACTGATTAATAACTGAACAAGTAACTGGCCTTCAACATAAAATATACAGATTACTTAAAATAAATTCTGTTTTCAGAATATCCATTATCTAATCATGTGTGATTTAACAAAATGATTTAGAAGAGCAACCAGACTTAAATAAAATTGACCCTCCTAAAAGTCCTTCAACTACAGATGGTGATTTCTAACCAATCATGGCAGAGAGAAGCTATTACTTTATTCTACAAATAAAGGCATACTTTAAAGGTTAAATAAAAGTGAATGGTATAAGTCACTCCAGTGAATTCTTCCCAGCTTACTCCCCCAGATGCAACTGCTCTCCATTTTAAACCCAGACTTCATTTTTAATTAATACATATCAAGCTGTTCTTAACCTGTTTTCAACACAGTACTCCCAGTCACACTTTAAACTTCAGATATCCTTTAATAAAAATAAGCTGTGTTAAGATCTCAGACAGCTCAGGCAGCCACATACGCTCATTGTTTTCTGTTCCAAATCAAAAAAGTGTGCTATATAGTAAATCTCTTTTCACTGTGACCCTTCGTAGAATGTTAACTGAAAAGCTTGTCTGATGGACTCCAAGTGCTGTGCGATCACATAGGCTGTACTACGACTCTGAGGCTTACAACCAGGACCAGCATCAAAAACTAGATGAAGTAAAATTTTGCCTTGGAGTCTGACAGATTTTGGGTGACTAGAGCATGCCAAAACCAGACAGAGCCAAAGCCCTTATTGCCTCAATGGATTTAGCTTTAAAACTAGGTCGAGGGAAAGTTTCTAGCTCTAAAGGAGAACCAAAATATCCAAACAAAACAAAACAAAACAAAAAACAAACAAACAAACAAAAATTTGAAAAACCCTTCAGGCTGTAATCACAGAAATTGCCAAACTAATAAGGTTTCTTTTTATAATTTTAATTGGTGATCTGTTTCTAACAACCACCAGGAATTTGATATTTGTGTCCTGGCTGGGTTCCAGCATCCAGGTCTTCTTAGCATAATTTTCATATAAAAGGACTCATCTACCCAATTGAAGGTCTCCAGAGAGAGCAGATAATCAGCTAAAGTAGTACTAAACTGTTATCCAGATCTACCCTAAGAATACCCTTAGTTGGTAGACTGGCCTGTCTCCCAGGAAACTGGAATTCAGGCAAGTAGACCTCTGAAACACTTAAAAACCTGGAGCAGTGGATGTGAAATTTTGCAACAATCTCAAGTTTCTCAGTTTCACCAAAGGCCCGCTCAGGCACAGAAGTCCTTCCCTGGATGTTTTCACAACTGCTTGACCTGGAAAAACAGTGTCTCAAAATGAGGGTGTTACAAGTAAACCTTTGTTATTGTCATTGAGGAAACATTTATTATTGTAATTGCTACTGCTGTTATTAGATTTTGCTTAGTTATGCAGATATTCTATGTTTTATACACAGTGCAACTTGATTTGGAGCAGCTGCTTTTAATTCCTATTAAATGCATGAGATAATCATCATGGTATATATTATTATAAAATTATGTTGAAATTATGAATTCTCCCCAGTTTTTAGCATCAGTATAATTCAATTCATTTTAACACTCAATGTTTCAAGGTATTCCCAAAGTACTTGAGTTTTACAAAGCAACAGAAAATGATAGGTGAATGCACACTAAGGATCTTTAACTGTTGAAAGCTAAAACAATTACAATGCAAACTAAATATAAGATTTATATTTTTGATATGTTTAGGCATTGTAACAGCCTAGACAGAAATCTGACAAATTCATAATCACCTGAAGCCAAGGTGTCAACATTGACTTTATCTATTTTTCTTCCGCTACGTCCCATATGTGGGATAACACTCATCAAATGGTGATTCTCTGTCTTATATAAGGCATGAAGACAAATTAGTTATTACTACCAGTCATTATTAAAAAAATACAAGTTTATTACTAGAAAATATAGTTTAATTAATATGATGTCTTAATTTATGTGCCTGTGGTGTTATTTAAGCCTTATATTGTAGTTTCTAATTTGGACCTGGATGCCTAGTTTGGCAAAAAAGTTCTGGGGTGATGTTTCTAATGCAGTTCCTAGGGCTTCCAGAGAGCAAGGGACATACACGAGATTGTGATTAAGATTAAAGATGCTGTAGATTATTTCTTGGATTTAACAAATATGTGAAATAATTTTTCAGTGAAGGTAATTATAAGATTAGGTCTGGGTAAATAAATTGTTTCATCTCAAATATCTTTGAATTTTACTTTACCTTCGGCTTCATCAATCTTTGTATCAAATCCTGAAAAATCTGACATTGCATATTCAGCAAGTGAAAGTGTTCAGTAAGTGCATTAAGATGATTTTTTTTTAAATAGAGAAGTAACCATCATGTTCACTAAAAAAAAGTTTAAAAGTTAATCAAGTAACAGTAAGCTTAATAGACCGACCTCAATAATATGCAAGGCTTTTCAAAGTTTTTATATATATATATATATATATATATGTAGCTAAGAATAAATGTAGGGAGATAGATGGAAAACAGGATGAAATGCAAAACATCTTTGTCGAAGGTAGATCATGTCAGGTTAACCCTGCTCTCCTGGCTTTTAAATGGTGGTTGACAGAGGAAATGTGTTCTATGTAGTCAGTCTAGACTTCACTAAAGTATTTGATAGGGTGTCACAAGGGAAATTAATGATTGAATTTCATAATATGGGGCTAGTACAAGAACTTTTAAAGTGGATAAGAAGAGCTAAGTGGGAGGTGATAATGGATTATGCTGTGAAGGGAATTACTAGCTTGGAAAAATATTATGCCATGAATAACATGTGGACAGATTTTGAGATCAGTCTTATTAAATACATCCCCTAATGCCATGGGCAAACCCAGATTGTTAATTGTGTTTTCTGACAGTAATTTTGCAGGGCATCATCAATACAAGACTCTATTGAACTATCATGAGAGAAAAATAGCATGATGAACAGTATGATGGAGATGGAATTATTTGCATTGTCACAGGAAACCTGAGGACATACACAATTTCAAAAGTTGATTGCACTGAAGAAGGTGTAGAGAAAAACAAATAGAAATATGTGTATTTTAAGGTAAGAAGTGCACTAAGGACTGGAATCAAGACCAACAAGACTGTGAGGACCCTATGGCCTTCAGTGCAACTTGGCTTGGGCTATGTTGAATTGTGGGTCAAAAGTTGCTTATTGTTAGAGTACATTAGATGTTCTCAGGAGCACATATTTGGGTTTGCTTTCAACCTAAAAATCATCCAGTCTGCTCACTCTACATAAGGCCCACAACACAAACCAGAGCACACTAAGAAGGCACAATCAGTTTTGTTCAAACATACATCCCATGTCGAGGAAAATACCAAGAATTTGTCTTATTTATATCAAGAAAACTACATTTATTTCCATTAAATACATAAGAAAATGAATGTAGCAACTGTTTGTTTTTTTTAAAAAGGATATTCATACAAAGAAAAGTAGGTACAAAACAAACTAAGAAAAGAATCTTAAACTAGATGGAATTTTCTAATTATAGAAAGGTAAGGTAGAAGTAAGATCAGAAGATATAGGTTTTCAGATCACATAATGACTCCTACTTTAAACCTCTGTGAAATTCATCCATCATAACCTCTGGAAAATGGAAACAGAATTTCCAAGGACTTCATTGCAGCAGAAAGACACCAAAGCAAGCTGCCTCAGATACTAATTTTTATCTTTTTTTTACTTAAAGTTAATGCAAAAGAATGTGAAAATGGGTGAAAGGTAATAAGTTATTTAACAGCTGTATTTTTTCAAATTTTCACCATGTGAAAATGTTCAGTTTTGTGTTCAGCTCCAATGTGACTTCAGCTCAAGATAGATCATACTGATCTATATTGAAAGATTCATTCGCAATAGAAATTTTTGAAGAAGTCAAGTACAGTCTGTTGTCCTCAAACTGCTGAATCTTTTGGTCTGTTGAACTCTGTCTTCCTAATCATAAAAATGTTTCAGTTGTTACCTTGCTTATATTACATTGAAAAATCTAAGTTGGTTACATTGGAAGAGCAAGAACTGAAAGATATAAAATTATAGACCAAACTCATTGTACTGTTACTCGCGAGAGGAAAGATTCTTTGCCTGAGAGAAGAGACACAAAATTCTGTTCATAGGGCATATATATCTTGGTATTTGGAAGTGAATTAACTGATAAGAATTATCTGTGTTACCCAAAATGTAAGAGAAGAGCTCATGAGTAAATCTTCTTTCCTAATACATTATCAATATACACTACATGCATGTATACACATATTAAGCATAATAATTGTATATATCTACCATGCATATTATTGCTATGCACTTCTCTTTGCTGGTCAATTTATATTTCATATCTTTTACCCAGGGATTTGTTCTTGGGAGAAAAGGACTACTCAGTCCATTAGCTGATCTGAATTTATGATGATTAATTCCTTGATGTTCAGCCATGACAGGAATTACTCTGCTCTAATGAGTAATAAATGTGGATAAGTCATGTGTCCCTATGGATTTCTTGGCCAGAAATTGCATTTAGAAGAAGGCTAATTGTCTAAAATTTATCCAAATTCAATACAAATTTTATTGCCGCTAATTGCCTTTCTAGGTTTTGCAGCATTAAAGATATTTAAATGTATTTGTCATAGCACTTCTCTGTGTGTGTAATGCTTAGTACTAGTAGCAACTGCCATCATATTCAGGATTTTCAACAATTTCTGTAATTCAGTACTAAATCATTATGAGTAGGAACACAATTTTCCATTTTTAATACCACAGCAGATCATGCTTTAAAAATTTTGTTAATGTCTCTGTCATAAAATGTGTCTTTACTACTGTTGTTTTGTAGTTCTGACATGCTTTAATTACCATGGCAGTGCTATAAGCAGGAGATACTTTAATCAAGTGACACCTGCTATTGCCACTAGAGTTAAGGTTGTGTCAGAATTACCAAGACAGACTATATTTTTCAAGTGTTTGCATGTCGAATGGTATAAATCACTCTAAGCTTGAACTACAGTACAGAAAGCTTCATAGCTTTAAGCTCTGCATAAGTATTATGCAGGACGGAGAAGAGATTATTATTATAGCACTAACAATGCATTCAGGATTGACAGACCATACTGCTGTACCTGAGTCTCTGTTCCCAAGATGCAGCTCCCAAGGCCCTTACAAACAATGTATTTCACATAAGTGTTATTGTTTAGGACAAATGTTTATTGTAAAAATAAAAGCTACAATGTGCTTAAGAAAGATGGTTCCGTTAGGACATAGAATCAACGTCTTTGACAAGTATATTCATTGCATACTAGAGATAATGTGGAAAACCTGCTGTAGGAAGTCTGTTACAATTAGGGTCACAAATGTTCTGGAATACACTGAACTTAAACTTTATGCTCTTGAAATTATGCTTTCACTCAATTCTACTGCATAGTTCTATGGAGTCAAAATAAATAGAAAGATGAAAAAGAAAGATGAAAACGAAAGATGAAAACTTTCCACTTCATGTTTTATTCTGCATTAAAATCATCAATGCACAAAATTTAATAAGGACAGGTTAACATTTTTGCAACTATTATTGCTATCCTATTAAAATCAGGTGGTTTATTTTGGTTTTCTTTTTGAACTGGCGGTCTTTGAGCTTGCTGCACAAATGATTGTTGCTGCATGGAACTGACCAACTTGCTGAAAATTTCTTGCAGAGGTCACAAATGAGCCTAGTTTCTTCATATCCTGACATCCTAAACCAAGGGCAAGGGATTCAGGCACTGAGAACAGGGAATGAATTTCTGGAAGAGACAGAAATTTTTTTTACACACTCAGGTTGTGCGTCAAGGTCGCCCTTCTCCCAGTCTAAATTAGGGTTAGAGACGTGGTTAAGTGAAACTGGAAATGATAAAGAGAAGGGGTGACTCACAAAGTCATGGATCCCATGAAGTGATGACTTACAAAGCGGCGAATAGTGCATTGCAATCCTCACGTTGCCATCCCTGCAAAAAGAGGTGGGCAGAGGCAGAACCATGGATAGAACCTTTCCTTCCTACCCCTAGCTGCTCACACCCTGATGAGTGTCCTCCCAGAGTTCTCATTTCCAGTGTATGTGGTCCTTTGGGCTGTCCTCTACTATTCAGTTGTGGCCCCATTTGAGGGTGGTGCTACCTGTACATTCATCTGTTTCTGAGAAGCTGTCTTTGTCCTGTGCTCATAACTTCTCAACCAACACCAAACTGCAGGTGTAAGTAGTCTCACCATGATTTTACCAAACTGCTTTCTTTTCCTGTGCATTGCAGTGTGCTCAATGGAGCTTTGTTTCAGCCCATGAATAAAGTTTATTTTAAAGTATGGAAGAGTCCCTGGTCCTATTGAAGAAAAAGTATTTTCTTGCATGCTTAAGAACTGGAGCTACTGAATCTAGAGAACAAAAGACAGAAATCAAGCACAATAGCTATCTTCAAGTATGCAAAGCCACTGTGAAAAGAGATAATTTGTTTGCCACGCCTGTGACATATAGCACAAAGAGTCATAGGTTTATATTTTGCCAAGATATAATGTCGGATGTGAAGAGAAGCTTTGAAATACTAATGATGGGGATAGATATAGGCATAGACAGTAAAGGTTGTGGGCTCTTCATCATCTGAGTATACTGCTGTAAAATGATTTTATATTAGGGGAGATAGCCTAGATCATTTCTCCAAGCTCATTTTGCATTTTTTAATGAGTTTCTCTCTGCTTCTGGAAAAATAAGTTTAGAAATGTATATGCAATAGATGATACCTAAAAGTTCATGAAATCTGGGCATTTGAGCCATATATACACAAAGCGTCAGGTTTTCCCAACATCTTAATTCCTAAAGACTTCTGATCTTTCCATTGATGAAAAATGAGGCTTCTCCAACTGGCTGATCACTGACAATGTGCAGTGAGAACATTTAGTTAAAAGACATTGTCAAAATATCTCAGTCTCGGTGATGAAAAAGGCACAGGTGTGCTCTGTGTAACTGTGGGATGAATAATAACTATCCTTTTTATAGTCTATTTTTATACTTGTTTGGAATTTTTCAGCCAAGGTTCTCTATCAGATCACAGTTATTTCTAACAATAATAAACTTGTAGTATTTCTAATCCTTTGGCCTTCTGCTTGCAATCTGTTCAAAATTGTGCCTCTTTTTTAATTTATTACTGTTTCTGCTACTCTCATATTACCCTTAGGCAACCGCATTGGCTACTTCTAAAGCTGAGAATCAACTCCAAAATTTTATTGTTAACATTAAAGGCTCTTCAAACCTTTCCCCCTTTCTATTTGTGAAATCTGGTTCATGTTTATGGCCCCTCTCATAATTTATGTTTGGCTTCTGACCTGTGTCTCCTCCATCCCTACCATTTGCTGTGTCAAAATATCAGCCTTCTCCTCAATTAACACTGCTATTTTGAAAGTTTTTTTCCCCTTTGTGGGGTTCTGTGACTGAATCTTTTGGCCTATTTATCTTAGAAGTAAACCATTTTCTGTAGCTTTCTGTGAGAATATTATTGAGAGTCATATTTTATGCCTTGCATCATTTTTCCTTTGCTATTTTGCTGTACTCTGATACTTAAGGGTTAGATGTCATTGAAAAACAAAGTAGTTATGTTTTTGAACACTCAGCTTGTGCTGTTGTAGTTTTTATTATCCCTAGATGTAATTGAATTCTCAGTCATGATACACATGGATAAAAACATTGTAATCCTGGAACTGGAAATGTCGTGTCATGAGATAATACCTAAAATATTGAGAATTCAGGGACCAACATAAACATAGAGAGGGGAAATGAAGAAAGCTGAACATAGAATTAGGGACAATTATCAAGAGGAACTATCACTTCAGAAAAAAAACCCAAAAAAACAGAACCCCACAAGCCTAATATGTCATCAATAAATGTAATCACACAGTGAAAGACAAAAAACAAAATAGCATTTAGTAAGTGATGAAGATATACTAAAGAAAAATTAAAACAAAATGCTAAGAAACCTTATGATTTATTTAATTTTTCTTTCATCAATCTCCTGGTTGTTTCATATACTAGTTTGCATTCTACCCAACTACCATTCAAGATGAAAAGTTGCAGTTGACTGGGTATCAGTTCCAAGCTGGATGTAGTTTTCAGCAATGGAAGTTTGTGTGCTTTCTTCAAGAACATGAGCAAAAATAATTGTTTACTATAAAAAAACTGTGACAGCTGCATGCTTCACTTTTGCCTCTGCCTGCTTTGCCTGTGCTCATTTCTTGGAAATGCAACCCTCTGCTGACAGGTGTCATGGTGTCTTCTCCTGATCCTATATTTTAACTCTTTTCTGGGATTTTTAACTGGTTTGATTTGGTTTGGTTTGGCTTTTTTGATTTGGTTTAGTTTGGGTTTTTGTAACGTGTCATCTTAGGAGGGGTAAAATTCAGTTTTCTTTATATTACTAAAATGCTGTCAGGTTGTGGCAGCTTGTTCCACTTTTCTCTCCATTTTCCAAAAAATAAGTTCTTGAAGGACTTTACTCTCTGCTATTTTCAAGTCACGGAGAACTCAGTTTACCCTGTGCTAGGGTTTGACTCCACTGGGACCTTGTCCCACATATTACCCTGAAGGCACTTCAGCTTCAGAATCTTAAAAATTCTTGATATCTTTCTGTTCCTGCAGGCATTTTGCACAAGGAAGCAGGAAAATTCAGCCTGATCAAGAACATACTGGCCACATGTAACTAACCTAGCAGGAGCAGTGCATAGGCTAACACCTGACCCACAAGCAGAAATTGTTTGGAAAAAGGAAAGTTCTCCTTGGCCAGAAAGTCACTGTCTCTACTAGGGTGTCAGGCAGTGTACTAGGCAGAACTATAGGGTGCAATTGGTCAAGCTCAGTGTCCCATGTCCTCACTCCCTGCACACCTGCACATTGGTGCCGGCACATTCTGGATTGGTCCCATGAAGATGAGTGCCAGTTGGGGATGAGAAAGCATGAGGTTTGCTCTTGGGGGTTTGCTTTTTTCCACTTTGCATGCCCTGAGATAACTCTGTGATGCCAAGCAGTGCAAAGTCAATGGGAACGGAAAACTTCAAAATTTTGCTTCCCATCCACACTGAAGCAATAACACAGGCAATCCCAAACTGGGGCATAGATTTAACAATTTAAATAACTAATGATCAAGTTTCAGCACTTGGAAATATTTCTTAGCAAAATTGATTTTCTAGCTTTCAGTTCAGTTTTCTAAATTTCCTTCTATTCTGAGAAGTCACAAGGCATGTCACAAACAAATATTTCAGTAGGCAGTCTGCACACTGGAAACCTCCTGGCATCTGAACATTTCATGAGGTCACTTGGTGGTTCATCTGAATCTGCTGGAATGTACTGGAGCTTATGGATTCAGCAACATCTTTCTTAAATAAGTCGCAGTTCCCAATTCAGGCACGTAAGTAACACACACTTTCTTTCTTGATAGGGAGGCTGTGGTCATATGGATGTTCTCTGAAGGAAAAATCAAGTTTACGTTACATTTTCTGAAATTGTTGATAAATTCACAGAATTGAGCAAGTACATGTAAAAGGTAAGGAACATATGAACAAATAAAGTAATTTTTATCAGCTCTTGAATTACCTTGAACAGGTAACAGTAAAGTAAATGTTTAATCTCTCTTTTTCTAATATATTTTTCAGCAATTTGATCTTGTTGAAACAGTTTTAGTGAAGAACACGACTTTTTTTTTTTTAATATTGGAAAATTTTGGATTAATGCTATAGTTTTGTTGCTCAACATTACGTGTATTTCAGATCTCTAGCTTGGGTTATACATTGCATAGTCCAGATATACTTTTTCAGAGTATTCTGATTTAAATTGAGGTATTTTGAAAAGTATTCTACTTCCTTAAGATATGAATTATACTTCTGCCATAAACCCCTGACTGACTGCGCAAAATACAGTCTTAAAGAAACAACAGAAAGTCATGCAAGTAAATCAAAATGTGTTTGCATAAATTTTGAAAACTTTGTTTCAAATTGGGACATTTATTCATCCAAACTCTTCTTAATTTGAAAATAATTTTTTTTTCTCTTATCCATATTATATTAAATATTATATACAGGTTAAAATGAATATATTAAATGAGAATTCTCATGTCATTTAACATAATTTTCCTTTATATTCTGCAAGGTAAGTAATATAATAAATTGCAGGCTTTCAAAGAATTTCATAAAAATAATTTAAATACTCTACAGTAACGTGAGGCCTGATCATGACTTCCCGAAGAGATCTGATCTATTATACTAAAATATAGTGTTCCAGTATATTTGGTCACACATAGAAATCTGGCATAGAAATCACTGTCAGGATTGTGACAATGGGTTTGAGACCTGTCTGTACACTTGGGAGCTCTTCGCCCATGAGAGTAGGTGCATGGATACAGAAGGCTGAGTAGATACAATCATGATAGATTTACATGATTTAGATAAGAATTTTTAGCTTTATGGTGCTGCCAGTGGTGCTGTAAGTAAGTTTCTGTCACAGAAATTTTGTAAGAAAATGTGGTGATTGGCAAAGAAAATACGGCTGTTATTACCACATTTAGCATGAATAGGTGGCTTTGAGTACAAAATAGTCTCCAGTGCAATAGTTAAGTAAAAACAAATACACAGTCAAGTTGCTTGAAATGTATTCTGGTTCCCTGTCATTTTCCACTTTAATCAAAATGTGAACTAAATAAGTACTTCACTCGAGTCTGAGGCTGCAGATAAGCCCTTGTTTTTGATAGAATCTGAGCACAATATTGAATTTGAAGCCATACGGTTTAGTATATTTGACTGAACCTTGGCCATTAACATCATATGTGCTTATCTCTGTCCCAGTTTTCTAATCTGTTCACTCAGCTATTTACCTGTTTTACAAAACATTAAGTCTGAATTAAATGAGGTAGGATGTTGGCCTTTCCTCATATGGTTTATGAGATGAGAAAGACAAAGCAATGTTTTCTATCGGTACCCACCCCATCATCTGAAACTGAAGAAAATTTTACAGATTATCCAAGGCCACATTCCCAGAGGAAGGATGATGCCAGAGGCTGTCAGGGTAACTATCAGACCACCATTGCTTATTCTGCACACTCCAGGCAGCTGTGGAGGTGCAGGGACTTTGGGGCAGATCTTAATATCTGCCAAATCCTTGGTGATCTTCAATTAAAGATACTATGTACATTAAATCTTCTACAGTTACCCATATGAACATCTCTGCAGCCACTGAGAATTTAATCTTGATAAAGATTCGAAGAAGATAGATGTTGGATGCACAGTGACACATGAGGTCCTTCCTGACATTAGTGGACAGCATTTTGGCATGCTTCCCAATGAACCCCAGTTACAGTTCCATGCTATCCACTTCGTTGTTGGATTTCAATGGTTTCATTTATGTTTCTGGGGGGAGATTTGTATAAGTAGTGAAGTAATGATTTCTACAAATGAAAAATAATATAGATAATACCATGGTCTACCCCCTTTCCATGACAGACTTTCCAGACATGCTAAAGGAGTGTTGTGACCATAAGCCCCACATTCTACAGGATCTATTAGTCTCTGTAGAGGGCTTTTCCTCCTGCCCATGTCATTATAGCAACCTTCTAACAATGAACTGTTTAGTACCAAAATGGTTGATATACATGCTTAAAATTGAGAATCGGTTATTTTCCATACATACAAGAATATCCAGTAGCTTAGAAAATGTTATTGCCATCTGAGACCAGAAGTATTTCTGACTTTTCAGAAATGTGTGGATGCTTTTTTAAATAAATATTTTTGTTTTATAGGATGCTCTTCTTTGTTAAAAAATATATATATATTCTGATACACCATGAGTTCATTTGTTGACTTTGATCTGAGGCCTTTGAACAGCAGTCCACAAAGTGCAGTAATTCTGGCTTGGGACGAGAGCCCTTGTTGAACAGGAAGATAATAATGAACCTTGTTACACCCACAATTACTATCACCAATGGAAAAGAGCTTGGCTGGGGAGCTGAATCATGGCTGGTGTGTCCCCGAGATGACTGATTGCAATAATGGCAATGGCTCCAGGTGACAGTTAGCAGCTGGCACAAATTAAAGAAACGTTTCAGCTTCTGAATCAACTGCTTGCAGCAAAGTGGTGTAGAAGAGCATTCACTTTCAACTGCATTGGGCCCTATTATGGATAACTAAATATTTCTCACTTTAACCAGATAACAGGCTGTTATCTTCCTGAGTCTGCAGACAGTTTCATTTGGTAACTCAGAGGGGTGAACGGTTGCATTAGAAAAGGAAGAAAAAAATTAAAATTCTGATGATTTAGAAGTCACTATTCACTGTTCCATCATTGATCTTCCTGAAACCAGCAAGTGGATAGGCTCAGTTTGCAGTTCCAAATTTCTACTAAGAAATAGGAGAGATTAAAAATACTTCCACTTTTATGTGAGACCCTCCATTTTCTCTTTCAGTTTGCAGTATAGTCATGATGTATACAAAAAAATCCACTATCTCCTATCCTATGTATCACAGCATATATTAGATCATATCCATTAGGCATATTCACGGCATTAAAAACCTGTTAAAAAAACCCATATGCACTGTATATGGACTCCAGCTGAAAGTGAGGCCCTGGGCAGCTTGGCGTAAAAGGCAGAGAGGAGGGGAGGAGGGGAAAGATGTAAAGTGTTTAGTCCAGGCATTTTGTCACTGAGTCAGTAGTGAGGGTTCACACTCTTCACATCCTTCACACAGAGTCCGTTTCCAGGGTAGAAAGAGATGGAGTGTGTCACCTACTGCACACCCAGCAAGAAACAGGACCTTGGGTGCACAAGAGGCTGTTCTGCTCCTCTCTGAAGCCTCTTTGAGTCATGATATGCAGAAAGTAATAGATTTCCTGGAAAACCAGTGTTTTCCAGGTAACTCTATGGAAGTCTTTCACCTGGGTGTTACCTCCATATATTATAAGGAAATTTAAGTGCTGGAAATGGTGGTTCGGAGGAAATAGAGGAAGGTGTTTTGAATCTTAAAAAAATTAGTCTCCTAAGGAGTCCATCTGAGTTATCCACATGCCCTAACAAATAATTTGATTCTATTTTTCATCCATTTGTAAATTCTGAATAGTTTAATGGCATTTAGTGAGGTGAATCTAGACGGCTTGCTTTGCCAAGTACCTTTTAATTGCAATGCTTACAAAAAAATTCACAAATGTCACAACTGGATTAGCTGAAAAACACTGTATCCCTGTGAACATTTTTGTTGAGAATTATACACCACAGACACACACATAATTTATTGATGATCCACAGTAACTTTTTATGTGGTTAATTTAGCCTGTGGTTCTTACCTAAGCCCTGAGATGACCTTATATTTGCCATGTGTATCTACAGACTGCTGACATATGGTGACTGAACCCGTCATGGCTTCAGTTTGATTTAGTTTACTTCCCTTTGGGGGTGAAGTAACCTAACTGAACTACTACCACCTTAGGTGCGTGCTCACATATTATCTCAGTTCAACTAATATATTTTAATGTGATTTTACTTATTTTATGAATTCAGACTAATACTTTCCAGATGTCTCCATATAGACAACTCTTAAGTAAAATTGAGTCTTACATTCCATATAGTTCTGGGGTTTTTGCCTGTGTTGTTGGGTTTTTTAGAAATTCTGTCTTTGTATTGTCCTCCTTCCAAATGTGGACAGCTTCTTTGTCACTCTTTAAAGTTTTGTTCCTTCCATAAATTACCCAGGTGTCTATATTTCTCTTTTATCTTGAGTAAGCACAGCATAGAGCCTCTGCTAGTCTTGAATTAGTGTAAAAACAAAGGTTACATTGTTAAACTGGAATGTTTTTGTAAACGTTCTTGATAAGGCTGTGCCGGGCTCAGCTCTATGTAATTTGCAGTGTATATACTGTTCAATTTAGTTATATGGGGAAGGTATCTTTCATTTTAAAACCAAGTTCTCCTGTAACACTTGCTAGCTTTTGCTATTTGTGCTTGTGATCAGAAAACCTATTATCTTGTATGTCACAGATCTCTCACATGCTTTAATACATATGTGTATAAGTTTGTATGTAACAGATCATAAAATTAATGCAGCTTTTAGGTAGAATTTATTACTGTATACTAACAGATGCTCTATCACACATTAAATTTCTTCTCCTACACTCACAGACTTCTTCAATATGTCATGAAATTGTCTTTTTGTTATAATGCTCTTATTAACCTCCCTTTTAAAAATGTCCAAATTTTTTCTATATCTCTAAAGACTGCAACTGAGGAAATGCTGGCTGCTGCTTGATGAAATTTAAGGTTATTTGAAAAAAAAAGAACAAAAAGATTTTAAGAGAATGAACAAAATAAATTATGAATGCTAACCACAGTTCCACAATTTTTCATATTTTTCCTTGTACTGCAGATGCAAGCTCAGACATTTGTAGGTAAGGTCTCACTATTATAGCTGGATACATATGTATATATATGTATCATATATTAACAAATTAAAATACTGCTCTTCAGAAGCAAACAATCCCAGTGAGTTTGCGGTCCTAATACATTTCACAAACTTCTCCACCTCTGGTACCCACCAGCACAAAGCTGTCTGTGCATAAAATGTTAGAGAAGGGGGTCTGCTCGACAGGCTCACAGGGAACGAGCTCCTGCACTGACACCCTGCACGCTCCTGTATGCTCTCAAGGGCACTCCAGCACTGATGAGTCTCCCAGGGGTCTTCAAGCACTGGTAATTTGCCCAGTCACTTGAGACTGACGCAGGGCTACCTGCTTGACATATCTGTGGGACAAATGCACTTCAGAGACTGAACAAAATAGCAAGAAACACATTTATTAGCCACGCTCTACCCAATATGTATAGCACTAGAGATGTATATATGGCAGCTTAAAGATGAAATAAGAAAAAAAATTATTTTGTCACTTAATTGCAAGAATAGTGTCAAAAGATTCTAGAAATAAACTAGGTGTGAAAGGAAAGTCCCAAATTGCAAGCAGAGAAATGACAAGGACCTCCATTTTCCTGACAACTTCCTTGGGGAAAGGGAATTGTTCTAAGGATGGGTTAGGCAGCGCTGACAGCTTGTCTGTCTGATTTGTGCAAAGCACAGTGCCTCATTCATCTTGATTTTCTCTGTAATTTTTTTTCTCAGTGAAGTAATTAGCAAAAGTGGTTATTTCCATATAGTAGTGGTCAGATGATTTAAAAGAAAAGGAAGGAAGAAATTCTGATTTTAAAAGCAAGAGACCAAGTACAGCTAGCAGAACATGGAGTAAATTCACATGCCTAAAAAATACAATTTTGCAGTTAATGTTACCCCAAAAATTAGTTTGCTTATTCAAATCTATGATCTTGTCATATTTGTTTTCTTCCCTGAACACTTAGCAAAACTTAACAGAATTGAATCCTGGGATCTCAATGTACATTTTAATCAGGTAATTAACTGAAAATAGAACCAGAAAATTCTGAAGTTTGTTTATTTTTTGTTTAAAAAAATAACGACAGTTTACTTTGAAGATAATTTGTCTTATATAGGGATTTATAGCAAGGTTTGAGACTGTAGACATAACACAGTAACTGCTTGTAACATCCTGACAGACACTTTTGACTGTAATGTATGGGTATGGATATTGGACTCTGCTAGTTTCTGAACCTGGAATATTTGTAGGATGGTATGTATAAATATCTCACTAAGTTTGTTCAGCAAATGAGTACATTTGAATTAATTTCTGATCTTTCTGAAAGCTCAAATTCTGAGTGGTATTTTCTCTGAGTCCTTGACTTTGGAACTTGATTCTTCCATTGATCCCAAAAGTTGGCTGGCCCTAGGTCACTCTCCAAGACAAATTTACTGCCTTCTGTCTGAAGAAATCCCTTAGGAGAGAGCTGGAGTCTGTGCTTCCATTGTGAAGGATTACTGGGTTCACATCAGATTTCACTGATTTTTGCAAAGTGTAAATATACGACTCTTCAAGCTCAGTAGCTCATTTTACAAATCAATCAATAAAATATAGCTTTTTAATTTTTTTTTTTTTTTGTAAGCCATGGCTTATTATCAGATACTTGGATTGATCTGACAAGTGGTTGTAATTTATTTTCTCTTTAGTTACTCTCCAACTGAATTCTTCTAAGTCCTCTCTTATTAGCAGGATACAACTCCTCTTTTTAATGGCTCAATCTAATAGCATTTTGTTTGGTTGTGCTGTGGGCTATGTGTTCTTTGATGAGAATAGGTTTGTAACTTCTATATAGAGCTAATTGGATTTCTTGATTATCTCATTGAAACTAACCAAAATGACCTTCCCACGAAGTGGAAGTCTGAAGGATTTTCTTTCAGAAATAATAGTCTTTTCTTCCTGATAACTATTTATTGCTTCAGGTTGGCTAAATATTCCTTTTTTCTCTTTCTTTTCCTGTTTTATCCCCGAAGTGTATCTGCCTTCTATTCAGAGCTACATCTGTATAGTGACACTTTCAAAAAACATGAGTATTTCTGAATTATAAGTCATTTGCAAGAAAAAGTAAGACCTTGAGTGCATAAAGCAAATATTTTAAGGGGATTTTACCCTAGAAGGCATGTTTCAAATAGCAGGTTAAACAAGCCTCACGTAACATTTATAAAGCAGGAAAGTATTACCAGTTATTGTAGTAGATGAGACAGGAAAAAGCATAGAAGGGGATTTTTTGAAAATATTTGCATTGTCAAGTTCACTTGGAAATTAATTATTGAGTTTAGTATATGTATAGCTAGATCATTTTGGTAGTCCCATCATACATGACCATAGTAGACTTGTAACTTAGGTAAACACATTCCATTAGGTTGATTAAACCTGAACCACGAAAAAAATGATCAGAAACTCTCCCACCCACCTCTGTAGTACTGATGACAATGTTTAAATTAATTTTTCATTAAACTTTTCCTGTGATACTTCTATGTTACTTGTTTAATGCAGCTTCTTCAAGCTCCACAAAGAAAGAGTCCTTCAAATTTATTGTCAAGTGTACTCATCCACCTGAATATGTTCCTCAGAACAGGTTGACCTTTATTGGTTTCAAGACTGTCAGGAATGGTCTAAAAAACAACTTAAACGAATGTGTAATTTTAGGAGTCCGCTCACAGGCTTGGATTGTGTGAATAGCTGATAAATACAGAGATCTCCAGCTGAGCTATACTGACATACCCCAGAAAGAAGGTCACTCCACAGCATAACAGACCTGAGTTGAGCTATTGGGAATTGCTTCTGCATTGGTCTCCTCTGGGCTCAGGGTCTCTCTGCCCTTAACATTGTGCAGAAGAGCAGACAGCAGATTCTTGTCCACCAGACCCAGAGACTTTCTGGTGTTTTTCTTTGCAAAGATGCTAAACCGTTGCAGCCATGGACAATTTGAAAATGGGAGAACAAAGGGGAGAGAGAGTGTAATGGCATCTAGTCCATTATATCGGTTGTTTATTGCAAGAAGGTCCCTAGATCTTTATGGGAAATCCCAATTACCAACCCTGCTTTGAACGTTTCTCCATGTATATATTGTCAAGCTATGTTCTGTATATTGGAAAACTTGATTTTGTGTATTTTTTCCTTCCACAACCTGGGCTAAAAAGATCTACTTCGTGACAGACTTTTTTTTTTAACACAAAATGCTCTTCAACATATATTCATATGTATTTTATGGGTATTCTCTATCTGCACAAGATATAGGTGAAAGAAACAAAATGAAAACATATGAAGTAGCCAGTATCCTTCATATAAGACAATGTTTAAGCTGCTTTTGATACAAATACTGCTTTATTTTAAGGTATAGGGAAGGAATTAATCTTGCTTTTAACCACCTGTGTTTGCACTTTCTTTGCCACAGATATGTTTTTTAATTTACCAGCAATTTGTATTGACATGACTGTTCAATTCCTTGAGACCTTTAAAGTAATTTTGTTCTTCCATCCCATTTTGTAATTTAGTGAACTGTTATTGATTACAGAAAGATTTTCTTGGCATCACCTTTCTTTATGGCATCCAAACATCAACAAAACTGGCATGTTCATATGGAAACAGGCCCTTCTTTCAAATATATTAGTGTGGAAAAGGAAACAGTCTTTTATTATTTAACTGATTATACACATTCTACAATACTTGTTTACAAATATTGGTTTTGTTTCTATTGCTATTTTGCATTCTGAATCTCTCCTTTTCCAGGTTTCCATAGCAACTCTTGTACAGCTTGATCATTAGAAAGAAATTCTCTTTAATTGATCTCCTAATGTATAGCTTAATAGTAACTGTTAAGCAGTCTTTTGTTTCCAGGTCATATTTAAGGTTCGTACATTTGCATAAAAACATCTCATTAGCCCAAACCAATCATTATTAGTAATTTTCTTCCTTTAGTTTTTTAATAACTAAATCCTTCATTGAGGTTTTACAAATAGCAAATATTTATAGCTTGTAGAAAAGGCTTTCTCAGTGAGCCTGGATGCTTTGTTTTTGTGAGCTGCAAGAAAATTACAGAGCTTCAAAATTTTGATCCCATAATACAAGAAGCTGTCTTTTTCTCCAACTGAAATTTAAATAGATCATGCTAACTAAAGGCAAGAGGCAATTTTGAAGAGTAAAGTTGCAATACAGTACAATCTTGCACAAATATGAATAATGTAAAAAAACCCCCAAGAATAACTTTGAATTTCTCCACCCCACTATCACTGTGAAAGACACAAAATTTTTGCACTAAGTTGTGTTTTCCATGGCATCCTTACCTGAAACAAAGTGAAGATATGTAAAATTCAGTGAAAATTGCATGTAGGCATTAATTTTTATTGGACAATAAGGCAACCAGTTTGATATCTATGATTGCTAGTTGAAAAATTGAATATAAGCATGCAACTGCAGATCTACATGGGTATGAAATGAGTTTTACTGAAGATCTACTACTGTGTATATTTACCTCTGCAAACATGTAGCTTACTTCATCTTCTTGTGTGTGGAAGAACTAAAGCATAAATTTGGATAAACTGAAAATGAAAGATTTTCCAGTGAGGGGAACTGGAGGGAATCAGCTTTCAACAGTGCAAGGATACTTTATTTTTCCCTGATCCTCTATAACAGGTTTCATACCCTACTCTAAAAGCAGTTAATATTGAAAGAATAGTTTAAAACAATATCATCAAGCCAAAATGCATAAATATAGGTCACACCATCATGCTAAGCTCCAGAAAATGTAATTAGCATGTGTAACCTTTTCTTCTTTTCCCCTTTTCTTTTCTTTCCCTCTGGCATCCTTGACCCCTGTGTGTCCTTATAGAAACTCTAATAGCATTAACATTATGCTACGATTAAAAAGTTAGACAGCACAACAATGCTGCTTGACAAGATATTTTTACAATCCTTTTTGATGTCATTCTGTTGGGATTGAATGTCCTTTGAACTCTTGCAAATTAAGTGGATGTTCAGTGGATGTATTCTCATATGGTATCTCTTTGTGTTATCTGTTAGGTCTCTTCTGCTGTTTGCAATGAAGGATTGTTTTGCATTTATCCTAGCATCTATAATTTTGTTAAACAGTAATTATTCATGCAAAGCATGGATTTCAGAATTAGGTTAAAAACCTGGATTTACTATCACTTTTCAATATGTTGAATGTATGTTTTAAACAAATCGTATGAGGTCTATGGAAGCTGAGCTGATAAAAATGCATGAGCTTCTGTTTCCTGAACTATTTTCATCAATTAACATCAGGATTTAACCATAAACATGAACCCAGCCCCCAGCACACTGGTAGTGTAATGTCATTACTGGTCGTATCATACTGTGTGTGCCATAGTCACATTATACAGGCATAACAATAAAAGAGGGTTAGAGACTGAAAAGTTCTGTGTAAATTAAAAACATGTTGTCTAGAAGAAGAACCAAAGCTTTTAATAGGGTAAAAAAAGGGCATTATCATAGCATGAATTTTCCTTTCCATAACCAGATGCCAGATGAAGTGAACCATTTAAGTTGTGTATTTTTAGCTAGAAAGAGAAACTAATGAATTTTCCTTAAATCTCTCCGGGGTTTTTTAAGTATAGTAAGATGAATAAATATAATCAATAGTGCAAACCACCTTTCCTCTAAAAGAACAAAAAATCTCCATGCAAACAAACAATCAAAAAACAACAAAACAAACAAACAAACAAAAAACCCCAAAACCAAACCAAACCAACAAAAAACCTCCAAAACTACATGCATGTGAATGCTTATTATCCAGATTTGCAACTGAACCACTTTCACTGGAGGGAATAAAGACGGAATTTCTGAGGAATGTCACAAGGAGAGATGCCATGGAGTGCTTTGACACTAACATGTTCCAACAAGTCGAGAAGTATCAACCAGGATTAAAGTAGACAATAAAAGAACCAAGCATCCCAGTGACACTTAGATTTATGAATCCAGAACAGGAACACTGTTGTTAAGCCACAAGCAGATTTTCATGCTTAACAAAAAGATGCAAGGATTGAAACAGAAGCTGAAATTGCTGATAGAAAGAAGTAAACCCAAGTTATGATGACTGTACTGTTTCACTTTGACATGCCATTAGAGACAGGAAAAGTCCAGATAATTGAGATGATAGTTGTGTAAAAGGATGAAAAAAAAAAAAGGAAATAGTGGAAACTCAGAGTAGCATAAGAAACTGAAGGGAAACCGAGAGGAAGGCGTTTAATTTATATATCTGCAATAGGTATTTTGGTGTTAAAGGGAAGAAAAATTGATTTAGACACTGATTAACTTATGCAGAATACTAGAGAGCAGTAACTCTCAAAAAAATACACTAGTTCTTTGATGACAAATTTTTATTATGCTCAAAATGTATCTTGTTAATGAGATGTTATTAACCATTCAAATACAAGATTTATGTTGTCCTCCCTTGGTCAAGGTTTGCACATTTGCATCAGGACACCATTTCTAATGGGTGAGCTCAGGCTGTGCTTTTTTTTCTTCTGTGAATCAGTTACCTATTGGTACAAAATATGGAAATTTTTATCTCTTCTCTCTGTTGTTTGCGATATCTTGTGCTTTTCCAGTGCACAATTCATCCTCTGCATTGTAGACAGACCTAACTCAGACTTTTTTCAACAGTCATCAGTTTAAGTGCATCACAAACTTTAGTGGCTTAATTTGTCAGGTGAAAGGCTATTACTTCCATTGTACAAATGCTAAGCTAAGGACCAAAGAATTACTTTCGCAGAAAGATTTCTATTTTTTGCAAGCTGAATACAGATTAGGCTGAAGAATGTTGATTTCAAGATCTGAAAGAGCAATCTGTAGTGGGAACAGATTTTTTTTCTCTCTGTCACTTTCCTTTTGCATTGTACCTTCTGTTTTACCTGCTCCAAACAATCACTCCTCCACTTTTTCTTCTTTATTTTAACACTGCCTCTTCCCTGTAATCTCATTTGCTTTCATAATCTCTCCTGTTCAGGATCTCTCAATCTCCGCATCTCACTTAAAATCTCCTTACTCACTGAGTTTTCTCAGCCTAGTTTCACCTTTGAAATACGCCATGGCCTGTTCAGGCTTCATGAGGACTGTTGAAAATCCTTTGTTCCTTTCCTTGGGCCACTTTTCAGGGCTGAGGTATGAAAGAAAGCACTGTACAGTACACCTGGTGATTCAAGGTAAATGAACTGTGATGGGAAGATTGCAAGGCTGAGTAGAAGGTTCCTTGCACAGTGGGAGACTTCACAGAAGATAGAGCACGCTGAGTTCAGGCTTCCTATTTATCTGATAGTTAATGAACACCACAATCAGCGGCATTTCCAGAAGGGTGTGCAAACACAAGCTAAGCAGCTAAAGTGGCATCTGATACATAGGGGTCCATAGTGGCCCCAGAAGTGCAGCTAGTAGAAGGGAGATGCTCCAATGTGAAGTGGGGATCAGGTCTTTTGGTATGTCCTGTCCTGCTTGTGCAGACATTTCTGTCACTGTAAAATACTGATTGTGAATGATTTTGTGCTGGTCATGGTCTACAGGGAATGCCATGGGCCATGGGCCAGGATTGATGGCAGCAGCCTCTTCTGTCTCAGGTGAACTCTGATACTTGTGGCAGTGCTATAAAAGGTGAACAGGTTTCACCAGAGGTGATAAGAGGTAACAAATGGGATGTCAGTGGGAGGGACACTCCAGAGACCACAGCCCAACGCCCTGTATTGGGTCTGTCTGAGAAAGAGTTCATTTTTCCTTAGCAGTCCTCACAGTGCTGTGCTTTTCATCGGGAGCTGGAAGGGTGGTGATAACACACCAGTGTTTTGGCTACTGCTGAGCACCACTGTCCCTCTAATATCTCCCCTCCACTCCATCAAGGGGCTTTGGGAGTGGGCAAGATCCTGGGAGGGTAAACAACCAGGCCAGCTGACTCAAATTAACTAAAGAGATATTCCATGCTGTGTGACATCAGCTCAGATATAAAAGCTAAGAGGGAGAGGAACAGTGGGGCATTTGTTGTCCAACAATATTTGCCTTTCTAGCAGGTTGGGTTTGTAACCAGACAGAAACACCAATTAGTGTAGTGGTTTAGTCCAAAATACTCATTACTTTTTATCTTCTGTGAGATAAGAATTAAGAGAAATGCAAAGCAGGGACTAAGCTTGAAAGAATATAAAGAAGTTTATTAACAGACCTAAAAGAAGGAAAAAAAAAAATCATACCACACCTTCAGAACACTTCTCCTCCCCCCACCTTTCTCCCTTCTCCCAGTGACAATGTAAAAAGACAACCCTTGAGATGTTCAGTCTGTTTATCACTTCCATAATAGCCTTGTTCAGTCCATTTAGGAAGAGGAGTCTCTCTTGCCCATGCTATGAAAACATTATCACAACAAGACAGCCGCCTGGGTTGGTTCTCTGCTTGCATGTGAGTCCCTTCCCCCAACTTGCAGCTTTTCCCACAACTGCTTTCGAGGGTCCACTCTTGAAGTTTTTTGGGGTACAATTTTAAGGTTTAGCCATTCAGAAACAAAGGTTCTCTTCAGCCATCTCTGGGAGTATTTCATCTCTAAGAAATCTCTGGGAGCACCTCTAGGAACTGAGGTTTTCTCCTTTCCCATTTGGAGCAAAAGTCCTCATCGCTTCCATCTCTCCCTGTCCAAACTTCTCATGAAATTACAGCTGTGTCAGCATCTGCCTATCTCAGCGCAGGTGCTTTTGCTTACGAGTTGAAAGCTCCACCCCCCATATCTTCATGAAATTACAACGGGAT
The DNA here is from genome assembly GCF_965178545.1 of Coloeus monedula. Lineage (NCBI taxonomy): Eukaryota > Metazoa > Chordata > Aves > Passeriformes > Corvidae > Coloeus > Coloeus monedula. The sequence goes on from NC_138822.1 coordinate 69,205,618, forward strand.
ACTCTGATATATCATAGCTTCACAACAGAATTTCAGCTTTAAGCACCTCCTCTTTCTTCTCCCTCAGGTTTTCAGCTCTTCACAGCACTAAAAGGGTTAATCTCACCTAGGCCTTGCAGCTGAAATTTCACTTATCACTGTTGGTCACATGATCTTTTGCTGGACAGCACAGCAGCTTCAGCTGAATCTTGGCCGCACTGGAGAGGGGGAGCCGGGCTGCTCCGTCTGCACAGAGCAGGGCTGTGGGGAGGCCGTGGCTGGAACAGGGCCCATCAGCTCCAGGATGGCCGTGGCCTGGCCTGGCCTGGCCTGAGCAGGGCCTGGGCTGGGCCCGCCGGCCCCTGCATGGGGCCCGCAGCCACCTGTCCCAGCACCGGAAACGAGAGAGAGAGCTCTGCCTCGGAGTTCCCTATTTGTACGTGTGGATCACAGAGGCGGTCACAACTTTAAGTGGCTTAAAGAATTGTCCATATTCAAACTGGGCAGCTGACAGGTTCTGTCAAGTCACAGAGGAAGCTGTAAGCACCCTTTTGCAAGAGCATCACTTCTGGGACTATGCTTGCTAATCTATGACAGCCTTCCAGAACAACCACTCTGTATGCTGAGGCCCTGCTTCCCAGAACGTGAATATCACTCGCTGAAGGGAAGTAGAGATTATCATTTCCTTTTTGTTATGCAAGTGCAAACTCGCTTGTTTTTCTTTTTCTTTTGCTTTAATAAACTGCCTTATCTCAACCTACGAGTTGTTTTCCTTCTTAATGTTTCCCCCCTGTACCACTGGGAAAGGATAGAGTGGTTTGGTGAGCACCTGGCATCAGGCCGAGGTCAAACCACTACAGACCCCTGAGGACAAAAAAGAAGACGTGAGTGATGCAGAGCAGGAATTTTCAAGAAGTATGCTACTTCTGGCAGTAAGAGTGAGGAGACCCCCTCCATGCACACCCAGCCACCCATAAAACATTTTCAGAGATAAGGCATCAAGAAGGAAGAATATGCTCTCCTGGGGAAAAATCCAGGTAGGCAGCTCTGTGGACTCTGTTGGGACCAGAGATGAAAAGGGGCAGCAAAATCTTTGATTGGTGACTCGTGGGGAGAGGCACTCATTTTCCAGTCTGGATTATCTTCCAGAGGGGTGCTAACCAAAATTGCTGGGATTAATAAACCTTGGATCTCCTTTTAAGTCTAAAACATGCAGGAACAGCTAAGAGATTATAAATTTATTTTTCATAATATTTTCTTAGAATTATAGTTAGATTAATTTACTTTCTACAAATATTGAGATATTATATTGAGTGAGTAGTGGAACATAAAGGAATGGATATTGCTACCAAGTTGTGCCTAAGCTCCTCCCAGTAAATTGTGGCACAGCAAGAATGATCTAATAATTATATAGAGCCAGAACAGTCTTGTGTGTCTTTCTTGCCAATTTCTTCTCAATCCTCTGAGAGAACTGTGTTTTGGAGAAAAGTTGGTACTCCCGAGTAGCTCTAATCCCAGGCTTTGCTTTCTTAACAACATGCATTCTGAAGTCCCAACTTCTGGGATGGAAACTGTAAACCACCTAGCCAGTTTATACATACATTAAAAATTGTCACAACAAAAGGCAGGAGGCAATCTCAGTCGAGGGTGTTTGCAGTTTTTGCTTCCCTTCATACATTTTTTTCCAGAATCCTCTCAATACTGATCCTTCCTGGAAAGTCCTTGGGCATTGCAACTTGTTTTCTTAGTCTCTCTGCTTTTCAGTGTTTTGTAGCATCTATTACTATGCGAAGAAATTAAAGAGAATTTTCCATGTATGGATGTGATCTCTGCCATACCATTCAGACTGAGGCTGAAGAATGGATTTGCTTTATTTATTGATGCAGATGTAGCTGGTTAGTATAACATGAGTCAGTTACAAAACTAACACACCTTCATGGTCTGTATATTTGTGGGGATGCAGCAGAGATATCGGAGTGTGATGCTCAGTCGTCTGGTAGGTTGCTCCTTGCTGTATCATCCTGCTGAAATTCAGGGTGTTTTTTTAAAGCATAGGCATAAGAGAATGGAGTAACTGAAGCACATGAGAGAGCTATTTCCACAAAAATTTGAAGGAGGATCTTTAGGAAGCATTATACTTGATGAATTATTATCCAGAGAAACTGAGTGGTTTCAACAAATAGTATTCAAACAATACTATCAATAGCTAAAAGTTTTCCCAGTGCATGGAGAATGGGAGAGAATGGGAGAATATGTACAATGCTATAATAATCCAACTAAGTTAATACATTATTTCAAGAAGTGCTGACCTTCCTCAGCTTTGTACAGAACTTGGATCTTCCTGTTTCCTATTTCTCAAAATAAAGTTTTAATAATTATAGTTTGATTTCAATATAGATAGGAATTATATTCAAATTTCTTAAGCCTGCTATCTGAATTTCAGAAAAGAGTGCAGCTGTGAAGAGACAGAAAAAGCACATAGTCCCTGTTAGATAAGAGAGAAAAAACAGAATATTCAAAGGATCATACCAAAATATTAAATTTATAAGAAACATAATGTATAAAAGTACACCATCTTTTGCAAAGCTTTACAGTGCAAAGAACCAAGTCACCTAAGGCACACTTTTATACTCACTATCCTAATTTATTTTAGGTGTACATAGTTAATTTCATTCTGATTATTTCCCAACACAATGAAAACAATGCATAAATAAAAGAAATAAATATCTTAATTAGATACAAAAAGAAATATGTAAATTCTTGATTATCTTGAGTGAGAACAAAGTAACATGCTTGAAAGAAAATAAAGAAATATCTATTCTAGTTAATGTTTAAAAAATGAAGAAACAAATATATTGAGAAGTAATTTTCAGAGCTGAAGAATATTAAAAAGGGAAAAAAAGATGAAGGATAGTTAGAAGCTTTTAAAAATATCATAATTATAAATTGTAATTTAGAGTATAATATGACAGTTCTGAAAGACTGAATGAGAACAAAAATGAGAATAAAAGCAGAAAGATGGTGGGAAAGAGTCAGTGATCACAGAAAGTGCCACAGTAAGAATTTGAAAATGAGAGCACAGATGAATCAGAAGACTAAAGTGAACAAAAGAAAGGTGAGAGATGTCAGTGAAGGCAAGGCTAAAATTACATTTCCTGTAAGGTTTTGGACATACTGATACTGCTTAAGGGAACAGCCTAGAAGATGACTGTATTTAAAAGCCAAGACTGAAAATACCAAATGCATCCAAAGTGTCTTTTAAAAACCACAGTAAACATCCTGTATGTTGTGCAACAAATACCATGTGAAATACCATTTTACACACTTCTATATTACTTCAGTAAACCAGACACTTTGTGGTGAAAGCAATTTTCACAACCACAGATTTTAAAGTCAGAAGAAACTGTTAGACTTAATAGACTAGTTAACTGTTAGACATAACACTTGGGATACTAAAAAAAAAATCACATCTTCAACCCTGTGTTTAGTCTGATAACTCATAAGGTCATCCCATAGTCTGGTAGGGTTGGATTTGCAGACTACTAGAATATTGCAAGAGTCAATAATTTAAATCATTATTTAGTACTTAACTAATGATATATTTATTGCCTGGAGAGTCTTAAATAAAGGTATTTACCAATTAGACTAAAAACTGGTACATTGCTTCCTGTGCAAAACATTTTGAGGGGAATAAATGGACAACTGTACCTTGACCCAGCCTAACTTAATGACATCTGATTTAATAGAAAACCTGCTAGTACAGAAAACATGCTAACTGGGTTTTGTTGTTACTGGTTATACAGAAATTTGTTCACCTGTCCCGGAGCAGAGTTCAGATAGAAGAAAAATATTAGACTGACAAAAAATTTTTTTAAGTACAGTGAAATTTTCAAGCTTCAATATTTAAGCAATGCAATGAATCCTTCCCAGCTTGAAGGTTTTTACATAATACTAGGCAGTCCAAGATCAACAACACGTAGATGCTTTTTAAGTCAGGATTAGATTGAATGGAATCCAAAATAAAGATACCTCACTGAGATTGTTTAATTAAAGCCTTCAGAGTCAAACTTTTGCCTAAAGTAAGCTCTTATTTTTCTTGCCTGAAAAAATTATGAAAAGCACCTAAAAAATCATGTACTTTCTGGGGGCAGGTAGCTGATTAGAGTTAATTATCAAAGTCAAGAACAATTAATGCAGCAAGCCAAAATCATAGGTAATTTTTCCCCAGGTTTGCCATATATAATCAAAATCTTTGTGAAGTCTTTTACAGAATATAATAAGGTTAAAAGCTGGATTATGTACATTTAGAAAACATTCATTTTGCTATGTAAAAAAAGTAAGCCAAAGTTGAACTCCTAATACAAAGAAGCAATCAGGTTTGTTCAGTACTCATGTTCTAAAGATCTGTTGCTGTTAAACTGTAAGTGAAACATAAATATACTAATATAAATCCATAATATCATTGGAAATATGAATGTGGCATTGAATCTCATCTAGTAAGGTTTTTGACTGACAGCTCAAGCCAGAGTTACCAATCTGAAACAAAAGAAGAAGGAGAAGAAAGAAAATCTAGATTGATGGAGCAATCTTGCTCCTATTCAAGTCAATGTAACACTCTCATTCAAGCATGATCAGGCTCCCTTTGTGCTCACTACTAAGTACATAGGACTCACCATCTTAGTGCAACAGGGCTTACCTGAGAGGAAGGTGAAATTTAAAATTTCTCTTGGTCATTAGACTTTAGATGATCACCATTATAGTGATTATGATTGTGTTTATATTATCAGTACAAGGGATTTTAGCAAAAAGTAAGTGTTTAAAATCTGAAGACTTTTATTTATCCTGAAATTTTCAAAATTGCAAAATGAATTTAATTTTCTTGCATTTTAAGTCTTTCACTACTTATTTTACTGGTATCTTTATATCTTAGTACACTAATTCTGAAATGGATATAAACTATTTTTTTACTCAGATATTTAGTGGAGGTTTATGTAAACAATCTCTTACCAATTAATCATAATTTTCTAGTTTTCTTAACAACTTCATATTTCTTTCCTGCAGAATACTAGCTGTAACAGGTGTACATTCTTACATAAACGTCTTCTTTTATAGAGATTGACTTAGTGGATTCACTTATCTAGGTGTATTGCATTTGCATAACAAGGGCTTGGTAGGAAGGAGGCTCTGGGAGAACTTCTGGGAGAAGGTGCTACGAGTTGCCTCCATGTTGTCCAGGGCCAGTGCTGGCCAGTTTTGAGAAGCACTTGCTGCTGCCCAAGGCTGAGCCCATCAGTGGTGGTGGTACTGCCTTAGGGAGGAAAAAAAAGCCTGCTGCACAAGTGCAGCCAGGATAAAGGAGTGAGAATAGGTGGGAGAAACAGCCCCACTGACAGCACAGTCAGTGAAGGAGGGACAGGAGGTGGTGCTCCAGCTGCTGGAGCAGAGCTTCCCCTGCAAGAGTATGGTGAGGCTGGTGTGTCCCTGCAGCCCATGGAGGTCACAATGGAGCAGAGATCCACCTGCAGCCCACAGAGGAGACCCATGGTAGAGCAGGTGGACATTCTTGAAGGAGGCGTGACACTGTGGACAACTCACCCTGGAGCAGGTGCCTGGCAGGACCTGTGAAGCCATGGAGAGAGGAGCTCACACTGGATCAGGTTTTCTGGACAGACCAGTGACCCTGTGAGTGACTCATGCTGGGATGAAGATCTGTAACCCATGGGAAGGACTTACATTTGAGAAGCTCATGGAGGACTGCCTCCGGTGGTAGGGGCTCCACACTAGAGCAGGAGAAGGAGGCCTTCCCTGGGAAGGAAGGAGCAGCAGAGACAATGTGTGATGATCATAATTTCCATTCCCTGTTCCCCGCACACTGTGAGGGAGAAAATCATGAACAAAACTGAATCCAGAAAGAAAGGAGGGGTGGAGGAAGGTGTTTTAATATTTAGTTTTTATTTCTCACTATCCTACTCCAATTTAATTGGCAATATATTCAGTTAAATTCCCCAAGCCATGTCTGCTTTTCCCATGACAGTAATTGGTGAGGGATCTCTCCACGTCCTTATCTCAACGCATGAGCCTTTCACAACAACCTCTCTCCTCTGTCCAGCTGAGGAACGGAGTGATAGCGGCGCTTTGGTGTGAAGCAGGCATCCAGACAGGGTCAATGCCTCACACTTGGAATGAAAAGATGTATCTAAAACCAGAAAATGGGAAAGTTGTCTCCTTTCTGCCTTCTAATATTGGACAAAAATTGCAATTCATCCATACCCCTTAAAAACTAGTTAAAACCTACCTGATAAACATTTCAGTGTTTCTTCCAGTGCTTTCAATTCTGTTTCAGGCATGTATGAAATGATGACAGTTTCTACATCTATTTCTTGTTTAAATTAACTGGAACTAAAAATAGAAAGCAGTATGTGTCCTGATTAATCCCACCCGGTCAATAGGCTCAGAGTGTAATTAAAACAATTTCTATTTAAGATGTGTTTGTTACTGTTAGTATAACAGAAAGGCTCAAGAGGGTGTTTAGCTCAGGGTTAACTCCCGTCTTTACAGGAAGTTTCTCAGCCTTATTTCTGCCACCCCAGCAGTCCTATAGCTTGTCATAACAAAACAGAACCTTTGCAGAATGTGGTTTAGGGTTGAAAGCAGCACCAAACATGCAAATGAAGCATTGGACTTTTTTCCACTGTCCAGTCTTACAACTTTTATTCTTTCAGGTAATAAAATAATCTTAATGGAAGTTAAGTCTCTCTTCTTGGACAAATGTGCTTACAGTTCAACCCTTTTTTTTTTTTTTTTCCTTCTTGCTATTTTTGTCACTTTTTTTTTCATAACCTTTTTTCTACTGTATTGTAACTGCATCAGGAAGAGGCAGAGGGTTTCAGTTGTTCTCTCCTACCTTACCCTTCATACCCTTCTCTTCTACCATCCTAACTAGGCTGAGGAATTAATTGTAAATCACCACTGTGTGAGTACATATATATATTAACAAGCTGTAGCCTTGATGGTGAAGGTCAGATGTTAACTGCAGCAGAGAAATGAAAGTGCATGCCTGCACCCCTAATTTTGGTACCTAAGCTAGTAAGAGGAATATGTTTCAGGGACTGCCTATGGTGGGTACCTTTCTAATATAAAACCAGCTCCCTTTCCATACTGACTTTTATGAAATTACAAGTTTAACTGCTATTCTCTTCTCATGAAATGAATAGCAAGTATATCAACATATATTTTTATTTTCACTGTCATGGCCAGGCACAGAGATGTGGGACATTTGTCTGTATTCCTCTTACTGGACACCACATGCACTGTCTCCAGCATCTCTGCTCTGTATTTACTTTAGGACAGCTGTCTCTGTCCTCAGGGAGGTATATGGATTCTTATGTTAGGTTAGTGATGGTTGTGTCTGCTCACAAATGGAAAAAAAGCTGAATTTGTGTTGTCCAGTGAACTGAACTGCTGACAGATTTTCAAAGCCATATGACCTTGGAAGTCTTCTTGCTGGACTTTCAGAAAGGCTCAGCATACAGTGGTCCTTTACTTTAAATGCAGTGAGCAGCATTGTCTTCTCTCCAAATTTGCTTCCAGATGTAAATACTGGAAGAAGTCATTACATAAATAGGTAACGACCTCAGACATTACCTATTTAAAGGCAAAGTAGGTCATTATCTGCAGGCACTGAAGTAAGGAAGAATTTGATCTTCACTGCAATTTTTTCTTTGAGGAGACAGTGGGTTCTTGAAAAATAACAGACATTTCAGCACAAAAAGTGCAGTTTCCTTTCAAACCCAGTTTTAAAAATATTGCGGAGCTTCTGAAACTGGAAAAAGGTTTTCCTAATGACTTCAAACACTTTAAATTTCATAAGATTAAATTAAACTCATAACATTCATCCATTAAAATTTGTAAATATATATTTGGTATAAAAATCCAAATAATATAATTTTAAATATATTTATTATAATACTTTGAGACTGATTCTTAGGTGTATAAATTATTATACTAATTTACCCAGATGCCAGCTTAGGCTCTGGTGAACACATTTTGCTCCAACTCCTTTAAAATTGAGGCAAATCATTTGAAGACTGCAGCACAAAGCAGTGACTGCTTTCTATACACATATAAAAGTGCTAAAAATCTCCTTTCACGTGGGATGCAGGTTTCATTCTAAAACAGATGTTCTGCAGCCCAAAAAATTGGAGAGTAAAATCACTGAACATTCTGAAATTAAAGCAGCTGATCTTATGAAAGACTCAAATTTCACAAGATTTATTTTAAGTAAAATGGTTTGCTTATCTGTAAATTGGTATTAGATTCAAGTCTGAATCGCTGAATAAAAAAAATACAGATTTGTAGAATCTAGTATTTAGTTAAAATCTATTGTAAGATGAAGGGAACGGAATACTTTAGGAATATTTCAAGTGATAATATCATTATGAAAGTATTAATAATTATTGTTTATAACTGTTATAACTACAGTCAAAGATAGTTCAGCAGCTCAGGTCATTCTCAAGTAGCCCCAGAGGGATTCAGGGCAGCTCAGTCAGCCTGGCAGCCCCAGTGATCTGCCTGCTCTCACGGATGCTGCCTGGTCACACACAAATGGGGACAGGCAGGGTGCAGCCTGGCTCTGCAGCACCACTCATGCCCTCATGCTCTGGGGTGCTCCAAAGCACAAGGGCAGCTACAGTTTTTTCTCAGGCAGCCTGTGCCAGACAGTGTCAGGCCCAAGTCTTTACTTTGTCATGCGAAAGCAGTGACCTTGACAAAACAAAACAAAAAAAACCCACTCTACATTTCTTTCTCACATTTCCTTTAGCTTAGAAGAAAGTTATGTTTGGAGCAGGTGGAGGAAGATGTTCAATTCACTGGAGCACCAAATTCCCCTCTTGATTTGTTCCTTCCTGGTTGTGACAGGCACCATGTATTGGGCCCAGACAATTCAACCAGGGGTTGCAACAGAGCTTTCAAACTGGTTGGTTCTACTGATTCACATTGCTTACTCTTCTGCCCTTTAACAGTAACTGCTAAAAAGCATATTCACACTCTTATTTAAAGGAAACATAGAACCTTAATCTTTCTTTAAAATGTTTGATCAATAGTTATTTTATTAGCCTGGCCAGTGTTGGTTTAATTCTAAAAAAAAAAAAATAGAAGTTAGGACATTGCTTCAAGGTTTTTTGACCTATAGGATCATATAATAAAAGTTATTTTGGTTTTTCATCTGTGTTTATATCGACATTTTACTCTCCCAGACTACTTATATTCTTCCTTCTAATGTGTCAACACAGGACTGGAATGGCTTTCTGGGTCACTGAGTCCAGTTGCCTCTCATAACAGATATTGTTTCTTCACAGTTTTTTTAAGCCCTATTATAAATGGCTCTTCTTTTTCTTTTTTTGTAGTTTATACTTTTTAATGAAGGTTTCACATATTTTCTTGAGCCTTCATTTGGCTTGTAAATACTATTAAATCTGTTTGAAAGAAACTATTACTTCTTCTGAGTAATAAATTGTTACTTGGTGCAAAGAAGAAAAAATATACTAATCTAATCTCTTTGGGCAGCAGGCTAACTCCTTCCAATCATTCTTATAGTCTAAGAAAAATCAAAATTTCAGGTCTTCAACGCTCCTTTTCAGCTGATGTTACCTTTCCATGTAGGAGAGCTTGTTACTCATCTCAAAACCAATTGATTTACATTTTCCAATATTTTAGTCCCTCAAGATCAGTCAGTTATGTCCAGTTGATATCTACACATGGCTTTTGCTTTGGTAACTCAGTTTTGCTCATCTGTAAGTTTTACTTGTGCTCTTTTCTAGATATTTTTTCTTTTTAAATGCCATTAACAGAAATAGATCAGTCCCAGGATACTGGAACTTCCCAAAGAGCCTTCATAGAACCCTATAACTCCTTGTCAGTAAGCTTTTTTTGTCCTTTACATTTCTTCGTCCACCTTACAATGGTTTTCTTAATCCATGCACTCTCTAGATGAAGTAGCAATTTCCTATGGGGCCTCACATCAAATACTTAAGTAAATCAAGTTGCATTTCCTTCTGTAGAAAAAAAAAAAATCAGAAAAGGATATCAGATTAATCCTGCCTTAATCAAACTTATGTTGCATTTTCTCTTCTATCTCAATTATTTTATTCAGCTCTTTAGAAGCTAAAGCCTAGCATACTACTGAGATCAGACTAATCTCTTCTTACCCTTCTCTTTCACCTCTGCTCTTTTATACCAACTCTCGACATTTCCTATCCTGTAATCTTATGGCAGTACCACTGACTTGATAGATTTCCTTAAAATGTTTACCCCCTCCACATTCAGATCTCAGAGGTCAGTGTAGTCAGCAACTTTGGTAATGAGTTCCCTTAATTTATTAAGGTTTGCCCTTTTGAAACCTAAGTTCTCATTGCAAACCTACTATAATTTAATTTAAACTGAATCAGTTCACCATCACTCGATCAGACATTATTCTTACTTTCAGCTCTTTTTATGGCAACATTCTTTAGACTTTTTCATCTATGGTAACATTGTCTTTTGCTGGTTCAAGATTTAATGGATTAAGAATGTAATAACAATTAAACAAAAAATATCTTGCTGCAGTACAGATGCTACCTGCTCAAGCCCACAGGGACTTTAAAGGAGAAATAGAAAATAACTGCCAATATATTCCACCTGGATGTCCAGCCCAACTCTGAAACAGTGTCAGACTGAAAGGAGTGTGATGGTGAAGGGTTTTGGTATTAGCAGATTGGTGTTATTTCCTTAGATAAAATGGACATAAAGAAAAATACATTTGTGTCTGGGACAAAACCAGAAAGGACAAAGTCCACTTTGAAACCAGTGTTTTTCCAGATTTTTCTCTGGAAAGTAGGCAAAGATATGATATTATTTGCTCCTAACTATCTCCTTTTAGTGTTTTGTTTAAAACTGCTCACTCATAGGAGTTCTGGACTGTACCAAATAAAAAGGTGTTCCCAGAATGCTTCTCTGGCCTCCTGCTTGGGATTTTCTGAAACAGAAACAGAGCTTTGAATTTAAAATCCCATAGTGGATTTTACTTCCCTGGATATGTTCAATCAGTTATTGAATCCATGTACACTTAACAGTACTTGCAGCCTTCTGTTGCAAGCTGTATTATAGCTCAACTACATTTCATCAGAAACATTTCCTTTCTTTGAACACACTTAGTTTCTTTTGATACCGGCCTGAGGAGGTGTAGTGAGTAGCCTCTTGCTCACTGTTTTCCAGGGTCACTCAAAATTTTCTGGCTTTCTGTCTGTGTTCATCCCTTTTCTAACATGAAGACATCATATTTTAGCTATTTTCTGCTATACAAATTATTTATTCCACTTAAGTTTTAGTAAGCATGTATTGCACTTAAGCATGTGTGAAATTTTAAAAGGAAGAGAAATAAAAAGTGTTTTCTACCAGAGCCATGAAACTTTAGAGCCAATCTTCATTCTTTTCTCAGTGAGCAAAGGGATGTTTGAAGAACACAATTATTAGTGGCTTTTTTACACCATAAGCCCTTATTTTTGTTACCTAAGGTCCCTTTGAAAATCTAATTCAAGCAAAAGCTATGACGGATCAGCTGTGTTTCCAAAAGTTGTAAACAGAGATGTCTCACAGGTGCAGTGCCTGTCAGCAAACAAACAGAATCACAGTACCAGTCAAATACAACCAGTCTTATCCTTAGCATCCACCTAAGATTAGAGCTGGTCCGAATCAAAAAACTGGCATAACCAAAACACGCTTTACAAGACTCATCTATTTTGGCCTAAGACTTGTACGTCAGCAGCATACAATAAACACAAATGATACTGGATAACTTAACACACTGCTATTAATACACAGCGTTTGCATAAGAGTTTCAATATTTTCATCCCAAACTAGTATTTTTCCTTTGACAAAAAAATTCCACAACACTGAAAAGACTCAGTAAAATATGGAGCAAGAGCCCCCAGGAGAAGCCCTCCACTGCATGATGCGAAAAATTCTCAGCACAAGCATTTAACTGAGTTGAAACTAAGATTAATGAATAGGAAAATGGCCCCAAGCATCTTATTTAATGTAACTGTGAGATCAGTTCCTAAGTGTTGCATACATGCAGAATCTCAAGTTTAAATCCAAACCTTCCACAAGACAATTTGCCTAGCCCCAGCTTTGTGGCCACACGTTGGAATTTGAGATGCTAAGTGTATAAACTTTAACACATACATTTGAAGAGCAATATTAGCCCATGTAAAGAAAATAGAATTTTTATTGAAAATGAAAAGGTAATCTGTACTTGGAAGGTTACCCTGTTCTTCAGTAGTGCCATGCATAAGAAAGAGGAGGTGGGATATGAAGGACTGCTCACAGTAGCAGGGCAATTCCTGGACTGATGGAATGAAGCTGACTTTGAGTGCTGAATTTAGCAGGAATGATTTGTTACCTTTCAGTATAAAATATTCATTTGTTAACTATGAGCAATAATTAGCTCAAGGCACAATTAGTACAATAACTTCCAGTAATTTTGGCCAGTGAAGCCCACATTTTGCTCATAATATTTAATAAAATATTTAAAAGTGTGACTACTTTTATATAATCATCTTTAAAAATCACACTAAGTTATTTTAATCAATATACTTGTTTTAAGTAAAAGCCATTTAATCTTCTGACTTATACATTAACCTTCCATTAAGTATTAGTGAAGAAGTTAAATGCACCTTAGTCAATAATGCTAATGCAGGAACTGTTGTATTACCTATGGAGAAATGCGTATTCATATTATGTTAAAGTGGCTATCCTTAACGATTAGCTATTATATGTCAGGAAACTGATCATAAATTTGAAATATTCTGTAGGAAAATGAATTATAATGTTGAAACTGAGTTCTCTGTACTGTAATAATTTTGAAATGAGGTCATCTACTTCTCCTGGTCAGTGCTTTTTAAGGCAATGATATTGAAGTGATGAAGATACCCTTGATGATACTTTAACCTCACCTTGTGGTTTCACATCTTGGTAGGTAATAAATGAGCCTGGTAATTGTGCTATACTAAATGAAAATATATGAATCTACCCACAGGTATACGAAGAAGTTGTTTTAGCATAAATTCTCATTTCTCTGTTTCTACCTAGAAATGCCTGAATGTACCACTAAGATCAGCAATATGCTACAGTTCCACCAAAATATTTCTCTGTATTTTGGCCTAAATTAAAGTGTCAAACTAGCTGTTTATAGATCTTATTCTATATGACTTTTTCTACCTTTTTCTCCTTTAACATGATTTATCCTCAACCAGTTTGTCCTGCAAGATATATTTTTTACATTATCCTGGCAAAATGCTTTCACAGTGGGATATTCCCTTTCCTCCTGTTCTTGTCTGCATATTCTTGCTGTTTTGCTTCTGTGAGATCTGCTGCTTCTGTGGGTACTGGGTGAGCTAATTCAGCTGCCTGATCTAACACCAAATTTTATTTCAAAGGATATTTTTCTCTTGGGTCAACCATCAAAATCAATTCTTCCTTTGTTTCCTGGTAGCTGTGGCCAGTATGAGGCAAGAAAACCTATGGGCAGGGAATTCAAGAGAGTCCCTGTCTTTTTTCAGTTCTCAATTTTTAATTTAGCATTTTTGTGACACAAAATGGTACCTACATAATACATAGTGCAGGTGATCATGAAGGAGACAGCAAAAATTTGCTCAGGTGGCCATTAAAGTGGTCTACAAAAATGTGTTTAATACAGATTGTTACTTTAAAGAAAGGGGGGAAGAAAATGAAAGGAAAAGTACACATACATTTGCAAATAAAAATAAAATAATTTTGCCTGTGTTTGAGGATGGCCATCAGCATTTCTCAGGGTATCACTTTTATAAAATTGTTGAATTTATTCCCTCATGATGTAGTGCTGTTTTTTTCTGATCCTTCTCATGTCTTTGTTTCAGCACTGTAAGTGATTATTCCACTCACATTCACCTCTGTTTGTCTTTTTTCTATCATTTGAGTGCTTTCTGCTGACTTTACAAAATTGTGTCCCTGAATCCTTTAAGGTACATTTGGATTCAGTACATTTGAAGAAACCCAAGATCTCAAAGGTAGAATTTAATTGGTTGTTAGATAGTAAATTACAAACACAGATTGGCATTCATATAGCAGTATGATAATATAATAATTCATATCAAAACACTGAGAAATCTCTCCTCTGAATTCTGAATAAAATATCTTTTTAAAATATTTCTGATATTTAGGAGCTTTTTTCCTACCCCATAGGCCAATCTCACTTTTTTCTCACTATCATCCATCTACATTAAACTAGAAAGCAATTTAAATGATTATATAGAACATTCATACAATGGATTGAAGATCCCAAATACCTTCCAGCTCCATCAAAAATACCAAGAGTTTCATTCAGTGGTCATTAAAATAAAAAGCTAGACAATGATTTCCACATCTTTCTTACCCAAATACCTAGCATTTCCTTTTTTTCTGAGAGCTTATAATACTTCAGAATTCTGCAATGGTCAGCGTTGAATGGTATGCTCAAAGACAAGCTCTGGCTATGGTCACTATGGTCACTAGAGTTGTATGCTGCTTGGAAATGCCATTATTTTCTTACAACATATAAAACTTGGTACTAAAAGGTACTGGCTAGGCATATTGTTACTGAGACAGTACTACTAAATGTTCGATCATATTGTAATTTTACTCTCTCTTCCATAAAGGAAAAGTTTGACACAGACCACTGAAATTGTTATGTCCCTGACAACAGTTGTGAAAGAGAAGGAACAGATTCTCAGTATCTCCGCAGCTACTTGAAATGTACTACTTTGAAACAAGTAGATTGCTAATGTAAAATAACTTAACAGCCTCACATGATTTTAAATTGTATTTCTGAAAAGAACACATATATTTTTCTCTATGTGTAAAATCCATTTTATATTGGAGCACTACAAGACAAAGCACATTTGCTTACAACTAGTAAAAGAAAAAAGTTCCCTAAATTTCCTCTACTTGAAATATAATATGAACTGAAACTATGACAATGTGATAAAAAGACCACTCTTCTGTAACCCTGAGGTATCTCTACTAACTCTCTTTTCCCTTTAAGCTGTCAGTTTTGGTATCAAAGATGTATCATTTGAATACCTATGTCAAATACCCTCTTCATTCCATTATCTACTCTTTCTGATTCACTCTATCTGAGTTCGATCTGTTTGTTACAGTTCTGACACTTGAAATGTTTCTTTGATGCATTTCTTTCAATGGGTGAGAACATTCAGACACAGTATTAATGATAAACAAACCATTATCAACTCCAACTCTCCTCTTAACCAGTTTTTGATTTATGGTCCTTACTCCCGATTCTTAGTCTAATGAAGCTTCCAATTTTCATTCTCTTAGTAATACACATTTAAAATAAAAACCCCAATTAGGAAGTCTCACACTTCGGGCATCCATTTAATAGTCCTCCTTCTTAATTTCTCCATGGCTGTTCTTCATAGTCCTCTCATAACAGTGTCAGTTTAATACCTTCAGTTTTTTCCAAATTCCACTGGAATTTGGAAAAAAAATTCCACCTCATAAAAATCTTCCACATCTTCTTTTTAAGAAACTCCTTCTCACACAGATGTTTGTTCAGTCTGCCACATCTTCACCACTCTCAGAGATATGTGGTGATGGCTGATGCATCACTGAAGGGTACCACTGTATCTACCTTTTCACTTCCTTTTAGGTTGCTCATTTATGCCTTCATGAGTCTGGTTTATATTGAGTATGGGTTTATTTTGTGTAGGAACACATCTACCCCCTGTAGAAAAATTTGTTGATAATATCTTTAGTCAGCACAGTCCACAGAATAGACATCCATCTCTCTGATCACCACATGCAGCAAAGCATTTCCTTGCAACCCTTAATAATGTAAGCATTATCATAAAAACAAAAACCCAGCAGTTGTAATGAATGGCTGGAAAAGATGAGAATATTCAAGGTAACTGATAATGTCTCATATCCCTTCAAAAGCAGGAAATCTCTATGTTAGCTATCTGTGTGATCCTGTGGTGTACAGCACTAGGCACAAAACATGGAACACAATTCTATGACTGAACTAGTTGAGCTAATGCTGAATCTAAAACCAAAACTTATCATACAGGACAATTTTGTCTATCAGCATCCATTTCCATTTAACTGCCTTCCCTGATGCTTCCAAATTCCTCATCTTTGCCAGCAATCTTTCTCTTTTCTCCCCAATACTCAAGACCCTAGCTGAAAACACCTCTTCATCTTTTCTCTCTTCTTCCTACTCATCCAGTATTTCAAATATTTTTGAACATTTTTTCACACTTTTAAGGTATACCTTTTTACTGTCACTACAATGAAGTCTTCTATGAGGGCCATAATTCCTATCTTAAAAAATCAAACATACTTTACCTTGGTCTTAGAGAAAACACTTTGGTATATTTCAACCCTTGAAAATAGGCATTGTATATTCTTAGTCTGTTAGTTGGATTATATTAAATAGATCCTTTCTCCTCTCTTCTAAAACATAAAATATAACAATATTTTATTTAAATTTTTAAATAGTAATTGAATAAAAATACGTCTTCTTCTTGTTTGAACTTGATCTTACCTTTTAATTTTTCCATTATTCCAGTCTCTAAACTTCACCTGCCTGCTTGTCTTTTTTCTGCCACATCACTTTCAACACTAAGTACCTTACTTGCATGAACTTTTTAGTCCTTCCTTCAGTTTAGCAGCTGGGAAACAACTACTTCAGTAAGAATGCCTAAAATAAATGTATTTTTTATTAAACCAGTTATAGCTGTAATAATCTTACTATTAAAAGAAAACCTATGCAAATAAAGACAAGGCTTCTCCTTTTAACTACATCAGCTAATGTAGTTGAGAGTTGAGGCCAAGTTTTCAAGTACATGACACCATGCATCCCTGAAAGCTCATCTGTTTATTGTTTTTCTCTGTTCTAAGGTTAAAAGGAGCATTTGTGTTAATTCAGAAAAATCCTACTAATATTTTTAAATTGTGTCTGTGATTGCTGCTGTCTCTTCCTGTGAGTTTACTCACTGCAAAGCAAGGTACTCCAGAAAACTGTCAGAGGTGATTTTTAAAACAGACGTTGTCAAAATGATACAAAAACAGGATTTTGTAACTTTGCTGGAATCTTGCTTTTTAAATTTTTTTTCTCTGCTGCAGGAAAGAGGAAGTAGTAAGGGAGGTAAGATTTGCTGCTTAGTTTAACCTGGTGTTAATTACATTAATTACATTAAAATTTCAATCGGAAAATACTTTTTAAAAATTGTGTAAGATTTTTTTTATTTCATTTTGTTAATTTTCATGCCATTCAGAATTTTGCAGCTCTTTGTGTTGGAAATCTATCATATATCTATTGACATGCCTTGAAAGGAATAAACCCAACTCTCTCTTGGTATGGAATTACTTAAAATAGGAGCTTTAACTCCTATTTTAAAGAAGTTTTAGCCTTCCTATTCTAACCTGCTAGAGGCTAAGCTTTTCTAACTAAGAGGCAGCAATCAAGCTGTATCAATTAATTTCCTATTCCATTTTCACAAAAAATACTAAAAAAAGTTCCAATGTAAACTTCCTGGTATGCAAATCCTTTGAATTCTGGCTTGTGCCAGTCCTCTATTCATAAGAGGTAGAAAAGAAGCAGCAAGAACTGAAGGAAGGCCAACACAAGCTGTTGGTTAAGCTGCTCATAAATTCCTTTTCCCAAGGCCTTTCCAAGACTCAAATTCCCAATGGACAGGTTTTTTGGCTCTAAATTTTGCAGCTGTTCGACCTGGTGAAGTTGGCTATCAGAAAATAGACAAATGATCTAAAAAATAATTTTGATGCTTGTGCCCTTTAAAAGGCTGGGAAAACTGTAGGGATTTGACGGAGTAATTTACCTGCACAATTTTAATTCCTAGACCTTATTGCCAAAATCCTAAGCATTCACTTTAGCATAATTCCTTTCACTTTCACTTTTTAATATTTTTGTTAATCCTTCCTTGACATGCTTTGCATGAATTCTAATGACAATTCATAATACATCAAAATAATATTTGAAATGCCTTAGTGCAACTTTCATTGTACACTTTGGATAGATACCTTAGCATGTAATATAAGCTTTTGAAAAGTATCCAGTCTAATCAAGCTTGATTCCCTCAAAGGTCTGTGGATTCACTCCATCGGCTTTAAATACTTATTTGAGGACCAACACAAGCACCCTTTGGAGGTTCACAGTTACCACTGACATTCTAGAAAAGGTGCAGTAATGGAAAGCACAGAAAAATACATCAAAAGTAATGTTTTGAAAACATATTTTGAAATTCTAAAGGGAGTTCATTATGAGAATCAATAACGTTTTCAAAGAATCCAACCCAAAACTCTTTAAACTTTAGATTCATCTTCGTGTGATTTAATCCCAGCCATTAAATAAGTACCATGTAGCTGCTCACCCATTACTCACCCAGCCACCTGCCCCACTAGGATAGAGTAAAAGGAAAAATATAATACCTGTGTGTTGAGATAAGAACAGTTTAATAATTGAAAAAAATTAATATAGAATTATAATTAACAATAATTACGATGAGGATGATGATGAAGATGATGACAATGATGATGATGATAGAGACAGGGATAAAACCCCAGAAAGGCAGTGATGCACAGTGACACAGCTGCTCAGCACCTGCTGACCGATGCCCAGCGCATCCCCCAGCAGTGACTGCCCCTTCCCAGCCAGCTCCCCCCAGTTCATACCCTGGCCATGTTGGTCTGTGTATGGAATATCCCTTTGGCCAGGGAAGGTCAGCTGTGGCCATGCTCTCCCAGCCTCTTGGGCACCTGATCACTGCAGAGCACAGGACACTGAAATGTCCTGGATTTAGGGTGAGCACTGCTGAACAACATCCAAAACATCTCTGAGTCACCAGCATGATTCTCACACTGAATGCAGAGCACAGCAATGTACCAGCTACCAGGATGAAAATTGACTCTATCCCAGCTTAAATCTGGTCATATCCAATTTGAAAATAATAAGGAAATTTTAAATATAAATTATATAATTATAGTGGGTTTGATTTTGTCCAATTTAGGAATACTGATAGAGGAAAATAAATTTTCCAAGACAGTGCATATCACTAAAAAGCTAGAATAGCCTCTGCATGCACAATGTCGTAATTTTTTTTTGTTCTCAGCTCATATTTTCTCCTTAGTTATAGTTATTTTTATTGACTGGCAACAAGACTAAATGTAATGCTGGGAAATGTAGAGAAAATTTGTTTATGAGTTCAGCTAATGAGATGTGAAATATATGATGTGAATGGAATTCTTTTTCTGCATCTCAGTGCATCATTGCAGAACTACTGGAAAAACAAATGTAATCCTAAAATTGAATTAGAACATGACATAAGTGGTTCTATATCCTCAAATCTTAAAGCGTCTATGCAGATATGATTGAAAAGGATAATGTACTTTTTCTTTATTCACAAATATTTTCTCTTTCTGAGTTTTCCCCTAGCCTCTGCCTCCTAAGTAGGTTTTTGTTGTTAGTGTCTTTAAAGCACTAGTTTGCTTGTGCTTTAGAGATACTAAACTAAAATTTGCTATTTTAGAGTTCCAATAGCTCAAATAGCTTTCTGTTTCCATTTCATTTTGATTGATTTAATGAAGGATCTAAAGAAATAATTTTCTATGTATGCCATAGTATTAAGGTGAAGACAAAGACACTATTCAACTTTCATAAAATCAGTTGATGGGCCAGATGTAAAATCAATTAACTCTGGTGAAGTATAACCTTGTATGGCTTACCATAGTTTTCTTTCTCAGCAAGATTAATCTAGCCATTGCTTCTGTTTCAGCAAAGTGTTAATAATAAAGTTGTAAAACTAAAATGATGAGGGAATCCCCAGAAGTTTGGAGTTCAGACAAATATTTGAAGGGTCAGATGTTTATTGCACTTCTCCAGCCTAAGAAAATCTTGCTTTGATTAATAGCTCACCATTTCCACATGGCTTAAATCTTCCATGAAGCATCTTCATTGTTCACCCTTTGTGTTAATTTCTGTTCTTTGAGATTTTGGCAGGGGGTGGAAAGTCACATGGAAACGGCATCCCTCTCAAAATCAGCATACAGATACCTTTAGCATTTTCATCACTTCCTGTCATTCTTCTGTGCACTTTAAGCATGCAGTTATTTCTTGCCACATTTTTAAATTGACTTTTTTTTGTGGTACAAGTTTCTTGCAAGTATTTCTCTTACAAGTAAAATTACACTGAATCCAGCATAACAACACTTTCTCAATTACAAATTGTTTCATTTGATCATACTTTTCTTATCTGTAAAATGTCTAGATCTGAAATATTTTGAAAGAATATCTGTAATAACAGTCATCATCTCCTCCTACTTGCATGTTCATACTGTGAGATTACTTTGTATCTCCTTTATATGAAATGTATAATTTTCAGGCCTCAGTTCAATATGTGTCTAACACAAAGTGTGTGAATTTTCCTACTGATGATAATGGAGGGCATTAATTTTGTATTCTTAAAGATGGGTATCTCCATAGACCCTTCCTTGAACTTTGCTCTCATTGAAATCACCCTGCTGGTTTCAGGAAGAGCAGAAACAAGTTTATTAGCAGGGAGTGTCCCAGTGAAAATAAATGCACTTGCTTTTTCTAAAATAAGCAGAGAGTGAAAAGGTTCACAGAACCGCAGCACTTCTTGTAGAGAACTCTTTGGAAAGTTGACCAACATTGGTAGAATTACTGGGTTTGCTTTTCTTTTATGAAAGAGAATAGGCTTACAGAGAGAAAAGGTGATTTATGTCCAGGATTTTCCCCTTCTGTGGTCCACGCTGGAAAGAATATTGACATCTAGAAAATTATTGTCCATATTTCCTATTTTTTCCAAATGAATTAAAGAAGATAAATAATAAAGTAATTAAGACATATTTTTCCTTATAGTTTAATAAATAATTATTAAAATTAAAATTATTAAAATTAATAAATAATTATAAAAATTTTCTAAATAATTATAAGAGAAGCAAAAAACAACTTTTTTTTTAACTTGAGATATTTCTTGGAAGTTCTTTTAGGATTTTAGTTAGCATATCTAGCAAGAAATTATTCTCTTCTTCCTGCAAAATGAGAGAAACAGTTCTTCTTAGGAAACAAATAATTCCTCTTTTAGTAGTTAAAACTAGAAGAGATCCATCTAGAACATTATCTTGTACCACAGACTACTATAAGTTGTGATTAAGTTTCTACTTGATCATTTCTACTTTCTTAAGTTAGACAAGTAACCACTAGACAAATAAATTCCACCTGGCATCCCCCATTCTACCTTGTTAGTTTGGTTGCAATTAAAACTACTTCATTCAGTCCAGGAAATATTTCCTTTAGTCTAAGAAATACTACCAACTAATGTTTTGTAAAAATTAGCAATTTTTATGGGCAAAGATTTTGACAGTCTAAAACTGATAACGCTTTATTTTTCTCAACACTTGCACCGAGTAAATACTGATCTAACATGAGATCAGTGTATTATGGCTGTTAAGGATGATTCAGAACACAAGACTCTGTAAAAAATAAGATCATAGAATTTTTTAATTTTGTTTTTTAAGAAACCAACTTAGTGAACTATTTGGCACTAGTAAAAACAGATTAATTTTTACACTAGCTTGTGGAAGTACCTCTGCAAAGCAATAATCAATCAATTTACAGAATTTCTCCAGCAATTTAAGAGTCCTTAAAACTCTTATGCAAAAATGTATGCAAAAATAGATTTCTCACTGACTTCATTGAGATGACAAAAGATGAGCTAGCTCTTCCAATTTTACTGTGAAAACAGAAAAAGCAGACAAAACACCAATGTAACACTCATGGAGAGTAAGCCATGGAGAAAGGAGGAATATGGAAATGTTTAAACACACAAATGCAGGAGGAGTTTGTGTGTGTTAAGAACTAAAGCTGAAAGGAAAGCTCCACTGTCAATTCAACTGAGAAACCTTGTGTTTGTGAAAGAAGACCAAATTATAAAGGCAGGTTTTGTTAAAATTATTATTAAAGTGTAGGTTTGGAGAAGGGAATATGTTATACACTCTTATTTTTATTGTAACATCCCATAAAGGGAATGACAATAATCCTCTTTTATTAAGAAATGTATCATTTCTATCAAGGAAAACAACTTTTTTTGTAGGGACATTTCCAGTTACACACATCCACTCCCATAATTTATAAATGGTACATCATCAGAAAGCCTCCTAATGCATAATCATACATTTAACACATTAATATACACCAAGGGTTATTCCCATCCTGCACACTGGACACTTCACAAGGAAAGATTTCAGAAGGTTACAGTATAAAATTCTTCTCGATATAATAAATAAATAATATTTGTTTAATTAATTCATATTGTTAATATGCATATATATATTATGCACGTTAACAACAGTTTCAGAACTGTTATAGGATTTGTAGTAAAACAAAAAAAGCCAGCCAAAACACAATCTAGAATTCTCATGAATGCACAAATTTATTCTCGGTATGGGCTTGCTATTTATGTGTTGATTATATGCAAGTTATTTAATGGTTTATGTTTATTGATTGTACTGGAACTCCCAATTTCTAACACAAATAAGCTGGCATTTAAAATGTCTAAATACTTAATTAAAATATATCATGACATGTAAAGATTTCAGAATTCATTACTGTTTTTCAAAACTCCATGATGATCCAGGGAAAATGATATGTTTTAATATGCTTAATGTTATTTAATTGGGGAATTATCTAGATAATAAGGCATGGTGTCTTTAATGGTGTAGTCAATAATAACACCAAAAGTCTTATTGATTATTCTTGAACAATCGCCTGCAGCTTGTACATATTTCTCATACTAATAAAACAGTTTCAGTGCGTACTGAAAGAAACACAACATTTTTTTTCTATGCAATATTTATATGTGCTAAAAATATAACATATCTGCACCTAAAAGTGATCCATCTTTCAGACTATATCTTAATTAAATAAGTGTGTGAATGAGCAGTTCTGTGTGCTGGTGTCATGCATACTCTCTGTCAGAAGATTTCAGATATAGAACTATCATGTATCTATCTATATATCTATTTATACTTATATCTCAACTTTTTTCTTTTTTGTTTCCTTTTTGATGATGGGCAGATCAAAATGACACATAGCCATTAAAACCTGCTTGGGACAATGGACGGATTTCAGATTTTTTGCAGAGTGACAAGAAATAGGGAAATGACCTGAATGTATGCAATGCTTAAATGTTGTCAGATATTCATCATATTTATATGCTTTGCCTGCCTCTCTGCTCAGGGTGATTTAATACTACATTAAAGTAGAACCTGGGAGGACATCATAAACAGCTCTTGTTTAAAGGGCATTGTGAAGGAGAGCCTTTAATCTGATTGATGAAATAAATGGAAAGTAATCTATCCTCTATTCAACAGCTTGTTGATGATATGAAAGAATTCCTACTGAAGCAAGCAAAGCTTTAAATAGAAAGACCTCTTTCATCCTGTCAGCCTCTCATTTTTAGAAAAAGTTAAGTTTTTCATCATGGTTCAGGGGAGTTCTTGTAAAACGTTCATTGAAAATTTAAGAGCAATTACAGTGTCAGACAGCTAGAAAAATTGCTTTTACTGAGTGAGAGTTCTCTGACAGATGCATTGTGGGAGAATTGATTCTTTCTAAGGGATAAGTGAATTGTCATTGTTAGTCTCTTCTCATGACATCTAGCTAGATGTCATCTGCTTTGTAACAGAAGATTTGAATCAGACAACTGTACTCAACACTACACAGTGTCTAGATTAGTTCAGCAAAGAAATAAGCCTGTACTCTGCATGGCATCAACTGAGCTTTTAAAGATTATGGATGAGCAAGGGTTTGAGAAAAAGTTTAAAAATCAAAACCAAAGCTTTATAGCCACTTCAGAAAGCCTGGATGTTTAACCTGTAAGGAAGTCTGTCAAATCCTTGAGGAAACCACATAGAGAAAGATCAATAGAATACCTACTGGCTCCATTAGCTTGATGTAAAAAGGGGAAGAGGGAAACCAGCTCTTCCACAAGAGGAGCTACATTATTCCAGGGATTAAGCGGGATCAGTTCTCTTGCAGAAAAGAAGACAAGAAAAAGAATGAAGATTCTTGGTGGGCCAGAACTGGAGTAAAAGGGCTTGTCAGGTAATCTAACTGATGATAAGAGAGCAGTTTATTGAATAGGAGGTGTCTCTAATTAGGTGTTCATTAGCATAAGGATAGGTGCCAATTCTAATCTTGAGTTAGCTGCAGAAAATAGGCTGTCATTCACTCTGCAATCCCTGAGTTAACTTCTTCATACCATATGCTTGCTGAATCCAGTTCTCATTTTTATGTGGTTTTTTTCTGTTTGGACTGCAGAGAAACATTTGATGTGTATGAATGTCATTGACTTTTTCCCAAAATAGCACTGTCAAATTCATTAATATTCACAGTATTAAAATGCTATATTGTTTGAATGTAATGTGCACGCATGTGGTTAAAAAAAAGGTGAATCATTTTAAACATAATGATGTTTCAATCTGAAAGATTCATTTCAGTTTCTGAATCTGATTTGACTATAAACTTAGATCAAAACAAAAAATAAAAAAGGAAGTAGCTATTAATACTTTAAGTAAATTCACAAGTATCAAATTATTTTGGAAATAATTAGCTAAAGTATTCTCCACTTCATGGTTAGACCAGTATATTCTTCACCAGCTCAAATTTCAGTAATATTTTGTGGCCAAGGTTTAGTCAGTATCAGGCTTTTATATTTTGCACTCCATATTCCGTGACATATATTTGAAGGAATGTATATGGAGTTTAACCACTGAACATTTCTGTAGTTTCTCAGGAGTTAAACAGTGATGCATTTTTAGTTCTTTATATGTTCAATTATTTAATCCTTCAATATGAATGACATTATCATTTAGACTTGAATAAACTTGCTCCCTTTGGAGGCTTTCCATTTATTATTATATATCCCTTGAAAGGTTTGGTAGGATGGCCTTGCTGTTTTAAGTGGAAATAAACATAATTTTTCAGGTTTGGAAAGCCCAGGCCTGAACTAAACTGTGTTTCCTTTCCTTAACGTGTTTAGAACATAATGAAAGTTTATGTGCCGTTAAAACATTCTTTTGAAGCTGCAGAATTGCAAACTGTCAGGGCATCGTTTTCAAAAAGTCACTGAGGCTAAAAATCACTGACCTGTGTTAGTTTCAATACTGTTCCCGATATTTTTGCCACTAAGATTCAATAGATTTCATCGATGTCCATAAAGCATTTGGATGAGTCAATAATAATGATGAAAAGCAAACTGTAATTTTATTTTAAAAATGCTACAGGACAGAGCAACACACAAAATTGACACAAGTTCTTAATAGTTTTCCTTTCAGTATTCTAACATTTTGTATTTTCACCTCAATTAGTCTCCTTAGATACCTTGTTAGAAATGTAATTTTCTGTGCTCTCCTGTACTCCTAAAGCAGTATTTTGCTAAATTTATAGGGTAGCATATTGCTCATAAGCATTAAATGTTTGACAAACCACAAAAATTGGGGGTTTATTTTAATAATTTTTCCAAAGTGAATAAATTTTTCAAAGTCTTTCCTTATCTACATTTATTTCTGCAATTGTTAGAACTGTAAGTATATGGAGACAGATACTAACAAATATTAAAAGAGGGTATGTATTTTTAAGTAATATAGAAATCAACTGTCTTTTTTAGTTTCAGTTTTACCTTAAGGAAAATTAGGCATTAATTCTGTGTTGTAATGTGTAATAAATTATATGCAATCTTGTGAGTAAACAGAGTTACTGATTCATATTAGGAATATGATCCAGAATTCAGTAAAGTTAATTTGAGCCTCCACTGATTTCACTGAGTTTTGACTGAGTCAAAACTGAAAGTCATGAACCGGATTATTTCTGAACACTGCTTTTTTTTCCCTCACTCCAGATATGGTGTTGCAGTTAGGAGAGAGGGATTGTTTTGAGATTTTGACTTATGATGTTTCTGAGAGTAATGTCTCTATTTTTGCTGTGAATTTCTAATTTAAAAAAGGTTGAGACATGACCAAGTGTTAAAATATTTACCTATAACAGGATAGAAATGTTCACTAAAATGGGTGTTACTTGCATAAAAATTCAATACTACAAGGATTTGGGGTTTGGGGTATTTTTTCAAATGTACTAGACAAAGATCTATTTATCTTAAACCTATTTTCAGTAAAAATAAAGGTTAATTTGACTGATGAAATAATACATTTACAAACATAACACATAGTCTTTAGGGAATCACAGCTGACAAATGATTTCTCTTATTGATTCTTCTCATTTACTGGTAATTGTACCTGCAGCATCTGAACTTTGGGGAGATTTTTCAGAGGAAAAGTTTGAGACAAAACACTTTTTAAAAAAGAAATAGAATTGAAAATTTAAGATACATTCTCCTGTTCATGACAGTACATTTTAAATCAGTTATTTCTCATGAGGTTTTTTTTTTGTTTCCTATTGATCTTGTTTCAGACCAGATCCTTGATAAATATGTCAGAATAACCCAAGTTTTGTTTTATTTTGTC
Source organism: Coloeus monedula (assembly GCF_965178545.1). Classification (NCBI taxonomy): domain Eukaryota; kingdom Metazoa; phylum Chordata; class Aves; order Passeriformes; family Corvidae; genus Coloeus; species Coloeus monedula. The sequence goes on from NC_138822.1 coordinate 69,232,231, forward strand.
AGAGTTTCTTTTCTGACAGATTTATAGTAATATTTCTTTACTTCACATAACAGTTTCACTAATTATGCCTAGATGGACTTGATATTTCCTTTCAGAGACTGTCACAGTTCTGGTATTTGTTTTCACGTATCATTGTGTTATACAGTTAGTGAAATTATTTACTCTATATCTATCAAGTAGTTATCAAATACTGCAACAGGAACACTAACTTTTGAAAAGCAGTCCCTGTGTGTGTAATTGCTAAGAAACAAAAGGAAGTTTATGAAATAGTTAAAGTTGGAATATATGGTTTCGTTCTGGTATTTAACTGCCAAAGTTGAATGTGATGGAAGGCATCTGTGGCTGTGTTTGTGTAAGGTTGTCTTTAGTGGCAGAGTGTATTATCTAGTGTCACTTTATGAAACTTTCAGTGGTACAGCCTTTTACTTTTCCAGTATGTGTGTAAGAATTACTTTAATCTTTTTTCTCTATGAGAAAAGATAAATATTATCTGCTGTATATACCTGATGAAACACTTATCTTTTTGATAATTAATGAACCCATTTTAAGTCCATGTTATGCTATCCATCTTTTGTGGTACTGAAATGGATGACAGTGTGATTATGTCTTTGAAAGATAAGTAAATGTGTGTGCTCTTAGATCATCAGGCTTTTAAAATACCAGGAAAGTAGAAGTATAGCAAAACTGGGAGTATTCCTTAATCTTGACTTATAATAGAGAGCGGTTTGTACTTTCATTTTAAAACGTACATTTTCTTGCACTTGTACACACACAAGATTTCACAGGCCTCTGCAAAGGTTTGTATTACTATTTTATGTTTCATTTACAACTTTCCCCTGTATATCACAGAATAATATATATGCAATATATTGAATATTACATGATTGAACATTGATTTTTACACATTTCACATTAAAGAGAAGAAAAACTCAGTAATAAAGGAATAGTGCTGTGTTTTATGTGAGAATTCTCAACACCATTACAAGTCAAGTTAAGCTTTGAATTCTATTTCAGTATTCTTGTCAATATAAACTGGCTTACAGAGACACACTTAGAACTATAATTGATGGGTTTCTCAAAATACCTTTGTCAGTTAAGAAAAGTATAAGCTTTGGATTTCATTATTATAAAAGTATATTTTTAAGAAGTCAAACACATCCTCTTAAGTGTCTTAAATGGTATAATTTTGGCCGTCTGTGTTACAATATGGAATAATGTCCAATTATCTCGTTTATCACAGCTTCTGAAACAGCTTACGCTATAAATTCTGTTTATTAAGGGCAAAATTATACTGTCAGATTCACACACGCTTATCTTTGAAAAGTGACTTACAGACCACACTTTACCATTTTAAAGGAGGAAAAAAGAATATAAATTGGAAGAGGTCAGGAGACCTCTGGACACTTGATTCTCCTGTACACCAGTAAAAAAGCTGCCGCAGCTTGGAGGCAGTATATAGCTACACGTAGGCAGAGAATTTAAACTAGAGTCAATCCAGGGTCATTCCTTTTAAAATTATGGCTGCATTTTCTGGTTCAAAATTTCTATCAAACAAAAGTCCATGGCTCAGAAGATTGTTATGTTCTAAGACCAGACAAATCCAAACTTGGAGATTATATTTAATTTTTTTTTAAATGGAATATTAAATGACCTACAGCTTTCCAGAATGCCATCTAGAAACTTAAGGAACAGCCTTTTCATAAGGTTTCTCCACTGACTTTTATTTTTGGATCCTTGGTTCTGTGTTCAAGAAAGTGCCAAAACATCCTATCTGAAGGTATTTGGAACCTTCTGTATTCAGATTAATCTTATTTTTCTTGACTCCTGGCTGCTCATCAAAGAGATAATATTTAACTACAGACAGCATATGATCACAGGTATTGCTTTGTTACTTATGACAAGGGATAATTAGGAAACATATAAAGTTACAATCATGTTTTATTAGATTAATTATTTAGATGCATACATTGTCATGAAATATGAATGGTGGTGATCAGCTGATCATCAGAGTAATTTCTATATCATATTATCAAAGAAGGAATGAAAATAAACTGCTTGTAGATAAAAACTCCTTTCAAATGTTTAACATCATTTGTTTTCTTAATTTCTTAGTCCATTAAAAAAGTAATACACTACTATATAGTGTATTATTTAACTAACCAATATATAAACACCTGTATGTGCCAGTGGTTGTTTCTTCCCTGAGCTAAAACTACGGTATTTGAAAAACAAATTGATGATTGATTTCAATTACTTAAGTTCATTTCCAAGAAATTAGACTGTGAAAAAAGATATTTAATTAAATATTTTGGATGAATGTTAACAGTAATGCAAGAAAATTTAGTTTTTACAAAAATTATCTAATAAACCCTTCTCCATTTTATGCCAAGTTGGCACTCTGAATTAATGACATCCTTAAAAGGTGGAGCACCTTGAGTAGGCCTCAGAAAGATCAGAAAATCATTGATTTGCTTTGGTTCCTCCACCAAACAGGTCTTTGAATAACACATTGTAGTTTCTATTAGAAGTCATTTCTTCAATACGCATAGTCTTCAAAGATCTGGGACATTCAAATTTAAAACAGAAATGTTTGGACTCTGGTGGTTATTTTCTCTAGAGTCCAGTTGCAGTATAACTAGTCTATTTCTAGATTGACAAATATGTTCCTACAGAAGCATGTGTTTTAAAGTGTAAAATAAGTCATTGTTAAAAATGCTAATTGTTCATGTTTGCTAAGGGTATTGTGTTTTAAAATGACAACATTTTGCAACTGTATGTATTCTTCACAACAACAAATGACCTATGCCTAGAAATACTTCACAAATCTCTTAAAAAAAAGTAATCACTGAGCTTCTAACTGAGTGAATCTCTTTCTCTGGGGATACACAAGAACCATCCTAATGCAATCCTGTACAATGTGCTCTGGGATGGCTCTGCTTGAGCAGGATGGTTGGATCAGATGACCCACTGTGGTCACTTCTAGCCTGACCTATTCTGTGATTTATTTATCCAAGCAAAGATCATCTTTTACGTCCGACTCCATGACTATATACTGTGCACGTGGTAACTGAATCTAACTGAATGTGTTATTCATATGATTTCTGGAATACTAAAAATTTCTTCAATGTATAAATTGCAAATATTTAATTAATTTAATTTTTCATATGTTTTCTGTTATTTGTATTTTCTGTGTCTGTAAGGTTCCAGATAGATGAAAGCTGAAGTTGAAACTCTAAGTCACATTAAGACAGCCTGACTGAAATTATTGCACCCATGGAATGAATGTGCGTGTGCTTATCAATACGTGCTGGGAATTGGGACTTCTGTGTGGGCTGAAACTTTTCAGAATATACACATGGTTCTGTCAGTGTGGATCTTTATTCTCAGAAAAAGACATTTCATTCTTGATTCCAAAAACTATATTTGTTGTCACTTTTCTATTTCTGAACTGCTACAGTTGAGAACTCCTTGGCCTTCTTGGTTGTAGCCTTTAATCACTGAAGAACTTCATGGGACCAACACAACCATAGTATACTATTTCAAAATAAGCATTATTTATTCATTTTGAAAATTCAAAAAATAATAAGTAATTGTATTAACATCACATTCCATGCTCCAATGTGATTCATTACTATTTAGCCTTTTAGACAAATAAAGCAGAGGGAGAGATTCTGTTTTCATCTTTACGATGCAGAGCTCTCTCACTCTTAACTCGGAAAACCTTGTCTTAAGAGTTGCCCTTAATACAGCAGTTCAAAATTCAAATATTGACTGTATTGCAGTGTATCAGGTCAGGTATCAGTCTACTAAAGCTTAGGTCACTAGCCATGGCTTGAAACAGTAAACAAACAAAAATTCCTTTGCACAGGTTTTGTAAGTAGGGATACATATTCCTGGGTGCTTGTTTTGCCTAAATCTAGGGTGTTTGAGTGCAGACAAACTCTTCTTACACAGCTGTAAAACATTTAAAACAATTGCATGCCTTATGTTGCTACCTTTATGATTATGCATAGTCACTAATTAATATTCAAAAATATAGTAAAAATATATATTAACAAGAAAATCTGATTTGAAGCAGATTCATGCAGAATATATATGCATTTTCAACACATGCTGAAACACTAGTCCATACAGCTTTGTTAATAAATTATAAATCTTTTGCTGATAAAGTATAAAAAAGGTTTTTCAACCACAATAAAATGCATTAGAGATATGAGAGTTATGAATTTGTTTCAAAGAATATCCCACATCATTTATGTATGTATAGAGTGAATATGAGTGTCCACAAGCAAAGGCTAACATTGGCTAGATGTTACAACTAGATGATACGCCAAACAAAATACTGAGAAAAATACAATAGCAACATAAAATTTCAAAAAACTCTAGGTCAGTGAAATGCTAGGCAACAACATTATGGTCACTAAACGAGGAAAACCTCTTTGGCTACCAGACACTTTCCTTGTGTGTGTTTTGTTACTAATATGAGTCAGGCAGAAAGAGATCTTTCACTCACTAATGCAACACCTGTTGCAGTACCAGGTATAACTCCAAATTGCAACCTTATTTTTCTATCAGTTATACTAGAAAGAAAAGCAGAATAAAGAATAAACTGGGGTTTCAGGAAAATTAATTACAGTGTTTTAACCAGACAAATAAGGACAGAATGGCAAACAGAGAAAGGATTTTTGCTTTGTATAAAAGGCATACAGTTGAATTAAACAAAAACTTTTCATTACACCCTCTGCCCCACTTCCCTCAAAAAATAACACCAATTAAAGCACAACTTACTGATTTTTACCTTATCAGAAACTTTGTGGGTTTATCTATGATTATGAATAGTCTCTAGCTCAGCAGATATTTCTGAATATCAGAAAGTTCCTATTCCTGTTTCAGTTTAAATGGAAAATTCCTTTGAAAAGTCTGTATAGAAATACCTTGATTTCCGTTTTAGTTCACTTGTCAAGAGCAAAGAGAGTGTTGCCATTCTTGTACTTTAAGGATGTGAGGTGACACATCTGACAAGCAGAAATAGATTGGAAGTACGTCCATTAATATATCTAAAATCATTTTGTAAGTGATCATTTTTAATATACACGAGGGAGTTACACCTACACGTTCAGGGAAGAATATACTCACTTTGAATGTGGCTCATGTCCCACTCCACTGCATGTAAGTCCTTTCTGATTTAAATTATTTCTCCCCCAACCTTTTTTCCTCCATGTCTGAGATATTTTAAAGCTCAGTCCAGCAAAGACTTTTGACCAAAACCACTTGTGCTTGGAGAAAATTTTGTTTAAAAATGACAGAAGGTCTGACTCTGAACTCTTTAGCAGTACAGTCTACGAGTTTATTCTCTGGCCCAAAAGTGACAAATTCTCTACAAAAATCTTGACATCTCCAGTGCTTAAATCCTGTCCCCAGTTTGTGCCTCATCTGATATATAACTTTGAGCAAGTCACTTCACCCTCTTTCTTGTGTATTTAGACTACAAGCTTTTGGGGAAAGAGATTGTCTTCGAATACAAACTTTATGAGGGTGCTCCAACTCCAACTATATTTTAGCTCCAACATACCATTTTAATACAACAATCCATAAAAATATACCAAGTAAAAAATAATATGAGTAAGCCCTGATTCCAGAATGAAGAATGAAGAGAATCACCTACCTTTAGAGGCCTGTAGGCAGTGGCAGCACACCCACACTAAAACCTTCTGCCTCACAGTAATGAGAGAAAAGAGAGAGATGGAATTTGTCCCCATCTGTCTGAGATATGAAGTGCAACCTGGCTTCACACAAAATTGCTGTGCTTCTATATAGGACAGCTCTCTTTGCTATATAAAATACTATAGCTATTAATTCATTAATCTTCTACATTCTGCATTTTTAATGGGCTTTCTATTGATTTTTATCACTGTCGGAAAGGACCCATTTATAGAGCAGTGCGTGCAAAAGAAGAATGTGGTTTGAACAGGACTGTGAAACATGAAAAAATATCCTGAACTGTCCTTTGCCATTCCTAGTGAAAATGACAGCATTGTCTCCCTGGAACTTCTCGCTCAGCTCCTTTATGAAACTGTGCTAACTTCTGTTGTTGACCTTGGAAATTTACTACATACATTAACGGGTATTGTGCAATGAAATTACTCCCAAAGGCTTCACTTTCTGACTTTTCTATGACTTATCCTTTGTTGTCCTTTTATTTCCTTTTCTCCTGTAATCTAAAGGTTTTGATGTCCCCTTGTTAACCTTTTCTTTCAATAGAAATTCTGCTACATATTAAATATAGGTTAAAAAAATTTCTAATGTAGTTGTGCCAATTACTGAGAAAAAAGAAATGCCAGAATTTTCTGTCTACGAAACCTTTGGTTAACCTCCTAGGATACAAGCATTATATACAGTGCTTAATTTCATTACCACATTCTAATTTTTCCTCAAGAAATTTGAGACCATTTACTGTGCAACATTGAATATTCTCACTAAATTAAAAAGTGTTCATTATTTTGTTTTAGCCTCATTGCTTATGTATTATCTTAAGAAATACTTCCAGTGTTCAAATTCTGCTTTTAAAACAGAACTTTTTAAACTGAAAATTATTGAGGTTGGAAGGGATCTCTAGAGTTCTCCTGGTCCAGCCATCCTGCTCAAGCAGGGCCACTTAGAGCCAGTTGGCCAGGTCTGTGTCCAGACAGCATTTGAATGTCTCGATGGATGAAGAATTCACAGCCTTCCTGGGTAACCTGTTCCTGTCACCCTCACAGGAAAGAAGTGTTTCCTGATTTTCAGAGAGAATCTCCTGTGGTTTTCTCTGTGCATCTTGCCTCTCACCCTTATGGTGGCCACTGTTGAGCCTGGCTCCATCCTTTTTGCACCCTCCATTTAGGTGTTTATATACATTAATGAGGTCTGCCCTGACCCTCCTGCTCTTCAGGGTGAACTGTCCCAGCTCTCTCAGTCTTTCCTCATTGGAAAGGTTCTCCAGTCGCTTTGCTGTTTGGCCCTTTGCTGGTCTCTCTCTGGTATGTCCAGGTCATTTTTGTGCTAAGGAGCCCAGACCTTCACACCAAATTTTATGACTTTTGCAGTACATGAGCCTTCACACAAGCAGTGGAAGAATATAAGCAACAGTTTTTCAAGGATTTATGAACAGCTACTTTAAATACAGTTCTAACTAATATGCAGGACCTTGATAAGGATTGAAAGACAGAAGGCAATTTGAAAGAAAGTAAATAAACTTCATCATTAAGAAAAAAAAGCAAAGAAAAACCACAAAAGCAACAGATTGTTAACCTGAGTAAATACAGTTAATCAGTAGGCAAAATCTCATTGAAATCAGGCTGTAAAACACAGCATCTCACTGAAAAGATCTATATTAAAAATAAACCATGATTAAATTTTTTCAAATATAAGAACAATAAGAATGTGAAATTTAAAAAATCACCATGGTTATATTAACAGAATCTAAAAATCAAAACGGACTAGTCAAAAACACTCGGAATAAAACCTATAGCCAGAGTAATTGTTAGAGAATGGTAAGCAGAAAATGTTTATAAAATCAGAATGATAAAGAAGAAAAAGGATTTGCAAGTGAAAACCAACAAAAATTGCATGAAGAAAAGATTGTAGGAACACAATGGTCAAAGAAGATTATTAAGGAAATTTAGATGCATTTATATCTCACATAATATTTCATTGAGAATGTGTCTAGATAAGATATTTGGGCTCCTTCTATATATTTGTTAATATACATCAGATTAAATAGATATGGCTAAAGTAAGTTACATATTTAATGCATAGTGTGGCCTGAATGCACTTTACATGAAAGAACAGTAGAGAAATGCAAAAGGGGGAGGAAAAAGAGAAAAAAAAGTGTTTCTTCTAGGCATAATCAATTAGTAAGGTCAAATAAAGTTTATTCTAGAATTTGTAAACAACTAACCAGCACTATCCCAGTGTTATTAATTACTATCTTCTAGGATGCCAGATTTGATTTCAAAGAACAGAGAAGGAACCTGTCAAAATAATGGTCTGAGTGAGGCCACGTTGAGGTCTGCACAGCCAAATGGCTGAAAGTAATCATTACTTTCATTAACAATTTAAAAGATGTAATAAAAGAACAGGGAGAGAGAGGCAGTTTACTGGACAATATTAGGATTCAGAAAATCTCAGCTGAGTGGAGAAATGTAAAAAATATACAAGGTAACAAAAAGGCAAGAGAAGACATTCGAAAACTCAAATAAATATGCAAAAACCAAGAAGACATTATTCTTCAACGCAATCAGATAGAAAGCCCCATACTCTGATGCCCTGTATTCTGATGCAACTTTAAAAAAAAAATTCCTTTGATGGATTCTTAGCACATTTGTTACCATAAGAACTGGTTGGTTAACCTTAATGCTGCTAAATCACCTTCAATAATATCCGTCCCTCTTCAGTAATCACAATTTAAGAAGACTATATGTTAAAAGGGGTACAGAATACAATGCAAACAATAAAATACCAGAATGATGAATGATAAAACACTACAGAACACTGAGAAGGAAGAATGAAAGAGATCAATTAATTAATGTCATTTTCCCCTTTTTTTGGTAGGGACATATTTAATGAAAACAATTGCAACCCTTCTCTAAATTGTTGCTGTTTTACCCTGCTCTAGGCTCCTAGGGAAGAGGGGGAAAAGTTTGTATTTAAAAAATGGTTAATACTGAAAAAGTGTCAGGATAGACAGGATTCCACCCCAAAGTCTGCACCTTCAGGAATGTGGTGAGAAAAGAGAATGTTTTAATGGAAACTGCTCTAAGTACAGCAGGTGTTACTAAATATCTGCCAAAATAAAGTATTTTATATACCTCAAAATGCAATTTTTACTTTTAATTGCTCCTAAACTTACTTCTAAAGAGTTTTAATAACCTTACTCAAGGTTTCTAAACCACACAGCATAACTTACAAAAGTATATTCCCCTTCTGTCTGTAAGTGCCCACTTTTTCTTCATAACTTATTTAATCCATTACTTAAAGTAGCTCAAAATCCTCTATCAAATTTTAAAAGGTGCATCTGAAAATAATCTTGTCTTTCAAACTCTTTCCTAGCAAATTTCAGCAGTGCACAATGCATTCTTTTTCACAGTTTCTATGTATATAAAACAAAATATTTGGAATGGTAAGACACTAAATTTTCTCCATTTTTAATTGAATGAAATTCCACTTCCATCCATAACCAAACATGTACTTTAATCTACCTGACTAGTTCTTATTTTAGGCTGTGTGGATGCCTATCATAGATTTGACAGTAAATCAAAATTTTCCTAGGTTTTGAGAAATGCCTCTTCTTTATCACTCAGCTGTACGTTACTGAGGAAAAAAATTGTGATTTCGTAAAGACCGTTCCCTAATCAGGCCATGCCTTTCAAGTAGTATTCTGTTCTACTGATAGCAGGCAAGCCAGAAAAAGCCAAGAATGCCAAATTCTCTTGGCTTTCACCACAAAAAGAATTACAGATGCTTCAGCCCAGAGGCAAGATTTGCACCCAATGTGCAGAGCCACTCAGAGCAACATTGTCAGGAAAGCTCTTCCTATGAAAATACAGTGCCATAGAAACACAAATGCTGCACAAAAATCACCCAGTTTCCCTTGTACATTCTGAGAAGTTAAGAGAAATTAGAAAGCACCTACTAACCCCTGGAATGAAAAATTCCATTTTGACATTTTAGGAATGGAATGTTTTCAACTCTTTCTTTGAATTAGATGTCAAAGGCGCCCACTACTTGAAGAGGTCAAGTGAGATGGCAGTTACATGCTAGAAGATCTTAACATTAAAAATAAGTGATATTTTACTGAAAAAAATTGCTAAAACTAGGCATTTTAGCATTTTAGCAATAAAATGTATTGGTTTCCCAAAATATTTTCCATGATTTTTCTTCATGTAAAAACATAAAATACTCAGGTTGTATTCTTCTGAAACAAGGCAGTTATTGAACATTTCTAAATCCTTAGTGAAATAGAAAGACCTTAAAAATTGAAAAATTAGTTAAGATCAAAAAAATTGAGTGTGAAGACATTATTACAAAAACAGCTTGTTTTCCAATGACTGTCATCAAAGTTGTATTAAAATACAAAGTTGAGCTCCTCTGAATTACAGCAAACAAAGATTTTGGGAAAAAAGTAACAAATAACTAAGAAGTCAAAACTGTATGTGTTTTTCACATAGTCTTACAAGTTTGTGGCAGATCTGAATTCCTTTATGTAGCTACAACATTTTCCTGAGACTCTTACATTTAGAATAAATAATATAAATATTATCTAGGGGTTTTTTTGCTGCTTCACTGAAGGAGTACAATAACATTGACATTTAATAAGGCTTAATATGCAAATTACTTGATTTATAAACTCTAGTGTATGTATAAACCAATGTAATATGTATCTGTAACATATACATGTTACATTATATGTAAGATAAGGCAGAGCCTTTTTTACAAGTCTTTTGTGCTTTAAAGCCAAGGCACAATTTCTTTGCTGAATTTTTTAACAGCTTCTGAAAAAAACACATATTCACAATCTCTATGAACCACAGCCCAATTAATCAAAGTGTTGAGATTTTCACGTGGAAAATTCATATTAAATGGCTGTAAATGGACAGCTGAATAATAGAAATTCCTTAAATGTAACTTTCCCATTATGAATCCTCCTCTCTTTGCAAGAAGACAGGACTACAGCTTCATTCCTCCTGCAGAACTGTACCCATTCCTTTTCACGCTGAAACACTTCAGCAAAAAGATAATATTGTATATAGCTCAGTTTGGTTACAGCTCTGGGCCTGGAAGATTTATTTTAAATATCAATGCCCAAAGTTAAACATCTTGATAAGCATTTAGCTACAAATCTTCCATTAAAACACATCCACTAAAATGGACTAAAAATCTTCCTTCTGTAGGCAGCCCTCTGATTACTTTCTCCTTTCACCTGTAGACTATTCAAATTCTAAACTGCTATTCAACGAGCAAAGAGCAAGCCCTCTCCTCACAGTTTGGTGCCATAGGAAGAATGTTATGTGAAACGAATGTTACAATCTAAAATGAGCCACTTTGAAAACAGATAAATCCAAAGGCACTCCAGGCTGTCACTGACAAGCACTTTGACATTAGTTTCTCTGACACTAACATCTCTGTCCCTGCGCACACCCATGGATACCCCAGACTTGAAAAAAATTAACAGGGCAGATCCTGGCCTATAAGGAGCATAGCCGAGGGAGAGGAGTTACAGGCTCCTTCCTCACAACCTGATGTAGGGATAGAAGATTTCCAGAACTGCTTTGGACAACTTATGCTAGTATGACTTGGAAATATAGCAAAAGAAATAAATTATATTTTCAGTTCTCAACATTTTGTCCAAATCCAAAAGTTTTTTGGATACCAAGACCATGAGAGACCTATTATTTCCTCGTTTTCTCATCCCTCTCCCACAGTACTTTTTTTATCGAAGATAAAGATTTGGTGACAACCAGGTGAACAAAATACTGATTGGATGACCAGACTAAAAAGGCCACACTGAACGGGATGAAGGCCTGAGTAATCTCATTTGATTCATTAACCACCCCTACTTTAAGAAGAATTCTGTTCTAGAGATTTCCTGAGATCCCTTCCAGCCCCAAATCCAATCTGAGCTGTCCTAAGTCAGCAGGACAGCTATGGGGAATATAAGGAAAGAAGCTTACGTTTCAGACTTCACGTTGTTTAGTTTTTATTATTTTATTTTTTCTTTACTTTACATTGTTTAAACTTATTTTACTTTATCTTATTATTTTATTCAGTTTCACCAAGGTTGCAAAAGGAGCATTGGGAGTATGAGCCAAATATTTTCCCATACCCAAAGCATCTACTTAGCTACAGGGACAGAGGCTCTTTTCCTTGGTCTCCTCTAGCTAAAGGAAATTTGAATTATTCCCTGCTTGTACAATACAGCTCCTCTAAAGAAATTATTTTGAGTGGAGCATCTGTTCTGGGGCAGGAAAGAAAAGCAACCTGTAAGATATTACTTGGTTTTGAGTTACTTCCTCAAGTTAATCTTGCAGTGAAGGATAGTATATAGGAAATATTCTTTAGTGATGCATTTTTAATGCTTCCAGTACAAGAAATGGTGTTTGCTACTTAAAATTGACATTAATCATCATCTAAGTCTTTACTGCATAGGACATTAAGCCAAAAGATTCAACCACATTAATTATATCACACCAAATTTTGTGAATGAATTTCTAAAAACCTGAACTACAAGCCTATGCCCTTTAAAATATTGGGATATTTTTCAGCTTGTGGCCCATCTTCTAAAATTTCTTGTCCTCCAGTAAAGCACAGAGCCATCAGCTAGTTAATAAGTAGTAAAACTTATATTTTTCTTTACCCACACAGTGGTAGAGAAAAAGATGTTACAGAACACATCCTTCTAGTCCATAATTTCAAGTGAGTAATAGTCTGGTCATGTGAATATGATATGGGAGACAGAGCCACCCCCAAGGACGTGACTCTGCTCAGAGAACAGAAATCCAGGATGTCCAAAACCTTTCAGTGACATCACAAAGGGAAATTTAGCTTTTTCATTGTTGCAACAAACTTTAATGAAATCTGTCAGTATTTTTTTAATGTCTGGCATTTTATGTAGATTAAAATTTGTTAATATTACCAAATAATATTATTAGAAATTTTCCCTAGTGTGGAAAAATTCAAATTTTTCTTCCTATCATGTAAAAGTTAAATATCAAGTTTTTCTTCAGTTGGAATAATAGAATTTCAACCAATGTTGTTTACTTCTTAGCCATGCAAAAGAAATTTGAAATAGAAAAGCTCTTTTGGCTTTCTTGAGTCGTGTTGTAAAATGCTACTGTTAATCACCAGTAAGTTTAGGTTGTGAAAGACAAAATAATCAGCTTTGAATATTCATTCCTAACTAACATGTCTGATTTGAGGGTAGAAAAATAATTTACTTTCTTAGCCATTTGTGTTCTGCAGTAAGGAAAACCTTTCATGACATTTGTTTGCAGTCCAGAGTCTGCAAATTTAGAATCTTTTAGCATTGTTTGGATTCTGTAGACACAAAACAGTTATGTTAGTCTTTAGTTATGTTAGTCTTTAGTTTCTAAATATTTATTGAAAAAAAATTACACAATTCCATTGTTCTTAGATTTGGATATATATGCATTTAAGATATATGTGGATTTAAAATATATGTGGATTTTTGATAGGAAGAAATACGTTATTGTAATCAATGAGTGAAATCCTGTGAAATCATTATGTTTACATTAAGGCATAAATTACCATGTAACTGTATTTTAATGCAATGTTCATTTTTGAAACTGGATTAACAAATTCCACATAACAAAATACTGGATCTGTATTTCATCATTCAGAAGAATAGAGCTTTAGAGATGAAATTTCCCATATGAATGTATTCTATAAAGATATTAATACATGGTAACATCTCACAAACTCAAAGTTGAAGTAAAATATGTACTTAACTCTATAGTGAAATGATTATGGTTAATTAGGGGACTCCTCTGTAAGTGACCTTGAAAATAGGACTGCATCTATGTATATGTTGACTCTGTCAGATCACTCATTTGTGTTGTGGATGCTAGTATATACAAAATTACCAAGAACAGGCTTATATATAATATTATCAGAGTTATATTATCAAAGTACATGTGTGATTCTCTGTGATTTGCAAAGATTTGCCACAGAATCATAAGAGTTAATAACATCTGTAATCCCACATAAAGTTGCCTGATACATAATTATATTGGATGAGCCAATTTTGAGAGGAGGAAACCTGAGATGGGGGTGTAAATTAATTCATCCTTTCTCATAACCCGTAGTGCCTCGGTGTCACAAATAATAGAGAAGCAAACTCTTATGGGAAATGAAAACTAGAAACTGAAATTCCAAGCCTAGGTGAGTTTAAACAATTAAATAGATTATTCAAAAAGGGTTGTCATTCAGATTTGTGCTTCTCCAGTTTGGCTTCTTTTTGGTCCTGTAGACATAACTGAAGTCAAGAGCTGATGCCTCAAGAGATGCGATGTCTAAAGGTCTCTCTGCTCTTTGCCTGAAGAAGAAATTGCTGGGAAAATCAGTGAATACAAAAGTGTGGGCAGCAAACAGGTAACAGGGTATAGGGTCAAAGTGCATCTGTTGAAGATGTTTTGTCTGTGATGAGTTAGGACACTTTTTTTTCTTTCTTTCACATCAGGAAAAAAAAGTGCATGTCTGAGAACAAGTTTCTTCTTCACACTTCAGGATGTGAAGTCCATGAGGAACTGCTTTGGTATGAAGTGCTGACTTCAGAAAAGTTAGCAATATAGATCTCTCAGGTTTCAGGAACCAGGGTAAACATGCTCACACATAAGTTTAGATTTCTGAGTTTTGTTATCCTTCACTAGCACAGAGAAACTAATTGCCATTCACTATTCATTTTAAAACTCTGTATTTCTGAATGTTCTTCTTCACAGTGCTCCTGAATCTCAAGACATTCATATATACTTGATGTGAATTGTCATACAGACTCTGTTTGCAAAAAATAATCCCTCCCAAAATAATTACACGTGAGATGAGCATCTCGTTGAGCTTATCCCAGTGTGCAGGAATGCCACTGCACCAATGCTCTCTGTTTTACAGAAATAGCCTTTCAGCCACAGAGGGCACTTGGAAAGATATGCAGTAATGACTGTATATTTTAAAGAGGAAGAGGAGATGTACTTTTAGAATTTAAAGATGTTTCCTTTATTGCAAAAATTGCACTAAACATCTACACAGCTTGATTTCACAGGGTAGAGGCAACACTTCAAGACATGGGCCCAGATGTCAGGTTTGACACCTCAGGGAGAAAGCAGTCTCATAACAGATTATTCCTTCTCATTCTCGAAAGTGAATCAAGATGGTTTGAAGACTTTTTTTACTTCAAAAGGATCTGTGAATTTATTTTTCCCTCACCTATTTTCATGCAGATCAGAGAGCCTGGTATTCTGAGCTGATCTGGACAAATGATGCTCATGTTCAAATATCTTTTCAGTAGCTACAACGACAGAATACTCTTACAGCCATGGGCTACTTTCCATTTGAAGCGATAATAAAAGTGAAGTAGTTTTAGGCAGAGCTGAGCTGCTGCAGATGAAAGGAGTTCAGTTTTCTCTGTTGGTATAAATGCTTAATTGAGAAGAGCTGGGAGTCTGAGGATGGGGTTAACAGACACAATATAAGGAAGAAAGTGGCAAACTTTGGACTGGAGACAAATTCACTGCCAATGAAAACTGTTACCGGCAGTAGTAGTCTACACAAAATGCTTGGCTGCTAGTTGACAGCAGTTGCCTGTGCCAGATTCTTGTGATAGAGGCAGTGTGGACCTGTGTACTGTCATGTACATGGAATAAATACAAAGAAGTAAAAGCTCTTGTTGTTAAAGTAAAATCAGCAAATATTTTTTATTTCCTGCAACCGTTTTTGCCAGGGCCTGAAAAATGGCTGTGCACAATGAAGCACCTGTACAAGACAGAGATTCAAGTGATAACAGAAAACTAGAAATAACTGAAAGAAAGTGCATTTTTTTGTCATCTTTAATGTTAGTTTTTGAAATATTTTTTTAGATATACTTCCTTGACAGCCTAGAAAACAGCAGAGTACAGGGCTTATCTCTGAGTTTTAGTGAAATGAAATAGGAGAAAGAAACATACTTGAACTTGCAGTCTTTTTCTACCCTGTGAAATGACAATTTTTATGTTCAGTGGTTAAAGTCACTCAACAAACTGTGTCGCACTATATGTAACACAGAATTACAGAGTTTGCACTTCTATTTACCAAAAAAAAAGGTCTTTTACAGCAAGTGCCATATTGCTTGTGGAGAAAATGGAATACAAAGTGAAAGTGCTCTTGCTTCCCACGTCCTCTTCATTTCCATGCCATAAACATGTAAATTTCTAAAACTCTGACAAGTCAAATCTCCTCTGGATTTATGAAAAATCTGATCCAGAAATCAGCAAGAGATAATGTAATTTTGAACTTTTTTAGCCTTATTTTCCTTAAAACCAACAATACTAGAGATTTGGGAGTATATGTTAAAAATTGGAAGCAAGCAGTTGTACCTTAAAAACGAATCACATGCCCCCATACCAGTTTGATTCAGGAAAAATAATGTTATCAATGCATATATGAGGAATGGTGTTTTTTTCTTTCATGAGGCTGCTTCATTAAACACCAGTTACAGCAGCCATTTATGACCACATCACTCATATATGTTTTTGCAAGCACTATAATTGGCAGGCAGACATCACTCAGCACATAAATACCAGGCAACAGGGACTGTTTTATTGTTTGGCTGACACAAAGTACAGCTGTGCAAGTTTGAAAAAGCCAGCATTTCTTTGTGACAGCTCATTATGAAGATTCTTAATATTAGGGCTAATCCTGAACCACCATTCAAGAATAACTTCTACTGCATATGTGCCAAATCAGTAAACAATCCAGGTTCAAACCAGTAAACACTAGGGTCTGAGCAAGCTCTGTGAGGACCACAGGCAAAGCAGAGCTGCAATCACCCATTTGATAGACTCTCTAACATCAATGGCACAAAAAACAGCATACATAGGACAAAAATAAGCCCTTTTACTTTGCAACTTCCTGCTCCTAATAGTGCCTGTCCAGAATCCACAGGTGCTGGGTGTCACCTGAACAGGCTGCAATATGAAGGAATGGCTACAGCTGGTTGCAGTTCTTGGTGATAAAATTACTTAAAAAAAGAATGGTACTGAATTAAATTACAGAATACTAATAGATGAAATTAGGAGATGGAGGGTGGGATTGTTCTTCCAGCTACACACATGGTTCTGACTTGGAGAACCAAGAAATAAACAGAAATTATCATCTGTCAGTAGAGTGTCATTAGAAATGTCTTTAGAAAGTTGCATATCTTTTTTGAATGAAGAACTCTTCAGCTTATTTATGCTGATTTTATTAGCCTTATTTACACAGTGCCATAACCACTCACTCCATCTAGTGTAAACGAAAGGCAACACTTAACTAAGTGAAAGTTAAATAAATGTTTTGTGAAGATATGGGACACTTTTTAAAAATGGAAAGCTTCAAGACAAACTCCTACAGAAAATAAAGCTTTCCTCTTATTTCTCCTTAAAATACCTTTTTTTCCTCTACCATCAGATGATTTTATGCACATTTATTCAATTTATTGGTTTATCTTTCAACAGTGATGACACATTTCTCTTTGCTGTGCTCATATATGAGAATAGATCTAAGATCATTTTGAAACATAAAAGTGCAGACAACGACATCAGGCATTAAATAGGAACTTCCACGGTACATTCAAAATTGAAATTAATAGAGGCTCAGGATACACCCTTAAAAACTCTTGCCTGTACCCTAAACCAGAAAGTGAGACCAACAAAACAAGAGTTTGAAAGTGACATAAATGATATGTTGTAAGAACCGGGGTGGAAAATGTTCTACCAGTGCCCTGGGCTCTCGTTGTGGCAAGGAATATCTTAACAGGAATATGCAAGTGATTCTGAAGTATGTGTTCCCAGAACACACAGAAAGGGAAACACAACTAAAAGATAAGAAACTAGAGCAAGTAATAGGAAAAAATAAATCCTAACTGCTTCTATAAATGATCTATGAATGTTGTCTCTACTAAGTCTCATCACTATGTAAAATACTTTTCTTAAGAAATAAAAAAGCAGCTATAGCCTTAGACGGTGAAATACTTAGTTATACTCTCTCTTCTTATGTCACCAAATACATTAACAGGTTCTAATTCACTTATGACTTTTTAAATAATTTGTCATGATTTTTGTGACAGTTTTTTCTACCCATAAATCTAACACATCCTTAAAATATTCTCATACGTATTACATATTGTTTCAGTTGTATGCATCTATAAATGTATTTTCTAATAATTTCAAATCTTTTAATTTATTGGAAAACTTTGGAAATTTTCAAAATTCAAATATAACACATGTATTATTAACCTTCAGTGGCAAGGGTTGTCTGTTAGCAACTAAACTCAGTTCTATATGACAGAGCTACAGCAGATACCCAGAAAGGTGGAGGAATGCATATGAATGTTTTTCCTGGTCTGCATCTTCCTGGAAGCAAACATATAAAGTCTGGTGCTTTCCCATGAATAAGTATTTTATCCATCTTCAGCCCCAGAATCCAGAATATATACTTCTCCATGGTATGTGAATTTCTCAAAATATCTATTATTATGCTGGAAAATTTTCCCAAATATGTTTTTCATAAGATTATATGATACCTTATCTTTCTAGAACACCTCAGCACTGAGAATCCCTCTTCTAATAGCATCTAATAATTTCTGACTCTGCAAATTTGTCATAATTAATATTATTTGATCCTATAAATTCTTTTTTTCCAGCATTCAAGTAAAGTATTTCCAATCAATGTCTGCATGTTCATCTTCCACTGAAGAATTCAAATTTAGTGGAAGACCAAATTAACTTTCTTTAATGTTTTTTTCCTGTTAAGTGCAAGATTTTTTCCTCCTTTTCTCTTCTTTTCCTGCTCACAGTAATATCATTTTGCCTATCACAACAGTCCTTTAAATATCTTCCTGGAATTTCTCATTCTTATTGTGTTCAATTCTTGATCAATTCTTGTATGATAAGTATATGAGCAACTTATTGCATGATAACCTTCTTGTGGATGACTCAGAATATTTTCAGTGAAACTCAATTTAATTTTTCTGTTCTGTCAAAGGTAATTATTAAACAGTATTAGACACTTCTTAGTGTTCACTTGAAATGGTTAAAATCTTGTAGATATTTCTGATTCCAAATGGAATAGTTTTATTCTCAGAAGAAAAAAAGAAAAAAAAATGACAAAGGATATATAACATAGAAAACTTGAAAATATCATTCATCTTTCTAAAACAGGACATTAATAAGACTTACTAAACCTTATTTCTTTTTCTTTAGGCATATATATATTATCCAGAATTATTTTCTTACCTCCTAATGCCTTCTTATTTCTCTAAGCTCTTTATAGTACTGACATCTATGCTGTTTCTTGACCACCTTCTTTCATTAAACTCTATAGCCAATGTATCACATTGGTAAAATTCATTTGCAACTTATAGCAATAACTTTGAATAGCCTGTTTCCACTGGAACCAGTTCAGATGAAGCCAGAAATACAAGAAACACAGTGGAAACGTTTAAAAAGTAAAAGATTTAATAAAGGTTTTAGAATTTGGTGAAAGATTAAATGAGTTCTTTACAAGACATAATTTTTCCACCATTTAGTAACAATACAGATGATTTTCATACTTTTTGAAGTATTTATACTTGTTTCTGAAGATTACACCTGTGCAAAATTGCAGCTGTCTCTAAGGAAGCAGTGTTTGCTTGCTAAAAGGCAGACTTTTTTATGCATTAGGTAGATTGAAAATGGTTTTTGCTCTAAGAAAATGTCAGGATTTTTATCATAAACACCAACCTATCAAATGTTTAATTGCAAAGAATTAGGTAGTGATCTGAATAGGTACAATTGCTCAAACCTGATTAACTGGCACCTGGGCATTGTTCAGACTGGCTTGCAAAGGTTAAAGTCATATCTGACATACTGTCTGAAGGTAATGATATATGCTTCACTCACCAAAGAAACAAATGTTTTGTTTCCCTGCTCTGATTCCCTGCTTTACTGATACCTGCAGTAGTATAATATGCACTACTACTATTGTAAAACAAGAGTTTATTACATGGCTAAGTAAGTTGATCTTTGTAAAACTGCACAAGTGCATTGAAATAAAATAAAAACTACTTAATCCAATCTTCTCTCATACAATTTCTTTCAAGGAGAACAGACACAGCCTGTTAAAATAACAAAGAATGTAGAGTTTCCATTCACATTCACAAAGTGTCCTCATTCAAACCCCCACTCTAAAGCTACCTTTCCTCTCCTCTCATTTTTCTTTGTGGTGGAGAAATGCGATTCCACAGAACCGACAATGATTTTGTTTTATGTTAACTGGCAGAGCTTTTTGAGCCTTGCAGACCTGGTGACATTTAAACGGCCCACACTTTGGATTGTCTTGTTGTGTGGAAAAGGTAGATAAGGGGAGGAGGAGAAACATAAAACAGGTGGGCAAGGGCAAAGTGGCATTCACAAATGTTTCTTAGATCTGAGCCAGGTTGAGGATCATTTCTGGGATAAACAATTGCTGTATTGAAATTACATCACACAAGGTGTTATATTACTTATGAAGTCCTGAGAATTCTGTAAAACCTGGCAAGCACATCACATGGACAAAGGTAAGATCTTCTGAACTTTTAGCCAGGAAATCAACAGAAACTAATATAGTTTAATGGTAATTAGTCTAATATGTGTTACTTGTAGAACTCCTGCCAATAATACCATGTAGTGACTGTTGTAAAATGCCAACTTCTCTGGCTTCCCTGTTAGGGATTAGGTGGAAGCTTTTAGAACTGTACTTGGCTTGATATCTAAGTCACTCCTGAAATGGCTTTATAAATTAATTTTACAGCGTATGAGCTACAAGATCCTGAACAATGCTAATTTTCTATTTATACTTTCATTTGCAACAACATTTTCTCCATTGTCTGTTTGAGATCCCACAAAAAAATGGCATGTTTTCATTCTGATATCAGTGTGGTGCATTTAATGTATACATGGCATATTATACAATCAGATTAGAAAACTAAAAATAGGATCTAAATAAAAGGAAAGTTTGAATAATGTCTATATTCAGCGGCAAGTCATCATATTACAATAAATTCTAGCATATATGAATAATTTGACTGAAAAGTTTATTTCAACTGCTTGAGCTAATATTTTGAGTGTGTGTCTCTCTGCCTTTCCCTGGCTTTCTTTTTAAAGAACTGATTGACTTTTCCACCCTAGTCCATATTTTATTTTTTCATTGTTAGTTTCTCTCTGCCTACACTAACAGTGTTAAAAAGAAAGACTTTGCACCAAACTCCAAGAGAGGGCCACGGAATGTGATCTAAGATGTGGGTTTGCAAATGAGTGAGAAAGGGGAAATAGGCAAGGCTGCCATGATGTTTGGATGCTGCACTTCTTCATGCCAGGCTGAGAGACTTGCTTGCATAACCTGGGGCACAGGCTTCTGTGATGATTGAAAGAGTACAGAGAAGTGTCTTGTATGTACTGCAACAGACTAAATATACCTCAACACACACAGTTACTCCTCCTAAAATTTATTATCATAAGAGGGCTATGAGGAAAAATAAATTGAGGCATAACAACACACTGAGTTCTCAGAGATTTCTGATGCAGAAGGTCATGAAAATGGCTAGATTTGCTCACAACCACACTTTTCCACAGTCCTTTCAATTTGGAGCCAGGTGAAAAAACATGCAGGTTAGTCTGTGGATTTTCTGCTTGCTAGCACCTGGCTATGCAATCAACAATGTCAGTAGTCATTTATCCCTGTATTTAATTGCCATGTTTGTATCACAGACATACAATAATTTAGAGAGAATTCTGCTCACATTGTACTTCATTTTTGCAACTGCAGTGATGGGGAGCTTAATTTTTAATGAACTAAATACACATTTCACAAATGAAATTGCTACTTCAGTTTTAAAAGTTCTTTACTCTCTTTGCATTATATGCAGGAACTGTCAGGCAATACTTCAAACTTCAGTAAGAGGTAGTTTTTATGAGATACTAGAATAAAAAATTCTCATTTGGATTTATCTCCTAATCCTTGTCAAATTATACCAAAAAACATCTTCATAAATTATGAGACTGTGTCTAATACAGAGTTAACTGTGTATCAGTTTTAACATTAAACCCGATTATCATTATCATTATCAGTAGTAGTAATTGCAGTAATAGTATAATTCAATTATTTATTTAGCCCCATTTTTGAAAGCAGTACCTCAAAGCACCCACATGGCATGGCGATATACAGTCTTTTCCAATTTAAGGTCATTTCACAAAGTTTTTTGATCTTGTTAGATCTCACGAACAGCTATTTTGTACAGATCACCTGAAAGAAAATCACCCTGGCTAACAACTAGATACATGACCTATCAATTATTAGGTCAGCAACTAAAGCATACTATGTTTTTTATAAAGAGAGCCTAACAAATAGCATTCTTAATAAACCTGACTCAGATATCACCAATGACACTGCATAGTATGCCTCCAATAATTACCCACTTGGTAACTTTCCTTACAGAAAAATGCTATTTATTTTTAAAAGTATTTCAGATTCAGTTAATGGATTGAAAATAATTTCACATACTTACCAGGTAGGGGTTTAATACTTTGATTTGTATACGTACACAGGCAGGCAGGGGTACACACACAAACACAACTATTTTATACTTCATGAAACTGCTATAAATAAATATCACCCTGTAAATAAGATGGCTCATAGGAACTGGGAGTTTAAGATGCATGAATAACTCTGAGGTGGGGCAGTGTACTTGGCTGTACGTGGGTTCAAACGTCGAGTTGCCTGAAGCTTCTGGGAGCAGGTAGATCTGCAGCACAGCCAGAGTGACAGAGTTTACAGCCTGGTTCATGGCAGGCTCAGAGAGCTCAACAAAAGCAAAGCACCAAAGAGGGGCACAGCAAAGGACTGCAAGCCCTTAGGGCTCCCAGCCAGAGGGGGTCCCTCCTGGGAGAGCCCAGGCACAGCCATGCCCCTCAGGAGCAGGGCACACTCAGCCTCAGCTGCATCGTCTGTCACGGTGAGGAACCGTATTGCAACCTGGCCCTCAAATATTTATGATTTAATTATCATTTAAGTGTACTTTTAGGAAAGCTAACCATAAAATTATGCATTTCAGTGATAGTTTCTGGACAAGTGAGCTGCTATAAAATTACACATCTCTCTTTCACAGGTCTCTGGATTAGCTTTGAATGCAAGGAAGGGAGAGGGAGGTATTTGTAGTCCTGCTTCTGGGACCGACGTCAGCACTTCTGTCACCACCACCGCCATGAGTAAGCAAAGATACAGGGCGCACACACTAAAAAATGGCTTTGCTCCAAGTAGCACATTTCTTTCAAACACACACTCGGGGCTGAGAATATTGAAAAATGGTTACAATGTCTGGTTAATGTTTTGATCACCTCATATGGTCCCATATATAGCTCCTTTCTTGTGTACATTGGTGGCAGCATAACAAAGGCTCTCAGAGATCCAAGAGTCATTCATATTCATTGTTTTTCCCATTGTCTAACTTTGATTATGTACAGTTTTCTTAAGAGAAACTGCTAAGAAGCAATCATTCAAGGGTGGGTAGACACAATGGGGCCACTTGTGCAGGTCTTTTGCTGGCAAAGTTCCTCTTGAAATCAGGTGAAGGAAGCAGTTGTTTTGTTTAAGAACTGAGATCGGTTGATTTTTGAGAAGCCAGACATTTCGTCTGAAAAGATGTCAAGCGGGTTAACTTTGTTGACATTAGAGGGTTTTGTCCTATGTGATGGGCAATTTCATTCAAGTACAAAGTGCAAGACAGGGCCCAAAGATGTGTGAAAGCAGTAGATCCCTTTTTCTTGAACTTTTGGTTGTAGATATTTTCATACTTCTTAAATTTCATTGTTCCAGAAATAAAATAAAATAAGTTTTAATTTACAAAATATGGTCATATGAAAATGTTGAGGTGTGGAGGAATGTGTAGCAATTTGAGCAAGGCAGGTCAGAAATAGGCATGGCTGAGCAAAGATACTCCTCAAACTGAGAAATAAGAAAGGAATGCACAGGCAGTGGAAGCAGGGAGAGATTACCTCAGGGGAGTAGAGGGATATGGTTTGAATGTGTAGGGATTAGGTCAGGAAAGCCAAGACAAAGCTGGACTATTACTTGGAAAAGAACATGAACAGGAAGGGATTCTAAAAGTTTATAGTCAGAAAAGAAAGGCCAAGGAGAGTATATTCCCCTAATAGGCAGGAGTGATGAATATGGAGGAGGCTGATGTACCCAATGAGTTCTTCACCTCAGTCTTCACTGGCCTTCACAGACTTTTCACAGCTGCCAAGTCCCCAGACATCTGGCTGGGTGTAGGGGGAGTGAGGTCCTGCCCACTGTAAGCAAGCAGCAGTTCCAGGATCTACTGATGAAACTGAATAGCCATAAATCCATGGGATTGGAGGACATGTATTCCTGAGGGAACCGGCTGGTGTT
The DNA here is from genome assembly GCF_965178545.1 of Coloeus monedula. Lineage (NCBI taxonomy): Eukaryota > Metazoa > Chordata > Aves > Passeriformes > Corvidae > Coloeus > Coloeus monedula. The sequence goes on from NC_138822.1 coordinate 69,256,417, forward strand.
GTTGCCAAGCTACTCTCCACCATCTTTGAAAAGTCACAGTGGTCAGGTGAAGGTGGCTGAGAAAAGGGAAATGTTGCTCCTATTTTTAAAAAGGGGAGAATGGACGATCAAGGGAACTACGGACCAGTGAACCTCACCTGGGAAGAATATACAGCAGATCCTCCTAGAAGATATGCTAAGGCATATAAAAGACAAGAAGGTCATCCAAGGCAGTCAACCCTGCTTTACTAGGGGCAAATTGTGTCTGACCAATCTTGTGGTCTTCTAATGGGAGACAAGGGAAGATCAACTGATGCCATCTACCTAGATTTTTGTAAGGCCTTTGATATGGTTCCAAGTGATACCCTTATCTCCAAATTGGAGAGTCATGCATTTGAGGAATGGAGTATTCAATGGAAAAGCAGTGGGCTGGATGTACATAGCCAGAGAGTGTAGTCAATGGCTTTATGCTCAGGTGGCAGCTGGTGATGAGTTGTGTCCCTCAGGACACTGTGCTGGGCACAATGTTCTGAAATATTATCATTCCTCAATGACATAGACCACAGGAATGAGGGCACCCTCAGCCAATTTGCATATAACACAAAGCCAACCTGTGCAGTTGACACAAAAGAAGGATGGAATGCCATCCAGATGATCCTAGACAGACTTGAGAAGTCATAGAACCTCATGAAGTTCACCAAGTCTAAGTTGCTGCACGTGTCAGGAAAATCACAGTCATGAGTACAGACTGTGAGAATTCATTGAGAAAAGCCCTGACAAGAAAGACTTGGGGGTTCTTGCAGATTAAAAGCTGGACATGACCCAGCCATGTGTGCATACAGCCCAGAAGGCCCACCACATTCAGAAAAGGTGTGGACAACAGGATGAGGGAGATGGTTCTACCCCACCCTTTGCCCTTGTGAGACCTGGGGAGCTGCATCCAGCTCGGGGTCCTGAACATAAGACAAGGATCTGTTAGAGTAGATCCAGAGAAGGGGCCACAAAAATTATCAGAGGCCTGAAGCATCTCTCCTATGAAGACAGGCTAAGAGAGTTGCTGTTGTCCAGCCTGGAAAAGAAAAGGCTGCAAGGAGACCACATTGCTGGCTTTCACTACCTTAAAGAAGCTTATGAAAAAAGAGAGAGAGGGACTTTCTATACAGGCAGATGGTGACAGGAGAAGGGGAAGCAATTTTAAACTGAAAGAGAACATGTTTAGGTTAGGTGCTAGGGAGAAATCTTTACTCCAAGGTTGGTAAGGCACTGGAACAGGTTGGCCAGAGAAGTGGATGCCCAGCTCCTGGAAGTGTTCAAGGCCAGGTTGTAAGGGACCGTGAGCAACCTGATCTAATGAATGACATCCCTACCAATGGCATGGGGAGTTGAAACTAGATAATCTAGATAAAGGTTCCTTTCAACCCAAACCATTCTAGGACTCCATTTTTCTATGAAACGGATATTCAAAATAAATCAGTTACTTATCTTCTCTAAGCTCATGTTTCCTGATGGACTCAGAAGTGCTCCACTAACAGAGTTGGAAGAATTTTTGTGGTCTAGTGGTATGACACTTTCCATTAAAATAGAAATTTGGTGCTTAAATGCTTTAATCACTCAGCAGTTACCCTGAGAAACATGACTAACTGTACTTCCGAATGGCAGTAGCTGCACTGTAATTGTGGAGAAGGCCACTGGGAAACTAGAGAGTTGGAATTCAAAACCAAAACTGCACCAGTCTAACAATCTGCTGTGCAAATTCACAAACATTTTTCCTGCTGAAATAAGGGGCGAAATGGGAGCAGAAATTAATGGCAGCAAGCACTGCCTAAGGTGACTCTGTCACCAAATTAAAGTAGGGCCAGCCAGAAGCTACCCACATATCTGCTGTTTAGAGCTCCTCAAAGGGCTACAAATGAACTCTGTAGACCACCTCCCCTCTGCCACAGTGAAAAAGCATCAGCTACCAGACTAAATGATGACTTAAGTCCTTTACATCTCAGCCTGCCACTTCCACAAAGTTTCATAAGAAATCAGTGACAGAAATGGTTACAGAGCCCATTTTTTGCCATCAGTTCCTGAAAGTCAGTGGAGTTTATAGCAGAATGTAGGAACCCAGAGTGCAGAGAATATTTCTCTGCCTGTTTTGAACGGTTTCTACCCCTCTGAACAACACTGTTTTGACCTCCATACTTGGAAAAAACAACTAGAAACTACACTAGTGTGAATTAGGTAATAGACTACTATGTAAGATTGTCACAGGGTGAAAAATGTAGAGGTTTTGGGTTTGTTAATGTAGTAAATAGATAAAAGCAAAAACCATCAAAATGGAGGATTATTGTTGTTCTCCAAACCTTCTTCTTCTTCTTCTACTACTCTATATTCTGCAGTAAAAGTAGTTTGGGATGATTGGACAAAGAATTCCACAGTTCCTGGCTGTGTTACTAAATAATTGGTAGAAAAGTAAAAATAATGTACGTTTTTAGTAACCATTGGTTGATTTACCTTTAAAAAGGCCATGTAATCTTGATAATTTGGCATTCTCCTGCATTCTCTGCTTTGTGCTATGTCTGAATCATGCTAATGACTCTTTTTCTCTGATACGACTTAAGAAACAACTATCAAGAAGCAGCAAAGGCTGAGAGTCCCCATTTGTCTCTGGAACTCCTAGCAAGGACTTTAAAGATCTCTCCCAACAGGAGAGGCATAATTATGGCACGATAAGTGTCACAGAAGGTTTATTAATAGCTTTATATGCACATACCCACAAATCCAATCTAACATTAAATAATTAGCTGTTTCCCTTAAAAAAACCACACACACAATTTTATTCCTAACATTGTTTTTCCCAAGAAAAACACACACCATCTGCACTACAGTCTTATTTTTGTAGGTTTCAATAATTAAGAAAAGAGTTTTATAAGAGTAAAAGTGTCATGTTACACCATAACTTTAACCTTAAATTTAGACAAGCTGGTCAATAGCCACAAAGTGTGCTAAGCAGTAAAGTGTTACATAAAAAGGAGCATTTCCACCTGAAATTTAAGAGCATGTATTGACAGCTGTTGGATTTTTTTCCCCTTCTTTCTAGTAAACATACAATGCCAAGGTGCTTTGCCCAGGATGCTGTGAGAGGGAGTAATTAGTTTAAAAAAAAGGGAGTACGGAAAGAGAAAACAAAACCTTTCATATATCACTTACCTTCTTGAGACATCTTCCTTATGGGGATATAGAATGGGGGTAGAAGTAATAACTGAAAGAGAGAATGTGCAAATACAAAGAGTCTGTTAATAAAATGTTATACTTTTTCAACTATATCTTAGAAACAAATTATATGTTGTCTGTCCTTCATTCACATGAAGGTCAGGAGGGTTTCTTGCTAAAAATGTATTTTATTCAGCATGAAAATTTTTGGAAAGAAAATGCCAATATCACTAAACTCAAAGTTTTCAATTTTTATTTCTCTATATTCTTTAAAATGTCCAAAAAAAGGTGGCTAAGAAGTTTGTATGTGATTTTCTTTAGAGAGATTTAAGCATCCAAGTCTACAAATCAGAGAAGGTTAATAGTCACACAGATATATTAACATAATATATTTTTAGGGTTTTTTTAAATGGACTAAGCTAACTAGAGCTTCTATAGACTTTGAATTTAGGGGTTTTTATTAATATAATATTTGTGACATGTTTCTACAACTACCTGTAGTATTCTATTTGTGGCTAGTGTTTTTAAAACTAAATCAATTGCTAGCAAGAGTGATAAAATGAAACAGTTCCTTTTCTGTACTAGTTCTGAGTTTTGAGAACTATTAGTTGCAATGAAGAAAGTAAAAATGTATCATTTAGATTTTTTTCTCTATGTAGCATAACCAGAAAAGGAGAAATAATAATCATGTTCTTAAAAACACAAGAATTAAGGTCTTTTTACATGGAGGTTGTTTTCATATATCAAAGAAAATATATCCTGCAATGTTTTTGGAACTATAGAAGGATAAATTATGTAAGAAAGTTTTATTTTTCATCATTTTCAATATTTGAAAGACATGGTTTTCTCCAAAATTGTCAAAATTTGACATTAATTCCTGTGGCTAAATAAAATCTAGAAATCTATACTCTTTCAAGCAGATGCTCCTGTTGCTAACAAGAAGCAGTGACTTTTGGAAAAAAACCAATTACATAAACCCTACATTCAGGCTCCATGCAAGCTTGGCAGTGAAAGTCACCTCCCATTTCACTGTCAGTGGCTGCTACATTTTTATGGTTTTTTGCCACAGTTGTGGTGCCTGAACTTCTATTCAGGGTGTTACACTGGGAAGATGGGAAGATACCCCTGGTTAGAAATGTTCTTCTCCTTCATTAAAAGTAAACAAGTTTCTTTTTTAAATCCTGGTGTGCTTACACAGCATTCTCACAGTTTTATCAATGGTGAGGACAACCAGCTGTGGAGCAGTTAGGAGGGGTGCCTAACCAAATTGGGGAGGGGGACTATTTAAACCACCACTTCCACTGGAACCCTTGGTAAACCAGAGAATGAAAATGGAGTTTTCTTTTTAGTATTACAGTGTCATAGTCTGTGTTCTCTCCTTAGCTTTGCCATCAGCCCAGGCAGGTTCAAACTTGGCCTTCTGTCCTACTTACACACTATTTTTGTATAACCATAGCATTAGGTTAAGGGAAATGTACATTAGAAAATCTGGTTCTTACAGACCTTCTCCCTTCCATTGTACAGGATGTTCAGTGCCTCTGTAATCTCTCTGCAAGCCATCCATGCTTTAAAGGTAGCTTAAGGCACTAGAAAGTGCGGGTAGAAGAATTTAAGTTTGTATTAAATTTACTTTAAAAAACCAAGTTTATGCTAGTTTATATTATTGAATAATGAAATGTGACATGTCAGAAGATGTTAAATATTTGTAAGAAGTTAGCATTGTTCTGTGCACCTTCCAAATGGATCTATTATGTCTGAGAATTCTAGCTACTTATTTTAAGTGATAAGTGTCATTTGGCATCATGTGTCAAGGAAGTACCATGTGCTCCTCGTCTGCCTTTCAAGAAGTTACAAATGACACCATTCATCTCATCACATGACAGACCTGTTGCTTCTTATCATTATGTGATGTCTGCCTGTTGTAAATGTGGTAGAGATCAATTTTCTGGCATTCTCTTACTTGTGCGCTTCACTTTAAATTAACAGGGAAATCTTCTCAAGGTTTTAAAAACACTTAACAATTTCTTCTTGAAGTCAATTCTGTTTATGCTGTGACCAGATATCAAAGCAGTCTAAACACACAAACTGCTTTGAAATTTATTTCACTTTAGTTAAGTATAAGCTAATGCCTTTCTTTATAGCTTTTATGTATTTTACTGCATTGAGTATGGGAATGTGTTTCAGAAAAGCCTGAAAAACAAAAACGTGAATGTGCATATGGAAGATTGTAGCCATAAGATAAATAATTGAAGCATGTTGGGAAACTCTTTGTGAGATATAAGTGAATTCGTTGTGCCCACTGGGATGTTTACCAGACGAAAAGTGTGACAATGACAGTACCCTCGTTGTTTGGTACATAATTTAGAGTACTCCTAATGAATATTTCATGTAGTATCATTTGTGTATGAATTGTAAGGCATGTATATCAAGATTCACTAGGGGCACTGTCAAACTCCTCAGTTTGAAATAAGCACTTATAAATTACTTAAGGATATCATAGGAAAAGGGATTAGGGTACACTCCTTTTTAAGCAAATCATTATGGCCGGTCTTGGGAACAATTTGCTTAGTAAAGGAAGAACACTCTGAAACAAAGAAAAATAAAATGCTCTCACTTTCACATTAACAAGCAACTTCTGTTCCTAGAAACTCCCTACATTATTCTTAAAATACATGTAATTTTTACAAAGGAATGACCAGAAGTAATTTTCTCTAAATATGGAAATTTGTGTTTTATGAAGTCAGGGGACTTTGGGAAAGTATTTGTTAAACCAGTTCAAAAAGAATAACCCATTATTTATACCCATATTTATGCATCTCAAAAACCTAATTGAAAATAAGTTTTTAAATAACAATGAGGGTGATTTCATAACCAAGTTTTGTTCAATCTTTTTTAGCTACAAATTTTGTAAAAAGTAGACTGCTTTTTGAGTCTTCACAGTTATCAAACACATTAATGCAACAGATGTTCATTTCACAAGTGATTGTGAAAAGATCAAGAGTATAAATACACTAGTTAGTAAATTGAGAATGAAGAATTCAACCAGTTGCACCAAAGTAAGTACTGTTATCTCTTTCTAATTTATACCTAAAATTAAAAAAAGTCTATATCTCCATCTAAAAATGGAGACATCGATATATCTATGCAGTATATATCTACATCTCCATGAATCTACCTGTCTCTATACATATGCCTGTATAAATCTTTTTAAAACATGTATTAAAAGTGAAGTTCTCAAATCACTGTAATTCATCTTGATAAATATTCTGGTTTTCTAAGATCCTGAATATCTATCAAATCCAGTTAACTTTAGATAAAGTTCCAAAATTCCTGAATATTTTTCGTAATTAAGTATCCATATTTAAAGAAACCTGTTTACCTCCATTTTCTGCAAAACAAAGTTGACAGCTTTTCAGGTTTCTGCAAGTGCCTGTCAGGATGCTCTTCATCTGTTGCAGAACAGGGATCCCTAAAACTATAGCTTTATGAGCAAGGCCAATTTATATCTGTAGAGCTTGTTTAAACCTGCTTTCTTTTTATTTTTTTTTAATTTACCTGATACAGATATGCTTCCAGCAATGACAAGAAAAAACCCTTATTATGATAAAACTAAGTATGCCCTTGTCATTTTATTACTTAATATTACTCTTAGGAATTATTTTTCTCATGTAAAAACATCAATAAAAATTATCACTGACATTACATTTTTTTTCCAAAATGTTTTAGCAGCTTACTTGTAAAGTAAGTAAAACTTGATGCCTCAAATAATTGCCAAAGGCCAAGATTCAACAAAGCTTGTTCTCAGTTTAAAGTACATATTTAAATCTGTTGACTTTATGGGACTCAGATATCTGCTTAAGGACATGCTTCAGTCAATGCATGGATTCCCACTGGAGTCTCTGGCCTTGCTCTTACAGTTTCAATGATGCCTCTTGGGCACAGTGCCAATAAACTCAATCTTGAATCCACTCAAGTCAAGAAGAACTCTTGTTACTGATTTCACTATGTACAGAATGAGGCCATGTGCGGGGAAGTGCAGCTCTCAGGTAGTGCTCGTTACACTGCAGCATGCTTCGTGCTTTCCTCTTTCTTTTTTTTTTCTGTAATCAGAGATGATAATTTACAGAGAGGGCTGTTGTCTTTCTTGCTTTCTTTCCCCACAGTTTGAGATGGAGGGAATGTCATTCTGTTTCTGACTCTTGAGGTTTCATGCGAATCATATTCTGCTGTACCTGGATATCTCTTCTACTTCTGTTAAACCAGTGCAAGAGGTTTGTGGGAGGTGGGGGTCTTTATTTTTATTCAAAGTGGTTTTAAGTTTAGAATGTATTTTAAATAATTTCAAATAATTTTAAAACCTTATCCCAATGTCAGTGAAACTATCTATAGACATAGTTCACAATTATAAAAGTAGTTTCTGTGTGTGTATAAAAAGTTGTGATCTCTTTCATTTAAAATGAAGACTTCTGTATATTCCTTAACAAAACAGTTGCTTGTCTTACTTAAAATTCTGTTTTAACCACAAATACATATATTTTTTTATTTTTCAAATAGGTCATGGTATTAGCTTGCAGCATCCAAATCCATTCACTTTTATGGTATGGATTGAGTTTTAATCTCAGTTTTTATGTTGAGCTTTCATCTCCATGTCTCTCTCCTCATTTATAAAGTAAGTGTGATAACACCTTATGTGAGGTTTATACTAATTAACTAGTTAGAATAGATTTGTCTATCTGTGTTAAATTCAGTTGAATTGATTCCAGCTTTTTTTAAAAGTGTGAGTAAGAATGAAAAAGGATCATTATTATTTCTGCACATTAACAGTCAAGTTCTTTGTATTTAAAGAGTTTCAAGCTTTAAAGACAAGACTCCAATTGTGTGCTCATTTGTGTTTTAAAGAAGTTGTTCAGAATTTGCCTATTTTTTTTAAAGTGAGCTAAAAGTAGCAAAATGGCTACTGATATATCCAGCATCAAAAGGTACTGGAAAATCAAAGTGCTGATCAAGGTTGAGGATTTTAGCTCAAGGTCGCTAAAATCTGGTACCTTTAAGCAACCAAAACCATAATTTCCTAAATGATGAAGGGCTGTGAAATGCTGCCTCTGCAAGTTGAAAAAAGTCATTTAGTTTTTAAGAGAAAAAAAAAAAAAGTATTCCCTCTATTTTCTCACTACGACTGCTATTGTAAATGTCACTGTGTTCTCACAGTAATATTATGTATGAACCAATATATGAAGTTAATGTTTCTTTGAAAATTTTTATCCCTTTTAAAAGCACAAAGTTTAGCTCCACTGCAAGTAAAAACAACATGGCTTTAAAAGCATTTATGAGACCAGTTAAATAAACAGAGCTACCTTGATACACTTGGTATAAAATTTTAAGAAAAGAAGAAGAAATCTTATTCAAAGGCGAAAATATCTGAGTAGAATAAGAAGTAAAAGAGTGTGAAAGGATGTGCAAATGGATAGGACCCCTTAGGTTTATATCTACAGGAAGTGGTGTTTAATATCCAACTCATAAAACTTCATGAGGTGCTGCCTAAAGTTGTGATCAAAACTTCAGTGTATTCAGTGTATTCAGTGACCCAAAGTTTCACCTCACATCTTCACAGCAGTGAAAATGCTCCCTGTCAGAGTATGCACAGTGCAAAATCTTTTCCATTCCACACACATTGGAGACCATTTGCACTAAGTCTGTATAATATGTGAATAGCTGTTTGTGCTTACTACAAAATGGGCAAATTTTCAGACAGGTTAAATCTTATCCAGAGATTCTGCAAGCTGTCCTGAAAAACTCTGCAATTGAAAGACATCTTCATTTTCTCAGGGATCTTATAAACAGCTAGGAGACCATACAGTACCAAAGAAGTAAAGTAACAGAACAAAAATATAAACACTACCTACGTATATCTGCTTAATCTTTCTCAAGATTTCTGTCCACCTGTTCCCCTAATTTTTGCAATTTTTTTCTTTTAGAGATATGTACTTATAGGGTATTTTTGGTGAGCTCCTGAGGTAGTGGAGTATAAATCCAACAAGAGTGTTGTATGACTAATACTCATTTCATTTTATAACCAGTCATCTCATAGATATGATTGATACCTTCTAATTATTGTAGTCAAAGTCTTCCATATGGAACACCATAAACTAGTTTATATGGGATAATCTGACTTTCTGAAGCAGCACCAATAATTGGAGCATACTTTGCCAGGGCCTGATTCAAGTTAAAAGGGAGTGGGTGATCATCATGAAAACAGTGCAAACTAAGGGGTTTTGTGATCTTAAATAGGTGGGGGGAAAAAATCTAAAACACAAAATACAGAGGAATCTCAGAGGAAGCTTCTGGCCACTTGCAACAGAATGTTAATAGCTTCATGTCACTTTAACTCTGACAGCTCTGAAGTGAAAGGCCACTAATCTCTGTTTGTAATGTTCACAATTGAGGAGAAAAAGTAAGTATTCTTACTTAAGCCATGGATAAGCATTAACAGTCTGGAAATGAAGGGAATGTTCTGTAACTTATTTTAGAGTCAACAAATACCTCCCCCCAAAGCCTTGGAAAACGTATATTTTTCTTTCTTCTGTGATAGCACAGGTGATTTAAATGGAACATTAGTTTCAAGTGCTCGGTTCACAAGTCACCATCTTTACATAGAGAATGTTAGCCTGCTGCAAATTTCAGGTAAAAATTATAAATCGTGTTTACTAGAATGCCTTACAAATCATCTGAGTACAGGTTCGCTCAGGGTATCTTTGTTTTTCAAAATTTGTTGCTTTAAAAGCTGGTCTAGGGAACAATTGCAGAGAATGTCTTGACACAAAGTCACGAAAATGATTAAAGCATTAAAGTAGCCACAAATGTTGGGATTGCTTGGGATTTTTTTTCATAATTTGGTTTATAAGCACTTGGGATTTTCATTTTTTCATATTTTGTGTATGAAAATTCTAGACATAATAGATGCTCCCTAAGGATTTCCTGTTCACACTTCACACATATCCCTTAAGATTTCTTGCAGAAATCTCAGCCTTCTGTACAGCAACACATGGCACAATTTAACTGAGAGCGCTGCATGTGAATGGCCAAACTCTGCTTTTGTCTGAGAATCTATCAGCAAGTGAACATCCTGTAAAAGGAAGTGCATTGCTATTTTGTTCATTTCAGTATTAGATCATCTCTAGGCTCAGAAGCAGTCCAATAGTTGCATTGTTCAGCATATATTTAAAACAAGGTGATTTTAGCTAATTATTTTAATAACAGCATTTTGAGTAAATCATCTGAGAACCTAGAAACTTATTGTATTGTTTTAATCTTTCTTATCTTGTTTTATTTTCTTAAGCTTTTGATCTTCGCATTCATGACTAACCAAATACATTCTCATCTGCTTCTGAAAGTTGATTATATTCAAAACTATAACTTATAAGCAGCAGGTATATATAGGTGTTTATTACATAATATCAGATCCTTTGTTCTTTGGATTTATATTTCTATTACTTGATATTATCAGCTGATAAATCTCATAATTATAGCATTAGAATAAGTTTGGCATTTCTTTAGGTTAATATATTATGTCTAAGTACATATGTTTGAACAGGCAGAAAATTTCACAAGCAAAATTCAGTAAATTCTTTTTTCTTGTCAGAAAGTCACATGATCATTTCCTTTTTTAGTGATTAAATAATGATTTTTGAATTCCGATATTTTAAAATTCCAGTTGGATGAAAATTACAATTCCATTAATATACATAAAAATAATTATATCACTTTTTTGCATGTATAAAACAATGTTACATATGCATTATGTACAGAACATGCTTGGGTTTGTAAGCATGTTTGTCTGTTTTCATATACGAAAATGAACCAGTGTTAATGAAGTTCTACCTATTTTTTGTAATCAGTGTGATTTCAAGTTCCAGGTGTAATAGTTCCGAGTGTTCCATAATTATTACACAGGTAAAAAAAAAACGAACAAAACTAAATTTAATAAAACCCCACACTGACAAAAAATCAAATACACACAAACAAAAAAAGCTGACCCAGTTTTCCTTGCTTTCTGGGGTTTGGGGTTTTTTTTACTTTCCATACATTTCTGCATGATTTAACTGCAATACTGAGTATAGAAAAACATAGATTTCTCTGCAGAAATGACTATGATTTCCAGATTAATCATTTCAACAAAGGTTTTCTCAGGGATTAAGTCAACAACTTTTATGAACTACATGACTTTACTTTCTTCAAAACTATGACAAAACATAGACATTCAATATATTCAATGAATTTTTCCATTAATTGTACTTATTCAAGCCAATTGAAACACACTTAGAGCTTGGTGCAGATTTAAGGTAATTTTCGTTTTCTTATTCTTTAATTAAATATATTTAGGTAAATGGTATTAAATATGTTTAGGCTTATTTAAAAATGTAGGTTAAATAAAACATCTTCTACCTAAAACTAGAAAACATTTTAAAAATTTCTCTGGGTCACACAAACAAGTAGTGAACAAGTTGTTGTGAAGTGGAATAGCTTCTATTTGGGTGGTATTTTTTGTCTTTCACTGAACATTCCATTACCAAAAGAAGACGATAGTGAAAAACTTGCTACGAAATGCTAATATGTTTATAAATATATTAGTTTATATTTTACAGCTTCCTTTAACATGCTTCTTGTGTAGCTGGTCAGGACATTTGCTTGCTATGCAATAGTAATTTTTCTAGACATTAGATGAGCAGAGAGATAGTGGGATATAGGTTTAAATATAATTCCCATGTTTGTATTTTGACAAGAGTTGTATTTTCTACCCAAATTATACTTTTTCCTTATAAAATGGTTTTATTTATCTTCCTAATCATGAATTATTTGAAGCAGGCCTAATCGTCAGTCAGAAAGAATTCTTTTAGCATACGGTATGAAAAATTGGATGTATTTTATAGCAGTATTGTTACAATGATGTTATAAGGGCTGACAAATCATATACACTTAAATTCTTACATCCAAAATCTATGTACTGCTCTGTACGTTTTCATGAAGAGTGTACTAATATGTTAAATAGCAACTGTATTCTCTTAGCTTGATCTTATGACAATTATCCATGTAAAGGGTTAAATTTCAGAAATAAGCTAAATTCTTTTATTTTTTCAGATTTCACTTATTCTTTTTTTCTTTTCAGTCCTCCTTTGCTTCATTAGATGCAGTAATATCTCCCTTGCCTGTGACAATTTCCATTAATATCTCAAAGGCAGCTATTAAGTATCATTACAAGAGAAGATTATAGAAGGATACCACATACAATAACACTGAAGATAAAGACAATAGTCACATTTTCATTTATTTCTTTGTTCTAAAAATGTAAATCAAATTCCATGCACTTTCAAGCATTCTTTGCTCTGCTTATGCTTTCAAAGTGCTCTAAAAAGAAAAACCTGCACGACCAAATAAATTAATCTGTTAGGATTACCTCAACAAAGAAAATACTGCTCTGACAGAGATTTTTTCTGCCCTGCAGCCCCCCAGAAGAATAACTGTCAGTAGAAAAAAAGAAAGTGTGTATATATATATGTAGATAGATAGATAGTTAGATTTTTTTTTTTTTTTTTTTTTTAAATAGGGGAATTTGGTCAAAGATGCATTTTAATAAAGCTCTTTAAAAGTGAAGAACCACTCATAAGGTGTTCTGCATTAAAAGCCAGTCTGTGACACCATCTAAATATTTGGTCTATCAGCTTTTAGAAAATTCGCTAAACATATCTATGGCAGTCTAATTATAGCTAAACGTCATTCGAATTCTGAACACTATGAAGGAAAACTGAAATAACAAACATCCTGTACTGGAAATTTTGAAATCCTTACAATATGTATCCTCTGAACCAGGATGACTTGTATGTCTTAAGAGAAGCTAACAGGTTTTGTTCTTTTCCTGAGATGAAAAAACAGGGAAATGTTAATTGGATATGGATGTGGGCTTGTTCCAGCTAGGTTAGGATGCACTATAATCAAGTGTAAGTCCTTTGGAGGCAACGGAAAGAGATAGTCAACTCAAGAGCAATTTAAGTCACCCAAAATAGAGGAGCGTCAGACCTGTCAGAGTCTCAGTGCCTGAGAAGGTTAGAGAACAGATTAGCTTGAGTGCAATCACATGCCACACACAGACAACCAGGGGATCAGACCCAGACACCACAGGAATGGGAAAGGCAGATCCTGCCTTTGTAACCTGGTTTCCTTCTATGACCAGGTGACCCACCTAGTGGATGAGTGAAAGGCTGTGAATGTTGTCTACAAGCACTTTAGAAAAGCCTTTGACACTGTTTCCCACTGCATTCATCTGGATTAAAAACTGGCTGGACGGCCGGGCCCAGAGAGTGGTGGTGAGTGGGGTTACATCCAGACAGTGGACTGTTAAAAATTTGGTTCCCCAAGGCTCAGTATTAGACTCAATCCTGTTTGCAGGAGTGTTGCTCTCCTGTAGGGCAGGAAGCCCCTGCAGAGGGATCTGGACAGGCTGGATCCATGGGCTGAGGCCAGTGGTGTGAGGTTCAACAAGGCCAAGTGCTGGGCTCTGCCCTTGGGTCACAACAACCCCAGGCAGCGCCACAGGCTGGGACAGAGGGGCTGGAAAGGACCTGGGGGTGCTGGTGACAGCAGCTGAACATGAGCCAGGGTATGCCCAGGTGGCCAAGAAGGCCAATGGCATCCTGGCCTGGATCAGCAATAGTGTGGCCAGCAGGACCAGGGCAGGGATTGCCCCCCTGTACTGGGCACTGGTGAGGCCACACCTCGAGTGCTGTGTCCAGTTCTGGGCCCCTCACTGCAAGAAAGGGATTGTGATGCTGGAGTTCAGAGAAGGACAAGGAGGTGATGAAGGGTCTAGAGAGCAAGTCCTCCGAGGAGCAGCTGAGGGAGCTGGGGGTGTTTAATCTGGAGAAAAAGAGGCTCAGGGGAGACTTTATTCTCTACGAGTGCCCGAAAGGAGGGTGTGTCCAGGGTTGGTCTCCTCTCCCTGTCAGCCAGTGACAGGATGAAGCTGGGCTCAAGCTGTGCCAAGGGAGGTTCAGGTTGGACATCATGAAGTCTTTCTTCACAGAAAGGGTTGCCAGACATTGGAACAGACTGCCCAGGGAGGTGGTGGAGTCAGCATCCCTAAAAGTATTCAAGAAATGACTCAATATGCCACGTAGTGCTATGTTTTAGTTGATATGGTGATGTTTCATCAACGGTTGGGCTCAGGGATTTTGAGGTTTTTTTCTGACTTTAGTGATTCTATGAATCTGTGATTCTATAAGATTAAAATCACCTCACAAATGTATCTGACTTTCTCTACCAATTGTACTGGGAGATAGCATGTGCTATCAGAACAAATATAGGGTCCAAAAGTTAATGTGTTCACGAACAATTTCAAGATCTCTGTGTGTAGACATAGAATATAACAGATATAGAGTTAGAAAATGTATATGCAGATATCTGTTTTCTAGTTGAAAAATAAAACCTCTGATATATAGTCTTTTGTGTCAAGAGAAAATACATTTTCTCCACAATGGAAAATTTCCACAAAGAAATAGTATTTTTGGTAAAGCTGCAAAAAGAGATGGTTTTTATACAGGAAGTGGAACAAGTGACTTTGAAACCTTTCAGTCTGCCAAAGCAGAAATTCATTTTTCATAATTCAACTATAATCTGATCTCTTTTGATATCAGAGAAGCTAGAGCTAGACTATTTCCTCAGGTTTGACTTTTGGATAGACTGTCTCTCCCAAGAGAAATTTTTTCTATTTCTTCCAGTCATTGTGATTCAGTGTGGGAGTACCTTATCCATCATACCACAGAGAGCATAGACTGACGCAAGAATCTGACTCTCAGAGGAAGCGGTTACATAACAGATTAAAATAATGTTTCTGAATTTACTTACATATTTTTGTGCAAAAACCTCATGTGTTTGATCACTCTGATCAAGCTGAAGAATGGAGAATGAATAAAAGAGTGACAATATTAGGTTTCAGAAGTCTTGGTTGAGCAGCAAAATAAGTTGCCTGATTTTCTGAAGTGCTAAACATCCAAGAGCTGTGACTGAACCAGCAGTTTTGTGCTTGAAGTAACATCTTTCCACATGTGACATATGGACATATGTTATACCTCCCTCAAGAGTGTACATTTCGCTGGTGTTCCTTGCTGCTCCAGGCAAAGTGGAGCTGACTTGTTGTCTTTGTTGCTGTAGCTCAGAAAGAATACAATTACACTTTCTACCAGAATAAAATCATTTGTATTCTCCTTCTAGACTAGGAGCCATATCCACATGCAACCACAAGTGGCTATGAATTTGTTACCTAATATGAAAACACAATAGGAGTGATCATATTTGACAGAATAAGAACGAACTGGTAAAATCATTATGAGCCAGGTGCTTGCAGTCTCTCTTCAATGATGACTAGTTAGGTGGAACTTAATTTCTGCTCTTTTCAGTAGCTGTCAGTCCAGTATCTGTTGGACAGCCCCATAATGATTTCAGAGCCAGAACAATTCTCAACCAGATACACATGAAATCAGCCTCAGTGCTCTACTAATAAATAGTTACCATTTTTGAAGTAGGTTCAGCCATTCATTAGTAGTTCTAAAACTGCCAAGACTACAATATCAAAGGCGCCATTTCTACCTTTGGGGTCCTCAAATATTCTTCTGTAGAATTACACCACCCACACTGTCAGCACTATGGATAAGATGCTTTCACTTGGAGTACACAGGTGATACTTAGCGAACAAAGGTTTATTGCTTCTTTTCACTATCTACGTAGTTACAATAGAAACACCACTTCATATAAATTTTCAATTTCAAACTAGAATTTAATAGACTGAGGCCTGCAGTCAGTAATCAAGAATCATTTAAACAGCTGGATAAGGCTAACCACTTTTGCTCCTTCTCCAGCTCTCAGCTACTTCTTTTCAACTAAAAAAAAACAAAACACCATCAACAACAACAACAAAAAAACCCTCAGGACAATTCAACTTTCTGTTTTAATTACAGAACCTAGTTTGTATCAATTAGTATTTTGAATTGCAAGGCATCACTGAACATTAAGCAATCTCTCTCTGGGAGGGAGAGAAAGACAGGAAAGACTTTTTTTATTGTCAGATGCATCATGTCTGCAGGGAACAGTCCCCAGCTATTTTACCCAAGAAAGCAAGGCACGGGATAAACAATAAAATGTCTGGCTCTTGTCCAGGTTATTTACTGTAGAAAATCACCATGTAGGTCAGACAGGGTGTTAGTTCCAGCCCATTTTGGAGAAAGGCAGGTTAAGGATTTAACTAGCAGATTTGTAAAAACACATTTAAAAACCATTTCACTGCTCTGTGGCACTCATCTTGCAACAGACAACTGGAGTAAAGGCAGCAGAGCTCCTATAGCAGCAGGGTGGGAGGGAGAGGGCAGGGGAGGGTAGCAGCCAGAGCTACAGCCCACAGGAAGCTTGGCATTAGGGAACAGTGTGCCTGAGACCACCAAAGAGCTGCAGCACTTCTTACACATGCCCTGCCCTGCTTGATGCAGCACAGCACTCTTTTAATCAACTTTTTCAGGAAAATAGGGACCCTGCAGTGCTGGAGAACCAACATAAAGCACACTATTTAAGTGACATATAAGTGGAAATTAGAAGCCTAAATTTGGGTAAATTATGAATTTATCTTTACATTTACACATATTTTTTGCATGGTGTAAGATATGCTACAGAGTATTTGTGTGCTGAGTTGATCAAATCCAACCAAAACCATGATGTTCAGACTTTTTGCTAAATTCACTCATTATAATGGCTTTGGTTTAATATGCTGTAGTTATCTTCCCATGCTGTAGCTTTGTTTTCAACTAAGAGCAGAGATAATGAGGTCTTGAGATCCTCAACTGCTTCAGTAGGTGTACACTTGTACCTCTATGCTGGGTTAACCTTGGCTAAGGGCCTAACACCTCTCCAAGTACTCTCTCACTGCCCCTCCTTCTCAGTAGGTCAGGGAAGAAAATAAGATAAAAACATCATGGTTGAGATAAAATCAGGGAGATCACATACCAGCTGCCATCTTTGGCAAAACAGACTCAACTGGGACAGAGTTGATTTAATTTTTTACCAATTAAAATAGATCTGGATAATGGGAAATTAAGGCACAAATTTAAAAAAACCCCTTCCTTCTACTCCACTCCTCTTCACAGGCTCAGCTTCATTCCTTCATTCCCAAATCCTCTGCCTCCCCTCAACGAAGGGTGTCGAGGGGTAAGGAATGGGCTAGTTCATAATAGCTCCTCTCTGCTGCTCCTTTCTCCTCAGACATTTCCTTCCCCTGCTCCAGTGTGATGGCTCCATGGGCTGCAGGGCACTAGCTGCTCTGCTGTCTGCAGCAGTCTCTCTCCCTCCATCAGTGACTTTGCTGTTCTCAGGGTTGTTTCTGACCTATTTTTTCTCCCCATTTCTCTTTCTCTCTGCCATTTTTACCCTTCTTAACTACAATACCCCAGAGGTACCACATATATGATTGTGGAGCTCAGCTGTGTTCAGTGGTGGGGTGCATTGGAGCCAGCTGAATCCCCCTGTGTCAGCAGAATAGCCCCAACCTCTTCCCTCAGAGCCCAGTCCTGCAGCTCCTTGCTGTCAACACCTGGCCACAGCCATACCACACAGCCTCCTACTTCCCAAGACACTGCTATCACCTGCAGGCAGCACTATACACAGGGTATGGACCCCTCTGCTTTACTCTGTATGTTATACTGCCCCTCTGTTTAAACTGATCATTATGTCAGGAAAGACAAGTAGAAGGAGTAAAATAATAGAAACTGCTCAAGGAAGCACTGCTCAAAGCAACAGACTGGATGGCCCAAGAATATTGTTATTTTCCTTCTTCTACCACAATTCCCGTCTCAGTTTTTCAAGAGGATGGATCTTCTGATCCTCACCATTGTTTTGACCATCTCTTTGGTTTAACTGTCAGTGACTGAACTGTGCACCACAAAACTAATCTTCTTTTGAGTCTGTTTCACTACATCATAGTTTAGCAGTCTTGCACCCATCATCTGCTAATAGATTAAAAAAAAAATGTAACAGTTCCTCAGCCTTCGGAGCATCTTCAAGGAAACAACCAACAAACATCACATTAATGTATCAAATAGCTATATTTCAAATTCACTGCCTTCTTATTTTTATTTGGAAATACATTCACATATATGAACATACCTTTTCTGAGATATGCTCAAAAATTTTTCAAATACTTGTATCACATTGTCTTTCATGCACTTTAGTACCTTACAAGCATCATATACAGTGTCTTTGCTCAGAAAACATATTTACTTATTCAGAGTATCAAATTACTGGTGTCTCCCAGTAATTTGACACTGAATATATTTCTAGTAACTGATTCAGGATTTCATGTAGATAAATATAACTTTAGCAGTTTCTGTTGGCTGCTCAGCACTGTTGTAACTCAGATGTTTGGACATGTGCAGAAGCAGAACTTTGTGTGTTTTGGAAGCCTCAGGCACCTGAAGAGCTTGTCAGTCCCTGCGGGTTTTAGCAGGGATTGTTAATGATCCAGCACTGGAACTGAATGTCTGCATTGCTTTTAAAGTTGAAGTATCAACAGTCCTTTCTTTAAAATCTGATTTTGAATTCAATCATACACTTAAAAGAAGTTTATTCTGTGTGTCCTCTAACATGGAATATTGCGATTAAGAACAGAAAGGGGAAAAAACACCTGTTTCTTTTCGAGGGCAGCGTTGTAGAAGATTAAAATCTAATCAGACTGAGAACGTCAAGTTGAAAGGAAATAATTGGAATTACTTTTTATATGAGGTTAAATTAAGCTACGGATTTTGGTGTTACAGCCTCCATATAACGCAGGCAGAACCATCAGTACTTTGAAATTAAGTCTGTCAAGAACTAAATTTCGTGACCTAACTGACACATGTAGTCATGGTATGGTTTGTTCATTCTAGAAACTTTGTCTAGTTTTGGAGAGAAGCCAGGTTTTAATGAAAATATTGCAATACTTACTAATTATTGCTGCTAATTAGTAAGATAGTGCGTATGAAACTAGACTTATCACAAACAAGTATTTGCAAAGTTTCCAAGGATTCAACTCCTACAAGGAAAAGAAAGTAACTTGTGTTTGCTGTATCATTTGTAACACGTGCCTTGAAATTATGTGCCCAAATTATACAATATCAACCCTATAGTTTAAAAAAATATATGTAATAAGTCAAAGGTTTGTTTTCAGATGCATTAACTTGGACCAAGAATAAACATCCTGCTCTCATCGAAGTTACTCAGATCTGTGTTAATGTAAAAGGGGAAGAAACTGTGACTCATAATTTAATGTTCAGAGCTTGTTTACAGGGTTCTTCCTCCTATTACAGTGTACAAAATGTAAATCCAGAGCATTTCATAGAATACAATCCACTTTTGCTCACAGGTAAAGTATAATTCTTTGTAGTTACAGAGGTGAAGAAATGGTCAGCTCAGACATCATAGATTTCAATTCAAACAGGTGAAATATGTTTAGAAGTTTAAATGAAATGCTCCTATTATCATGAAAACCCCTGGGGTTTTTTTTTCAATAGCTTGTAGCTAATATTTCTGAGAATATTGAGGAATAAAAGAAAGCAGGCATTTTCTCAAGCATAAGTACAGACTGCAGACTATCTCTGAAATATTAACTTATGATTGTGTTTTATTAGGTGCATTGCCCAGGAAGCTTTTGTTTATTCTCATCAGCCTGCTGTCCTCTGTTATTATAATTTACAAGTGTGTAGGCAATCTAATAAATCCTTGTTTGAAACACCTCAAAATCTATTGGCAGTTTTCAGCAGTAGCATTGTGTAGTTTTGCTCTTGCATAATTGCCTTTAGGGAAGAAGGATTTTCAAATTCCCATGAAAGGAGAGACTGATTAGAGTATTCTATTTATGCTGATAGCATTAAATTTCACTGTTTTCCTTCACATTCTCAGTAGTCCTTTTTATCAAGATGGTCCTTTTTATCAAGACCCTTTCCCCATGTCTTAACTCACTCAGGTAACACAAGTCTCAGAAAGGTAACACAAGTGTGTTTAGAACCGTATTTTGCTGCCATCATTTCAGAGTGCACTGAAATAACTTTCCAGGAGTAAATTTAGTACCATCAGTAATGAAAAAATAATATGCAACTGATGGAAAAGAGCAGAAACAGAAGGAACTGAAAAAAAGTGACTCAAGAGAGAAGATCTGTATAGATTTAATTATAATTGTCATGCTCAGATACTTTATTTTCCCAGATATTACGTTTTATCTAGAATGATACACAGTGAGATGATTAAAATACTAATTTGTGTGAGCCTTAATGCAAATAAATAAAACCAAGAATCTTTTCCTTGAAAAGTTAAGGAGTTTGTTCAATGCCCTGTAGCCACCCAAAATCTGATTCCAGAAATATAAAGCAAAAATCTAATTTTAGTATGTTAATTTTAACCATGTATAGCATAAGCATGATGTTCCACCAAAGCCAGAGTAATATAACTTTCACAGACCAAGACCCACAGGAAACTACATGAGGTTTTTTTAACCTTTTTACCTGAGTCATATCATCATGCTTTATACACAAGGATGGAATGGCATACTAGCCTAGTATAGTGTCTTGTGTGCAAGACAAAGAGCCAATAATGAGGAGAGAATATGAAAAGCAAAACATGTAAAAAAGTCAAGTGAAACTAGGAACAAGTCCAAACCAAGTCCAACAGCTTTTTGCTGTAACAAGGAATAAATTGCAAATAATCCAGTAATGCAACAATTTTTAAAAAGATAGTCCTTTCCTAAATTGAGAGTTTTAAAAAACAGTAAGACATAAATCCATGCACCAACCATATAATTTGCATGCAAAGCAAAGTTTTTCCTAATCTTATTAATGTCAGTTCCAGAGCTGTGTGTCTCCCTCCAAAACAGTAACTAAAATGAATAACTATCTTGTCTTGAGCTTCTCCACCTTCTAATTGTCTCGTCTAAGTAATAACTGGATTCCTATTTCTGTGACTTTGTTTAAAAAGTGGGAAATTTTCTTCAGAATAGGAAATCTCCCTGTTACTCTTAATGTTTACTTCTGCTGCAGCAAATGAATTTTCAAACATTTTGAGTTCTTGTTTTCTTGTTTGTTCCCCTGATTCACTTAGAGGAAGGCAGCAATGAAAAGTAAATCAAACAGACAAGCAGTTCTGTACTTGCCAGGGTTTTGTTTTATACTGACAGATTTATCACTTTAGGATAAGCAGTGTTCCGCACATGTCCTCAGCTAGTGAAGGCCAAAACAAAAAGCTGAGAATGAAAGCTTTCCTCATACACAGTCGTGCCTCTGCTGCCTTTTCTTGTGGCTCCAGGGCTGCTCTTTCTTTGGTGGTTCCACTCGGAGCATCCCAAGGGCATTGCACTGTTCACATAGTTGGTGCACATCTAAAGATGAGATCAAGCCCCAGAAATCCCTCCTGACCTGTTCTTCATGCTTGTGACATTCATAATTTTTTTGCTGTCCCCTTTCCCATTTTTTTCATATAAGTTACTCTTCAGGAAAGATGCTTCACTTGCTCTGATTCAGTATAGATGGGTCAGTCAAAAAGTCCTTACGGCAGTTAAGAGAGACCAAGGATTTGTGGACATGGGAAGGATCTGAGAGGACAAATTGTTACACTTTATGAAAGCTGAAAGGTAAGAGTTTGAAATTTAGAAGATTGGACTTGGCTAGGGAGAGTGACTATGTGCACACATAGGAAGAGGAACCTAAATTTTGATGAAAAATTCTCAAAAAGAAGATTGAGATCTGTTATGCTACATTGATACGATCCTTAATATTCTCTGCTCTACACTGGCTGTAGGAAGAGCTGTAGCCTCCAGCACCTGTTCTAATAGCATTTTTTTCTGTATTCTGCTGGCTTCCCTATCTAGCTACTCAATATATATTTGTACATATATAGTTGTTAGGTATATAGCTATTCATTTGCATAGCTTTTTAAAATATTTCTTAACAAATTTCTCCTTGCTTTTCAAAACATATGAAGGAAAAATCAAATAGCCAATTTTCCTCTTGTCCTTTACCATACACTGATATTAAGTTGGCATTTTCTAAGAAACCACAATTCTCTTTTACTGGATCTGAATGTATTCCCTTGTTTCCATCTTCATGCACATAGAGTGGCCATAGATAGCATGCTCGAGGCCAAGAGAAAATAGTAGTAAAAGCCATAGAATCATATAATGTTAAGGGTTTGAAGGGACCTTAAACATTATTTAGTTCCAATCCTCCCCCGCCATGGGCAGGGACACCCCACTAAACCACATTGCTCAAGGCCTTATCCAACCTGGCCTTGAACACTGCTAGAGTTGCGACATCCTCAGCTTCTTTGGGCCGCCTCTTCCAATGCCTCGCCACCCTTGCAGTAAAGAATTTCTTCTTAATATCCAGCCTAAATTTCCCCTCTTGCAGTTTGTATGCATTACTCCTTGTCCTGTCACCACAGCTCCTGAAGAGTCCCTCTCCAGCTTTCCTGTACATCTCATTTGATACTGGAAGCTGTCTGGAGGTCTCCACCTTCTGAAAGCCTCTTTTTCTGTTCTGAGTCTGCTCAGCAGCACCTTATCCATCCATAGGGACCTCCTGGCATTTTTGCCTGATTTCCTTCTTTTTGGCTTGCATTGTTTTGAGCTTGGAGGAGGAGATCCTTGAATACCAGCCAGCATTCTTGGGCCCCTCGGCCCTCCAGGGCTTTTTCCCATGAGACTTTATCAAGTAGGTCCTTGAAGAAGCCAAAGTTTGTTTTCCTGAAGTCCAGGGCAGTGAGCTTGCTGCATGACCTCCTCACTGTCACGAGGATCTCTAGCTCTACCATCTGGTGGTCACTGCAGTAAAGGCTGCATTGGAGCATCACCTTTCCCACCAGCTCCTCCCTATAGGTGAGCACAAGGTCCAGCATGACACCTCTCTCTACTTGTTGGCTGATCAATCACATGTAAAAGGAAGATGTCATTGGCATATTCAAGGAAACTTTGGGATTGCTTGGGCAATCTCTGCTTTCAATAGCTTGTTAGATATTTATCCCTAAAAAACCTGTGATTTTCAGTTTTGTCTTTATTTCGAAATTCCAGTTTACTGAAAGAGCTCACACAAGGCCTGCTCCACTGCAGAGTTTTTCATTCCTATAGTGAACATGACAAAATAGGACTGAAGTGAAGCTTCTTATTCCTCCTCTTATTGACTATTTTAAAGAATTTCAGTTGGATAATTAATTTGTGGCATCTTTCTCTCAATGTGCAGGTAATATTAAGTTCTACCTCAATGCAAATGGGTCTGCTGAATGTCAGAACATGTCAGAGTTAGGATCAAGCTTGTTGTTTGGCTGCTGGAGCATTTTCTGAGCCTAGTCCCTGCATTGCCTTTACCTACTGCTTTTGTGAAAGAGGACTGTAGTAGCATAACAAATTGTATTTTTTCTATTCTCATGTGAGTGGTTTCAAAATTATTATTATCTCCTTTCTGGATTATTCAGTATAAAAAAGAGCTTTTTAAGTGAAAAGGAATTTCAAATCTTTTAATTTTTTGTTACAAAAGGTGTAAATGGAGTAATGAGCATCATCTTTTGAAAAGCATGAATTTTGAATAATCAGGACATAAAGACTGAAATACCATGTCTGGTGACTTTCCTTTAAAAATCATCAGAAAGCCCATTTATTTTCTTATTGAATAGAGCTTAGCAATTGTTCAGACAAACTGCAAAGGAATTAAAATTTGTTTTAACATACGTTATGTTAGAAACAGGCGTAGTCACAGACTAATACTTACATTGAGTTAACCTGAAATTATACTTGATTTAAGGTTTTTGATGTTTCACTAAGATCGTACATTTAAAAGTATGCTGGCAAGGTAGAACGGAAGTTGAGAACTGCTAATTGCAAGAAATAATATTTTATTCCTGCATGCACATGTATGATGATTGTTAAAAGAGATCTCACATATTCCTTGGTTTCCTAAGACATTGTTTTAGCCTGAGTTAAATGCAGTATCTAATTGCCAATTGCAATGCATTATGTTTATATTATATGATACTTATTTTTTCCACTTGAGTAGATAAAGTGGGTATCTATTTATATTATCATGATGTTTGAGTCAGTAGAGGCTGATTAGTTACACTGAATGCCAGCAAAAGCAAATTCAGTCTCCTGAATAAAAATTGGCAGCTTTCATGGCATGTGAATGCAAATAGACAAACAAGAAGAGAAATGCATTATTCTACCTAAAGTCCTGATGTTCTTCTTATATGGCCTATACACACCAATAAAATTGCAAAATGTGAAATTCCTCCTAATTTTTTTTTTCTTGTCCCAGAGGACTAATGTTCTTGGCATTGCTTAACGATAATAAGTAGAGAGACACATCCCTCAGCTGTACAGTGTATGTTATCTCCTTTTAGCAATGTACAGATAAACTGTTACTGTGTTTGATAGAGTTCATTTGGATGAAGAGGTTCTGCTTTGGAGGAGCTGTGTTTTCCACTAATCAGTATTTTCTATATATTGCTTCTTATGAAGAATTGATAACCTTGTAATAATCTGTTTTGACAGTATTTTTCTAGAAATATTGTGTTAAATATTTTTAGACATGAGGGATCATGGGCATATGGATATAGTGGTGTGTGCCTTCTCTAATTATATGCATTATACAATTTGCCATTGTTGGAGACTGTTGTACCATTCTTCATTCATTTAATAAAGCTTTTGCAAATTGGCAGATAGCATTTGGGCTAAAATACACACAGAGTTTTTGCAGGAATAAAACATGCTCTGCCTTTTCTCTAGTGTAGAGCAATTTGTCAAGTAATTAGCCAACCTAATTAAATTTTTGTAGCACTAATCAAACGAATATGCTAAAATTTTCTTTGCACAGCCAGTTTGCTGTCTGCTTGCATTTAACTTGATGGTTTGAAAGAGGCCCTACTATGTCTGCCACTCCACTTAATCACCTCATTTGCATTTTATATTGGTAAATCAAATAAAGCACCAGTAGCTTTTAGTATGATTGACTATGGTCAGGGCTGTTCAGATGGGACTTTTTCACAGAAAATTAGGCACATTTTAATATGAGTGAGTCTGTGCTTTCAACATTCAACAAACTACATTCACTCAGCTAATTAAAAGTGCTTGTTGCTTTTTGCCGATGTATGATAGATTTATCCAGCTGGTGTGTCCATTTTCTTTTGCATAATTTCTTGATGGAAGTTTTTATCTTTATACATAATAAGATTGTCTAAACAACACTTCAAACCAATTTGCAAGAACTATATAAATAATATTTTGTAGAAGCTATTTACTTTGAAAGAAATACTCTTGCTGTTCAGCAAACTGATTAGGTTATATATCGTTTCGTTTATATCCTTCTAGAATATAAAGCCTTGCACTATGAAATTTTCAGATTATGTCTTCACTGAGCCAAAACATATCACTTTCCTAAAGTTGTGGGAAAAGCTGCTGACTAGTATCCCTAACAATTTGTCAGAGGAGGGTTTGATACTCCCTTTAGATTAGGTCAAAGTTCAGACCCAAAACTTTACAGATTAAATTTTTTACAAGTTAAAAAAAGTTATCTATATGCATAAGTGAGCCTTCATTGTTCATTATTTTGAAAGATTCTTTACAAAAATAAAGCATTTCCCATAATTAGAATGGAATTTTTTCTTTTTTTCAAGGGTCAGTAAGGACAAGAGTATAAAAACACATGGCTCGATCACCGGAAGTTCATATATGTGCTAACAATAGATGGAAAATGAGCTTCACCAACATATTTCCAAGATAAATCCATTTTTCATTAATTTTTGGGAATAAACTAACCAGGTCTAAACTGGGAGTAGGTTAAAAACACAACAAAATTTAAGACTGGGTGATAAACAGCCTCTTTTTTCCTAAATGAATTGTGTTCATACAGTGTTATTTAGTACCTATCATATACATATCCACATACACATACATAGTCATACATATTTTCTTTTCTAGAAGGACTGATACCACAAAATAGCCACCATTCCTAACAGAGACCCAACATGAGGCATTTTAAGTTACAAGAAGATATTTTCAGATACAGATGGTAAATAATATGACCTTTTCTATACCTGTGCCCTCCAACAATTATCTGGTCCAACAAGTTGTCTGCGTTCAAGAAGATCGTCTTACCCCCTTGCTGGGGTTGTGGTGAGCCCTTGGCCAGCCCTTTGGTAGATGGTGGAATGATGAACATTGCATCGTTCCTTAAAAGTTTGTTGGACATGAGCAGCTGCTCATGACAATCTTCCATATAGTGGAAGGTAAGGAAGGGAAGAGATTCAGCCATGGAAACCCTAATAAAATTGTCAGAGAGGAGCTAATTTAACAAAACACTTCAAAACAACTTTTTAGATGGATCTAAAGCAAAATTTTCTGATGCAAATTGCAGTACTTTTCTCTGAGGTGCCTTTAGGGTACTCAAATATTCTCTTTTGTCAATAGAGCAATGACAGAAGTAATTTAAGAGGGGAAAAGAGGGCAATCTTAAACTGTCATAGGTATTTGTTAAGGAAGTATATGTCTAAATCTTTAGTCATGTGATTAGTCTCATTGATTGAAAATAAAGGCTCATATAAAGCGGGATGAATTTCTTGCATCAGGTTGTTTTGGTTGGGGGCGGGAAGGGAATGAAAGAAAGTGCCAAAATACATGATATAAAATAAAAGATAGAAATAGAAAAAAATTATGTAAATGTAGGAAAACCATTGTTTGCAGGTGTTCACATAAAGACAATAGAATGTTGTACCTAAATGCAATGCAGAGATACCCACCTTCTCACTCTAAGAGTCAGACTTAAACATGAAGTTTGCATCTATCTCCATTACTGGTTGCACATGGTAGCTCATTACATTTCTTTGGAAGGTTTCTCTTCTTAAATATGCCTCTTAAAATCTCAAAATGCTAGAAATTAAGGACCAAGTTACATGCCTTTCCCTGATGAAGGAAAGTGTCCTTGAACATGGAAGTCATAGTTTAGCTATGAAAAATATTGGAGGGGGAAAAAAGGCTCAGCAGTGGCCATGCAGAACTCAGAAGAGAAGCTTGAGCTGAGCCCTTGACCCACAATGTATAAATGTAACAGATGTCTAAGTACCGTAATGCAGCTTTAATTAAACATAGGCCAAAACCTCCTTGCTTTAAGCTCATGGGGATTATCATGATAAGAACTTGGCCTTTTTCTGGCCAAATTCACTCTGATCCAGAAGAAAGGTAGTAATGCTTTGTATATTTTGATCCCAGTCTGGAATAAAACAAGCTATATTACAGCCTCAGGTATAGATCATTTACCTGGGAACACCACGTGAACTCCTTTTCCTATGCCTTACCAGACCTTAGCTGATTTAGTATGCTAACCTTGCTGGTAAACTTAACTGAGATCTCTTGTTTCTAATAAAATATTGTGATGCTATACACCACCTTGAATCTGGTTTATATTTTATATCCTCATTTACATGTGTAAACAATCTCATTTGAAAAATCCTCAAAGATGCACAGTCATCTTTCTCAGTATTTAGGGAAGGCAAATAAATAGAATCAGGCTATTAAATTTTCCTGATTTGATATTCCAACTGTCTGGCCTTTTAATTGTATTTTAATGAATTTAAATTCAACTAAATATCATGTTCAGAATGTGAATACTTTAATGACACTAAAAATTTATTATGAATATCTCATGCTACTGAATAGCAGGTTGATGTATATTTAATGTTAAATGGAACATATTATTGTCAGTTGAAGACTATGGGTTATCTCTTAATTAAAGAAAATACAAAACAAAAAAAACCCCAACCTATATATTCCTTCCTACTTTCAGAATCAAAAGCACCAAATGCAGCATTCACTTTATCTCCAAAAATAGCGCTCAATAAATCACAAAGGACTTGTGACATCATAAACATTACTATTTTTGATCTAAGAAAAAAAATTGACATTTCTTTTTCTACCAGATAATTTATATAACTTATATATTCCCAGTTTGTGAATCTTATCCATACTAGTCTGAAAGCCTAGCTAAAAGCTGTTTTTATTTTGTGTCAATTTTTTTTAGTTTAAAACTTGAATCAGAAGACATTCTTCATAAAAACTGCTGGTAATTAAATCCTGATTCTTGGGCCTCAAATTTACTATAAATATATAAATGAGCTACAAATATTTTCTGCAAAATAATATGACATTTATTGCAACTCCCTGCTACTAAACTCATAAACATGTTAGAGTTAAGAAGACAGATTTCCATGTTTTAGCATAATTTGAAAAACATAAGGATCTCTATGAATTTTGTCTCCCATTTTGTTTCTTTTATGCTACACAGAACAGTCTAAGTGCTGGTATTAATTTTCAGTTATTCCGTTTATTCATTTATTATGAATTGTGAACTCCTCAGGAACTTTAAAGGGTCCAGCCTTGTTGACTTCAGCTAAAGCTTTTCCTGCATCGGATTAGAAGATCATGCTTTCAGTGAGAGTCAGCTGATAATAGGAAGTTTGCTTTCTGGTCCCTTCTGTCCCCATGAAACCAACCCTTTAATCCAGTTTTCAGCACCGATTTCTATCCTTCCTAACAGCTGACGATATATTTGTTTGTTTTGGAGAGTCTTTTGAGTTTATGTATGAGGAGAGGGAGTTAAAATTTAATTTTCTCTACCTCCTACCCTATAATCTGTTTCTGACATATGTCTGTGTGGAGCTTGAGCTGAGCTCTGTTCTAGCTGTTTAGTGAATTATTATCCCACGATTATCAGTGAGCACAAAGTTTGTATTAGTAAAATATTATAGGTCACAGTTCTGAAAAGGCTGAATGGCTTCACCTAAGTGGTATAGCAAGCATATTTATCAATATCTGTGTTATCTCCCAGACCTGAATGTGCAGCACAACTGTAGCAAAAGACAAACCAACTGCTAAATGAAACACTTGAATGTGCCTGTATTATTTAATGACTGGAACAGCTTTCAGAAATGTAACCTGTCTTGCTCATTTAAAAAATGCATAATAGATATATTCCTTATCAGAATGAAATTCAGTCTCCTTGTAGAAGTAATATATTAGAGAATTTTGCTCCTAATCTTTATGTTTGCCATTCAGAAAAAAAAAAAAAAAACAACAAACCTTCCTACTGATACACAGAACAATAATTGTTTTTTTACTTTTTTTTTGACTATAGATTTTATGCTGCAATCCAAACTCAAGTTTACATTTGCAGTCAAACATGAAAAGCATAATTTCTGTGAGAGTTATATGCAACTAAATTAGAGGTATAAGCCAATTTGCCTTCACAGAGGTGAATTTCTGAAAATGTCTGCCTTAGAGGAGCAACTTCCACTGCATCTTGAGCTATGCTTACCACTTGACAAGAACAAAACCAAGAGGAATTTATGCAAAGCAACACAGACTGACTCTATATGCCAAATGGCACAGTTTAAAATGTATGTGTGCTACAGGCGCACTGCAGCAGACTCTAAGCTGCATCAGCTGATCATGCATAAACAGGATCCACAGTAAGCAGCTGCTGTCAGACCGAAACAATAGCATTTTGAGCAGTTTATTTAACTGAACTCTAATTCTACAGAGACAACAGGTTTCTTCTTATTGTTACGGACTAGCAGTGAAGCAGAACGTCAAGCATGTCTCTCACTAAAGGGTTTGTTTGGTCTCTTTGTGTGGTATTTATAGCATGGTCTGGTTAGTGTCAGTCTTCGCGTTATTCTCTTAAATCCTAAAATTTTACCCAGACCATGGCTAATAAACCCAAATCTTCTCATAGAAGCCATGTATATTTTCCAGCAAGTCCTGTGAAAACTTCTAAACCCTATTTAACTGTGTGGTTGTATTTCATTCCAACTCCTTCTGCATACGATCGTCCTTTTATTTTTTATTCTTGATTTGCCTTCCACAGAGGAACTTAGCCTTTTATATACACATTTTTTAACACATTTCTGTTCCATAATTTTATTACTTATGACAGTCTTTGATTTGTATAGAAAAACATAGGTTCCTTGCATCAGCTATGAAGAAAAATGTAGAGATAAGCCACCATGTCCTTATAAGCTAAAATAACATTTGGTATCATAGCTGGATTGATAAAGAATTTTTTCTACTTTTAACATTCTTATTTCTGGATAGAAATTATTATACCCCAAACACAAGAAAAAGTTGAGGCAGGGCCAAGTTAGATGTGGCAGAATTAGCTGTAAAAACCATAGTCTGTTCCTGAACTGATCATAAAAAAATGTTTTCAGCAAGCTTTTTTTCCCCACTTCTTCCAGTAATTTATCAGTAAAAAACTCTTTTCTAACCTGCTAGGATGGATTTCCCATGGTCAGGACACTTTTTGCACTTTTTCTTGCAAGGAAAATAGCAGTGAATTTGTATGGACCCCCAACTAACAGGCTTTCTAATGACACCACTTTGAAAAATTGTCATTTCTCAATAAAATTTTGATGTATCATGTACACAAATAATATTTTATAAGAGAACTTAACATCAAAACAGTACTAACAAGAAATTAAATTCGACAAAAAAAAACCAAATGTTGAAAAATATTAAAATATAAAAGTAAAGAGCATTTTATGTCACAAAATACCTCCCTAGCCACAAAACAAAATTTCAAGAGGTCAAACAGATCGATCGTTCACGACCAGAACAAGTTTGTTTTTTGCTGTGTTTCAGGAATGCCCAGGGTACACAGTGAAACAGGAGGAGACCTCAGCACAATGTGGGCTCAGCTTGGTATTACCTGTGCAGAGGGTACCCTGCTCCGTTACTGTAGATGGTTGAGATTGGAGAAGATCTTAGTGGAGATGGTGAGCTTTGGGCTCTCAGTTCTCCACAGGTCTTAAACAATTCACATGTTTCTCTACATGTCATAGTGCCTCCCACCAAGTGTCTGGACCAGCTCACAAAAGGCCAGGAGCTGAAACCTCCTGCAAGGACAGTGGGAGTCAGCAAGGATTTCTGCACCAAACACTGCCTTGTTACATTGGATTCAGTGGCCCAGGCCAGGACTCTCTATAATAGAGTAGAAACAGAATCACAAAATGCTTAAGGATAGAAAAGACCTGGTTCCTTTATATTTAAGAATTACTCTGAGATTTCATCTGTTTCTCAGCATTCTATAGTGTGGCAGCTTCTGGCTCTTGAACATGAAAAAATATTGGTATGTAACCCCACTCAGGAGGATTGGTTATCCTTCACCATGGTGTCATCTGTTCTTAGTGAATATCATCATAAATATATTAAAATCCTATGGGAAGTTATAAGTTTTATGTTTGGGTTTGGTTTTCTTTTGTGTTTGTTTTTTCTTTTTTAATTTAAAATACTTTAAAATCAATAGCATCACTCTCTCTTCCTCTTAGCTGCTGTAAGGAAAAAAAATTTCTTTTAATCTGGGACCAGATTATTATCTTCTTCAATTATCAGATTCAGATTCCTGAAAAATATACAATCTTCCATTCTAAGAGTTCTATGTATCAATCCATTTAAATACATAAAATACTAAAAATCTCCTAGTATTTATATAAAGTATTGCTTAGTGTTCTATGCTCTCCTATAATAAAGATTTTATAATTCTCTTGCTTATAATTCTGTGAGAACTGTTCTGACAAAGAAAAGAAAACAAACAAAACAAAAACCAAAGCCAAAACAAAACCAAGGCAGAACAAAAAAGTTCAATGACAATATTTTATTATTAAACCTTAGTGATTTTGCCACTCTTTTTTTCCACATCACAGCTGAGTGCTGAGCTCGGCTCTAAACTCTATGTGAATTTTCCCATTTTCTTCCATGTGTTTGGCATATCTATTCACAGATATGCAGTCTGTATTCACATGAACATTCAGCTTCATTATTGACATATTCACGTTTCATTTTAAGTTCCTATTTGATTTTTTTTTTTTTTTTAATTCCTTACGGATTCTACCTCACATATATACAAAGGGGAATAGGAGGTATAAACTGGGCTTTATTTCTTAGCTCTGGCTGCACAGAGGGCAAGCGTGTGTGTGTGTGTCCAGGTGTTTGCTGGGGTTCCCAGGAGGCAGCTGCTGCAGAGCATGCTGGCTGTGTGTCACAGCCTGGGTCTGACCCTAGCACTCTAACCAGCAACAGAGCACCCAGCTCAAGGAGACACAGCATCAGGCATCAAACTGAAACCAAATTACAACATTTCAGCAGCCTCACCTGAAGCTAAAAACTTCGTTCCAACCCAGCTGGAAGAGTTTTGGCAAAGTGACCATTGACCTACTTTTCTGTTTAGAAGTTCTGAATGTGTATATGACAAACGTTTCTCAACCTTAATGTGCTTTGATATTAATAAGAAGCACTCTAATTACAGAACTTATTTAAGAAAGAGACTTCTTGTTTCCCTTTTCTGAGGAAAGGCAGAGGCCAACAAATGCAAAGAGATAAATCTTATTTATTGTATATGTCTTCTCTCTTTAGAGAAGACACTTTTGTGATGATGCAGCCCCAGGTACAGGAACAAGCCCATAGCTCCTCTCAACCCATTCAGGTGTGGCAACCAGTATGTAATTGTTGTGTGAGGTAGTGCAGTACATGCAATGGCAAAATTGCAAGCCATGCATGTCACACACTCTGCTACTGAAAACAGTGTTTGTTGGGTTAATATTGCTTTTTGGACTGGCATTATTACTGTCTGCAGCAGTGCAAGTCTTAATGATGGACTCAGCTGAATTAGTCCAGCAGAGCAACATGTTAACACCTCTATGTTCCTGCATGTCACATCTGTTTGGGACTGTTAATACAGCAGTACACAGTGCAGATATAGCTTGAAATATTAGGATAGACTCTAGTAGCAGCAGAATGATACCAACAGCTTTTAATACCTTGTTCTGGGCTTGTTTAAGAGAAGAAAAGAGAAGAACCTCTAACTAATCTCAGTTAAAACCTAACCAGGAATTGGCAGGATATTTTTGACTTTCACATAAGTCAAGAGGCTGAGGTGAGCACAGACCCTGGCAGAGCCTTGGAACAATCTGCTCACTCATTTGCAATATAAACTGTTCTGCTCTCTCTAAGAGTGATCTCCTGCAAGTTATATTCAATTGGAATTTATCCTCAGGACACTGAATCAAATAAACTTTCACCAAAAACGAAAGGTACACAAGGTAAATATAAAGAGGCCAATATTCCAAGGTGAGCCATAAAAATGTATTTATAACATGCAGACAATAGATAGATCCGTGAAGATGGCGCGTACAAGTACAAGCTCACTCCTACCCGAGCCAGGAGCTTGAGGCATAAAAACACGGTGCAACTCTAACAAACAAACATGTCAGGAAACAGCATTCCCTGCAAGCCGGGTGTCACCCTCAAGGTGATGGATCCTGCCAATCAGCCAGGTATGGTAACAGAGTCAGCAGTCCCTGCTGTTGCAGCAGTCCCTCTCCTGAGTCCAGACCCAATGCTAGGGCCTTTGGAGGTATCAGTCCATGTTCAACACACAGCAAAGACAGGCACCAAGTGTTCTGTATTTTCATCAAGAAGATTACAGCCCAAACAAAACACTAATTAAGGGAATAACTATTTTCTCAGGCTGTCTGACTAATCAGAAAGCCAAAATATTTTCAGTTAAGACCAACTTGGTATTTCATGGAAGAAAAAGAAAAAGCAAAATAAAATTGAGCCGTTGGTTAAAAAGACTGCTTTGTTTCTTCAAAATGAAATCTTTTACTTGGTTTCTCTCTTAAGATTCTACATTATCTGTTTTAACTAGTGTTGGCAGCTTTGCATTAAAAATGCCTTTTTGGAAAAGGAAATTGTTTTTAAATAATTTTATATTTGGTATTTTCTAAATCCTTTGCCTTTATTTCCTCTCTTAACTAGAACTGTTTGCAAGCATGATCCAAATTTCAGAATCATTTCTGTCACTTGACTGTCCTGTCAAAACTGTGTACTACTAAAAATAGGAACTCCTGAAAATTTTAACAAGAAAATCATCCCAGAAGTTCTAAGGTACTTTTAAGTTTAAAGATGTGATACAATAATTTAAGCAGGTAATTATTTTTTATTAAGTATTCCTTTATAACAGTTTTTCCTATTAGTGAATAATCTTTTATGTATTTTTACTGATATAAGTGTATGAGAGCTTTATTATTATAATATTAGTCACATTTGGGGCTCTAGCTCATGTTTACTGAGAAAAGTGAGAATTGCCCTACTAGCACTTTTGAGAACAATTGTGAGTCACCTGATCATAAAAATATCTTAAAAAACACTACTCATTTGGTTTGATTTTGTTTTCTTATTCTTTTTTTTGTCTTTTTTGAAGATTTTTTTGTGTATGTTTGCCTTTTTACTTCTGAGCTTCTGAAGGGTACTGTATTTCATTCTCCTATTTTTCTTCCCAGCAGCAAATGACAGAGCAGATCACGAGGCTCTGTACTTATTGTGGGAGCTTTTTAAATAAAACTGACTGCTTTATGACCAGAAATTAAATTATAAGTTGGAAGCACTGGAAACGCAACCCTCTGTGTAGCAATGTACTTACTGCATGGACATATTTTCACCACAAAAAACACTGAGGTCTGAGGAATGACTTTTCTTGTCTCAATCGCAGCTCTAACATTGCAACAAAGAACCATCTGCCTAGGTAAAAGAAGCTGTAGACACTGAGCCTAGTAAGGTTTTCCTATATTTGCCACTGTTGCCATCCTGAAAAACTTAAAAATTCAATACAGGCCCCAAACACCAGATTAACAAAAAAAAAAGAAAAGCATGGCTGCTGTTGTCTGTTTAGTTTCATTTTTAGTTTATGCTTCCCTTTGGCTTCTGAGTCCCATATCATGGGCATGAGTTTTCACCTAATACTAGTGGGACTAAGAAATATTCCAATCTCTGACTTCAAAAGAACTGAGTACTTCTTAATTTAAGATTGATTATAAAAGTTGGAAGAGGTTATTATACAGCTCGTGCTTGGCTTTTTGATATTCTGATGTTTGTATGACTAACACTTAACAAAACAAATAAATGCACAGAATGTTATTCTAGCTAATTTTGAAATAGAAAGTCACAGTAACTATCTAAGCACATATAAAAATATCTGAAACCAGAGTGATTTGTACTGCAACTTTATTATTTTTATCTAAACACTGAGAGTCTGAGGTGATATCCATACCAGGTGCTTGTCAGGTTATATTTAGAAGAGAGTGCACTGAACAAATATATACATATATGTGATGCTTTATTTCACTTAATTTAAGTATCAACAATCTAGCAAATGTAGTGTAAAATTAAGAAGAGACTGAAACTATTTACATATTTAACTGCCTGCAATAACTAATGTGGTTGTTAAAATAAAAAAGTTTATTTAAGACATGGCTAGATAATTTTGTCCTGTCTTGTAAGGTCAAATCATGGTTTTTTTACATAGACATTGGGGGAAGAGATCCGTGGGCTTCAGATGTGAATTTTGTATAAGAATTTATAAATTCAAATGCTTCCATGTTCACTGAAGTCCAGGGTCAGCACAAAAGGAGCATTACGGGTTTTGCTTGGCAGATGGAAAAAAAAAAGAGAATAGTTAACTACGACAATGATGATTTTCAATATCAATTAGAAAGGCTACTGGGCATCTAATTAATATTAATAATTTTTTAGAATAGCTTTAAATATTTCAAAAGCAAAATAATGCAGGTGTAAGCAAAGACTATCTTTGTCTATTGCTCCACTTCAGGTACCCGTCAGCATAGCTTCTGAAGCAATGGTAAAAGGACAGGAGACATTTGTTGAAGGTTAATCCTATTGTTACTGTTGCTATTATTCATTAGATTAATATATAACTGTAATAGTATCTTATACATTATTATTAATACTAATACTACTAATAATAGTTTCATCTTCTTCCTCTCTTCACAATTTCTTTGACTCCTACCCTCTTCTCAGTTCCTTCCTTTCTTCTTTGAGCTCATTTTCTTCCTCTTCACTTTGCTCTTGTTATCAGTAGCTGTGGGGAGAAGAGGAGGTGAGGCAGGCAAAAACCTGGGCTGTGGAAAGCTGCCCAGGGGGCTGCAGGGACCACCTCTGAGAGTCACCTCTGACCAGCTCTGTAGAGGCACTTATGGATTAAACACAGAGCCTTGAATACAACCTGCCACTGAGTGGGTAGCATTGGGAAAACCAAAAGTCTCTGCTCTCAGCAACTGTTCCAGGTGAGGCTGTCGGGCACTGTGATCTGAAAGGAGTTTTGTACTCTTCAGTATATAACTGATGGCTGAGGCACAGGGAGTCAGAGCAGCCTGGCTGTCAGAGACCTTTTGCTTTTGTCTCGTGATTCTGAAAAACTGTGTACTCTCTGGATTGAAAGACTGCAGAATTTATTCATAACAGTAAGATTGTTATCCTTCCCTACTGGTCTGTCCTCCAGCACAGCCTTTATCAGCTATTTCATTGTATCTTGAATTAACTCTACCATACAAGTAAATAAAAAAAAGACCTCTAAAACAGGTTCATACTTAAAGCTGGCTGTTTAAGTAGCTTTAATATTACAATGGATGTGGCAATAATGTGAGAAGTAAAAACATGAAATGTCATATTTGCACCACCTTTTACAATATGCATGTTATTTATAAACCATTAAATACTTGACTACATACGATGCCATCTGATGCAAAATGCAGATTGTTACATTTTATGATCCAGATTCAGTTCTAAGCTGCATAAGCAAATCTAAAGTAATACCACTGTTTTTCCTTTCTCTGGATCTACATCAATATAAAACAGCAGAATCTGGGTCTGTGTATTTTAATTACATACTGCTGAAGATTTTTTTCCCCTGGTAATTGACAATGAAGTTTGCTTTTTCATCCATTTTTCTTTTATACAGCCTTTACTCTGCTCAAATAAAAAGTATATGGCAGAAATGCAAGCTGTACATGGGAGACATGAAACGGACAGCTGGTGTGTCTGCCTCAATACTGGACTCTGCTGAGACCATTTGTCGCTGTTGTAAGAAGTATGTAAAGAGCTGACTTCAGTATTTCTAGTTGAAAACATATTTCTATGGCACTTATGCTCAAATATTGTACTTATTTCCAATACTTTCATGAAGTGTGCATGCTTAAATGAATACAATTATAACTTTTCTTTTTCATTTGTGTGTGTGGTTCTGTTTATTAACCACTAACCTATTTCTTTGTTGATTTCAAACCAATTAAGAAAAACAACTAAAATACCCAGACTTTATTTGATGTCCTGCTACGCTAAAGTGTAATACTTTTTACATCATTACACTTGGAGATTTTCCACACATATACCTGTTCTAGTTTGGCATTTAGGTTTAGTTTCTAGATGAGCAAAAATACTTACAGTGCAAAGGAGTTATTCCAGCACATCCTTGTTTTATTTTCCAGCACAGAAGTCATGTTATTCAAATGGGGTGGGAGGCCTGCCCTGGTCTTTTGCTGATCGCTGGACTCCTTTGAGTACAACAGTATGAACTAACTTTTAAATATCCAAACAGCCATGTGATCTGAATGAATTGAAATCCTTATTCTAGAACCATGTAGGCTTCCATCAAACGAAATAATTAAGTACATATTATAGAAAGTAAATAAATGATAATTTTTTTAGGAAAATGGATAGTCTACTTGCCTTTAGCAGGACTATTTAAGTTACACAGGTTTAATTCTTTTTTTAACTAAAAATCCCTTGTTTCCATCTAACAAAGGAACACAGAGGGAATTATTTGGGTAATATTGTAAAAAGCAGGATCCCTCCAAATATGGGCCAGAGGCACTTTGTGGAGTATCAAGCTAATTAGCTGCTTAAATTCATCTAGACCAGACAATTAACCAAACTTCTGACTGCTTTCAAGACTGACTAGCACGTAGGCATTATTATGAATATTAGATTCATGTGGGTATGATTTGAGTTGGCAAAGAATGCACTGTTTGAGACCTACCGCCTTGAACATGACAATGTTCACACTGCACTGATGTGCAGATTAGTAGGAGACCATTTTCACTCACAGACACCAAGAGTTTGTTCAGCCCACGCTAACAGCCGTCAAAGGGGCTTGGTGGGGGCATGTACACATCGGCTCTCAGAGGGGTGAGCTATGCATCTTGCAACTCTCAATGACAAGAGGATCTTGGCTTGCAAGGTCAACGAGGTTGGCCTCCTGTGAACTGGAGCAATAGAGAACTGGGTCATGACCCTGTAAAGATTTCTGCCCATGCTTACTTTCAAGCATGTCATTAGGGCCACTGTTTGCAGTGGTGCTGTTTGCATACCCAAATTTAAGCATACATAATCTTTTGCAATTTTAATTTTTTACTATTTTGGCTTGAAAAATATTTTGGAGAAAAGTAGTCTTTTCTAGATCCCTTTTATATTACAGTTGGGTGTCTTTCAGCAACAGTAAAAGTAAATGAACTCAAATCTACACTGCATAGAACATTCTGCATCAGTCTGAAAAGGAAGACCAGGAAATAACTGTAGTTAAGGCTTTAAAAATCTAAATTCCAATTTTTAAATAGGCCATAAGTAAGGCTTATTGCAAAATGCATCTTATAATCTGTCCCTATCTCCAGTTTCAACTCTGAATAGAGCAGCTCTGCATTTACTTGAGTGTTGGAGGTCATGGCCAAGGTACTGTGGAAGTGTTTGAAGAAGCTTGGTTAATCTTTGCCAACACTCACCCTGGCTCTAGCTAGTGTTCAGAAATACACTTTTCATGTTTATGCAATTAAATTAAAAATGCCAAATCTCAGTTTCAGTGTTAATGGAAACATATAACAAAAACTCTGACCTTTCACTGAAGAGAAAAATGGCTATAAATTAGGAAATAAAATTTCTCTAGTAGAGTGGTTTTATTTTAAAAAGACAAGTTTATATATTTCCAAATATGCATAGTTTATTTTCCAAATGAGCTACTTATTCCTGTGAAGCCCTGCAACTGGTTTAATATCATTCAAAGTGGGATTACACAGTTTACAAGGAAAAAAGGAAATGAAGAAAAAAAAAAGACATTTTTCTTTAACAATGAAAAACAAATTAATGAGTTTGGGATGTGGTTTATAATCTCCTTCCAAAATCCTACTCACACAAGCCCTCTGAGGACTCCTCCTGTGCAGCCTATGCAGGCTGTGCTAGAATCACAGAACCCCTCAACCCAAGTTCAGATGGAGATAAAACAGCAACTCATTGCAGGACTGGACCATTTCTCTGAGGCAACGCAGGAAATTTTGGCTTGATGGAGCACAGTCACAGAAAGAAAGAAATAAAATGAACTGAAATGTTATCTCACAAATTTTACATTGCCCCAAATAGTTAGTCCTGGATTTAGTGTCATTTAGTAGTTTCTCATGGCAATGTGAAAAGCAGCAGGGATTAGAAAGTAAAAAGGAATCACATCCATTGAGTCCTGTAAGGACTACAGAGTTTGAATAAAGAAGAAAAATTTGCATTTTTAACCTGTATAAGAATATTTCTTAAGACAAAAACCACAAAAATAAAATTGTGGCTTTACACAACAGAACTTAACTCTGATGACAGTTTATTCCATTCATGACCATTCCTACAAGCAGAGAACCATGCTGTCTAGCAAATTTATGAACTTTTCATATATGCCCTGATGGCAAATATTTGAGCTTTTTAAAATTATTAATTCCACTTAAGACAATACTTTCTTGCTTCAATGTAAGACTATGTCTGGTTCAGCACACAGATAAACAAACATTTTCATTATTAGGTCCCTACAAAAAAGGTAATAAAGAAAATTTGCAAATTACAAACTGAAAGATTAAGCACCCTTCTTTGTTACATATGCAAACTGCTATGATTTATATCTGCTGGAGGTGTTAGCAAAATCTAATTAACATATTTTTTAGTGTGATTAAGTTAGAAGACTAATTTATTTCCATCAGTCACTTTCTTTCAGAACAAGCCTAAATACAACTTTAAAAAAAGCATCTAATATAGCAAAGTCTAAAAGAATAAAAGCAAAGAAAAAGAATGCATTCTGTTTTAAACATATCACCTGGAATTAAGTAGTATTTCATGCATTTTTTGAGAATAGAGATTTTTAAAAAGAACTACGGGTATCTTTTTTATGACTGAATGAAACTTTAATGGGGAGGAGGTTAAGAAGTTAAACCAAAAAAGCAACAATAGCGCTGCAGTGAAAGAGGCATGTTCTTTTTCATGCACATTGTTCCCCCTCAGAGGTCTGTCACTCAGTAGAATAGATGTACTTTGACTCATGGGTGGCGATGTACAGCCTAAGCTTAGCCTGAATCCTCTCCTAAAGGCTGAGTCCTGCAACCAGATCCTGACAACTTCCCTGCAGCAGTATAGCATGTTTCTCTACTGTGAGCTGATAGGATTAGCAGCAGGCAGCAATTACAAACTCTTCTTTGTGAGTCCTGAAGAGTTTTGATTCCTGTGTCAACTGATGCTGTATTTCAGATTTCTTTTGTAGTAAAGCCTAAACCTTGAGTATTGAGATTAGATTTACACAGTCCAGGAAAACAAAACAATAAAGGATACTAAGTTGTTTAAATTGAAGTATATCTATACTGTTTTATTACAAGTATGCACCCATATCCCCCTCCAATTGCTAGGACTATTCACAGGCCATAATATAGTTGACTGGGAATACTGCTAAAGACACTAAAGCAAGATTGTTATCAGCACTTCTGCACCCATTTCCTAGTCTAATATCCAAAGCAGTCTCACAGTAAAGGAAAAGCTTTGGAGTCTGCTTGACCTGAAGAGATTTTTATCCTGGAGGTAAAAGTGTGTTCACATATGATCTTTTAATATAGAAACTAAGTAAAACATTAAAAAAAAGTAAATAAACAATGCAAACATTCAAACTCACTTGATCAAGGCTACACACAAACGGCATATAAAAAATGAACTGAAACCAGTGGTGATATTTTAAACCTATGTGAATATTCACTAAGATGAAAAACATTCGTTTTTATTCCATCAAACTGCATACTTAACCTTAGATTAATTGAGTTGTTTTCTTCTGATAGACATGTAAGCGTGTGCATGAAAATAACCTAAGTATTTTCTTTATACTGAGTGAGGGCCACAAAGACGGCTTCCCTTGGGTTGGCTTCCCCAGATGTCTGCCCTCACTGAACATCATGGCAGGTGGGTCAATTTCTTTCTGAATTACTGATATCTAGATCATCAGAACTTTGTAATTGGTGATAGCCATTTGTGACCCCACCAGCTGCCTATGCATCCATGAACTGGGACAGAGAGCTAAAAATTTCACCAACCAGTCCCACTCATCAATGACAACCCAATGTAATATTTATTAAACTGATTAACTGTCCAATGAGTGCACCTGTAAGTGAAAACAGAATAAAGACATCTTCAGATTTTCATAAAGAAGATGAACCCAAGTGGAAGATGCTATTACTTTACAGCTTCCTGCTTCATTCTCTACTTGTATTTTCTCCGTAGGAATTGAGAGCAGTTAATGACATTGGGTTTGCAGAAATATGTCATGTAGACAAGCTATGGTACTGAGATGCAGGTCCCTATTCCTTTCTTCTGATTATGTTACAGAATCATTAAAGGGTGAAAATTACCTGGGACTGAAACAATTCAGCCCTCTAATACTGATCTGCTGACAAAATCAGAAACCTAAACTTGAGGACATAGTCAAAATAGGAGACATCATGTTTAAGCCATTATGAGAATGTAAGAAATTATATGAAAATAAAATAACCCTCCATTAAGACAGTACAATTTTTTTACAGACCTAGTACATATTGGTTTCAGAAAATTAATCCTGATAAATTAAGGAGTATCTCTTTTGAGACACAAAATGTCAAATAGTACATTGCAGTTCTCTGAATGTCTTCATATGAATATTAGATTTAGAATACTGTTCAAAACTGCTGTGAACAAAAAGATGAATTTGCTTACACCATTCATGTGATTCATGCTCACATTCCAGTCTGTCATTTCAATGAAAGTTCCTAAATCTTTGAGAATATAACACAAAATAAAACTTAAGTGTTTTAGCTTTATTATACAATCTATCCTTTGTAACCCTCACTCAAAGAGTGAGTTTGCAGGATAGTAAGATGAGCTCCCACCTTTTTTTCAGGTTCTTCAAACAATAGAACTGCTTCTGAGGAAAGTGTATTATAACTTGACCAGTAAGTACAAACCAAAGGATTTAGCATGATGTGTTTTAGATAAGTGAGAAATATTTTGCCGATACATCTAAAGTCAATGACACCAGTTCACAATAAAATCTGTAAAAAGAAATCTCATTATATGTTCCAAAGCTTGTAATTTTCTCTCTCAGATGTATAAAAAGGGTGACTTGGCAATAAGTTTCTTTTATCTATAAGGCTGTATTCTTTGAAACCTGGTACAATGACCTCCGTGACGAGTTAAAATTATAAGCTAAAGCTAATGACTCTGATCCCTTTACATACATTTTCAATTTAGAACTCTGAATTAGTCTCCTTTTGTACCTAAAATAGATTAATCCATCTATGTCTGTCTGCATATCTGCCCATTTATCATGTGGTATCTGTTTTGCGACAAGAATAGTGACATTTGGAATGCACCAAACATACTTGTCAGAAACTTAATATGGCTTCCACATAGTACAGGAGTTTCTGGGACAAACAAGTTGTTCTTGACAGTTTGTATGAGAAATCTGTCAGAAATTTTCCATTTCAAAAGGAAGCCTTGACATATCTTGTTGCATTTCCAGAAATGGAACAAAGCAATACCTTATGGTTAAGAAATGGATGTGAGCCAACAGTCAAACCCTAAGGTGAAAAGTTGGACCTGCCTAGCAATTCCTCAGTTTTCAAGCAAGAGTTCTTCAGTTCCATACAATGAATGAGTGAAAAAATAAGTAATTCCAAATAATGAAGAGGTGTGCTCATCTCTACTGAATCCTTCAGTGTGCTCTGGGCAAAGCACTCTCTGAGCATGTCATAAAGAGAGCACTTGGTATAACATCTGAAGAAACCTGCAACACATCTAAAATAGCCTCTCATTTCTATACAGCTGTAAAAGCTCTGCAGTAAGCCCCTGAAAGAGAA
This sequence comes from Coloeus monedula, assembly GCF_965178545.1. Classification (NCBI taxonomy): domain Eukaryota; kingdom Metazoa; phylum Chordata; class Aves; order Passeriformes; family Corvidae; genus Coloeus; species Coloeus monedula. The sequence goes on from NC_138822.1 coordinate 69,299,704, forward strand.
CATTTATGTGTTTTATGTTAATTTGAAATGCTTGAAAGCAGTCAAAAGAGAAGCTTAGGCCTGAAGAAATCCCAGCTTTAAATCCCCCTTAAGCCAGGGCATGTCTATGATGTTGCTTTTTTTTTTTTTTTAAACAACTGCAATTCTTTTGTTACTTCTGAAATTTTAGGTATGTTTCATGCAGATTTGATTTTTCATATCACCTTTTAAGGGTGAGTCAAAGTTTCCTCAGCATCCCTAGAAATCCTAATAACCTGGTGAGCTTTTCAGCCAGAACCTAATATTCTTCTGTTCTTTGTGCGTGGAGGTTGCTGTCCCCATGAGTCTGTGCGGGGTGAGCATGAAATGGGGGTGGAAGGCCTTTATAGCACGTTCCCACTCTGCTTCCCAGTCCTTGCCAAGAGTCTCTTGTCAAGACCCTTTTGGCAAGGGCTGTGAATTTGTCAGATTTTCAGATGAAACAGCAGAGGCTGAAAATTTCTTAGGTTCTTCCCTGCGCAAAATCCAAAGGAATCTAGTGTAAGGTTCCTCCACTTCAGAGGGATCAAGACTGGAGGCTTATTCCATAGAAACTAGGCTAACTAGAGACCAAGGCAGTTTTTTTCTATTCTCTCAGATAACTCTCCTTATGCCTTAGATCCTTTTTGTCCAGGATGGTGAAATTAGGAAAGATTATTCTGAAATGATCTAACATCCACTGGAAATCTGAACACTGAAAACTGAAATTTCTGTTAGCTTATACAAAAATATTGTAAATGGGGCAAAGGATGGGGGGGGGGGGGTAGTGTTTGTCTTTTGATTCAAAGTTGTTTGAACTGGGGGGAATGTTTCATTTTTTTTCTTCTGTGAAGTACCAACTTTATTAACAGTACTGCTCATTGAAACTGTATTAGTAGTGAAAGGCCAGACCTGTCCACACAGATATCCTACTGAATTCAGCTGGCCAGTTGCTCCTGAACTCAGTAGCTGATTTTATACCAATGCGAAGGTTAATGAACTGTTTTCTACTCCCTTCCAGGAGCAAATGTCAGCCCTGTAGAGGCTCATTGCTCACCAGAACTCAATCTGGAGTCCTAGTCTGGCACAGGAAGACTAATAGGCTAATGCATTAATTCACTGAGCCTCTCTGCCCTTAGACTGGTTGTGCATTTTTTAACATGAACTATAGCAGCTATGGCATTCAATCATATCTTCATTTACCTTTCAACTATGATTTCAGAATGCATATAAAATACTCTATATCCTGATTATTGCCATCAATATAAATATAAACTACTACAGAAGGGCAAGGGAGGAAAGAGGAAGGCTTTTGGATTCAACTAATAAGCATAAATGCAGAAAAACATGTACATCACAGCTGGCTGAATCCCTGAACAACTAATTAAAGTGAAGCCTTGTTTAATTTTTCCCAAGAATGATCTGTTTTGGCTATCTGCCAGCTATAGGAAGGTGAGGGTTTTCCTGTTTTTTCCGTTGCATAAAGGATAATTTGTGCTTAGTCATACATGACCAAAAGTACTTTTTTGACCATTCTCAGAATAGAACTATCCCCAAAATTATTTAACATAACTGGACAGTCTCACTAGTGCAATAGGTAGTACATGTAAGGTTATATTTTTTGGGGGTGAGCTTCTATTCTCTTTGTGATGGCAAGTAAGCTATGATTAATACTAACAAAAGGATTAATGCAACACAGAGGAATTAGAAGAACAGGAGTGTTTAAAAGATTTATTTGTGGGCTAAGAGGACGAGAGGATCAAACTACATCCTTGGGTTAACTATTGGTAAGGAAAACAGAAAGTTACTAAAATTTTGGTGTTACTTCTCCACATCCTAGGAAGCAGACTTCAGCTGAGGCACTGCAGAAAGTACCTTGAATCCTTATTCCTGGTGAAGGATATTAGTCTCTGCAAGGATATTCTCTGCAAGGACTGCAGAGAAAGAATGAAAACTTGTCCAAGGGATGTAGCTTTAAGTCTTCACTGTGCAGCAACGTCACTCAAGCAGAGGGTTTATCTTAGCATATGGACATTTTAGGTCACAATGGAGAAAAAGTTAAAATTAAAAGAATATATAAAATAACTGTTTCACATGGTGTCTTGGCTACTTTACTTCCGGTGACATTTCAAAAATCTGAAACATGAAAAAGAAACCCAACCTCGTTTGAAGTAAGCATGTGAAATTTTGCACTTTAATCCTTTTACTTTCAGAGAAGCCCACAGCTTCAGTTAAGGTCAAGTCTATCAGCAATTGAGCAGCTCCCTTTCTGTTATGTCAAGAGAAATACCTTGAGATATAATTACATTCTGAATGACTAAAACAATGAGAGAGTCAGTGGTGGAAAAAAAAAAAAATGCAAACTAGCATGTCCTAATTGAATTGTTCATTTAGTTTTCCCTGTTCTATGGTATAAGCAATAGGGTAAATCCTCTTTTTCATCATTCAGGATGAAAGTTTATTTGACGTTGGAGACTATAGCTGCCTTTTCACAGTAAATTGACCTTGTTCCGTGCAGCCAATGTCATAATGCTCTGCTTTATCTAGGCTGAGAGAGAGAAAATCGCAAATTGCTTCTGCATGATTAGTTCTGCCACTTCAAACGTGTTTCTTCCGAGTTGGCTTCCACACTTGGTGCTAGAGATATGTGCCGCTGGGAAACCCTAATCTGTCTCTGAACTCCTCTGATTTAGTAACCCTTTACCAGCCAGTCTCTTAAGTCAGTGAAATGACTCTTGTTGAGAACAATAGAAATGGTACAGAAAAAAAAGAAGACATTAATTTTAGTAAGATTTTCTCACTTAGCAGATGGAAGTCCTTTCAGATTAATGGACTTTTCACAGATATGTATTTATTTGTACTACTGTTAACAAAGCATTTTTCTTTTCTATATATACTACATATTGATGAAAAAGCAAGTCTTGGATTTCTTTTCATCTCGAAACACAGAAAGATATTTGCCTTTGTGTTCCTAAACTGGTATTTGCATATTATCATCTAATTAAGTCTAAACTCATAAATCTCCATTTCTTAGTGCTTAGTTTTGCAAGTGTGTTCCAAATAAAAAATCCCAAGACTGTCAAAATGAGGAAAACCCAGGACAAAAATGACTGCTGTGATGTACTCTTGAAATAAAAAACAGCCACAAATTTTTTTATACAGCCAGACCAAATTACTGCCTGTTGTTCCAGTCAGGAGATAATCATTAAAAAAAGTATAGCTGATAAAAGATATGCAGGTAGCAGCACAGATTAGAATTTTAGAATTATATATAGTATTTTTGTGTCCAAATCTAGAAACCAAGGAAAAAAACACAAGAGTGATGTTAGTACTAGAAATAAGACCGTCTCACTATTTGGTTTCTCTTTGGGCAGGACATCTGTACAGTTGTTACTTTACAAAGTTAAGACACAATGCAGCAAAACGTCAGTTCCTCAAATTCAAGTTTCTTCTCCTCCCTCTTAACTCTGCCTGATAGCACTCATGCAATATCCTCACTGTGAGAGAATCGCAGAGAGCATCCGCGTACGGAAAATCAAGTCCATCTTCTGGGTATTCAGAATAAGGCCATAGAATTGCCTTATATGAATTGCTTACATGATCTATTTTAACTGAAAAATCAGAATCATTTGCATTTAGAAATTAATCTTTTACATGTTACTTTACGCTGTAACATGAGCATACAGGGCTGAACTCTGTGCGCTGCACCACACTTGGCCATATTAATGTATTTCTTATTCACAAGGGTTTTATTTTATTATCCCTAGAAAAACAAAACAGCAAAGAATTAAAAACATGCCATGGCCGACAAATCATTTTCGCAGAAAAAAAATTTCAATTATTTATTTTTTTAATGCAAACCAATCCTTGTAGCTGATTTCCTCCTAAAAACCCAGAGCCAGTTACCATATCACTTTATGAATTACAAGCATGTCGTGATTTTTTTTTTCTTGGTGAAGTAGAGCAGCAGTAACAAGCTGAACATGACAAGTATTTAAAAATAAATTGCTTGATAAAAAAAATGAAGAAGAGGAAAATGCCAAATTCATGTGACAAGATTCATGCTGAAGGAGTGTTTTCAGATATTTTTGACCAAAGAAGGATATAACAGTTAAAAGGTGAAAAGGAGTATGGGGAATCTGCTACCTGACAAATAAGTCTACATATCAAAAGATTTTGCTAACCAGTCTGACACATAATGGCATATGATGTCAACTACTATTAAAGGCTTTACAAAAGATGACAGCCTGGAGAAACAAGAATTGCTTTCCAAGAAAAGAGTTTCTGTTGAATTTTGTATATTATTCCCAAGCATTAGAAACACACCAACAAAAACACTGCAGTCAGGAACCAAATAATTTTTACAATCACTAGTCTTGTGGACTATGCATAGGCATGAGTGCTAGGGAAATTTCAATCCTAGATCCCCTTGGAGTCCCTCACCATTGTGAAAAAAACTTCAGATGTTTTATGCATTTCCATAATTATATCTTTCCATTAATTTATGAAAGTAAAAGTACGTACTGACAGAAGTTATTATTTATTATGGTATGTCAACAGGTTGAATGGAATTCAAGGGACAAATCTAATATAAAGCAGTTAATTTATGAAAATGGTTGATTTAACTATGATTTTGAATTGACATCAGAAAAAGAAGTACCTTTGCCTACTGTGGCAGTAACAAACCTCTAGGCTATGTTTCCATGCTGATAAATTGACTATGCAATTGCCAAACTGCGCGGATTACGACTGTAAACATAAAAAAGAAAATTTCTGTATAGTAAGATCTATTGAATTAAATTACTTGGGGACTACCCATTAATTCAAACAAGATTTCATCAGATCCTCTCAAAATAAAAATAATCCAAAATGTTTGCATTTTGTATTGTTTCATCAACAACTACTGTGAGTTTTTAACTAAATGTTGAACCTCCAACAAGATTCTCTTCAAAAGTTCCTGGCAGTTAAATTTTCTGTATTTCAAGATCATATAATGATAATTTTTAGTCCTCTTGAGGACATTAGAAAAAAGAATTCCCATCCTCTCCAAAAACCAAAAAAAACCCACTTAAACTTCATCTGAAGAATTTCAGAACAAATTTCATAGTGAACACCAAACATTATATGTCAAGAATTCCTCACAGACTTTTTTAGTTTTCTTCAAGTACTATTGATATGGCAGTCCTAAAACACTGAATTCATTCCCATCTTTCACTTTACCATATGTTATTGCTATTGTTGCTGTGGCCAAAAGCCTTAAAGTAGAACTCCATCTCCTTCATCCCTCTCATCCCTAAAAACATGGGTATACCTTGCTGGTAAGTGGAGGGGAGAAGTCAGTGCAAAATTTCTGATTAACATCAGCTGGAAACAGCGTCATCCCATTAAAGAGAATACATAACTAAACAAGACTTTGTGCTATATTAATGCTTTATGACTTTAGTAAAAGCTCATTAATTACTTTTAAACCACCCTAGTAACAAATCAGTTGTGCTGGTAGGCTGGCAGGCAGTGCTTACACTCAAATGTACTTATTTAGCTAACCATGCAGGTGGCTTAGTAAAGAAGAGTAACAAAACAGTCTTTGCAGGTTTTTTTTTTTTTCTTAAGTAAGAAATACTTACCTGTGGATAAGGTCAAAACATCTTTATTTTCCTTACTGTTAATGAAAGTGTAAAATGCATCAACAGCCTGAAATCTGCCATGGCCTGCATATATGTACATCTTAAAATAGATTCAGATAATAACAGAGAAAAGAAAGACGAATTTCAGGGCTAATCATGTTTGTGAGGTAGCAATTTTACAGTTTCTCTGAGATAAATACTATTCCTGGTTACATGATTAGAGGATCTGTGGACACCAATGAAGCAATTGACAAGAATCAAACACAGAGACTAATTTTTAGTATTTTTAATGGAAGAATTCACTTTATCAAAACCAGAGTCCAAAATCAAGTTTTCCTGGGTTTTTTCTGTACTAGAAATTTATATTTGGAAATAGTGCATTGCAGTGCTCCTGGTATATCCCCACCATACATTGGTACTTACTGGGAACTTCCTAGATAGTTGGAAAATAGAAGAGTATCTCAGAAAGACTAAAAAATGTCATCTGTTATTAGCACCAACTGCTTCAGGCTACAGAATTCTATAACAATAATGCAGTCCCTCCTTGCCTACATGTGGTTGGTTGTTCAGAGCATTCTTAAAAATATATATAAGGTGGAATTTTTGTTTTCAAATGAATGAATTGGATTAAGATTTCCACACCTGTATTGAAGAAGCTAAACCTAGTAATTATTACTTACAAAAATAAGGATGAATAACAGCTGTTTTGGTTTGAAAATCCTTCTGTGTTAGAACTTGATGGGGTTGGGTAGGGTTTTTTTGTTTATGTTGAAGTTGCTCATCTTCTGAGTAAAGGAACAAACACGAAATAAAAGAAAGATTCTACAGAACTTCCAGCACTGATCTCTTTCTGCACATAGGGACTTCTGTGTACACCAGTAATTCAAGAATTCACGTTCATCCTTGTTTATAATAGCCTAATAATGCTCAGAAAAATGGGCATGCTGTTTCTTTAATGTCAGTCATTTCATTCAACAGCAGGACTTCACAAATGTGGGGGAGCAATGCCACATCTATTTTTAGCTAAGCAAAAGGTATCCTTTTAAGGATAGCAGTGCTTATTCCCAAAGCAGAATTAGATACTCTCCTGCAGGTAAAAATCCATTGTTAACACTAGTTGCCTATTAGCCATTAGCAATAAGCCTGAGCTGAACATGGAACAGACCTGAAATTCTTCAAAACTGATAAGTACTGACGCTTGGTGTGGGGTACTACTTGTGCAGTTACTGTGAAAGATATCAGGCACAACATATAGGTTTGAATCTCGGATAAAAAAATATTCTCTACTACTGAGTTTTGGTTTGGTCCCTTTTTTTGCCAACACTAATATTGTGAAGCAGCTCCTTTTCTGTGTTCAAGATAGGGTCTTCCTGAGTAAAACTTCTACAGTATTCTGTAACAGGTGGAATTAAATCTCCTTTTTCTTTGAGAAAGCTTGAAAATCATAAATCCATTCAAAAACAAAATTCAAGTGTTTCTCTTGATCTCATATCAATTCCTTTAAAAATGAAAACATATTTGTGGCAAAAAAGAAAAAAGAAAAGCACAATGGCGTGTTTCAGAAATTTACACACATAGGCTGAGGTGTAAATTAGAATGAAAGAGGAGGCAGGTGAAATAAATCTAGTGCTTGTATGCTTTCAGCCCCAGCATCATTATGACCGTTTTTAGATCTCTAATAATTTCCTTGATCCCCATTACCAACTACTGCTCTCTTAGAAACAACTGTATTAGGACCTTTAAAGGGCAAGGAACACCTTGATTTCACTATGGGACACTACGATTTCAAACACATTTGTACTTCAAACATATGACAAACTTTATCTGACACATTCCATTCTTGAAGTTTATTCTAATTAATATCTATATTTGCACTTTTGTTCCCCACGTTTACAACTGATGACTTCAATGATGATTACAAAGTATTTTTGGCACTCTGGACATAATCATCAGCTGCAAGGCAACTATCACATCCCTGTGTATGGAAGTTTGGGGATTTTGCACATAGTCCTGGACTATTCTGTAGAGACTTTGCCTTTTCTGATCATCAGCAAACTTTTGGCTGCCAGTGCCACACTGCCTTGCTGTGCACACAGCAGTGACTGGGGATCAAATCAACACTCTAGAACTCAGCACTCCTTCCTCAAGTGTTAAGTAGAGCCTTTATGCAAACTGAATAACTCTAATAGTGAGGATATCCTCAATGACCTGCCTCCTACTTGTGGATAGAAAATTAGGCCTAAGCATGCCAATTGCCAGATAATGCTCTTACAGGGAGACTTGTGTACAAACTGAAAGGTTGAAGTGCACCCTTTCAGCACCCGGATCCATTCCCATCAGGCCAGCTGCTGCTCCCCAGCTGATGCCTGTGGTGACACTGGTGCTGGGGGCTCTCAGCATTTGCCTTCACACCCCAGTGGCCAGTGGGTCCAGGAGGCTGCCTGGAGCATCCCCTTCACTGACACATCCTGGGAAGCTGCGCCTGGCAGAGCCATGATCTCGGCTGATGACAGGCAACTCAAATCAGTCCAGGGAAGCTTAAAGGGAAAAGAAAAAAACAAGCAAGGGAGTGACATGTCACTTCACACTGTGCTGTGGTCACTTTAGCTGAGCTGTGAACTACAGCTCTTTTGAATGCAGAAAGTTGCTCTGATAACCCTGTAGGAGAATGATATGGGAGGATGAGGCATGTCTCAGAAATATGAGACTTTTAAGCCATCGGCACTCTAGGTTTTGCTCCCTGTTTTAACTCTTGGTAACTTCTGCAGTATAGATTGCCTGTGTGCAAAATATAGGTTTATCACAAATAAGGGTTTGACTATCTCCAAAGGAAGAGGGATCCAAGTTCATGCTTTCAGAGTGACTCATGGTCTTAGATGCTGTTGGGCTTTGTTACCACAAAAAGGCATGTGCTGGCTATTGGCACGTGCTGAGTACCCCACTTCTGAAAACAGCTCACTGCTTAACATCAGACATGGGGCATTCAAAGCCATGCTGAAACATCTTCAGTATTTGTATAAATTCAGTTAAACTGAACATAAATTAATGGCACTGAGATGACCAGGCCACACCCATGTCATCATTTGAATTGTTTGGTCGTTCAGTGTGTAGTGTCATTTTACCCTATATGAGGCACCAAAGCATCACCTGAAGGATCTCATCTATAGGTAGTTTCTTGCTTTTCCCCCAGTCTGGAATGAAGTAGCTTGTTGCTTTGCAGGAGCGAGATCTCTGTGATCATAAACACAACTCCTGAAGGCAATCTAGCCATGGCCACAATGGCTCTGTCTTAATACACAAAGTTCTCACAAGTTTACAGCAGCGGACAGCCGTCTTCTTTGAAGACAATAGCCTGTTCCATGGACAGTAACGCCAAAAGGCAGATGCCACCAGAATGAACAATTCAGAGCCTGGAAGGCTGGCTTGCTTCTGTCAGAACCCTAGTAAAGGTAGAAAAGCCAAGTACTGCATAGTTATATATTTTAATTGACCCTTGCATACTAACAGTAAATCTTGCAGGCCAAGAAACCTAAACCAGTAAAATCAGAATTTCATACTGCTTTCAGATTTTACATTATGCTTTATGCACCAAAAACTTCTTCACATTATGAACAACAAATCATGGAAAATAATTGCTATGTGTTTAAAATGTGGGAACTGCAAAACTCCAATGTCATTAATGTTGCATGAAAACTCTCTTATGGTTCAACTGGTATTGATATGTTTTCTTATAATGAAAAGGGAAAAGATGAGTTCTGGGCTGTATTTCAGCCCCATCAATGTGTTTCAGCCCCATCTAGCTGCTAATTCTTTGATCTCATTCATACCACTTAATATCTTTGTTTCTCAGTTTCAACTTTTTTTGTAGAGGATAAGAATACCAAATTTTATTAATTACTTTACAAACTGTATTAAACTTAATATATGTTAGTTACTCGTTTTTATTAATCTAACTTCTAACATATTTACTCTTCCCTATTCTAGAGTGATGTGAATTTCTTTCGTAAGATGAAAAGCAACAGAATTAGGCACAACTGAAATGGAGTCGTATCTGTCTTCAACGAGGTTTGCTGTCTGTGAAGGCACTTGCTGGTCTTTGTCATGACTATATCTCAGCACTCAGCAATCACAAATGTTTTTTATCCTACCACTACCTCTTTGAGATAGGGCAGGATTGGTGTCATCTCCAGTATTCAGGTGGAGAAGTGAGCTCCAGGTAAACTGAGAACAGAGTCACATCACACGTTTGTGCCCGAGTTAAATGTGTCACGGATGTGTGCCAAGACCATCTAGATAGTAAGGGCTCTTGTGCTTCTGAGAACAGCACAGATCACAAAGTCTAGGACAAAGTATGCAACAGCCAAGGACAAAGCCTCTTGTCAAGGCTTCTTGGTCAAGGATAACATACTTCCAGATAAAGCCATGGCCTGAAAATTGTTAAGAAATGCTGAAAAACTGCAATAGCTAAGCCACTTCTACTAACATGGTGCTGCAGCAGTTCCTGGCTTTCAGTCATTACAAACAAACCATCATCCACTGTGGCCTTGGAGCACACCTGCTCTCAGAAGGTGGTGGAGGCTGGAGTCTGGTGCGTTCCACCCCTTGGGTCCAACAGCTCACCGCAGCTGAGGCAGTTAACAACCCAGATAGTTCACTTTCAATGTTTCACCTTTTGCTCCCCTGGAAATCCTGTGCTGGCTGCCAGAGTCATTTGTCCCAGGCTAGCTGCAGAGAACATTTCTTCATATTGTTTAGGGACTAGCACAAAAGTGTCTTATTTTTTCATTAACAAAACCTTTATGTGCTGGAATAAGATGTTGGGTGACACTTTGTGTAACAGCCCATCCTTCTCTGTTTCATCACCTTTGCCACATATTCAGAAACACTGCCCATGCACTCAGTTCTCTCATCCTCTGTCTGGGTTTGATCCAAAGCCTACGGGTATTATTCTGCTCTCTTCAATACCCACAGCATCAAGCTGCTGAACTGTCATCTAAACACACGTCATTAGCCTTAAGATTACAAACTGAATAAATTTGACCAATGCAGAAGCCATTATATTTAATGGACAAAAATTAAAAAAAAAAAAAAAAAAAAATGCTGGAAAGCAAACCATGTCTGAATCCCACCGTGTGTGGATTTGCATGCTGCTTATCTCAGGAGTGTGAATAGCAAGTAAACATTACACTGGAGGTTTCTCTTGGTTGTCAAATACAGAATCAATCAAATACATAATTTCAAAATAGGAATTCAGCCTGAGAATCCGTGTTGCATGTAGTCCTGCACCCATTCCATAATTGCAAACTAAGCTTTCAGCTTTGCCGGCACCAATTTTGCAAATGAAAGTTCAGCAATTAACTTGGGACTGGGAAGAGCCTTTTTGGTTTAAAGTTAAACCAATCTACTCAAGCATGATGACAACGCAGAACATTTGTTTATTCTGAAACAATCAGCCACAAGTAGCCAGTTCACAGAAGTATTTTCTGTGTGCATCTATAAGGACATTTAAAATGCAAGGTCTTCCCATAACATTAAAATCAGGAATGTATAAGGTTTATGTGTGCCTGACTTAAAAGATTGCTTTTTTTTCTTTTCTTTTTCCTTTTTTGAAAGAAGCACAAGATGTCTGCCAAGCTTAAAAATAATGCAGATCGTGTTTCTGTGTCTGTTAGGTGGTGCTTACTGGGCAGTCTGGCTCTTGTCAGTAATTCTTCAACTGCTTTGCTGCAGTGGAATTACTGTAGAGAGTTATGAGTTGAGGTTGGTGGGAGGGATTCTTTGTCCCAGTTGCATTTAAAATTACATCTAATCTTATCAAGGAGCTTGTCATTGTTTCTGGCTGCCCATAGCAGGTACAGTACTGCTTTTGTTCAAGTCTGTTGCTTTACCAAATAAAGGCAAGAACTGCTTGCTTTTCTCATACAAGTAGTCCAATTGATTTCTGCAGGAATACTTGCATGAGTAAGGCAAACACGATTTGGCAGTAAAATTGATTAAAAATAATCTGAACAAAATATTCTTCCAGAGGAGTACATGTTGATTGAGAAGTGTTTAAAGAGACAGGTAAAATGAATAGATATAATTAAAATTTAGATGCCAAGTATGTCTAAAGCAAGTGAAAGCATGAAACATTATGAAAAAAAAGAACAAAATCAAAACAGCAGCCAGATACTAAAAACTTTTCACTATTTATCAAAAATTAAACCCTTTTTCTCAAATGGTAGGATTTTAATTAAAAGCTGTTCTTGAAACCTTTGAGTTTCAAAGCAGAATATCCAGAGAGGTACATAAATGCACAGTGAGTATTTTCCCCAAACTCATCAGAAGTCCCTGTGGTTTTGCTAAAAATTTTGAACACCCCTGAGGTGTAAAATATTTCTTCAAGTGTTTGCGTGTGCATTTTAATATTTCAGGTTTTGTATTCATCTTGAATATTCTGGCATCCTAAAATTGAAATAATGTTTGCTTGCCTCCCAAGGGAGTTGTATGCAAATACAAGCAGACCACAAAAAAAGAGCTTGCAGATGTAATGACTCTTTCTTGCATTGCTTTTCCAGTAGTGGCTTCAGTTCCCTATCTCTTTTTGTATTCATCAGATATTTAGTCTTTAAGAACTTGTTCTCAGCTGGTATCATCTATTTTCCTTAGCTGGAATTGTTGTGATCTTAGTAAGAAAATAGGTGCTGTAAGTAGTATTTATGCCTTCATTTTAAAAACTTGCCCTGACCAGTACTGAGTAAATTATTGACACTGTAATACCAACAGCAAAAGAAACAATACCAAGAACAGACCAACAGTGTCAATAAAGATTCCAAGTTAAATCAGACAGAAATAACTGGTATTAAGTTTTAATGGAAACTCTATTCATGTCATTTTGTAATTAAGACACAAAAGGTAACAACTTGCTCAAGCAAGCTCCATTAAAATCATGAAAGAGATGGCGAATTAGCCTGAGTTGTTTGCAGAAGTGTAACTCAACCCAACAAAAGTTATCGAGCATTTTAAAGTAACCAGGAGGAACCAAAATCTAAATAAGTTAACAGAATCAAAGGGTCCTCACGTTGGGCAGTTTTTCTCAAAATTTTAACATGTATATTTCATTAAAATTTAGTGATATATCTCCTTAGAGATCAAAGTAAGCACTAAGGTTCCTGAATGGCATAGCTAGGTGTCTCTGCAAATTGCTCCACAGAGATTCTGCTCAGAATGCAGTACTGGTTATTGGCACAGCAGCACTTACTTCAGTGTAACAGGTTATTAAACATTGTTGAAAATTGATGGAGCTTTTCTCATTCTTCAGGACCACATCCATAAATTTAGATGCTTGTTTGAGACACTTGTTTAGAACCCTTGATAATTTGTCCATGACAACACAGATAATAATACAGGAAGAAATGACAGTATATGATTTCTCACAAACACTTCAACAGTGAATGAGGTAGGTAATGATCAATAGGCTTATAAAATTGCGGGGGTGTGTTAAGTAAATAAGAATGATTTCAAAGAAACAATTTTTGTAAGACATTACCAAAATAAATACATATATATATATAAATATAATAAGTAGAAGCCATAGAGAATTAGACATTTATATGGATAATGAGAATTTCTGTAGCTATATCAGATAAGAAAAAGAAGGTGATAGTACATATACTTTGATTTCATGGTATAAGCCAACTACCCCTTGACAAAAATGGGTTAATAGAGTCTACATCCAGTTGTTCAGGGATATGATTTTTACATATTCCCATAAAAAAGAGCTAGTTCATATTTTGTGAAGCATTTACAAGACTATGTTTGAAATTATAGCATAGGTTTCATCACTTGTCTGAGTCTTCACACTACCAGCTGATTCTAGCTATAATTGAAGAGTTGTGAGTTTACTCTGTTAACTTTACTGCTCTGTGACTGGTAATATGTGACATATACAAAAGTGCTCAGATGTAAAACAGTGACAGATTTGTTCTATTACTTCTGGCCTGCAGTTTTTTACAGAGAGACAGTGTTACTTGCATCCAATCTGACACCCAAGGTATCTTCAGATTGAAGCTAGCTTGGTTATAGTGTGTTTAATTTGCCTGCACAAAACAGTAACAGGACTAATTTTTACACATCACATTATTTTTTCATGTTGTCTATTCAATCTTGGTACTAATCTCTACTTTTCAGTAACTTCAGTTCTCAGCTTACACAACTTAATATCTGAGGCTGCAGCTCTATTTAGGACAGAAGTTAGAACCTCAGTACACTGTGTATAAACGGTGTTCAGGTAATCATAAACTCTAAACTGTTTATGATTTATACAGGTGCTGATCAGGTATTTCCAGAAATCCAGTTTGTGACCCCCTGCTCTGCTCATCTATTTCATACTCTTCCTAACAAACCTAACAAACGGCAAGGACTCACTGCCGACTGCCAGTTTGTTAATTATATCCCTCATTTAAAAGTCACCCAAACCTTTGGCTCACTGGGCCTAGAAAAATGCAGGAGAGTCTGAGTAACCTCAAGGGAACTTAACTTACACAGACTTACACATCACCTGCATGTTTGGCAATGTCTCCTAGCATGACGTCAGAAAATGAGCCACAAAAAATTCATGCCACTGAATTGATGTCACAGGGCATTTACCAGGTGTTATTTTTAATAACGTGTCCAAAACAACGAAAGAGCATAAAGAGTCCAGGATATTCTCCTACCAACAGGTCTTTAACATTTTTTAAGTGCTGCTCATTTCTGAAAAGGGGTGATATAAAAATGACACCTCCTTATTCTGCACAACTGTTCCTTATTTATAATGAGTTGGTGTCACATCTACTGCCTGCAGAAACAAAACTTAAGCTTTACAGAGCTTTCTTTCTGTTGGTCTTGCAGAGCATGCACTGCAGAGAGGAACCTGGAGCACCCTTCCTTGCCACATTTCTAACTATATGCAAGTTTATCTGTCTGCATATGTCACCAAATGCACGATACAAGAATAAGGTAAAGCACTGCTGTGATTGAGGTCCTAATTTCATAATCAAAACTGGAAGATTACTTCTGATTAAGCGTAAGGCAAAAACTATAATCTAGCTTGAGAACTACACATATTGTTCTAGGTAACAGTGGAAAACACCATACAGGAAATACAGTTTCAGGGGGATAATTCACAATCACACATTCCAGAATTACTTTTTCTTAAACCTGATTGATGTGTGAGAGGAACAACCTTATATTTCAGAACAGCTGCATTCATCTGAAGGTGTTCTGCCCATAAAAGAAATCAGTGCTAGGTATAGGTTTCAAAATGAAAACAACTAATTGGTCTTGTCCACCTTTTGCTTTTCTCTTTCTTTTTGTATTACATCAAGGAACTTATTAACAGAAACAAGCAGCTTTTCTTCATGCCAGGCAAGTCCCTGTAATGTGTTTTCATCAATTACACAAACACAGATACAAAATCTGCAGTTTAGTCTAATTAGTTAATGTTCTGTTACAGGCCTAGTAATTATTAGCTACTTTTCTGATTGATATTTTCAAGATCATTTTAATAATCATTATACAGAGCTTTTAAGGTAATGTTTAATAATACAAATCTATCATAGACTATGTATTCCCACTGGTATTTAGGCTTGTTGCCAATTTGCATCCCCTCTACAATGCTGGCTTTGCACCAACAGAAAAGAAAAAAAAGAAGTTGATGTTTCAAAACTGGAATTGTAAATAATACACAGCATTATATGCAAAAGTAATTGAAAGAAAATTTGTGGTAACTTGTGAGTTTTGAAATTTTTAACATTCTCTGTATTTCATCTTTTTAACAATACATTTTAAATACTCAGTGCACAGTCAGATAAAAATCCTCTTAATGTAACATTTGTGCTTTAAACTGTGACTGGACAAAGCACAAGACAAATCCTGAACAAAGTCTTACAGTGAAAAAAAGATGCAGTTTTAACAATGTCAATGCTCCTTGGGCTTTGGAGAATCTTCTGGACTACTATCCTTGCTTCCTAAACTTTAACCCACCTTTCCTCACACAGAGATTGGTACAATGGAAGCTATTACTGAAGAGCAAGTGTTTTAAATGAAATTATATCAACTTGGACTAACACCTGCGGACATGGACGAGCATTCCAGAGCGGTGCCCTTTGTTCGCCAGCAGCGGCCGCACCTGTGCTGCCCAACACAAGGCAGAGACACCTGGTGGCAGATGGACATGCTGCAAAGGGCCTGGGACACCCACCTTCCACATTCCCCGTAGACTCTCCTACCACATGCCCTTTACCTGCCCGCAGTTGGAACCCTCCAACTTTGTGCTGCTCTCCGGGAGCCCGTGCTTTCCCCTGGGTCCCCATCAGCACCGCTGGTTGTGGCTGCTCCTTGTTTCTTGCAAAGCACCTTGTCTAGAAAACAAGTGAAACCTCTCTCCAAACCGGAACCCAGGAGGATCAATGTAAAGGCAACACAGTTTACTCCACATTCACATGTCTTCAACTAGGAAAAGTTCTTCTGTTAAACATGTTGGGACAGCAAGTTGTTCATGACCAATCTCCATGGACTACTCCATCTCTGAAGTGGGTGGCTACAAATTAAGCCACAGGCATCAAGTAAAAAATGTTCCTAGGAGAAGGAATAAAGAAGCCAGATTTAAAGGAAAATCTTGAAATCTCTCTCTCTCTCTCTCTGAGTAGACCACTCCACCAACTCTGGTCCATCATATTCTAATGCCTCTGTTCAGTCAATTAAATCCTGGTTGCCAGAAACATAAACACCAAAATATTTGGGGAGGCAAAATGGTATTTTTTCATTTAGAGAAAGGTAAATTTATTTTGTCTTAAAATAAAATAGCTTAAAATATGTTTATTCCAAATAAAATACAAATATTTACTTTTAACTGTATATATAAGCTAGACGATCTTAATGCAATTCCATATTCCACTGGACACAAAATTTACAGGGGTCTGTTTGATTGCACACAGATCTTTTCTTTGGAAAAATCCATCTAAATGGAACACCAGTGCTAGCAGAGCAGTGCAGGATGAGGAGCTACCACAAACCCGACAGTATTGAAAATTTGAGGGTTCTACTTACATTATAATAAACCTTTAGTAAAGTTTAGGGTCATCCTTCTTTGAAGCTTAACAAGAGAAGAAAAAATCCAAATGATGCCATTTCCTCCATCAAACTAATTGTTTCATCTTGGGCATTCCAAAACTCTTTGGGTTTTCTTAGCTCTCTGTGTACATTTAACTGGTTGTAAGACAATTGTCTTCTGTGAGACTAAAGAGGAGACCTTTACTACGAAGGATTGCATTTCATTAATACCGTCCCTGCTCGGCTCCGTGGGGTCCCGCATGCCCCCACAGACGCACGGGTGGGTTCAGTAACGTAGTTGGTAGCAAAGAGTCGAGAAGGGCATTTGCGTGCATTCTGGCAGGAGCATTTATTGCGTCCACACCGTCTGACGCAGCAGAGGCAAATACGAACACGATCCCGAAACTCAATTTTATCGGGGGGGGGGGAGGAGGGAAGACGGGACCAGGGAACGGGGACCAATGGGGAGCTCTGGGGGAGGGACCAGGGGTAGAGGCCAACAGCCAACCGGGGAATCCAAACTGGGACAGATTCACATAACAGAACAATGGATCCTGGGAGAAGCGTTTTTTGGGTATCTTAACATAAAATGGTTCTTGTGGTACTAGGGACTTGTCTTACTGAGAACTCTCTGTCCCTTGTAATGTATGAACATACATACATTACTGGCCACCACATTCCATGACAGTCAGAATATTAATGGTTCTTCTTTTTCCAAATTCAGACTTGTAATAACTCGGCTTCATGTAGGATCAAGCTGATGATAGCAAAGCTGAGATCTACTTTGGGAGGGTGCACTAAAGCATGACTGACCCACCCTTCCCAAAATTACCATAGGAATGCAAGCAGTGGCTTTCCCACCATCTTCCCTCAGGTTCCGGGCAGACTTGACCCAGAACTGTGGGAAACGTATTTTATAGTATTGTCCTGCAGCAGAGGATGAAACAGTAATGCTTTCAAACAGTAATGGCTGCATCCCAGGCAACACCTGGGAAAGGATTTGATGAAACAAGGTTTCATCAGGTGGTACTTACCAATTTGATGAGTGCTGCACATGGAATTCTCAAAGGCAGAATCATGCTTGATGGATCCATTGGCCCAGTATCCCCACAGCCTTTCACAGCAACCTGTCAGCTGCAAATCCTGACTGTGTAAAAATAAAAGCCTGTAAATACAGACATTTCACAGGAAAAAGGAAATTGGTTTTAAAAAATAGAGTGTACAGCTAGGAACTTTTAGAATATTTAGACTCAGAACATGTTTGTACAGTATATACTCATCTTTTAAATTTGCTTCTTGCTGCTTCTAGGATGTTTCTTAATTTACCAGTGAGTCACTGCCAATGATTGCCTTGTGCTGGGTGCCTTTTACAAACCATTTCATTTCTGTGTTGATCTCGAGCATGCATATCTTCCTAGGAGAAAACAGACTACAGGGATTTTGTGCCTGAAAATCTGCATTTACTGTGCATCTGAGAGTTAGTTTAGGCTCACAAAGATAGTGTTATGGTATTACACAGCTAGATTTTTGACTGTCCAAAATTTTACACATCAGCCCCTCTCCAATGTCTGAATTTGTTATATTTTAGAGTATTGAAGAATTGGAAAACCAGCTTGATAGATGGAAGTGTTTGGGGGAACAGGATAGTTTGGGTCTTTCTGTATGAACATCTATAGTAGAATACAGGCAAATATGAGCCCAGAGTCATGACAGTCCTATGCCACTGCAGGTCCTCCTTATTCAGGCCACTCTTAGGAAATGGGTAACATTTCTTTTTTTCTTTACTTTTTTCTGTAATCAAATAGATCTGTTCTCTGGCTCTTACAGCCTTTCTTGTACATGTTCTTTCCTGTGATTACAAGTATCTTTTTTTAGGAAGTGGTCCCGAGTTTTTTGGTATCGATGGCTTTTCATGGTTTTCTTTACATTTTCTGTTGAAACAGTAATACAGACCAATTCACTGAGACTGTTATAACTTAGTATATGTCTATTACATACAAGGAAGGCACAATGTCTAATAAAATATCAAAAAAGTTGTCTCTGTCCCCATGGATATGGGGATCTTTCCCCTGAGTATCTACACCTACAGTTGTCTCCTAAAGACACAACAGCAGATCAACCTCTTCTAATTACTTGAATCATTTACAATAATTATTATAAACCAGCATTTGTTGCATATTTCTATTTCCCTTCAACTTTCTAGTTTCATTCTCAAACCATGGCCGTATCCAGCTGTGAGCCTTGTTTTGAGGATTGCTTAATTTAGTTTGAATGAGATCAGCTTGATGAAAATTGCTTCAGGCTTAGAAACATTTTTGTTAATCACAGAAGTTGTAAGTTCCCATCGTAGCTATATGCACATCATTAATTGTGGGTTTGCATTCTTTTAAAGTCGACCTAATTGCTTCCTACCTCTACTGCAAATTGTGTAAGTGTCATAACAATACGAAAAATGTTAGTCTGGGCTGCAGAGGCTTCAGTATGAATGAAAAACTCAGTCAGCTGAATTCACTATCTACCATAAAATTATTGATACCCCGGAGTACTGCAATTTATGCCTATGTTTCAGCTAACTGACATCATGTATCTCAGTGGCTTTTCCAGCTTTCCCACTCACTAAAATCTGACAACCTCTAGCCCTTTTGACTGCAGAGGCAATTCCTTCTTTGTTGGAAGTGATCCCTACTTGAGTCTGAAGATAGCCTGAAAGAGTGGCTCAGAGACTTGACTTTTCCTAGCCTTCAGTATGCTTGTACTGTGCTTGAGGCACAACCATAACACTTTAATGTCACCTTAATTGTTGAATGACTGTGCAATGGTTTTGTGCCCAGAGTGGCCTGGGATTAAATTCGGAGTTGAAAAATAATGAATTTTCTTACATTTAGGTATTTAAAAAAAAAAAAAAAAAGATAGTCACAAAATCATGGAAGTAAAAGAAGGAGAGGATAGGAAATAGAAAGATGAAAATGCCCTAGAAGCTTTCTTTTTTTTTTTTTCTTTTTTTTTTTTTTTTTAATATAAAGTAAAGATAAATTTATCTAAATTTAGGGGAAAAAAATAAGAGAGATAAATTGTACTTGAGCTACAGCCAGTTTATCCAGACTGTGGTTTTCCCCTTGATGCCCTCTTTCAGAGTGTGTCCTGGATGTTCACCCTCTGTTGGTTTTGCTCCCAATGATTTACGTATCCTTCTTTCATCAAATGACTAGAGTTACATCCATCACATAACCAAATACAGGTGAAACCTCACTGTTGTCACAGAATAGATTTGCTTCTACTCGCAGGCTAGGGGCAATACATCAGTGAAAAAGGGCAGAGCCCAATCAAATTATTGCTCTGTTTTATGAAAACTGGCTAGTTGTTTCCCCATGTGGGTATTGAGTTAAGAAGAATCCAGCAGCAGGATTTCTGCCATAATCAGGGAATAACCATTTAGTGTAGAATCTGACAACTTCTTCTAAATTAGTCTAACCTTCCCTTGTTTTAAAATTCAGACATCACAAGACAGTAATAGTCAGTTCATTTCACTTGCTGGGCTGATAATTCATACGTAATATAGCTGTTAATTTGGCGAGCAAAAGTATTGGGCACACTGATATTGTGCCCACACCTCTATCTCCTTTGATTCCTTTGTGTTCCGTCATCACTGAAGATTTTTTTCCAACTCCGTGTTTCATAAGAGGAAGGAAGTGAGCTGGAGAGCTATGATGATTTCCATGTAAACTACTCTCATTTTGTCTGCACTACAAAAACTAACATCCCTTTGCCAACATTTGCTTAGGCATTTTTCAAATAAAAGGAAATTATGGGGGGAGTGAGAATACAAAAAAGAAGCCAAATCTTCTTTTTACCATGAAGTGTGCGTTGGAAATGAGTGAGTTTCTTACTGTTCAGAACATACATTTGAACAGTAGGAGACAATGAATGCCCTAAGGATTGTCTCCTGCCTGTTGACACAGTAGAGCAATCAGAAGACAGAAGGTTGTTTGCTTTTTGGAAGGAAAAAAAATCAGCCCTTCTTGAGAGCCAGTGGCAAAATTCTTTATTTTTATCTCTCCTGTGATGTCTCATGACCTTATTCGACTTTTAAAGTTACATACAGCTATCTTTTCCTCTGTGCTTGCGGTCCTGCAGTTTTCCCTGAAATGTATAAGATTCTCAAAGGTGAAGTCTTGCAAGAGATACCATCAGTTCTGCTACATTTGGGAAAAAAAAAGGTTTTTCACAGATTTGTTTTCTTAACTACACATGGTATTTGCTAATAGGAACTTTTTGATGAACAAAGTGAAGTCTAAGTGTCTCAAGTTGTTATTTACACTTAAAAATCACTAACACACTTTCTTTCTGTTCATCTTCTAGTTTCTAAATCATTAAGCAATGTTCATATTGCATGTTTTGTTTTGTTGGGATTTTCTCCTACAGCCACAAGAAACTAACAGCTTTTAGGACTATGTATTCAACTGATTGACTGGCTGAATGATAAATACTCTAGGGAAATAGTATAAAGAAGTTGTGGTTTAAGAAAAAACTTTGAATCTTGCCAGACATGGTATTGCTGTAAGATTAGTGTAAGTCCACCCTAAAGTTCCTAAAATTTCTATTCAAGTTCTTCATGGTTCTAGCTGATGGCATTTTAAACAGATGAAATATTAAAATTGGGCTGATTGTCCTTTGATAATCAAGTAATGGTAAACATGCTAGTCTGTAAAATAAAGTTAGCACATTCTGTTCTGCAAAGCGACTGAAATGAGCTCCGGTGGTTTAATGGGGTCAGGGTAAATCCAATAGAAAAAGTGGATTCTCCAGCCCAGAGCTCAGGTCATTTTGCAGACTCTGCTTATGTATGCCACCACTGAGATACTGTCCATCACACATGATTGCCAAAGCCTGGAATGAAATTCCATTTCAAGCAAAGGAACATCACAAGACCAGGCTGGCTTCGGCCTTGTGCAAGGGTTAAATATAACACCCTGAGCAAATTTCCCAGAGATATAAATTTCTTCTTAGAAAACCAAAAGAATTAACCAGGTAAGATAGACATAAAGTCCTTTAAAAAAAAAAAAATAAATAGGGAAAAAAGGAACAAAAGAAATCAGAGGAAGAAATACCTCCAAATCTATGCAAGTCCAGAGTTTGCTTTTCTTTCACATCTTGATTCTTTGCTATGAAAACCTGTTATAGTCTCATCTTTACACAAGTTTTTTACAGTAGTTTGTGAAATGAAGTAAATATTTTTTTTCAAAATTAAAGAAAAAAAATGAAGGTGAAGAAAATAAACACCTAATCTAATAAAAATAAAATCTAAAAATAAAACCAAACAAAACACCCAGAAAACCCCCAAACCCTAACCACCTATAGTGCAACAGTGAAACCAGCAAATAATCTGGGCATACTTTTTCTAAGAAGGATGGTTGTTTAGTTAACTTCTCTCACAAACATTTATTTTTCTTTAGTTCATCTTAGAGTCAGGAAGAAAAAAAGCATAACAAAAGTATAACCAAGATTCCCTGATTCTCAGCTCTCACCTTGTTCAGAAATTATTTGAAGAGGATTTAGTAAAAGAGAAAAAGAAGAAAAAGGGATCAGAAGTTCTCCCCTGAGCCTTAAAAGCTTGGTGGGCCGCAGCAGCTAAGGGCAATTTCTGTAGTAAATGGATGATAAACAAACTAAATAATTGGCATAATGCCCAACCACCTCTGATTCACCAACAAAATGGTTCTTTGTAAGGGGAACAACTGGGAAAAGAAGGTGGGGTGACATCTGAGTTTCTGCCTCTGAACCATGCAGGATCTGTTCTCCATCATGCGCTCTCATGATGAGGGAATATTCAAAACTTTTTGCAGTCCTGTGCATATTCATACTTTTATGCTGTACCTATTCATTCATGTGTTCTGCTCTAATTATGGGTTCACTACTACTTCAGGAAGATTTTCCAGGCATCAGCCCAGGTGTATTTTACCTTAAATATTCTATCAAATTATTTGCTTGCAAACAATCTGTATATAAAAATAAATACAAGGGTTTAATTTTCAGTTGCAAAAAAGCAGGTGCATAAGAAAACCCATCCAACAGATTTCATTGTGTTTGCATGGCCTGAAGCAGCCAGTTTGAGCTCATATACATGCATCCTATTGTAATTCTGGTCATCCTTCAGTACTGAAATGACTTAGACATCTATATCACATGAAAATTCAATCCCTTACAAGTTATTTCAACATTCTTCATAAATACCTTTTTTCAATAATTTTAGTTTAAGCAAGGTTGAACAAAAGGAATTCATTTTCTCCACCGGAATCAAACACCTTATTAGTGTAAATCTCAATAAATTAAAACCTGATATCATTGGCTGCTATGACAAAAACAGCTTATATGGTTTGTATTTTTTCAAAAGCAGAGAGAACAGGACTAGAAAGTAGGTCTCCCATCTAATAGCTGTGAGACAGCAAATTGCCCTGTAGCCACTGTGGGCTTGGCAGCAGTAAAGGCCAGCAGCATCCTGTGGTGCATCAGCAAGAGAAACAACAGATCAAATAATATGATTTTTCCACTCTCCTCAGCACTTTTTAGGCCACATCTGGAAAAAATGATCAGTTTTCAAGTTCAGGAGAAGTGTCAAAAAAATTGAGAAGGCCCAATGGAGGGACACCAATATGGTTACCACACTGGAGAACTTCACATATGTAGAAATATTGATGGAATTTAATTTATTCAACCTAGGAGGCTCGGGAGGAACTTAATCACACTCTATCGATACCTTGTGTATATTTATGAAGAAGGAGAAGGTACTCTCTTTACAAGGGAGCCTGGAGACAAGACAAAGAGAACAACTTGCTTCACAAGAAGTTCTCTTTGGATGTAGGAAAAATATAAGAAAAATAAAAATATATTTGTATACAAGAAAAACCGAACATTGCCCAAAGAAGTAGTGGAAGCTCCCATGCATGAAATGTTAAACACATGGCTTAACACGATTCTGAAAACTTCATCTAAGGTTTTGCTTTCAACAGAATGTTGAACCAGGTTCCCAGAAGTTGCTTCCAACCTTTTAATTAATGACTTTTGAATTATTCTGTTTTTCTTTTTAGTTATTCTTGCTTTATTTTTGAAGATCTTTTCTTTTCCCTAAAATTACTCTTACTTTCTAAAATTTAAAAAAAAAAAAAGCTGTTTAAAGTACATAGAAAGAAAAGATGTATGGTGTATATATGTCCCTCTGCTGGATTTGAAAGAGCATGAGAGGGATATGTGAAAGAAAAATGAGAATGTGCTCTTTATCTTACTCAACTGTTCATGTAATTTCCACAGGAGAAACATATAATGAGGCTTTGAATTTAAGCTACATTGCCTCTGGGTTCCCCCCTCCAGTTATCAGGCTGAAACTCGAGTCACATTACACTTATACAAGAGTGGGATTACATTCCCCTAATGGGGTAGGATTAAGCCAAAGGAGGTGGAACAGCTTTCAAAGGAGCAACTTCAACACAGGGGGCCAAATTCTACTCTCAATTACACACATGTGACTGTCACAGTGATTTCAATGGGGATACTCAGGTGTAACCAGAGGTAGAATGCCTTTGTGACATGAAGCAGATGTGAAAAATCCAAGTGTAGACTAACCATGAGCATCTAACTTTCAAACAGTCACTGTA
The DNA here is from genome assembly GCF_965178545.1 of Coloeus monedula. Lineage (NCBI taxonomy): Eukaryota > Metazoa > Chordata > Aves > Passeriformes > Corvidae > Coloeus > Coloeus monedula. Next base: position 69,324,047 of record NC_138822.1, read on the forward strand.
TTGTGGCTGGCAGGCAGTGGGGCTTTAGATAGGATCATGATCTACTGCACTCAGATGTAAAACTTCCTTCCATACTGAATTCATCTTCAGCCTCTTGCAACTTCTACAAAGTACAGTAAAACTACAGTAACAGACACTGAAAAATGAAGGTGAGATTCTGGAAGGTCAGATTCTCTTCTCAAAGACCTTACAATTTCTCTGCTTGTTGAAGCATTTGTCTTGCCTCCAGCAATACATCACCTGTAGTGTCGGGCTGTGGTCAGAGCTGCTTCACATCCCTCCTTTTTAATTTTTGCCGTTTTAAGGGTCAATGTCTCACTTTTTCTATCTTATCACTTATCTGTGCATTTCTGTTTCCATATAAGTTAGCAAGTGCAATAAAACAGTAATGAAGGTTTTGAGTTTGAAAGATTTATGTAAGTAAAAGAGATTTTAACATGACTCACAATATGGATCCCTCATTTGAAACATACTGGGCAAACTTTGCAGTAAATTTCATCGGTGTCTGTAGAAGAATTTAAGTTCAGCAATATTAATTCACACCAGCAATTTACCAGAGTGCTAATAAATTGTATCATAAGTGGCTGAGGTTCAGGCATATTGAAGGGAAGGGAGAAATATCTCTAGGAAAGCAAATTGCTGACTGGAACGTTACTGTCCAACCTACCTGTCTAGGATCAGCTCATCTGATCCAAAAGACACCATCACATGCCGAGATTCCCGCTATATTGCTCGTGTTACATAACCACATGAGCAATGCTGACAGAATGAATCATGCCATGGGCAGTGCAGCTGCCTGTCACCCACGAGGGTGAATCACAGAGCTCTGCCTGTGTCTACAGGAGCTGCCCAGCCACCAGAGAGAGCACACTGAGATTTCTCTCATGGTCATACTGCAGACCACTGTGTCAGTGACATAAAAGAGAGAAGGGGAAGGAGGAGAGACAGGAGAAAGGAAGGGGAAGAGTAAGGAGAAAGTCTGTAAGGAGAATTAATCTGTCAGTAAAGTAGGGATTTCTTCTAAATGAAAAATTAAAATGCAGGTAAGCTGTGTTAACTTGTATTGAAGCTATTGTTCACTACAGAAGTTATTCCCATTGCCTATTTTGTTTCCCTGAGAAACATTCCTATAGTTCTTTAATCAAGTGACTTCACTACCAGTTTTTGAGATCTGACTGCCTCTACCTCCTCAGCTTAGTACTGAAAATCAGAAAAGTAAGAACGGAATCAAAAATTATGAATAAAAATACACATCAGTGACACATCTAAAAATTATTGGGATAAACTATGCTCAAACCCATATTTGGACCATATTCTTAAAAAGTTAGAAGTCAGAAAACAGTTGCCTCTTGTAATGCTGTGGTTCTACAATTTTCATGAGTCTCCAGCAACAAGCTTTATCTCTCACTATGCATTAGTGCCCCTGAAATTGCATACCTTATCAAAATCACCCAGGAGAGGAGTCAAGGGAAGTCAGTTAAAACTGGAATGATGGGACATGACAAGAGAAGACACCTAGCTTTACACTGAAATATCTTTTCAGAGGGAGCAGATGCCTCGTTCAGGGGGACCAGGCGGTCCAGTGCAGCCCAACTTACATCATTAAATGTAGGAAAAAATTTTTATCTAAAAAAAAAAAAAAACCAACAAAAAAAGACTTCCTCTTCACTGTGTTTTGCAGAACACAAGAGGAATGATGCAGCTACTTCAGGAAAGCCAGAAAGACTAAGCAATTTGCCTGTCAGGTTGTGACACTGCTGGTCAGATGCTCCTGAATTTCACTAGCCTTTACTGAAGCCGTCTGCAACTGCTTCGCTGGTAGCATACGGAGAAAGCACCGCATCCTCTCACCCACATCTCTGGAGCATATCATAGATTCAAAATCTGATTTTCATGCTAAGTAATAACAGAAGATTAATACTGAATAATCAGTCTATTTTATAAGAAAAATGAGACAAGTAGTTAAGCAGAATGTAAGCCGATCATCTCTCTAGGGGAACCAGACAATACCTACACAAATAATGTATTCATTATAATGCAGAGAAAAATAATTGAGAAAATTATTTTGCAAATAATGTTTGAATAGTACTCATCTTAACCCTGCTTCACATAGCTGTCACTAAAATTTACTGTACCTGACTGCCCTTTACCATTGTGATAAATGCTAATAAAAAAATCTAGTGGTGTTTTATAACATTGTCAAAAAAAAAAACCCTGCACAGGGCAAGTGGGTGAATAAAAATTTGCGGCACTGACTTAGAGTCATAAATATTACTGATTAATAAAGTGTGGCTCCTGCGATATAATTACTCTTCCCACTGTTTTATTCACTTGGGGCTTGATTGTGAATGGTTGTATTTAGTGGTATTTTACCATAAGTAGACACAAAGATTCACTTGGGTCTTTTTGGAAAATACTGAATAAACAAACCTCAATGACATTCAAAATGTGTAAGAATCACGAACACCTTGATAGATCTAAAACAAAAAAAATAGCATAGACATTCTCTTTGTATTTTTGTTTGAAACCAATTTAAATCATGCCTTGACAGGCATTCTCTACATATTTTCTAAGAAGCATGTAATTTCTTTCAAAGAATTATTCAAGAATACTTTTCTTCTCAGTAGAGGACATGAAAAATTATAAACTGCAGGTTCATGAAAGATTTTGATAATGAGAGGACTCGAAAAGTAAAATATTGAGCAATGAAGAATAAATAAAAGAATTTATAGAGATACCATTTCTACCTCTGTTCATTCTCTATCTTTGAATCAGATGCTGGAACAGTCCTGTTCTTCAGTATGCACTTAGACGGCTCCTGTTAGTGGCTGCAACTCTGAGAGAAGGGGCAGATATTAGTCTACAGTTTTATTTTTGTATTATAATTGAATTCAAAGGTAGAAAGCCTGTGATAATTAGTCCGGAATATGTGTCTGTTAGGTCAGTGGCACATTTGTTCTGTGATAATATTGCCTTAGAAGTTTTAATAAAAAAGAAGAAGAGCAAAGGAAGCAATTTCATCAGAGAAGTTATTTTGTGACATACGTTTAATAAAAGTTAAAAGACAGTATCTAAACTGATAGTTTTGAATATTTTATGTTTTCTCCAGATAACTACAAAATAATTCCAGATGTGTCAAAAGCCAAAAGACCAAAAACAGGAAAATATGTTTTTTTGAGACAAGAAGGAGTAGCTTTAAAAAATCATATTGGGATATAACATGATTTGGTACTAGAGGAAATTGTCTGCTCTAGAGGCATTTTATTAGGTAAAGCGTCGCACTTTAAGGGTGCTAAGTATGCCATAATCCCTTTTCTCTGCTGCTTTGGTCTTACTACAAAAGAAATGCTTCCTTAAGAAGGCTGATCGATGATTGCAAAGTCATGGAGAGAATAATGCAAATAATGAACCAGGCTACATAGGCAAATTTTGGTCAAAAGCTGATATAGAAATGGGAGACCTAAGGAATTCTGTGCCTGCTTCTAAGTCAGTTGCCCTCTCATTTTCACAACATCAGGACACGTGTCCTGATGATACTGCACCGCTCTCTAGTTTTGTTATGTACATGGAGACCACATCCACCTCTTCCAGGAGCACACCAGAATGAGGAGAAAATGCCATTATCCTGGCTATTAAAAAGTGATCTATTCAAAAGGCTGAGTTCAGTAGAAAAAACAAAAACATCAATATTACTGAACTGCTCTTAGTATATCTGTAAAGAGTCTGTGTGGTTTTTAGTGATAGTGGCCTCTTGTAAATATTTTACTAGTTGAGTTCTAAATGCCATAATTATATAGGTTTTCTGTTATCTCCAGTGGGAAGATAAAAGAGTGGGAATAGGAGTGAAAATGCAGATTTCAACTGAAATTGTCACTTGTCCTAATGTTTTATTGCTGCGGTGCATGAGAACATATTTTTGTAGTTAGCACAGAAAAATTCCAGGCTGGAGGTAGTATACCATGATGGTCAAGAGATCAGATCCCACATCCTGGGTTTCACTCCTCTCTGAATTATTTTTAATCCAATCATTTATCATTTACTTGTCTTGAAGCAATAGAGTTAATTTTTTTTTTTGGTGACAAAACCCATCCCAATTTTTCTATTTTCAGAATGCTATCAGATTATGCCAATTTGATTCAAGCCTAAGTTAATATATTTGGACAAAATACTGAATGATAAGAAGGAGGTGTTGCCCTTATCAAGGTTTTTGAAATACGGTTTCCTTAGGAATGACCTTCACTGAGGGTACATTCTGTGCATACAAAGAGCAGAGTCATTAATAAATTATATACAATGCAGGACTTGAAAAATACATACAAGGTAGACAAGGCTTTGTAGTTTGAAAGAGCTGCATGAAGCTGTTAATATGTGATGTGACACGAAATAAAAGTAACTGACCATACAATAAGTGTTTCTAGAAAATCAAGTACCATTTGATTGGAAATAAAAATCAGAGGGGGAAGTCAGCAAAATAATGTTACCTACAGCTTTTATCAACCTTTAGAAATAAAAGTAGAAATGTTGTTCAGAGTTTGCAAAAGGGGAGGTTATAGCACATTTTGAATACTGAATTCTTTTTGACTTGGAGAATTCAAACTACAATTTCAGGGATAGTAGATGAGAATGGTACTTCACACAGGTGGTATAGATATAGACAAATCCATTTCAAAAAATATTCAAATAATTATCAAAATGGTTGTTTAAAATGTTACAACATTATCAATCAGTTGAAAATATTTAGACATATTTCACTACACAGAAATATTAAATTTTAGTTTCAAACAGCATGTTTAATCTCTGCAAACACTTCTATAGTTTATTGAGAACAAACAAACTGATATTATATGGGCTGAAGAAGGGGAGATCTTAGCCTTTCAAGGAGGAGAACTTCGAGGAGGTGTCAAGAACCATCACCTCCGGTGAAAGAAAAGCAGGGGATGTCAAGTACCTTCACATCTGAACAAATGAGTCAAAACTTTATTTTAATAAGGAGGACAAAGACTAGAGATACCAAGGACTCAATCATCCTGAGAGTGAAGTCAGTAGGATGAAATTCTATGCCATTCAGTAAGACTGAGTCCTGATCAAGAACTACAGCACTACATCTGACAAGATACTTTTATCCTGTCTCTAACAAAAGCATAAGAAAACAAGATGCATAAAGAGTGACCCATCCCTGATAAAGCCTTCTAGAGGCCAACACTGGTTTTATTCCTTAGACAGTCTATTTGCCCCTCAGCACCCATTTAAACTTGTGACAGTGAGCACTGCAGAGTTAATAATTATATGTTGCCTGAAAAAATGCTACATATTATTTGCTTTTATACCTGCTGCCTGATAAACTGGAGTAGCTCAAGTGATAAATAGATATTTTATTCTTTGTCTTCGACTTATCTGATACTGTGGCTAGCCAAATCTGGTAGATTAAGAAATGGTTAGAGGGATCTTGCTGTAGTCAGGGTTTTGGTTACTGACCTCAGGGGACTTGCTTTGGGAAGCCTGGTCTAGCAGGGGTTTGTGTTGTTCACCTGACAAAGAAAGGGAAAAGCATATTTTGTCAGGGAATTTCCAGGCTGATGAAGGCAGCTTTAAACTAGATTTGCTGGGGGAGGTGGGCACCTCCATCCCATTCCTACCAGTCAGATGCCATCACCTGTAATGGATGTCAGGAGCAGTTCAAAGGTATTTCGGCTGCTCCAGCCAGTGAGTCAGCATTATACAGATGGCTCAGATGCCTCTGCACAAACGTGCATAGTATAGGGAACAAGAAGAATTAGAGGCATGCACAGGCCTGTGTGGATATAATACCACTGGTATCACAGAGACACGGTGGGATAGCTCCTATGACTAGAGTATTGTCATGGAAGGTTGTAGGCTTTTTAGGAAAGAGAGGCTAGGGAGACAAGGACGGGGCATAACCCTCTATGTCAATGTCTGCCAGGGAGATTATGGAACTCTGCCTAGGGGTGAATGAGGAGCCCACCAGAAGCTTGTAGGTCAAGATTAAAGGGAGTACAGGGACAGAGGATGTTATAGTGGGTGGTCTGCTGCATCAGGAGGATGATGTGGTTGAAGCCCTCTATAGGCAGTTAGGAACAGTCTTACACTCCCAAACCCCTGGTCCTCATGGAGTTTTTCAACAACCCCAATATCTTTTGGAGGGACAACATAGAAGGGCACAAGCACTCGAGGATGTTCCTGGAGTGTGTCAGTGACAACTTACCCATAGAAGTAATAGATGAGCCAAAAAGGAGAGGTGTAATTCTGGGTCTTGTGCTCAGCTTGGGAAGGTGATGCTCCAATACAGCTTTGGCTGCAGTGACCACCACATAGTAGAGTTCAAGAGCCTCATGGCAGTGAAGGGATCATGCAGCAACCTCACTGCCCTGGACTTCAGGAGAGCAGACTTTGGCCTTTTTAAGGACCTAATCAGTAGAGTCCCAGGGGACAGAGCCCTGGAGGGCAGAGGGGCCCAAGAATGTTAGCTAATCTTTAAGGATCACCTCCTCCAAGCTCAGGAACAACGCATCCCGACAAGGAGGAAATCAGGCAAAAATGCCAGGAGGTCCCCATGAATGGATAAGGAGCAAACTCTGAAAAAAAAAGAAACTTTAAAAAAGTGGAAATAAGATAGGTGGCCTCAGAGGAACAAACAGAAATTTTATGGGAAGCTAGGCATGAGGTTAGGAAAGTTAAGGCCCAGATAGAATTAAGTCTGGCCAGGTATGACAACAGGAAGGGCTTCTGTAGGTATCTTGCAAACAAAAGACTGGGGATAATGTGGGTCTGTGCTGGAAGGAAACAAGAGATGTGGCCACTCTGGATATGGAAAAGGCTGAGGCTCTCAATGACTTCTGTGCCTCATATTAAATGGCAAGTGCATCAGCCACATTACTCAAGTTGAGAAAGGCAAGTGCGGGCACTGGAAGAAAGACCCTTCAGGCACTGCAGGAGAGGATCAGGTTAAAGACTATCTAATGAGACTGATTGTGCACAAGTCCAATGAGATTCATCCACTGGTCTTGAGAAAACCAGCAGATGACACTGCCAAGCCACTCTCCACCATCTTTGAAAAATTGTGGCAGTCAGGTGAAGTTTCTGATGATGGGAAAAAGGGAAATATAACCCCCATTTTTAAAAAGGGGAAAGTGGAAGACCCAGGGTACTATGCACCAGACAGTCTCACATCTGTGCCAGGCAAAACTATGAAGGAGTTTCTCCTGGAAACTATGCTAAGGTATACAGAAAAAAAAGAGTTAATTGAGAACAGCCAATATAGCTTTACTAAAGGCAAACCATGTCTGACAAATTTGGTGGTCTTCTATGATGGGGCTACAGCTTTGGTGGAAAGAGACAGAACAACTCACATCATCTACTTGGATCAGTGCAAAATGTTCAACACCGTCCTGCATGCCATCCTTGTCTTTATATTGGAGAGACATGGATTTGATGGATGGACCACTCTGGATAAAGAACTGGCTGGATGGCAACACACAAACAGTTGTGATCAACAGCGCATTATCCACATAGAGACCAGTGACAAGTAGTGTCCCTCAGGGGTGAGTCCTGGGGCTGATACTGTTCTGTCAGTGACATGGACAGTGGGATTGAGGGCACCCTCAGCAAGTTTGCTGATGACACTGAGCTGTGTGGGGCAGTCGAGACAGGGGAGGGAAGGGGTGGCCTCCACAGGGACCTGGACAGGCCTGAGAGGTGGCACCAAGCAAACCTCATGGAGTTCAAGGCCAAGTGCAAGGTCCTTCACCTGCATTGGAGAAATCCCAGATAGACGCACAGGCTGGGCAGAGAAGTGATGGAGAGCAGCCCTGCGGGGAAGGAGTTGGGTGTGATGGCTGATGAAAAGCTCACCACAAGCCAGCAGTGAGTGCTCACAGCCCAGAAAATCAGGGGAATCCTGGGCGGCATCCAAAGGAGAGTGGCCAGCAGGTCAAGGGAGGGAATTTTACTCCTCTGCTCTGTTGAGACCCCACCTGGAGCACTGCATCCAGCTCTGGGGTCCCCAGCATAAGAGGGACATGGAACTGCTGGAGCAAGTCTGGCAGGCCAAGACAGGAGGGCCAATGTCATTGATAAGGGCAATAACACATGTCCGCTATGGAGACAGACTAAGTGATTGGGGGCTGTTCGGCCTGGAGGTGAGAAGGTTGTGTGGAGACCCCGTAACAACCTGCCAGTATCTGAAGGAGCCTACAGGGAAGCTGGAGAGGGACTCTTTGTCAGGAACTGTAGTGATAGGGCAAGGAATACAGGGTTCAAAGGGAAAGAAGAAAAAATTTAGGTTAGATATATGGAAGAAATTCGTTACTGCAAGGGTGGTGAGGAACTGGAAGAGGTTGACCAGAAAAATTGTGGTTGGCCCATCCTTCACAATGTTAAAGGCCAGATTAGACGGGGCATTGAGTGGGAAGTGTTCCTGTCCCTGGCAGGGTGGTTGGAACCAGATGATGCCTAAGGTCCCTTCCAAACAAAAGCATTCTATGACTCTAGGATTATTTGATCCAATTATTTTACAGTGAAGAGTTTTCACTTTCTCCTATAACAATATTTTAGGATCTATTGTCTTTTTTGAGGTAACTTTAGTTTCCCTCTAAAAGTATGTTGGGTATTTACAACAGAACTCTCCTACTTTACTATTTATTTTACACACAGCACTGTGGTACAGTATTATTTTCCTTTAAAGAAGAAGGACTATTAAGTAAACTGTAGGGTTTTACTGAAACTTCAGGATACAGAAATATAGGCACAGAACCTGTGTATCTGCTAAGAATGCAAATATACTCTACGTTTACAGGTAGTTCCAAAGAGAAACAACATAAATGCTATTTTCAATTTTGCAAGGGCCTCAGTGCAGCATGGGCTTGTGCTCAGTTATCTCTTTCTCAGAAACATCCAGTTGGTCCTATTTCCAGTGAGGTATTGAGTAAGATCATGTTTATATAACTCATCAACCAATGATGGCTAGTCAGTCCTCTGTTGCTCTTGCTAAGAGCAATTGCTTGTCAGGCCTCAGTGCCCACGCAGATGGCAGCAGTTTGCTGAGAGTGCATGAAGTGTAGCAGTCACTGGCCACATCAGTGTGAGGCTGCTCGCCTTCAGTGATTTCCTTACTGTTGCCTTACCTGTTTTGGGACTCACAGATATAAGATGTTGTATTCTGCTGCTGCTGCTGCTGCTGTATGGAGCTCAAGCATGTTTTCTGCCTGCCGCAGACAGAGGCAGAGAAATGCTGCTTTTGAGGAAAATAGCATTGTGGTTTACTTAATGAAATAAAAGTCTCCATGGATATTTGTTTTACATTATGCATTCTTGCAAAAATGACTGCATCAAACAGCTATGAGATACTTCAGGGTCAAATTCTGTTTTACACCCATCAAATTGTATTCAAACTAGTGAAACCAAGTAGTATGAAAGTGAGAGTACTAAGTTACCATCTGTCTGTATATCCTGAGACATAAAAAACTAGAATATATTTGATTGTGTAGTTTTATTTAAAATACATAATGTTAGTCTTCACATTTGAGTAAACTTCCAGTCTAGCATATCATGACAAAGAATTAATAGTGTCATAGCACTGGCATATGATAGAAACACTGTAAATATTTTTTTACAAAGCAAACATTGTCTTTAAATGAGAACACACAAGCTAGCTGAAAGAAGAAACATTTAGAGATTTATTTAATACTGAAGAGCAGGGAAAGCACACTAAAGTCCACAGCAACCTTGCAGCTTGGGTGGGTTTCACTTGATCCTTAGAAAAGCATACAAAGCCTCATACTCTGATCTTCTGCTGTATAATGCTATACCAAGTAGAATCTCCAAACCTCAGACAGACAGCTTTCCTGTGGGAAAATCCCTAACTTTTCTTTACAACCGTGAATCTTGCTGGGGGCAAGCAAAAAGAACATTTTAGTGATTAAGCATAGGATAGAGTCCTTCAAAATGTCTTTGAGGAGGGTTAGCTTAGTCATTAGATCTGCTGTATTTTTAAACATCCTGGATCAGCTCTTCAAACCATGCCCCTGCTTCTTTGTGTCGTAGGTGTGGTACAAAAGTAAAAAGCTGCCCTTGCAGGTCTCTGTCGCACCTCCATGAGCTTGTGCTATGTTGTGAATCTGGACAGAGCAATGTACCTAATCAAGGAAAAATGTGAGAAGAAGGAAAACTGCTGTGATTTCCTTGCTTGCATTTAAACTCTGGTTTAGATGTCATTGAACTATTTTGTAGCTTATCTTCTGCATGTTGACAAAAAATGCGATCAGAATGAACTCCTAATCATTTGTACCTCATTATTCTGGGAAAAAAACTTCTGCTTTGCTCATCCTTGTCCTTGGTTTCACTGCTTTATTTTTAGTGAATAATAGTGAAAATAAAACATTTCTTTCCACATGCTGCTAATATTTATATTGACCACACCACCCTACCACTACTTTCCATAACATTTTAGCTAATTGTTTTTAACAGTTCAAACAACAGTTTCCATTAAAAACCCTGGTGAGATTCTTTTGCACTCTCTGATGCAGCCTTCCATTGCCAAGAGATTTCTTCTAATATTCATGGAGTCAGTTGCATTACAAATTGCAATTATGATCCAAATTATACTTAGAGTGTGCTTTTAGACAACTCTATTTGTCTAAAGCTGCTGATGTTTGACTGACTTTGTAGAGTGGAATAAAGCAAGGATTACCAAACTTAATTTGAAGAGGTTACAGTACTTAGAGCTCTGTGTAAGGTCAAGTTCTAGTGCAGGAACTGCTCAATTGTTCACATACTGCACTGAACAGTTGCACAGCAAATACAAGAGTTTGGAAATTTCTCAATATACTGTGGTATTCCTGATACAAATATGACAAGGAACTTCTGACAAGCTCAGGAAGAGGAGACCATATCTACTAGTACTCGATAAAGAAACACAACAGTTACAGTCTGAAGAGAAAATCTATAATAACAGCTATTACAGACACAAAGAGAGTAATTTTGAAAATTAAATAAAGATTTACCTCTAACTAGACAATAACTTCACAAAGATGGGCACAAAATCTTACCCATGTTTCTCCAGTAATTACCTCTTCCTCTACAATCTCCTCTTCCTCACTCCCCAAGAAAACTTGGTCATGTACTGCAGGTCAGTGTATTCTGGCTACATTAGCAACAGGCAATGCCAGAGAATACCAGAGAACCTCAGAAGCAGAGACTTGGAAAAACTTGCTGGCAGGCATTTCTTTTCCATTTCCATATTGTGTCTGCTCCAGCTTAGCACCAGCTACTGCAGGTTTTAGTTGTGGAGAGATTGTGCAGATAGATGCCCATGTTCTCATACACATAAGTCAGAATTATGCTTTAAAGCTCCACTTGGAGACCAACCAGTGGCTAGCAGAGCTCTGAGAACACTGGTCACAGCAAGGTATACCCAGCAAGGTGTAATGCTTAGTGAACAGAGATGCCACTCTGAGTGGCAGCACAGAGTGATAAATTTGCTGTAACAGATCATTGCAAGGACACATGTGCCAGGGCATGGATCACAAGAGCAACATCTTCATCCACTGATAACAAATGTCTTAGAAGTTAATGAAGGGGAAGTGTTCTGGGAAACCTGCCTTTCATCTGCTGAGATGGGATCACCTAGCTGCAGTCAATACAGCAGTAATGCTTCCAGTTCAGCAGCCAGCAGAGCCCCCAGTGAGCAGGGCAGGTACAAGCTCTGCTCTACCTGCTGGCAGTGTCTTCCAAGCTGTGGCAGTTCCTTCAGCCTGATTCAGACCAAGCTGTGGCCAGAGAGGTTGTAGTTATTTCTCAGTCTCACCCCCCATACCGGCAAGGCATTTGACAGCAATGACAAAGTTAAACAAGGCAGATTCACAGTCTCCATTTTCCATTGCAGGAGCCCTACAGACCACTCTGATGCTGCTGAAAGATGGAAGCTGTCCAGATCTTTCCTCCTGTGGAGACTTTGGACCCCTTCTGACACTGCAAACACCCTCCACAGTGGTAACCACCCAGTGAGGGACTGAGGTGTTTAAGCACTTAGGGCCCAAACTGGGATCCTCAAAACTTTGCTCAGCTGATGACCATTCCCAGAAACAAATGACGTCTGCAGAAGACCCAGATTCCTATGTTGAAGTTTCTCAAACACCCAGAGCTCTGCTTGCAGGGATGCCTAGTCTGTTTCTGACAAGCCACATGCTTCAGACAAAAGCCATCCTCCAAATTATAGAAATATAAAATCATTAAATTTGGACAAGACTATCAAGATCATGGAGTCCAACCAAATGGAGTCCAACCATGACAGAGGTTTCAGCCTTCAAGCTCTTGATTCATTTCTCCAGCCTCACCTCCAGAGTGGAATAACTTCAGTGAGTGGGATGGAAGCACCCCACCAGACACACAGCAGCCTCACACATCCACAGGACTGCCTTGGCTGGTGGAGGGATGCATGGCTTCATCAGACGTGGAGGGAGTTTGAAACCAGGTTTGCCACATGCTAAATAAACGCTGAAACCACTAACCACTTTTAGAGAAGGGCAACCTACTGCTCCAGGCATCTTATCCAGTTAAAAATAATACCTTGCAAACCTCAAATAAAAAAAAAATAAATTAAAAAAATAAAAATTTAAAAAAAATTTAAAAAAGACTACATTAGTGTGTGCACTTAAGAAAGGGCCTTGTCTGTAAATTCTGAGAGGCGAGGGATAACTCCCAGTAGCACTGAGGCCTGTGTCCTTTCCCAGCAGAACCTTTACAAAGAGCCATATGCTGAGTCCTGGCTTTATGAATAGAGGTCTATATTCTGTCATGAAGCACATATATGGATCCCATGCTGACTGAGGAGATGGACAAGGCCCAGGAGGAGCTTTGCCCAAGCAGGTCACAACATCCTGCACATAGCTGAGTCTGCAGCACTGGAGTGGTGTTGAGTTGGTGGCCGGAGTCCAGAGAAGCTTTCACTCCAACAGAGTGGGAACACCCTGTGCCGGAAGAAGGGCCAAGGAGTGTGGGAACCTGGGGCAAGGAGCCGGCCAGAGCCAGACTCTTCCACATCTGGAGATTTCCAGGTCTCAGCCTGAGCAGCACAGTGGGGAAAAGAGAAGCAATGCATTAAGGCAAGGGCAGGCAGCCACACTCCTGAGAACAGGCAAGTTTCATCTCCCTGATTCAGATTCCCAGAAGCCACTCTGGAGGGGTTTTCATGAAGAGGAAGAAAGCACTAACAGAAACACAAGCCCAGGCCTCCCTACCAATGCTTTATTTCTACTGTAAAAAAGGCATGAGGAAGTTTATCAGGGATGCCTGATCTCTATCCATCATCATGGGATTAGTTCTCATTGTGGTCAGTGCCTCTTCCCGCAGAGATGTGAGTTTAAGTCAGCTCTATATTTTGGGAACTATCCTGCCGCACAACTTTTTACAGCATCCCTCCAAGGAAGAGAGTACCTGTCTAACCATCCTCATCAAAACCAACTCAGTCTCTGTTGAAGAGAAGGGAAACATCCTTTCCCAGAGAAGTTCTGCTGTCTCTTCCCAGCAGTGAAGCCCTTCACGAGCCCATGCAAGTAAAGACTGTGCCATGAAATAAGGGCTCCAAAGAGAGCTTTGTCAGGGTGCCACAGACCCCGTGGCATGACACAGGTAGACAGACATAAACCACTTCCAACCTCCCTTTTTGTCTTCCATGTTTTTCTTAAAATTGCATTTACCGATCTACTGCACCTGGCAGTCTCACTGACCTAACTGGAATCCCTAATTATTTGTTCCTTTTAGACTCCACGGTCACTAGAGTTCATACATCCTCTGGCTCTATTCACTTTTATTGTCAAATAAAAAATATCTTGCAATGTTAAAAAAATGTATAAAACAATGACTGACTAAAGGGCAACTGAGATTAGCACCTAATTAATCATTAGAAATTATTAAGAACAGGATCAGGTAACTCACCAAATTAATTGATCATTAACTGGTTAAATTTTTATTCTCTGCTTGATCAACATCTGCTTTAATTACTGCCATTTGTCCAACAGTATATTAAAATGCATATAAAAACTAAAAATACCGTCTGAAATATAAGGTATAGAGTTATCTTACTAAATAATTAAAGGTAAATAAAACTCTAGTAAATGGACATATTGCTTTAGTGACTATAATAGACAGACAAGCATTTGAGCTTGCAGAACAAGACTTTCAATTTTCAGGGGGTTTTCCATCCACACTCAGTCCTTGCAATATAAAACTTGCACTGATAATTGCAATGCTACTACTTGTCATGCTCTTTCATTCTTAATTCCCATTTCTTCTATGAGGCACTTACTGAATGAAGAGACCAAGTTCTCTTGTGAAAGCTGGCAACAATTTCACCATAGAAACAGGAATAAGTGCAGTGTTGAAAAAAATTATTTTAAGCTAATTTAGCATTAATAAGACACAAGGCTTTCAGTCTATATTAGTCAGTTATTACTGTAGAGTTGTATTAAGATCACTGTGTTGTTTTATTTACTTTTATGGACTACAAAGGTTGCAGAATTCCTCTAAGGACCTGTGAGGAGCACAGTCCATTTTATTAGGTACTGCATATCTGTGGAAGAGCCATAAGCATCCTCAAATAAATACCTGCTTAAATTACACAATGATTTCAGAAAGAAATGTCTTTCTATAGACAAGATGTTCAAATGTCCGCCAGGAAAAAAATGTCAAACTGATGAAGAATAATTTTGATTTGATAGTTGTAAGAAGTAGTATCTGCCCTTCATAATCTTCTGGGGTTGTGGTTTGGTTTTTTCCTTGTTTTTTGTATTTGTTTGTTTGATTTTTCTTTTCCTCTTTTCTTCTTTTTTTTTTTTTTTTTTTTTTTTTGGTTTGGTTTGGTTTTCTCGTTGGGATTTTTTGTTTTTTCTTTTTATTTTATAATGATCTTGTAAATTAAGTTAAAACTGCAAGCACCTTTGCCTAATCTAATCAGTTTTGGAAAACAAATGGACTGTGGGACCGAGATCCCAAATTATGAAATTTCACTTCCAGGCCCAATTTAATGACCAAATCTTCTGCTTTGAAGTACCTCATAATAGAATCGGTACCACAAAAATACGATATGTAGCAGTCCTTGCAAAAGTCTAGATGTTCTTTCCTTTGCTACTATATAATTGGCAGGGATTGCTGGCTTTGAAATGGGATGGGCTCAACTAAATTGAGGACACATGAGTCTCTAAAAGTCCATTGGGGGTTTACTCGAAAAAAAAAAATTAAATCAGAGCATAAAACAGCTGTGCTTATTGGAATGACAGGCAAAGATGCCTTGAAAATTAATTCATTAGAAGAAAAACTGTGAACAGAGATTTCAAAACATACTGCTCCTGTATCGGCAGTGGGAGTTAGCTGTTTTCCTAGTTTACACTAACTAGTAAACCAGTAGGATCTGGACTCAGTGCTTGACTAAACCACGTTTATTTCAGGTAATACAACAGCTTGATACTTCTGGCCGCGAAGTGCTCAATCCTGCTCGTCCTGCCTTAATTATCAGAACTATCCACAGATTTCAGAGGGAAAAGGCCCAGTCCTGAATAATGTTACTTGAGCAACTAAAAATGCTCTAGCCTTTCAAGTGCCCATTTAGTCAAAAGGAAACCCTGTGTCTTTAGAAAACCTCAGATCCCACTGACTGTGCTGTGTGTGAAGTTTGGGATCATTCTGCAACAACCAGTTGGGCAGCTGATGAACTCAGAATGAGCCTGAACTTGAGACATACTGGTAAGGTCAATCCTGCAAAACCTTCCTTACCTCATATCATGAGGTGAAATACATGCCAATTAGATCTTCAGACCTGTTAAGGGGCTAATTCCATTAGGTTTTGACAAGAATTTTCTCCCTTAAAATATAATATAGATAATCTGTATGTAGTCTTCTACTTCAGGACTTGCACATACAAAATTTCCCTTAGGCAGCAATAAGCAAGTGAGGGAGTGGTTGTTTTATTGTACAATATTTTCTACATTCAGATGAGTTATTAACTCCTCTTTCTGATTCCCACACCAAGCAAGATGCTTTTACTGACAGCTTAATAGGGTTTTTTGTCTTATAATAGAAAATTATATCATTTAAAGTAAAATATGGAAAAAGAATGATAGTGGTGGAAAGGAAATTACTTTTTCTACAAAATCACAACAGTGATTTTATATGATTTTTAAATACTATGCAATTTTTATACAGATTTTATACACTGATTTTTTACCCAAATGTTTAGGAGATTTTTGTCACTAGCTTCAATGAGAGTTGGATTTGAGCCTTCAAAACTATGCTTTCCTACCTCACTAGAGGTTAGCAAATCTTTCACTACCTTCACAGGACTGGAAAGTTTGCTCCTGCAGTTTCTGGTTCACTAGAGTGCTCTAATATTAATTCTTCAGATTACTTACAGTAAGATCTTCAATGTCTGAGACCTCAGGTTTTTTCTTCAAGTTGGGGGAAAAATGTTTAGCCTCCAAATTTTAGAGTATTTTTAAGTGTCATATGTATTGTACGGTCTTCTACATATCATCATATCTTTGTAAAAAAAGGTTAATTTATGGGCTGTAGTTAAAACCTTCATAAACTTTTCAAGTTAATTCCCACCATATTTTACTTTATCATGCACAGTGTCACGTCAGTATTATCTCTATATACCTGCTAAGTTTAACACTTTTCAAACAACACCTTGTATTTGTGACAGTTAAAAATAAACACAAAATTTTACCCATGAGAAAAAAAAAGGAGTACCAGGATCATGGTTAAGATTCCTTTTCTAGGAAATGTTGCTCTCTTGATCCTGAATTCCCTGAGTTATTGGGAGTTTGAAATGGTTTAAATGTGCTTGATGGAAAATTATTACGAAAGCCTTGGAATATAATTTGCTCTATACACTAGGAAATTTGCAACTACTGAATCTAGAAAACAGCACTTATTCACAAGCCTCCTAAACTGCATAGAGAGAGTCCTACCCACTGGTAAATTTCGTAATTCCACATTAGCAAGACTCAATTACAATATCCACTGCAAATAGCATATCAGCGCATCATAGTTACAGCAATCAGCTCCCAAAATGGGATATCATGGCCCTGAACTCAACCACACTGAAAGAACACAGAGTTTGAAGAGGAATTACACAGCACATCAGCTTGCATTTCTGCAGAAAAAAAGCAAGGGCAATGGATTGGCTCATGCACTGTTCAAGAATCTGAAAACCCACCATCCAGCCACTCAACTTTCCAGGAGAGTTTGGAATCTCAAAAAAAACACCACCAAAATGAATAAATGGAATGAATGACATCCAAGCAAAAGATGCCTCTTTCTCTCTACTTTCAAATGCTGCTTACTTTTGAGTTAAATGCTTTTATTGAGTCTAAGCACCTCAAACAAGCTTTACAGCTTGCAATATTCACAAATCCAGCATGAAGGACTAATACAGAAGGCAATTTTCTAGTCCCAAAGAAGATCTTGTATCTAAACGGACTTCCTCTCATTTAATTGACTTGCTTTGATCATTCCTTGATGTTTGTGAACAAGAGTGAGTTTGGAAATTTTTACCCATTCTCAGCAAAACTTCAACTGGAAAAAAAACCCCGTAAATTTTGTAGCGACAAACACACACACACACACAGGGTGGCGGGGGTGTTGTGACGGGGGTCGAGAAAACAGCAGTTCCGACCCCAGCGGGGCTTGAGCGCCCACTGCCACATCCTGCTGCAGAGGTGACCCTTCGGTCCCCGGGGGGCGAGCGGGGCACTGCAGTGGCGAGCAGCAGGGTGTGGGTTTGACTGGGCAGCCGGCCGGTCACCCACGCCCGGCGGCCGGGGCTGGGGGAGGCCGGGCAGCAGCAGCGGCGGCCCGGGAACAACAAAGTGGGCTGTAAAGCCTCCAGGTGGTGGGTGTATTTGTTGTCCTGTCTGGGAGGTGCGGTGGCTCCCCGGCCCCGGCAGATCCTAGTGCTGCTGTGGACATTAAGAAAAGTCTCTTTTGGCTGATTCCAAACCCAGATAAGGAGCCGCCGAGTCACCAGCTATGTCTAGACACCGGACCTCACAAGTTAAACGGCTTGTTTGGATTAGCCTTGGAGATCTACCGACCTGAACAGCCCTCCTAAAGAAAAGCCACAGTAACACCCTGTTTTCCTCTTCCCATTGCCACACGAGGTCTGCCCGGAGATAGAAGCCGAGTTCTGCTTTGGTCCGTGTCACTTATTTCCGGAAAATTTTCTGTCCTCTTTCTTTCCCACAAACACTCCTTACCCTGTTTTGTCTTTCAGAAGAAAATAAAACAAAGAAGCAGAGACACTCCAGCAAACATCCTGTTGAAAAAACCTTCCTTCCTTCCTTCCTTCCTTCCTTCCTTCCTTCCTTCCTTCCTTCCTTCCTTCCTTCCTTCCTTCCGAATTCCTTCCTTCCTTCCTTCCGAATTCCTTCCTTCCGAATTCCTTCCGAATTCCTTCCTTCCTTCCGAATTCCTTCCTTCCTTCCGAATTCCTTCCTTCCTTCCTTCCTTCCGAATTCCTTCCTTCCGAATTCCGAATTCCTTCCTTCCGAATTCCGAATTCCTTCCTTCCTTCCTTCCTTCCTTCCTTCCTTCCTTCCTTCCTTCCTTCCTTCCGAATTCCGAATTCCGAATTCCGAATTCCGAATTCCGAATTCCGAATTCCGAATTCCGAATTCCTTCCGAATTCCTTCCTTCCGAATTCCTTCCTTCCTTCCGAATTCCTTCCTTCTTCCCCAGAAAACAGCCGGAGCTGCAGGTGGTTCATCCAGTGGATGTTCATCCGGGCGGCAGAGTGCGCCCGGGCCGCCCGCCGGAGCTGTTGCCCCGCTGCTGTCGATCCCGGGAGACCAGGCTTGGCGCGGGGTGCGCGGCACGGAACTGCCGCGGCGGGGCTGCGCGCCCTCCTTGCCTCCTTCGCCCTCCCTCCCTGGCCTGTAGCAAGCACTTGTTTGGTGGCCCTTTAGCCGCTGCAAGAAAATTTAAGGAAATTCGAACGAAACAGCAGCGTGATATAAAAGCAACATCTCTCGGCTAGGATGATGCTCAGAGCGGTATCCAGAGCCTGCCCCGAGCTCCGGCACGGATAGACGGCTCGGAGAAAAGTGCCTATTGATTTAACACGGTTTGCCCATGGCTAATGAGGGCAGAAACCGTGCAATACGGAAAGATCGGGTATACAGGCGAGTCTTCTCCGCTCCCCACCACCACCCCCACCACCCCGGAGCCTGCCTCCTTGGGAACTGCCTTCTTCTCCTGCACTTCACAAGCCCTGGGAGGTGAGGAGTGATTCCTCCAGAAGGGCCGGCACACTGGGAGCTGTTAAGTTTATGTTTGTGGCGCCTGAGCTCAAACAGTCATTCAGTGGCTTGCTCTGTTATCAAGAAAACAACAATCAGGAACAATCAGTAAACAGGATCTCTTTCCAGCCCCTTTATTAACTACTTACAGCTTCGGCTAAAGCACGCAAAGCGCCCAGCAGCGTCATCTCTCACCGTAAAACGCTTTCGGCGTTTCGGGCGTTTGGAGAGGGCCAGGAAGGATCAGTGCCCGTGAGACCCACTCGACACCACGGACCCCGACCCCTCCCCGGCTCCGTCCGGGCGCTGCGCTGGGGCTGGGGGTGCGGCGGCCTGAGGGTCGGCATCGCCTGAGGGCCCCCTATTCCTTCCTTGACATAGGTTCTTAAGCAACCCAACGTGAATTTGTTAGTGTATGTATGCATACAGATGTATATAAATGCAAACACTTACTGTTGAGGTGTTTAACTGATCTCAACTCTGGAATTCACGTACCCGGCTTCTGCGTCACACTGCCACGTTGGCTGGAGATGCTTGAGAGCTAGTTAACCTGGGTACAAATATTGAAATGGGGAGAGTTTGAATATTGATCTCAGTGTGTGCAAAGTCCTCAGAGAAATTATTGCGGGTTTTAACAGGCCTTATTTGACACCATTCAGAGTAGCTGCAGCAAGAAGAAAACCGGCGGATCTGGGACTGCTAATCGCCAATCTCGTCCATACCGGAAAGAGGAATCAGAGCAGGATCCTGACAGAGCACCATAAGGATATGCATTTCATGAAGAGGATCTTTCCTCTCGCTTACACCAATCTTACTCCCCAAGCTTAGGAAGAGTGTTCTACTGAAGACTCTAGAAGGATCCGCTCGAAACTTTGTCTTTATTTGCTCCGTGGCAGAAAACACTCTAAAATTTGTGGGGCCTCTCAAATATATGTAATGAAAAAGGAAATCAAAGGCCATAAAAGAAAAAAAAAAAGTAATGTCCGACGAATTTTGTTTAACCGAAGTTTCGAGGGTGGAGGTTCCGGGGTGACCGCGGCTCTGAGGGGCCGCAATGGCCATGGGGACGCGGAGACCCCCGAGAAGCCGTCGCAGAAGCGAACCCTACTCTTCCAATCCCCCAGACAGGGTTGGGGGTCTCAGGACCTCTGCGGGGGTGCAGGCAGGAGCCTGGAGGTAGATGTGCGTGTGCAGGCACATCGCGAGTGGGGTTCCGGCCCGCAGCTGCAGAACAGCGGCAGCGCTGCGGCTCCAAAGACACGCCGCTGCCCTGTGTGTTTCACGGTGCAAGACGCTGTGCTGGCAGCCCAAACGTCAACCCTCCCGGCGGGCTGCTTATCTCGACGACTGCCCCAGCCGCCCGGAGGGCGCGCCGGGACCGCGGGGCGCCGAACGGGGCTGGGGGGCCTTTCCCTCGCAAGGACCTTCAGCCAAAAGTCGCCCTTCCCTCCTGCGTGGCCCTCGGAACCGACAGGCATTCACCCGCCCGAAAGGCCTTCCCGGGGCCGGGGGACAGAGGGGCAGCTCTCCCCAGTCCCCCGGCGAGCAGGTTACTCTCGCGGTCACCCCTCGCCCTGCGTGACCCCGCGTGTCTCCCGCGGAGCCGCCGCTCCTACCACCTACGAGTTAGCCTCCCGGCGGCAAGAGGCGAACGCAGAGTCCCGAGGTTGCCCTGCCCTTACAGGTTTCCAGCGCCAGTTACAGACCCTCCCGAGTCGGAGATTCCGTCTCCAAACTCACCCAAGTAAGAGCGACTCCAACAACTTAGACGTCAGACCACCGGGCAGAAATGATAGCCCTTCTCCCTCCCGCCCCCCGAAGCGCCGTACCAATCCTCTGATCCTGCATGAAAACACAAGTGTTACTAATCACACAGTTTAAGGTAGATTTCATATTTATTTAAATATTTATCAAGTACTCAAAAATGTATTACACTTGAGCATACAAAATGAATCCAGTTTCTAATCAGGATGATTGAAATCCTTGTATTAGATTTTAACATTTTTTAATGTTCTCTGTACTGTCGAAATGGTTTGTCTATAGCTGAGCTTGCTCAGGGTGGGCTGAGATGGTGAGGAGGGAGGGAAAAGAAGGTTATGTTAAGAAAACATTGGGGTTTGGAGTAACTGACATGCAAACCAACTTGTCTTTGTCAGACTGAAAATCTCTCTATATTCCAGTCCTTAAGGGTGTTTTAAAGCGAACCTTTGTCTTGTGCTGCCCGGGAGCACTAGGGAGCAGTTGGATTGGAGCAAAAACAACCCTTTCCCTTTTTTTTTTTTTTTTATTTACTTCTTTCTACTTTTCCCGAAGAAATCTCCCAAGTTTCTAGCTTTCACCACCCTCTCCCCCGCAAATTAAAAAAGGAAGAAAAGAGGGAGTGAAGAGAGGGAAGTCGACAGAAAATAAGGAACATATTCGTGCAATTTCACAGCAATATCCCCGACAGAAATATCCCCACAACTATTCCTCCTGCAGCATTATTCAATTGTTTTGACAGCAGACATTGATAAATAATGGTCATACTTGACTTGTTAAGCAAAAAGCGTCCCTTTTATCAGGAGCTTATACTTAAAGTACAGGTCACTTCAACAATCTCAACAACGAGGCTTTGGTATACAGCACTTTCTTTTTATTATTTTTTAAAAATAGTAGAACTCAGCAAAAAGCCTGAGCTCTCAGTTCTTTAGATGTCTTAACGTTATGTCTGATCATGCCTAGAGTAATATCACTTTTAAGGGCAAGGAATGGGGTGGGGGAACAAGAGACTTTCTAACGTTATCGATTGAAAGCTAAGGCATCCAGCTAGCCCTGATACAGTTGTTGAAACGGAAATTTACAAGCTGGTCGTTAATACTTGCAATAAAATATCACACTCCTTTTATTCGCTAACGACCGGCTTTGCATGCAATATTTTATTTCAGGTATTTTAGCTGCTAACCTGTAAATATTTAAAAGAGGGAACTTTGTTCATTATTTAATGTTAATATTATTATTATTATTATTATTTTTCTATCTCAAACGCTTATCTAGTGAAATAGTCCTGAAGATATAATAATTCTACATATGGCGCTTTTATTTCACATCATATTTAAGGAAAGAAAAAGGACAAAACCACATAGAAATAGACATATAATTCAAAGACCACGGTACAACCTTTTCTTTTTTTTTCTTTTTCTTTTTTTTTTCTTTTTTCTTTTTTACTTCAGCAAACAAAAAAAAAATAGTCAACTGACATGAAAAGTGGCAAGTCTTCCAATAATAAATAATAAATTACTTTATAATTTTGCAATGCAAGAGCAAACAAAAAGAGTGATTTTTTTTTTCTTTTTACTTTTCCTATTTTTTTTTACCTTTTTTCCTATTTTTTTTCTAGAGAGTGAGAGAGAAAGAGAAAGAGAAAGAGAGAAAAACAGTCGTTATAACCAATGACTATACACATCTCTGGGGGAGGGGAAGGTTCTTGGGCGGACACATTTCAAACACAATCCCGAGACGCTTTGTGGCAAAATAGAGGTATACCTTGTTGCAATGTTTTTATAAATTCGCCTTTAAAGAGGAATTCAAAAACCTATTTTTAATCGCATGAGACTTAATAGGGGGTGGATCTCGACCAAACAAAATCAAAACCCTGCTACAGGCATGCTAGAAGAGACCCAGGAAACAACCCCTTGTTAAGAGTCAACTAAAAACAACATTGCAAACCAATGCAGCTCCACCTTCCTGCAAGGAATCTTTCAACAATGCAGGGCTGAATCGTCTCTTTCCTGATGATGGAAAACCTGCTGGAGCTTCTTTTGGCAAGGCTATCCCCAATATAGAAACAGCACCATTCGGAATGGGAGGGACCGGATAGAAAGTCCCTCTACCTTGGTTTCTCCCTAAGATGTGCAGTCAAATGAAAAGATTTCCTTTTTTTTTTTTTTTTTTTGAGATCCACGAGTACAAATCCTTTATATTTGGAAAACGTCTTTTCGATCCTCCTCTGATCATTGAAAAGCGCGGGGTCTGTGGTTCTTTTAAGTATTTTTTTTCTAGTAAGATCCCATGATTGTCTTCACAGTGTTGCTACCATATTACCTTGTCTTTTCAAATATGACTCCGTTCATCTCATGGAGCAGTTCCTTGCTAGGTTCGTTACAGGGTTGTTAAATATTCTTTCCCCCTAAATTTTGAAGTCCCAACACGTTCACTTTCCCACTCTCTTCAACAGGGATGAGGGTAAGGGCAGAAACAACAACAACAGAAATTTGAATGAATGTTCCTCATGCCTCAATAGGACTGGCTACCATGCTGTTGGGTGTATCTGGCAGCTGAGAGGACATTGATGCTACTTCACTTCCAGTAGAATTGGAACCGGGTCCTCCTTCTGAAAAATTAACCTGCCAAAAAGGGGAAAAAAAAAAAAAGAAAAAAAAGGAAAAAAAAAAAGAGAGAGAGAGAAAAAAAAAAAGAAGAAGAAAAATAAGAAAAAGAAGTGTTGCTGCAACTGTAAAACTCAAAGAAAAGTAGCAGGCAAAGAAGAACACAAAAATAAATACACAAGGCATGCAGCCAATAGGCCTGATACATCTCGACAGGAGGCTGTGTCACTGCTGGTTGCTCTGTTTAGCTTCCCCATTGACTTCACAGGAACTTTCTTCAGGCCTTCGGCCAAATCACCAAGAAAAAGTAGATTAAAAAAAATGGAAAATGAAGACTGAAAAAATCAAGCAAATAAACAAACAAACTTATTAATGAGGCCTTCTTCCCTGTCTTGCAAGTGTGGCAGTCCCAACAGGATGTTCTAGTCAATTATTTAGGAGTGCATGTGTTTTCTTGACATGAAACTGAAAGATTACTATTTTCCCCTTTTGTGCACATACCAAAATAAACCTGGAAGCAGCATCCAGGAGCAGAAGGCATTTGAAAGCAGCCATCCTCTTTCATTTGTGATTCGAGGCTGATGCTATCTCTTCTTAGTGAGAGTCAGTTTGATAAAAATGGTCACACTATTCCATCCTAATGTGCCCCGCTGCTCCTGTTAGTTTAGGAGTAGCGTTGGGAAAAAGCATGACTTGAAGGGTGGGGCTTTGCTAATCCAGAAGCATTTCTTTGGCACCTATTTAGCTGGCCAGTTCTGTGATTAAGGCCCTTTTCAGATTAGAACCGTGCTTTGAGTTGCCAATGAACGGCCTGCTCCTTCCACTGTTCTTTATTTTGACTCTTCTCAGTATCTCGTATTATACCGAACGTTCATCAATATTAACTTGTCAACCTAATGGTCTATTTACCTATATGTGTATGTGTATTTGGACTATCCATCTTCCATCCTGATTTTTTTCCTTTTTTTGAACGATTTAATACAAAAACTCACTGCATCAAAGATTTTTAAAGTCTCGTATTTTGTTAAGGCACGGTAAGTAAGGCAACCAAAGGAGATTTTTTTTTCCCCGTCTGATGGACAGCTGGATTAAAGCAGGAAAAGCAGTGGTTTCTTTAGATATAAGAGGATGCAAATAGACCTGCTGCTGTGCCACAGTTTCCCAAGCAAGCATAGTGTGCCAGTGAGGGAAACACACTGCAGACTGCTGTCGGGCAAAAGAAAAGGAATTCTGCAGGAGAGCATGGTACTAAACTGAAAAGATCTGAACACAACGTTAGATTCAACTACAAACCTTTGTCTTCCATTGCTTGATGTAAAAAAAAGAAAAAAAAGCCCAAGACATCAAAAAAAAAGACTTTCACGTGAATTTTTCATAACTGTTATTTTGTATCCCTGAAATACTATACACAATGTACCTTATTATTTTAAAGATCTGGTTTTAACATACTTAGGCCAGGAAATTGACTTAAGACTGAACTTCTCTCCTTAATTCACCTTGTTGAACCTTAGTATTGTTGGTCATATGGTCACATATGGGCTGCCAAGTGATGTAGGTGTAAGGAAGTGAGTTAAGGACACAATTTATTCTAAAAGGTCTATTTTCTTTTGACTTAAGGTAGTTTATCATATTGCTTGAATTTTTCATCTAAATATGTACTAGCAATTTCCTTTCCAAAGAACAATACTCAGTGTAAGATATATATATATATATGTATAGATTCTTGTGTATATATAGATACATAAAGTTATATCTAGAGGTACATGATTAAGACAAGGACTTTGAAATTTTAATTAAGAGATTCATATTTGTCTGACAAAACGAGGGCCCTGGCTGACATTGTAGTCATGTATTTAAAATACATCCTACAGCCTAAAGGCAAAATCTGCCTGAACTGGGGAGGGGCGAATTCTAGAAACTGTTTTCACAAATGTAAGTACAACTAAATGACATATAAAGAATGTTCTAGTGGAGTGCTTTCGGTTTTCAGGAGTGTGCGAGCTGTTATCAGACCTGAGTCGGGCCTTATCCAAACTCACACTCAATTCAGCAATATGTCTGCTGTACGCTAAGGTCGATTTTGCACCAAGCTCTGTGAAATCAATTCAGTTCTCTGCTTTTACAGATGCAGTCATGCCCGCCTTGCAATTTCTGGAAAACCCAGCTAATCTGGATTGCTTGTCTCTCTCAGAGCATCTGGCACCTGGAGTGAATCGCCCATTGTTCTGACCCGGGTACCGGCTGGCTCGGGCTGGGAACCGACACTTACTAGTTGCTGAAAAGCAGGTTGGTCTATGTCACTCTGCAATGCGAAGTCACTCAGTACTTTCCAGGGCGGCTGGTAACTCTGCACCTCCACGGGGTTCGCCTGCAAACCACCGTCATGTCTCTCCGGACTAGCAGCCACCATCGGAGTTCCTGTCATCCCTTGGATATTCTGTAAACAGCCCAGCAAAGGATGTTAATGAGCTTGGTTAGCTTTATTGTATATAAACGCTGAGTCAATAAACTGCTTTCTATCTTATCTATACGGTCGCTTGTATTTGCTTTGTTAATCTGCTGTGAATGTCTTACTCTATTCTACTCTAGGTCAGCCTGTTTCTACTCGCTGCATTTATCACTGTGGAAGTTTACTTTCTTTCCCTTTAATCCTCCTATTCGTCCCAAGGTATAGCCCCTCCGCCCCAAGCTCTCAAACACGAGCGCTCTGTGTCTCGACTGCCAGTGCACGTCTCAGAACGAGAAACGGTTAATCCTGCTCCCTTCTATAGCTCGCATCCAGTCTGGTTTTGTTTTGCGTGACCTTAACTGGATCGTATATCCACTGCACGGCAAACCTGGGGTACGTCATTACCGCGCTTTTTCCAAAAGAAAAAAAGAAAAAAAAAAAAAAAAAAGAAAAGAAAAATACCCTCTCAGTATGCCCTGTGGTGCAGGCACAGTGTACACCATAACTCCAAGCCTCGACGAATAGATTGTTCAGGCGAGTTAATAACACCGTGTTTTATTGCATTCCAACAGAGTAAAATGAAACTCTTTAAATTCCACTTAACTAGGCAGCCTTATGAATTAATAGTCATTCTCAGGTCAGTCAATATACCCGGGGAGAGTAAGAGACTCTTCTTCAAGTGGACTTACAACAACAAAAAAGAAAGAAATTTGGCTTAAAATGGAGACAGACCATTTGTTCTGCTGCACCGAGTGCATTCCACTTGTTTACATCACCCATGCATATATCTGCAGAAAAGAGCTCTACAGAGATGTAACTATACGTAAGTTAGCCTCTAAGCACGATGGTAATTCCGAAAAATTTGCATTGCATTTGTCTTTTTCTACAGTAAGTGCGCTGACAAAGACATGCACTTTGTAGTATATAAAGTGCTAAGAAAAACACTTATTTTATTTTTACTTTTTCTAAAACTTTTTTTACTTCTGGATTTATTCGTGTTTAAAAACACGGAAGAAGGCAAAAGCGTCATTTTTCCCTTAATGAATCCTTAGCACTGGAATATAAATATTAGACGAGACTGGGTTTATTACATCCTATAAGGTCTGAAGGTCTCCTTCATATGCAGAGAAGTTAGTCTAAGCTACTGCGTATCCTTAGCCCCACAAATTCTGAGTTCGCCTGAGCAGCCTAGATCGGCTTCTCGCCGTGGTCTGTTTCGATTGCACTGACAGCAGAAACTAACGCGTAATAGCTAAGCAGTGTCGTTTTCTTTGTTTTTAGGGAGATCGCAAAAAATCAACAGCATCAAACCGAGCCCTGGGGCTGTCCGGGCCGGACATACCCCAGGCGTTTCTCCTTGGGAATTAAGGCAGCACACGGACAGAGGCTGAAGCCACTTACAGTTTTGTCATTGGGTTGCTGCTGCTGAAGTTGCTTCATCATAATGCTCCTTTTTTTGTCCTTGCATCGCTTGTTTTGAAACCAAACCCTGATGACCCTCGGGCTGAGGCCAGTCATTTCTACCAGTTGCTCTTTCATGAGGGCGTCCGGTCTGGGGTTGGCAGCGTAGCAGGTCCTCAAGGTGTGAAGCTGTTTTTCATTAAGGACAGTCCGGACTCGGGTGGTCTTCTCGGGCTGCTTGTGGACGTGGGGCCGCAGAGCTGGCTGTCTGGCAGAGATAGGTTCTGCTGTAAGGGAAGGGGAAGGGAGGAACAGGATCCCCATGAGTAGGAAGCAGAGAGTCTGCAGAGACTATGAATCTAA
This sequence comes from Coloeus monedula, assembly GCF_965178545.1. Classification (NCBI taxonomy): domain Eukaryota; kingdom Metazoa; phylum Chordata; class Aves; order Passeriformes; family Corvidae; genus Coloeus; species Coloeus monedula. The sequence goes on from NC_138822.1 coordinate 69,351,931, forward strand.
GCTGGTGGGACAGGGGGAGGTGGCGGGCGGAGGGGCGGGGGGGCGGGTGATGAACCCTCTTTCAAAGGCCATTCAAACACTCAGATCTATCGGAGCTGCTGCAGCCTCGTCTGCTTTATGCAGTGGTGGAGTGACTGACATTTCTGACTCCACAGACAATTAATTTGCAAAAACAAACCACCCCCCTAAAACCCCTAATGACAGAAGCTTGAACCTGTATGAAATTTGACAGGGGAGGGCAAGTTAGCTAAGGTGTATGTACGCTAGGAAAGGCACAGGAGGGGTTTATGTATTTATTTCCTGACAAATCACCAAAACAGAGTTTTGGCCCGAAAATTAATGAAAGAATGCTTCTTAAATTAATCATAATTCCGGTCTGCTTCTTCTGTAGTGAATCTACCTCATTTTACCCAGAAGCCGTGATAACATGCAACGGCTGCCGGCAGTTTGACGCTTCCAAACCAGACCAAAACAAGCCAAATCCTCTGCGCCATGCCAATGGAAGAAAAGCCTGTGAGAGCTCCCTATCTCAAAGCACGGGAGATGGGATTTATCTTAGAAATTGGAGGTGCTAGGAGCATTTGCTTATTCTTTAGATGAATAATTTAAAAATATGCATCTGGTGAATTGAAAAGGAGAGCAAGCCCAGCAACTCGTAGAAACTGCCAAGAAACGCAAAATTATGGGTGGCATCACATCAAGAGCTCAAACTGTTCCTGTGATTCTGCTATTCTTCTGTGCGTTGTGTAGCTGTAGCTGTTAGGTGTAATCTGACCCAGTCGAGGGAAAAATAAAAACACTACCTTACTACCTTTTTTTTTTTTTTGCTAAAATTGTTTAGCTAACAGAAGTGCTTGCTTTTGTACAGTCGGGTTCCGACTTTTCTAACTGTAACAATACATCAACAAATGCGATGACGACAATACGAAGGCTTCAAATCTTATCAGTATTGTTCCTGCCGACACACTAAGCCTTTCGGAGACATGCACAAACACGATATAGGGAGCACAATCTCTCTAGAATTCTGCCCTGATCAGTTACTGGATTATTTCTCCCTATATATAGATATGTCATCTGAAAGTAGCTCAGAAGAGGGAAAGGAACCCGTTTTAGAATAGCTGTGTTTACTAATAAACTTCCGAGTTACAGTTACTTGCACAGTAAAAGCGCCGGCCAACCTTGTATTGTCCAGCCTAGTTAGCCTCAGAGACGTGTACTTCCCTAAAGCTAAGCGTCTCTGAGTATTTGACGTACCCGTCGAGAACTGGAAGTGTGAATGGAGTTGTAAGGTGGGGCGACTCTGAAGTTACAAGGCTGAGTTTTGAGAAGAAATTCTCATCAAATCACATGAAACGTTTCAAGAAGGCAAGAGTCACTTTAAAAGGCAATTACCGAAGATTAGCTTGTTGACAGTTTTAAATTACAGCCTAAGCGCCAGCCTGTAGTTATGAAGTCTATCTCTTTTCAGACCCCACTTCCTCCAGCGCTCAGAACAGCTTCTCCGTCCCCTCCTGAGGCAGCGGAAGGGTCTGAAAACGCAGACCTGCTCTCCGCAGCGGCTCGTCCCTCTCCGGCTCAGGGCTGCCCCGGGCTCGGGGGGAGGTGATGGAGGACTCCCACACCCGGTGCGCGGTGGGGGCAGGAGGAGGGCAGGCAGGAGGGTGGGGTTGCTGCCCCTCCGCAGGTGTTCCGCGAACGCGGGCGTTTCTAGCGGCAGGTGGACCCGCAGCAGCCCCGAGCGTGGGGCGCGTCTCCGCCGCCGCCTCTCCGCGGGTGCGCACGCTCGGGCTCGGCTCTCCACGGAGGCGCGGGACCCGCTGAGACCGTGGGGTTCTCCCCGCCGCCCGGAGCGGGGCCGGGCATTGCCAAACCCCGCGGGTTTCCGCGGCGCTGGGCGCGGGCGGTACCTGCCATCTGCAGCGGCCGGGCGGGATGCAGGGGGCTGAGAGGGTCCCCGCCGCCCAGGCTGGCCCGCTCCACCACGTCGTGGTCCGCCCGGCAGAAGAGGCCGTCCTCCCGCAGCGCGAATTCATCGCCGGGGATGAGCTGGCGGCTGCAGGCCACGCAGCGGAAACACTCGATGTGGTACACCTTGGCGCGGGCGCGCATCACGAAGTCATTCTTGCTGAAGCCGATGCTGCATTTGGCGCACTTGATGCCGTATAACCTGAGCAGGGCCCAGCCCAGAAAGAAGGAGAAGGGAGGGAAGGAGGGAGAGCACGGGAGGGGGAAGGGGGAGGGCAGGGAAGGGGCGGGGGGGAGAAAGGAAAGGGAAAAAGAAAGAGGTTTTCACTCCCGTTCGTGGGCAGCCCCTGGCCCCGCGTAGACGCGCCACGCTCCATCCACTACTTTAAAAAGCATGAAAAATACAGAAACCAGAAGAGGAAAGGAATAAGCCGGGTTCACTCGCAGTCGGTGCCCTGATCCCTGTGCCGTACAAGGCGGAGTAGTCACGAATGCACCGGTGGAAGAAGAGAGTTGGGAGGAAGAGGTGTAACGAGAAACAAAAAAAACTACCCCCTTTCTTCCCGAGGACATCCGACCTCTCCCCCTTGCCCCAGAGCTCGGGCTGCAGCAGGAGCGGGGCCAGCCCTGCCCTCTCCCTGCCTCCTCACCTGACCTAGCCTGGCCTGAGGCTGAACTGGACTACCCGGGAGCACCAGGGAAAGGCGAGACTGCTGAAGCTGCCATCCACTCCCCAGACACAAACCTGCCAGCTTCACCAAATTGTGATACTTTTTGCCCGGAACCCACTCAAGACTTGTGCCGCTTGATGTGTGCCCGGACTGCCGTCAGCTTAGCCTCTGGAACCCAGCAGGGGTGACTGCCAGGGCAGGGTCTCTTCCCCTAGTCCCCTCTCACCAGATTAATTTAATACAACAATATAAGCATAACACACATGTCTCCTCAGGCTCACATATATAGTAGTGCAACTCCTCTCTCCCGCCCCCAACTAAAAGGCAGTTTCAGTGCTCTGGCTCTGCAGCTTGTCTCTACCTCAGCCTCTCTGCCCCGTCTCTCCTCCTCCTGACGCTCCCATCCTGAGCCGGGGCTCAAGCGCTCCGGTAGGAATGAGAGGGCAACTTCTCGCTGACAGGCCCACACAGCAAATAATGAGTTTCTGGAGTGGGTGGCGGGCTCCTCGTCTCCCGTGGAGGAGAGGAGGACAGTTCACCCACCAGTAGATAGACATGAGAAAATGCTCCAACTCGGGTGTCTAGAACTGCACACTCTCTCGGCTCCCACCGGGTGTTTCTTAGCCAAAGTCCTTGGTATGATCTAAAATTAACGTATTTCCGCACTTATGCACGCTCACAATCCACAGAACTGTGGAAGCTGCTTCTAAAACTGAGCTAATATTTATCCCCACCAATCTCCTCACCAGTATACTTCCTTAGAGATACAGTCTGTAATGTATGCTTGTGAGTACACACTTCTTTAGCTTTTATGGCTATAGAAGTATACTAATCCTATATTCCGAGCTACATATACACGAATTACACAGTTTTGAGAAGAAAAAACCAAACAGCTAAACAGCAAAAGAACAGAGTGATCGTAAAGTAGGTGCATTCATAGGTACAAAAGTTGCAGTGGTTGCCCACAGGTTTGACACCTAGAGATTGGCTCAGGGTCTAATTCAAAGTCAACTTGCATGTAACGTACTTTTTCCTTTTTAAATTATGGCAAAATAAACGTATTCCGTATTAATATAAAGAGATGATTTTTTTTTTCTGCTTAAGTTTCTCCCGCTGAGATCAGTCGGAGGTAAGTGAACACATTTCTGTCCAAACGTTTTCCTTTCGTTTGAAATTAGAAAAGGACAACATTTAAAAGAACGGCTCCAAAGTTCGTTTAAAAGTAAAGAATTAAAAAACAACAACAAAAAAAAGTCTCTGATTTTGGCCATTTTAGAACTTGGAGAATAATCTCAGAATGGCTTGAAGGAATGGTCTGGTTGTGCACTGGAGAAAGAAAGACTCGAGAGTTTTATTTCAACTCAGAATTACACAGAAATCGGAAGATATCTAAGGTGGCTAGGTGATTTGCTTCCAAAACTTTCTGTAAAAAAAAAACAACCAAAACTGTTCATACCTCAGTGTCATACAAACTTATGATTTGGCAAACCCAGTAAGTGACACTGAAACGGATCAGCATGACCCAGGAGCACAAATAATAAACACACTCGAAATTCTTGCTTTGGTTTCTCTATAGTGTCAGCATTGGCAACTCTCACATTTTATCAGTTACCAGATTTTAATGTGAGGAAGGAAGCGGTTCCATTATCTAAATATACCCAATTGTTCGCGAACAGATGATGGGCAATTTGATCTGCTCTGTCTAATTCATCAGCACAGATAAGATAAGAAAGAAAAGGCAGCCAGATATCACCAAAGGGGTTAATATTTAAAAAAGATTAAATGTCAGTTATTTTAGCTAAGAAACATTTCGGTCTAGGTTTTAACATCCGCATAAAAGGATCCTTCAATCCGAAGAAAATTTGGGGTTTGTTTTTGTTTTCCTTTTGCTTTTCCTTTTTGATAGGCCTGGTTTAAGTAGGGTTTTCTTTTTCTTATTTTTCTACCCGTGTATTTATTTTTACGGCATACATGCTTGAAGTGCCTTTCTTTTGAATGCCACTGTGTCTTCGCAGAAACGCAGATAGATGCATTTCTCAGGTTGTGCTAGAAAGTGATCTGTTCCGTGTTGCTCATAATATCTACACTATTGAAAATATTCTTCATTACCTACGATTCCTCACTTGCTTAGAATCACAGGATGCATTGCCAAAGTCCTCGGAAAGGTCCTACACGGTCCCGAACCTAGTTCTAGTAATACAGATATTTGCATTTGAAACAATGAAACAAAAAACTTCACGACTAACTTTTTTCCTCACAGGTCTATTAATGGGAAAACACATAAAAACATACCACTTATCTTTTACCCGCTACCTCACAATTTTTCCTCTTAATTCCTCTGTCAAATGTATAAAGTCAAAAAGAAAAATAAAATCTCACGGAACAATTAAACAACGTAAATGGCGTACCTGATATAATCTCTTTTACAGTAGGTTTTGCCATCCCTAACAAAGCACGTACAGGTCTCGTCCAAATACTGATTACACTCTGCACACTTCAAACACGCCGCATGCCATTCCAAATCCGGAGAAACCCTCAGAATATACTGATCGTGAATTTGATTGCCGCAACCAACACATAGGGAAATCAGACGTTTTTCTGAAATGAAAATAAATACATGATTGACTAACCGTTTACTCTCCTACAGAGATAAACACACTTTTAATGTCATTCCCTTATAAAGCGTATTGTGGGAGCGTTGTTTGGTTTTTGCCTTTTTTTGTTTGTATATTGCGGGGGGGGGGGGGGGGGAGGGGAGGGTTGTGTTTGTTGGCGTTTCTTAGGGTTTTTTTAAAAAGAATATTATACTTTTGGATGGTAATTGAAGTGTGCCATCAAAACCTTGCCGCGCTTAGAAAGGAGGCGGAACATAAGTTAAAATGCAAAAGTGAAGAGTCTTTGGGGTGAAGGTCCTCATTTCACAAATCTTGCACGGAATCAAAACTCCAAACTCCCATGTTGTTTAATTTTTATTTTATTGTTTGCTTGTTTGAATGTCCTGCCTTACGAGGAGAGCATCTATGTGTTTCATTTCATATTTTAAGAGGCTCTGACTGGAAACGATGAAGCATGGTTGGGTGCACTTCCCACTCAGCCCCTGCCCTCAGAAGACGGGAGTCGAGGCTTCTAGCAAGAACAAGCGTCATTACGGTTGCCACTTGCTCTCTTTTGCAAGTCTAATGCTAATACCCCTAGACCGACTGGGTGCTGGATAGTCAGACAGCCTCACCGCAGTCTATCACGAGAAAAATTTAAGGCTCCGTGGTCGGAGATCCCATCAAAATCCTGTCTGCTCCCCAAACTTTAAAAGAGAGTAGGACCCCAGGCTGTTAACACATAAGGCTACAACAGAGCAAGCATGCAGGCATGGCAACAAAGGCACCTTCTCTACCATTCAAATGAAGTTCAGCACTTTAGCAGTTCGTCTGCCTGAGACGATTACAATAGACAGCACATTTATTCCAACAACGGTAAAGATTCCGCCTTACTTTTTGGTGGGTCTCCCATGTCTCCCATATCTGTAAGAGGGTGTAATGTCCACAGTGAAATGGTGTACGGTTTCGTTTTAAGACCCCAAAGTAGGTTTGAGAGCTGTCGCTAAAAATAAGAATAATAGTAATAATAATAATAATAATAATAATAAAAATAGAAGAAGTATTAACAAAAGAAAAAAAAATCAAAATCGGGAAAAAAAAGAAAAAAAAAAAAAGAAAATGGCACAAAACACCACCGGCGTGGGAGACACTGTCAGGGCTGCGGAGAGAGAAGGGGACGCGCGGTGAGGCGCGGTGCGGGGCGCGGCGCCGGGGGCGCGGCGGGGTCCGTCCACGCGGAGCGGCGCGGCGCGGGAGCGGTGCGGAGCGGTGGCGGTGCGGCGCAGGAGCGGCGCGGAGGCGCGGTGCGGTGCGGTGCGGAGGCGCGGCGGTGCCGGACTGGGCGCTGGCGGCGCGGGCACTCGCCTCGCCCTTATCTCTTACTCAAACTTCTCTGCTCCAACTCAGCCCGCTCGCCATTGGCGCCACGTCACGCGCGGGGACGTCACGCCCGCGCGCGCCCATTGGCTGGGGCGGCGCGGCGCAGCTGCCCTGATTATCATATTTCAGCGTCTGGCGGCGCGGCCGCCCGGCTCGGGTTCGCGCGGCCAACTTTTCCTCGCTCCTTATTTGTATTTCCCTTTATACTTTCTTCTTGTCGCTCTCCTCCATCGCCGTCGCTTATCTCCCGTCACACCTTTCATTTTCCCTCCCGATCCCTCTCGGGCTCCTACACCCCTTCCCCCGTCCGGGGTTGCCGCGCCGCATGTACCATTTATATATATGTATATATATATATATATATACACACACATATATACATATAAATACATACACATATGTATATATGTACATATATATATATATATACACACATATATATGTATATAATTATTTTGATAGTGGTGTTAATCCAACAGTTTTCTTCCTGAGCGTTTATCTTTCACAGGCGGGTGCCACACTCTGGTTTGCCCAGGCGGAGATGCCCTGAACAGGGAGGGCAGGGCGGGCTGGCTGGGCACGACCCCAGCCACAAGATGGGACTGTTTACATTTGTCCTCCAGCGTCTTTCTCTTAAAATCGCGGATAAAATCTTCATTATTTCTGTTAAACACAAGATTGAAGAAGGTACAAATATTTACCTTAAATTGTCTCTCAAGAAGTTCTGCCTTTGCCCAAAGAGAATCCCTTAAAAACTCCTATTATAAAAAAAATTTAAAAGGGATGGGGGGTGGGGAGAAGACGCGGACTTGCTGTCGGAGCGGACCTGCGGCGCTGCTCCCTGGAGGCGATGTGGGGAGTCCTCACCCGAGAGCCGCGGCCAGGGGAGGTGCGGTGAGGTGCCCGCGCCCTCGTCTGCGCAGCGGCGCACGGCGCCCCTCGGATTCCAGAGGGCAGTTATCTGAAAGTTTCCCAAACCAGGCAAAATGCAGCTTAGACAAACGTAGGCACTGATTTCTTTGTGTGTGTTTTTCATAGAGCAGATTCCACTTCGGCTACTCGGTGCCCGTCCTTTAGCCTGTGCGAGGAAATGTACCCGTTCCCGAGCGTGTCCGCCCCATGCTCTTCCGACACCCCCCTCTCCACACCCCGATTTAAACGTTCCCTTTGAGTGTGTTTATATCCCATTTTTGTCTTCTGTTCTGTATGGACTGTTACACCGTCCTCATCAACGCAGAGTTGAAGTGCCCTCCAATCACTATTCATCAGGAAAATATACTTGCTTTCAATGTCCCACGTTTTTAAAAGGCAGCCGAGTTTGGGCGCAAGAGAGGCAAAGCCCCATTCATGCAGAATAATTTTCCACAAGGAAATCTGATTGCAATGAAACAGCCAAGAAATAGTTTTGAAACTCGCATTTGCTGTTGAGAGAGCTACTAAACAACGGCCCTTCTTGGATTCCTAACTTACTTTGCAAGATGTTTTCCTTTCCGAAGCTGAGAGAGCAAACACACCCTCCAGGTTTATTTCAAACAAGAAGTGGGACCCAATGTTGCCACTTGCGAAGATAACTAAACTACCCTGAAATGATCTCAAGATAGTGTCAGGAGGTAAAGATATGGTTGTAAACACGCTCACACAGTTAATTTACATATTCGACTTTTAAATAAACAGTGTGAAATGCAACTCTTCTAGATGATCACTTCCACACCCAAGAAACTGGTGATATATATATGCGGGTGTGTTTATGTACATGCATATATATGAAAGACTAGGTATACGTATAATTACGAATACCTAGGCAATTAGGTATCAGAATAATAGCTGTGATTCTCTGTGTTCGATGAGTAAACCAAAATGCAGTTTGAAAGACTTCTGAGCCGGGCAGCTTCGGACAGCCTGGCACGTGTTTGGGGCAAACCGTTAATAATGGCCAATTTCACTGAAATCCACGGGTTGCAGTGTCGTCCCTGCGCCGCTGGTCCGGGCCGGGCCGGGGCAGCGCAGCCTCGCCAGGTTTCTGCCCGTGCCCCTGCCGCTCCTGCCGCTCCCGCCGGGTCGCGGTGCGCGTTGCGGTGCTCGGCAGTGCGGGGTCTCTCCGCGGGGCGCAGCGCGGTGCCCGCCCGGCCTCTCCCCGCGCCCGGGCGCGCAGGCAGCGCGGCGACCTCTGCTGGCCGCGGGGCGAGCGACCGCGGCCCCGCGCGGTGGGCGCGTGTCGGACCTTTTGTGTCTTTCCTCCTGGTACGTGGCAAATGTCATCCTCTACCCCCTCCCCGCGGGGCATGCCCAGACCTCCTTCTGTCACCCCCCGCCCCCCCCCCCCCCACCGCCTCCCCCTGAGGTGACCTCGTGCGAGCTGGAAAAATGTCCGAGTAATTAAAAAAAAAAAAAAAAAATTACCCAATGTCTGAGGAGAAAAAAATATCCAGGATTTTATGAGACTCAAAGAGAGAAGGTATTTCCCCGTACTGCATCCTATGCAATTTTTTCCCCTCGGATGTTTGTGTATATTTTAAAAAATTTGACCTGCTTAAAGTACGGCTCCTCCCAGATTTGAAATAACACATCTTATTTTTCACTGTTACACCCTTGATTGAAAATAATTAAATCTGGTTGTAATTCTATTAACCCCCACCGCCTAACTTTTGGTTTAACTACTGCTTTTGGGAGAGGTGACTGCATTTTAAGCTTGATCTTTGCAAATGGTGTGCAATAAGCGAGAAACCTGTCTCCGCCCCACAAACCAGGATTGGGAAGAAAAGGAGGGCTTTGATCAAGGGGTTTTTTCCCCCTCCTGTCCTACTGATTTGCTTACTGTGTATTCGATTCGCGTACCCAGTAAGGCGAAGCTCTATATTTAGCCGGCATCAGAATCGGGTTTAAGGGAGTGGAATAATGAGTGGAACTGCCAATTTCAATGAATAAGATATTTAGAGAAAAACCCTGGTGAAGGCTTTCTCTTTTATGATATCAATATACACATGAATGGGAAGACGTAAACCGAGATTTGTACATATTTGAGACACTTCCGAAAATACATGTCCGTCCCCCCCCCTCCCCTTATCGTATTTATTTACTTTGGAATGGGGGCTGGGAAAGCCTGCTAAAACTCGGTGACTCTACACAGTAATCAATAGCTTTCATCACGTTGAGGGGCTCAAATGAGATTATATGCATCCAAGGGAAGGGAATGGGGGCAAAAAAAAAAAAAAAAAAAAAGGCAAACCCCGAACCGACAGTGGCGATTAACCCTTTCCGTCCCGTAAAGAACCGCTATAAATTCTGTCCTGAGTTTGCTTAATGACGAAAACTAGGACGGCTTCCCAGGTGAGAAAAAAAAAAAAAATCAGGTTTGGGAAATGATTAAGGAGGTATTGATGGTTTCGGAAGAGAGGAAGTGGGTTCGCTAGGGGCTGGGTGAGATGTCCTTGCTAGGGGCTGAGACAGTACTGCGTTGCGGCAGCCGAGCACCGGGTGCGCAGGGGTAGCAAGGACTCCTTGCCCGCCCCTCCGGGGCTTGTTGTTGTCCCTGTCCCGGGGTTCAGACCAGGGGACCTGGCCGCAGGAGGCAGCGAGTCTCCCACTCCTGTCGGGAGAGCTATTTTTGTCCCACTGCATGGCGGTAGCTCAGCAAAGCCTCGCCAATCGGTCACGCACAAAGTCTCCTTCAGTCTGCTCCGGCTTAAAACTTGAGGAGCTTTGGACCAAAAAGATGCTTTGCAAGAAGGGTCTGGATTTGAGGTTCCCAGAGGTTCAGATTTCCCCTCGCTGTCTTGTGGAATGTGGTGAGGAGCCTGTGCGATGGATGTACCGAGAGGGGAAGAGGTTTTGCTCAACGCTGAAACTGGAAACAGCTCAGCGGGGAAATCAATCACGAAATGAATTAGCTGCTCCGGGGTGTAGGCTTTGACTCATCTAGAGGTGTGCGATCTTTAATCTTGAAGTCTCAGCTACTGCGTGTGAGAGAGAAGTGTACCATAACAGCACTAAATCTATCAAAACAGAAGAAAACCTGTCAGTGGGCTTCTGCACGCCCAGGAAGCCTTTCTGACTTTTAGTAATACAATCAGGCTCATTAAATCCCGCTCCTGTTTAATTAAAAAAAAAAAAAAAAAAAAAAAAAAAGAAGGCGGAAGAAAAAAAGAAAAGCAGAAAGCAGCAATTCTTTCTCTCCTAGAGACTTCTCGGAGCTCAGTAAAACTTGGGCTATTTCCACAGGACCGGCTGGCATCACCGCACCCACTTTTTTGTCCAGGCAGAAGTGGACGTGCTCTCATGGGTAGCCTAGCCAGGGGAGTAAGGTCTTCGGTAGCTGGGGAAAATAAATCCCCGCAAAATTCTAGGGAGAGGAAAACGACCAGAAGATGTTAAAGAAATGTCAGAGCACGGTCGGGCCGAGGAGTAGAAAAGCCCAGTTTCTTCTCAGCCGAGTGCTGCCTGGCCTTAGCGCCGGCAGCCCCAGGCGCACATGGGGAGCGAGGCAGTTCGGGGATGTTTATTGCTTTAAACTTTCCCCTTTGTTATCTTCCCCGTGTCAGGAAGTGTTCGAAGACAGGAAATCCAGCGGCGATTTTGTCTCCGGGGTAAACAGAAATCTCAGGGGAGCGAGGGAGTTTCAGGCCCACTTTCAAATCCCATCTCTGGTGGGGGTCCGGACGGGGCGATCGGGCCCTTACGTTCCCCTCGCTGGCCATGGGGGCTGTGTCGGCCGTGGGGAGGAGGCAACGACCCGAGCCCGGCCCCACGCCGGTCCCAAAGGGCGCCCATGCCACGTCGGGGATCAAACTGCCGGGAGAGAGGGGATGCAGAGCAGCAGAATAACCCTGTCCCTCACGAGTCTGTTCTGTCATAAAAGTGCGGAGGGAACACCCCAAACCTACCCACTCTTAAGCAGGATGATTGTCTTGGGAAATTTTCCTCTCCGAAATACCCTCAACCAGAGTCCTGTCTTAGTGCTGCTACCGTGGTCGCTTCTTCACGTCCCAGGAAAACAGCCCAGAACCCAGTCTCTGGGAATGCGGCTTTGGAAAGGAGGAAACCTCAAAACCCCACCCTCCCCCCCACCTAAAATATTAATAAGGTCGTCCTCATCAGGGACAGTAACCATATCACGGCAGCAGAGCTGCAGCCGAGGCGGGCGCGGGGGGCCGGCGCTGTCGGGGCCCGCGGCCGCCGCGAAGGCTGCGGGGGCGGGAGGCGGCTGCCCGCCTTCGGCACGCCCGGTCCCGGCCGGAGGGCGCTGGGTACCCCGGCACATCGCGCCTGGCTGGGCGGCAGAGCGCGGGCGGATCCTCTCGGCTCCGCTCCCGGCCGACAAGCTCCTCAGGGCTCCCGGCAGTACGGGCCGCCCGAGGCGAGGCGGCGAAAGCGACGGGAGAGCCGCGAGCCCGCCCGGTGCCGGCGGACCCGGCTGCTGCCGAAAGGACTCCTGCTGGCGCAGTGGAAGCGCGTTCCTTGGGACGCGGCGGGGCGTTCGCCGGTGCCACCCTCGCCCCTGTCCCGCGCGCGGCAGCGGCTGTAGTGTCTCACCAACTCCGAATCCCGCCGTGCGGAAGAAGGCACTGCCTAGCTGTCTTTTCGAGAGTCTCTCTTTCCTCCCCGGCGCCTCGCTGACCTTCGCAACGGGGTTTCAGGAGATGCCAAAAAAAAAAAAAAAAAAAAAAAAAAAAAAAAAAAAAAAAAAAAAGAAAAAAAATCAAAAAATCCCCACCCCAAACCAAAAAAAACCCCAAAAACCCAACTAGACCAAACATCGGCGGCGAACACCAAATAAATGAAGGAATATAACAACTGGAAGGCACTAAGTTTGACGATTGGTAGTCCTCTTGTCTGACGGGCAGTGATCTACTTTAGACCCAACAGAGGATATACCACCCGTCTTTGGTCATTATAAAGTATATTTATTGCTTCTTAAATAAGCATAATAAAATTGGCAACCACAATCAAAACCAAACAGCATTCTATTCGTTTTAAAACCAAATACAGAGTTGTCTGCATGGAAGTTAGAGAGGTCGAGTTAATCAGCCGAAGGGAGTCAATATGTGTAAACAAAAATTTATGTCCGGTTTAACTGGGTATTATTGCTTGGTCCTGCAAATAAATCTTACAAAATTAACAGTCAGAGAAGAAGTAGGGAGACCCAAAAAGGAGACCAAGTCCAAACAGGGAAAAGTTAGAAGAAGTCAGTCTGCCAAAATTTTTTTGTGTTACGATGAATATTTTGACCACGTTCAATTTATTGTACTTCTGAGGAGAGGTTTCCTCACTACAATAGGAAAAAATAAAAACCAGATCAAAACAAAAACCACTGAAATGGATTTGCATAATGCTAACACTGCAACTTTCAAAACTGCAGACACAAACTTGTTAAAGTGGCTACATACAAAATGAGAGAATCCTAAGTGAAAGGTAGTGCAACCAGAATATTAGTGGGATGAATTAAAGATGGACCACAACCCTTTGTACAATATTTTCTCATGCATGAAGGCAAAAACAGGGTCTGTGGAGGGGAGTTTTTATGTGTTGTCCACTGTTCAGTGGTCTCTCTTTGAACAGGGGCAAATAAAAGCCATCAATAAATAATAACTCTTACATTAAGAACAAGCATGCACAATATACTCATGGCTTAGCATTTTTTCCCGGTAGTGTGATATATGCCATCCATTACGTATGAAGATGAGAGGTACATCATACAGTACAGTGTTATTGGGTGATATGTGTGTGTAGATAGAAAGCAAGTCAGAGTATTAACACAATAGGTACCACCTATATGGTATGTGTTACATGTTTGTAACATTCATCTGGAGCATATAATCATTATTAAAGCTACTTGTGGTTTCTTTTGTATTGCTCAGAATCCCACATTCCATCCCAGGTCATGAGAAGAAATGTACCATGACTAAGTATAGCAAGAGCCTGAGCTACTTGTCAGCATTTGTTCTCTTCCTCTGTAAGATTTGTATTTCTGGCTGTATGGTTAGTTGGATCCACATATTGCAACTTTTCCAACTGTGTTGCACCCAGCTTCAGTTTCTCTGGGTAAACAAACACGGACAGGGTGAACTCAGCATCTCAAGATCCTGCAGTGCAATGTGTACTTTAACAGTTTCACTGCCAAATACACATTTGGCAGATAAGGAATTTTTCGATCAACATCCTATCTGCACATGTAATATATTTGAACTGCAGGTCAGGGGAAATCTGATATCTTTAGGACAGTGTTCCAGCTTACCTGTAGGTTGTCTGCTATGCACTAGTCCACTCAGTTTCATGACAGGTTGGAAAAGAAAGCAAATCTCATTGGAGAAAGTGGCCCAGTAAATATGTTCTAACACCAGGACCATACTTAACATGTACTCTGGGCAAAGTGCAAGTGCAATCAGTAAAGACGTGGTATCATGCCCACTGTTGTCAAGGGTACCAAAATGAATGGAAGGCCTAGGAGAGAGACTAGATATGATCTGGTCTGAAGACCATATGCATTTGATCCATTGTAGGATAAAATGTGTAAGGAGTGGTTAAGGTGAGGAGGATGTGGTCTAGGGAAAAGATAAAAAAGGATGAATGTGGCTTTAGCAGTGGGAGAAACATGTATGGAGCAAAAATGTATGGAAAACAAAATGACAGAGGAGCAGAGGCGAGAGAAATGTTTAAGAAATTGAATGCAGTGTCATTAGAAAGTGAGAGAATAAGGAAGAAAGAAAGAAACCAGTGGTGAAGAGAATATTAAGAAAAAAGAGCATGTCAGAACAAAGAATGAAGAGAAGGAAGATGGAGGTAGGGCATGAAAATAGAAAGATGAAAACTTCTTTCCAGTGTGTGTTTGGAATTGATGCTGAGGTTGTGACAAATCAGATGTTGTCACTAATGATGATGATTTGACACTTGACTGGAGAAGTCAAAATAAAATATATAAAATAAAAATATTTTCCTGTTAGAGTGTAATCAGTCTTAGTGTATGTGAAAAAATATGGTTATGCTTATATTAATTTCAACATTGTAATTGTTTACTTTTTTGCCACGCCTGAGTTTGAGTAGGATTTCTTTCTTCTAAAAAAGGCAACACTTTTTGTTTGTTTGTTATTTTATTTTGTTTTTAAGAAAGCACTACTCTTTTAAAAGCAAATACCAACTAAACCTCCCTCCCCAAAAATTTCTCTCTCTTTCTGTAACTCCTGTAGGTCAAAGAGGATCCCTGCTCCGCATATGTGCAGAAACTAGCAGGCCTATAAAAACTTGATGTGAATCAGCACTGCTCCATTAAAGGTCAACCACAGCTGAATCAAGATACTCTTAAAAGGCATCTACCAGAGAGAAGAAATATGAGACAGGAACAGTATAGAAAGGATGGGTATTAACGAGAGCAAAAGACAGAAGGCAAAACCAAGAAAATTCTGCCAAGCTTTAATACTTTTCCACTAATATTTTCAACAATGGCCATATACCCTACACACTCTGGCTAAGGTCATGTTGAACTTAGCTATGCAAAAGGAAGCAGCTGTCAACTGTAGCACATGGCAGATGGAGAAATCTTATCAGATTTTAAAAATATGAAATTACTTTTTTTCTTTAATTTAAAAATTGATTCACTGTGTGACATTAGAAACCCTTGTACTGGCACCACATGTTGCAATGAGCCATCTTCTACCTCTACGCGACAAGATAAAGATGTTTTTATAGTGTGTGTATATTTTGCCATACTTGGATTCTCAGAAATGATTGCTGTCAGCCTTATTTATCTGTTTCAGACCTCCTTCACCTTTATCTAGGCTGTACTATGAATATTATTCTGATAATGCTGAGTTTGGTACCATTTGCTTATGTGGTGAAAAAGAACAAAGAGTTTTATTTCAGGAATTATGACAGGAGTTCAGAACAGGTGAGCAGAATAGTCCTTCCTCTCCTTCAAAACTCTGTTAGATAGCTGGCAGCATTTCTTGGTGGAGCTTCACTAACCTGAACAGTTTATAGAACCCGTGATTCAAAAGTTCAGCAAATGGCTAACAGTTTAAGACAAAGATTAGGTATTCCAGATGCATGGAACTGCTCAGAAGCACCACTGAAAATGGGTTTAGAATTTGCTTTATGACAAGATGGAATTGTTTGCTTAAAAAAAAATAATACTATGCTCAACTGTTAATTTTGCAGGGTCTCAAAGACTCCACAAAGTCATTGCCTCAGGGAGTCATCTGCAGAAGTCACTCAAAAGTTTTTAGCTAAGCAACACATTGAGGCAGGCAATAATCATTATACCCATTTTACAGATGCACTGAACTGTCCTTTTGAGTAAAAAAGGGTGAAATTCTGCTGTCAATATCATCAGCATATTGAAGAGGAGGCTTCTTGTTGACTTATAGTGCAATAACCTGAGATATTTCTCAGCTTTAAGGATCAAAGTAACACAATCTCTGCATCTTTATGTTCCAGCAAATAAATATGCGTTACTAAGGCAGCTCTGTGTGCAATATTATACTGGAGTATAGGCTTTAATATGTAAGCAGATATAAAGCCAAAAATTTTTACATACATTTTCATTTGTGAAAGAGCTAGATGTGCAAAAATTTTACAGGTGCTCCTGCCTATTAGCGAGCAGTTATAAAGTGAAAAAAACACACAAAAATTTGGATAGTATTTTCTTCCTTTGATTCTGAGATTATTTGTTATGCAAGTGGACTCCTAAAAGGTTTAAGAGCTCTGTTTAAAAAGTGGCAAAGCATTTGCTTATTTTTAAGGACTCATCAGTCCACTGTTGTGAGGCCTGTTTGAAGGCAGGTTGTATGTGACTTCCTGAGCCCCTGACACATTTCATTCATTCACAATAATTCTCACTTATTGTCATCACCACAAAAGACTGATTATAGTTGTTTAGGGTGAAATCTTGCTCCATTCTTGCAGAAGAGGAAAGAAAGACTTTCTGAAAATCACCAGCTTGAACTGTTACTTGACTTCATGTCTTTCCTTTCGTTTTTTGGAAGAAGTGTTTTTGTTTATATGGATTGGCTGCATCTAAACACACTTTGCATCTGGAGTCCTCTATAAATTTAACAGCTCAAAAAGAAACACAGCCATGTACTTCAGAAGGGCTGCTCTTTGACTAAGGGAAATAAAGAGCAATGGTTTTACGGAAATTGTTTATGAAAAGTCAAGAGGATGTTAGGCAAAGGTTCTTGAAACTTGCTTCTCTTTTATGAATGTTTCAACATAATTTCCTGTTATCTTTTCTTCCTGTGAGTTACTCCTATCCAATATCTTTTAATGGAAGAAAAATGAATGACTGAATGTACATAAACACAGCTTACATTAATAGGATTATCTGGAATAGAGAAGTATGACAGACTAGAACTGTAGAAATATGCATTTTGAGGTCTAAAAATAGAAATTCTTACTCAGAAGATCAATGACATTGATGGTAATCAAGTTACATGTATTTGTAGATTTATTCACTTAAATCACCTCTTTTATAAAGGTTTCAGTACAGAATTCTGTGACAGAAACCTTAGTCAAAGGTGTTACTGTCCTCAGGTCAGTAAAACTTTCATATGAGAAAAAACCCACATGCTTAAACATTTAATTATTTTTTCTTTCTAATATATATATACATTACAGATTAAGACCTTTTTTTTTCAGAAATTAACAAAATTGAGTGTATCATAATCATTGGAATACTGTTTGTCAGAAGCTGGAGATATCTTGCTCATCTATGTTCAGTTACAGAAGCAAAATTTACATAAGCTTCACAAAATCGTACCTAAGACACACCAAGTTTTTTTTCAAATCAATTGACAGAAGTATTTTTACAGTAAAGCTAAGGAGATAAATAAAATATAGAAAAGATAATAATTCTTTTATAGAAAATATAATCTTTTTAGAGAAAATATAATTCTATTTTTATAGAAAAGATAAACCAGAAATTACTTACAGACAATCAAAATACTGTTGAAAATTTAATTCTTATGCTTAAGTGTATATTAAAAATGGAGAATAATTTTACAAATCCATTTTTTTTTCAGTTCATGTTCTGATGACATAGAAACAAAGTGGAAACAAAGGAGAGTGTGAGAAGTGAAGAGGAATTAAGGGATGCTAAACCCAAACTGTAGTCTTTTTCAAAGAGACATGTTTTGTGACTAGATAGTGCTGGTAGAATTATGGATAAGTAGGATTCAAATCAGTAGAGTAGCAGATTTACTTTACTATCAGAATTGTAAACACAGAATATAGTTAAGTTTTATTTTACTTCCTTTTTATTGCTGTTCTGTTATTTTCAAAAAATTAATCCAGATATGCAACTAATCTGCCAACATCAACAAGATCTATAGAAAAATTCTAACAGAGAATGAGTGTGTTTTTCCATTTACTGTAAATATTTCCTTTTTATGATAATACTCCTACCCATATTATTCTTATGGAAATTTTTGATTGTTAAATAAACATCTTGATACAATTACATTCAGAAACTTACAGGGACTAGGTCTACAGCTTGCGAATAGAACATAATAAACTGTATAAATCTCCCAAATCAGTAATAATACCATTTCAGTATCCTCTGTGCGACCATCAATAAATTGTGATTTTATAGTAGATCTTTAACTGATTAATTGCAGGTTTCACAAAGAAATTTTCTTCTTTTTCCCTAATATATCAACAATAAAGCTATTACATTAACAGAAAAAACTGTGTGCTGATACAACATCGGGCTTACGAAACTAATTTAAAACCACGGCAATCTTTTGTTGGCTATGAAATGCTGAATATGCACTTTTTTTTGCTTAGGTAGTGCAGGGATATGCAGACAAACTGAAACAGAAATAGGAAAACTAATTGCTATGACTATTAATTCCTTGTTATTTATTCAATTAGGTATGGCAAAAAAAATGTATAGTGGACGTGTGATACAGTCATGGTTTTCGGACTTAATTTTATGATCTCTGAATACCAGGGTCAGTCCTACAACAGCTTAAAATTAATCATTAAACTATTAAAATAAATGAATAATTAAAAATTAATATTTATTGTTAATTGATAACTATTGATTATGTTGCAAGGATGTCCTGGGTGAACTGAACCCCAATGTGAATATGATGGAGGAAATTTTTCTGGCAAAGTAAATGCCTATATGACCTCTAACTTATCAAAATACAAAAATTTAAATACATTTAAAACTAGATATAAAAATACCCCAACAGCAAGGAAATGTCAGATATTGCTGTATGCAGGTGCTTGTAAAGAATCTCTATTCAGTACACCCCTTGGGAATAGATTATGAGTCTGAGACCATCCTTGAAGCTCCTATATCTTGGTGTCCTAAGAGCTGATGTGAGAATTCACAGCCCTTTTTACAGGACTGTCTCATGGCATGTGCTCCACTGGAGTACAGTAATACTCTGGCCACAGAGCATCTCTTCAACATGTCTTAGAGCCAGCTGCTACTCAGTTTTCTGTGCATCTGGCTGGATAAAAAGCTTAACAGATTCTGTGCATCACTGACATGAACAGGGCCAGAGTGGCCCTCAGGATATGCCTCAGTACATTCATGATGGATACAGAAAGGTACTTAGGCAATATTCATTGTCTCTTCTTTAAAAGCTGTGGTTCTGGTTGCCTTGAACAACATCAGAGATATTATTAGCATTACAGTCCCCAGTGGGAATCAAGGCTTAACATGTTTGCCACCATAAAAACATAGTAATAAAAAATAAATCTGCCTCAAGTCTTTTAGAATCTGAAATGCTGGCGAAGGGAAGGAGGGGAACAAAATATGTCACATAAAGTGAATTTTGGAAATTTAGATGGCACACACAAAAAGAACATTGAACAAAATGAAGAGTTCCTGAGGTCTATGCTGTTGAATACCTCTATATGTTGTGCACTTAGTAAGCCTGATTTTAAGTACAACAAGAGTTAGATCCAAGAAAAGTGGTGTAGTTACAGAAGATTTACATCTTGTCTTCCAAAATTACTTGACTTTTTTTTTTTTTACTGGTGAAGTAAATCTGTAACCTTGTGTTAGGTGTCTCTCTTTGCAGAGTCAGGGAAAAGTATGTGGTCCCAGATATGTATCCACCATAATAATACTTGCCTGCAGGCAGCATGCTGATCAAAGAGACCTTTAGGGGTCCTGAGTGGGAAGCATCTGCAAAATACTAGGTCTTCAGCCTTTTCCCTGTTCATAGCTTTGAATTCTTAGCTATGGTTGCAAAAAAGGACTTCAGTCTGTCTGGGAGCAATAGCTCAGTGACCCATACTTAAAACAAACAAAACCAGCAGAAAACATAACAAAGCCCAACATCGCTGTCAGGCACCTGTTATACAATAACCTAGAGATTAGCTTTGCCCGGATATACCCAAGAAGGCTCAAGATGACACCTTTCAAGTGTCTTCAGAGAGCTCCTGTCATCTCACTATTATTCTGGTGGGAGCAGGGGACAGGGAAAAGGATAGACACCATCCATCCACTCTGCTGAAGGTGTACAACTGTGGAGAAAAGGTGTGCAGAACCCAAAAACAAGGACAGGAAGAACCATGATTCTGAAGCTCATCTGGCCTGGAAGAAGAAAAACCCAGGCTGTTATCTCTGCCTCAAGGCTTATAAACATACTTTCTTCCTTGATGCTGCATACAATGATTCAATAAGAAGCTAGAAATATGATCTTTCCTGCTCTTCAATCAGCAGATTAAATAATTGTATTCCCCTGGTTCTTATATTTTGGTTCTGTAAATATTAAATTCTTTTCTGGTCTCTGAATACGTCAGTTAAAATATCAGAAACACTGAGCACAAGTCTGTGCCCACTCATAGGGAGCTCAGGTGACACCACGTGGAGCTGGTGTGGGATATACTCCAAAGTTTCAACATCTGTGTGCTTAGTTAACTATTTGTAAGGGTGACGTATACTGGTTCCCTGGAATGTATCAGGAAGAACACAACAGAAAATGAAAAGAATACTTTAAAACTGAAATGTCTCTATTACTTGCTTTCTTATTTATTGTGAGATGTTTCCAAGAAATAATTATTTGTCTGACACATAACATTGTTTCTCATTGTTTGTAAGCCAAGAGAACACAAACACAATGTAACTTTTGGAACTAATAAATGTCTGTGTTATGTGTGTATGAAGATTTTTTCATGAGTATCTGTTTTACATTAATGAATGTTTAGAAACTCTAGTAAGCAGAAAATAGACAGTGGAGAAATACCACGACTGCATCTTTTCCCATTGTCCACCAAGCCATCAAATGCAGCAGAATCATCAACAGTGTATGCTGTAAGTATTGCATCAGACCTCCCTTGTGCTGATGGAGCGATACAGCTAATGGACATTTTTGTAAGACAATTTTTGTCCTTATTTGTATTTCTAAAAATTGTCCTTTTCCTCCCTGCTGGTCTTTCTATGCCATTCAAACACTCCTGGTCCGCTCACATCTTCCATCACCCTGTGTACACTATGAATTCTGTTTCTCTCCATTCTTTTTCTCTGTCTGCTGCAACCTCTCAATGCTTTCTATCCTTCTGGCAATGGAGGAGAGGTAGTGAATTGCTAGAAAGGAGTGGGAGAAGGACGACAGAGTGGCCACCTTTGCTCCCAGCTTGCACTTCTTCTCTCAGAATGAAACTTTCCCCTTTATATCAGAGGAAGGGAAAGGTGTCGCTCAGCTGCAAGGCTGCTGAATGAGAGGGGGCACATTGGCCTTAATATCATTAATGGCTTCACAGACATCTCAGTTCCATTGCAAACACCAATTAGTATGGTGTTCTTCTCCCCAGCTCTTTTTTTTTCTTTGTCCTAGCATTCCTTTTTCCCTACAGATAATGCATGTACTATTAGGAATTTCACAGCCTCGCAAAGACCAGTCTCATAATTCACAGATTTCAGGAAAAAAAGTGACAAGTTTTAATTGGATTATCAGTCTACATGGATTTGTATTGGCTCATATTTTCAAGAATGTCTCTGTAAAGGAGAAGGACCTCTTACTTGACATAGATGCTAAGACTAACTTTGACATTTAGAATATTTCACAACCAATATTGACTTCATAGATCATTAGAGCCATCTGGGGCCTGATTCTGTAATTGCTTTTATCAGCAGTTAATGGCTTCTAGAACTGAACATACTATGAGCACTGAATGGAAGTAGATTTCACCTAATATTAGATAAATATCAAGATATACATCAGAACTTGTACTTTTTTTTTCTTTCTTTTGAACACAGTTGATCACCTAAATGTCAGAATTAGCAAAGCACAGCTGTTCCTGCATCACAAATAGAGTATTCCTGTCACCTCCAAGGTTTAAGAGGCTGTAGCCTTTATTCTCAATGCTCTGATATGGATCTTGTACAGTTATTCTTCCCGTTATAAGTTCTGCGGGATGATTTCAGAGCTTGCTTTCTGAGATAATTTGAAGTCTGCTAACAGTACACCAGTAGCTCAGAGAACAGTTTCTTATCTAATTAGCATTTTTTAATCTAAGGTGTATGTTATCTCTTTTTCCACAGGCTTCCAGTTTGCTTGCAGCTCAGTTTGTAAAGCCAGCTTTAACTTATAAATACATAGTTAGAGTCAATTATCCCTTGGTTCTGCCTCTTCTGCATGTTCAATAGCTCTGACCTTGTTAAATCTCTTGTCACTTTGTGGCTTAGCTCTCTTCTGGTTTGTGGTGAGACTACCCATCCCCCTGGTCCATGGTATAGGCTTTCCTCAAAGCAGGTCTGCACAATAAGGCACTATGGTTTTGAACTCTCTTTCCTACCACTTCAGGATCTGTGATACAGGACCTGTCCCAGGTTCAAAGAGTCCCTTCTCTTTCTACGGGTTATATGTTTAAATCCCTTCTTATGGGGTGTCTACGTGTGTGCCCATCTGTGTGTGTGTTTATAAGTTAGAGTTTGCTTCAGAAACCCTTCCTCCACAATCCCATTTAGGACAACCCGAATAAACTCTCCACTCTGGTTCTTAAGGGTACAACAATCAATGTATGCAGTGGGGACTGCTCTGCTCATATTTGATGCAGTATGAAGTTGCATGTTTTTGGGTAAGCCCAGATTGGTACAATAATGTTAAATTTATTGTGCCAGAGTTATTCTCTAATCCTAGAAAAGCTTCTGCACAGCCCAAACCAGATCAACATTGGCACATTAACTAGCCCTCTTCTGTCTGCCTCCTGGTATTTCCTGTTATCTCTCCAGGTTACTCATCACTGACCTTATTCTCTATATTTTCTGTGTCTGGTGAACCTTAGCAGCATCTTAACATTTTATGTATGTCTGTTCTTCAGTGTGAGTGTTTGGGTTACAACCCTGGGGATGCTTCTTGTTGAAGTTGCGGCTGTGCCACATTTCACCCATCATGCTACCCTAGTTTATCACCAAATCCACGAGGTGGTAGGCTGCAGTGAACTTTCACTGCTAGTGTTACTAAGATTAGATTCTTGTAGAAACCATCTGGAAAACATGAAACTAACAATTAATTCTAGTCAGGAAAGTTTTACTAGATTTTTAATTTGTTTCGGAAATTAATATGATTAAGAGGAGAGAGCTATGCTCTGAGATGTGCTACTCAGAACATAGTTATTTCCCAGAACAAACCTAAATAGCACAGATTACTCTATTTATACTGAATATTCCAGAACATAGCTCTTTCCCAGAATAAACCTAAGTAGCACAGATGACTCTATTTATACTGGATATTCCAGAAAAAAGGTGATGAAACTGAAATCTGTTACTGAACCAGGAAGCGATACTGTTCTGAGTAGTATGGGAATAGAGGCTAAATAACAGTAACAGGAGATGATTGGAGGAGTCCCGAGGCAGCAACATGAAGTACATGGCAGTACTGCCTTATGTGTCAGAGGCAGGTTACTTTAAAAAAGTAAAACAAGAATTAAATTAAAGAAGGACAAAAAGTATTATTGTGCATGGTACTGTGCATGACTGTGTACAGTAGTGTGAAAAGGGATATAAAGATAAATAACTAATATTAGTGTGTTCAGAGGATTTAGTTGTTTCTTTATAACCTGTTGCTTAATCAATAACAGTGTAGAGTCTTAAACAGATTTTCAAGCCTGTAATACAAAGAAGGAAAATGGGACTGGTAAAGTAAAAAGTAATCAAGAAGGTAACCTGTGAAGTGATGAATTAATAGGACAATACTTCAGTTGCAGCAGGAATAAACTGAGAAACATCAGGACTGTGTTCAAATTAGCTTCCTGTTTTTATTTAGCTTGAATGTTTAGCCTGATACTTTCTTTAGCCAAGTGGTATGTATGTAATATTTGTGTCATGCAGATTAAGGTTCAACTTTTATGTAGCACCTGGAACTTGGATTTGTGATATTTACGTAATATTCTGCCATTTTCTCATGAAGTTCCTTGGCAGTTTTGTAATTCAGGAAGGATAGGAAGAAACTAATTTTCTTTTGGTATTTATTACCGATGAATTATTAAAAGAAGTCATAATAATGTTAACCAAAAGGGGTTTTTTGATTATTAAATGGTGGTCCAATTGTAACTAATTGATGACTGTATGATAATCAAATAGCGATTAAGCAATAACTTAATGTCAATTAAACAATGATTTTACAATTATTTGACAATGATTTAATGATGATTTGACAATGATTTAAACAAACATTTAGGTGGTGCTTGTATGGCAGTCAAACACTCTACTATTCCTTACACTTCTAAAAAATTCTAGCTGGATATGTGTCTGTTGTATACAATGTATAATCCACAACATCAACAACAACTACAACAAAAAGGGTGAATTTTTTTGCAGAAAGATACTGCGACTAATGGTGAGCAGTACTTTGATTCAGGCATCACTGACAAGCACAAACTGTAAAAACTGTGCTAGACCATAGGCTTTCAGGCTCCCAACCCTGTAGGCCCCTGATACCAGAGGCTGGCCATGAAAGCCAGGGTTGGCTCTGTGGCTTCTGTTAGAAGCTGCCAGAAGGTTTCCCTGTGTCTGACAGAGCCAATGCCAGCTGGCTCAAGGATGGACCCACTGCTGGCCAAGGCTGAGTCAGTCAGGAATGATAGTAATACCTTTGTTGCAACATATTTAAGAAGAAAAAAAATGTTATTGCACAGATGTAATTGTGGCCAGAGAAGAGACGACTGAGACCATGGTGAAGCAGCTGTGCCCCTGCAGCCCATGGAGGTCCATGGAGGAGCAGGGATCCATCTGCAGCCCTTGGAGGAGACCCATGCAGGAGCAAGTGGATCCCTGAGAGAAGGCTGTAAACCCATGGGAAGCCCCTGCTGGAACAGGGTCCTGGCAGGGACCTGGAGACCCAGAGAGAGGAGCCCATGCTGGAGCAGGTTTCCTGGTAGGACTTGTGACCTGTGTGATATCCGTGCCTGGACCAGCCAGTCTTTGAAAGATTGCATCCCATGGAAGAGAGACCCATGGTGGAGCAGTTCACGGAGACTGATGCCTGTGGGATCCATTCATGTCAGAGAAATTCATAGAGGATGGTCCCCATGGAGGGGACTCAACGCTGGAGCAGGGGAAAGACTCTTCTCCCTGGGCAGCGAAGAAACACTGTGTGATGAACCGACCATAACCCCCATTCCCATCTCCCTGTGCCACTTGTAGGGAGGAGGTGGAGCTGGGAAAGGGGTTGGGAGGGGAAGGTGTTTTTAAGATTTATTTTACTTCTCATTATTCTGCTTGGGTTTGGTTAGTAATAAATTCATTTAATATCCCTAGCTGACTCTGTTTTTCCCATGATGGTATTTGGTCAGTGGTCTCTCTTCCTGTCCTTAACTCATGAACTTTTCATTATATTTTCTCTCCTCTGTCCACTTGTGGAAGGGACTGATAGAGCAGCTTTGGAGGGTGCCTGGCATTCAGCCAGGGCCAACCCACTACAGCTGCATAGCATAAAAAGGGTTTGCTTAATTTATGTTTAGTTTTTATGTCACTTTCTGTCCATTACAAACTAGCCAGTATTGTCAAATTGAGCACTGATTAGATTTTCACAGGTACACTTTTATTACTTCAGTTCATATTTGGTATTTCAGATTTTAAGAGCTTGTGAGTTTAAACTTCCATCTACAACCAGGAAAATTAAAAATCTCTCTGTATGTGAAAGCCAAGATCCTGCTCTAAAGCTGATTCTGGGAGTTAGTGTCTAAGTGCAATACTGCAACTGTGTCAGTAAAATCCTGAGTCATGAGTTTCACACAGAAATTCTGTCCTGCAGCCAAAATCACCATAGCTTAATTGAACTTATTCTCACTGAATGTCATTAGCATTAGTTTGCATTAGTGGCTTTCCACCATGAGATGCCTAAATTCTATGTGCTATAAAAAGCTGAGGACATATACAGGTGCCAGAGTACACACCAAAAAGGCAGAAGTCTGAGCCAGGCTCAGTGATTTTCACAGGCTGAACCCCACGTGAACATGGGTTTGTCTGTTCTCCCTCACACAGAGAAAGCAGAAGGAGACTTCAGGCTCCTCCTGTGTGAATGAGTTCACCAAAGTCAGGGCAGGAACCAGGTACCTGCCTCTGAGCTCAAGGGAGACCCTAATAAATGTACTAGAAAGGTGCAGACAGTTAGACACAAGTGCCTTCAGGGACTCTTTGAACTGATTTGGCAAAATGCCTCACAATTCCGGTAGACATAGAGATATATTTAAAAAGCAAACTCTTTTTTTTTTTTTTTTTTACTGCAGCAGGGGCAAAACCTATCCGTCTTCCAGACACAATAGCTGGATTTGAGATGACTTTTCCTGTGCCACTCCAGTTTCATCTTCATATTTGTTTCTGCTGCTGTATATTTTCATTTATGTGATGCAAGTTCTTTAAAAAAATGTTTACGTAAGTTTGACAGTTGGCAGCTTTGCAAAACTAAACCAAACTAACTTCCTCCATAACAGCTCTGTTTTGCATATTCCCTGGTGACTGCATAATATGAAATATTTTATTTGAATTTTTAATTAATTTTAAATTAAAATTCTTTATATTTTTAACAGATGAAATATTTTATTGTCTCTTTCTTTTCAATGTTATATTTGCCAGCCTTTTTGATCAAGCCAACATCATTTACATGATCTATGTTGTTATTTTTTGGTGGGTTTTGGCTTTGAGACATTAGCAAAATTACACTTCAACTTAATTCCACCTTTCTCTTCTTAAAACAAGCTCCTCCTAGGTTTGAGGCCCCAAACTTTCTAAAGAATAAATAACTGCTATGACCTTCTCATATAAGAGTTCACACTTACATGGTGCTGAAAATTAAAAAAAAAAAAAAAAACAAGGTCAGAGTAGGAAAGTTTGTATGCAGATTTAGGTTATTATAACATAGCTCATGTATAAAAGAAAGATACTGCTATACACAGAAATGTGGCATGTTTCCAACAGCTCCATGGAGCAGTGCCATCAACCCACCATTTTGTGGTACACAAGACTGGCAGAGAGTGCTCCACAGAAAAATCCTCTTTCTGCTTTCTTTTGACTATTCTAGATTACTCATGACTTCAGCGGATAATTGTGATCTCACTGTACTCTTGTTTCTTTTAACTTGGCATCATGGATGAGGTAAGCAGTTATTCCTTATTAGATGACTGTACTGTACTGGTTCGTCATCTCAAGCACAGCAGCTCAAAAGGGTGACACTATTAACAGTGTGACTGTAATACATACAAATCAAAAGTAAATCTGTAGCACTGTATATTATTTTAGGGAGTATATCCACATTCTATAGGACACTAAAGGCTAAAGAATTTTACAGTCGGCATCAAAGTTTCTGGTCATGTGTTTATCACTTTGCTCCTCTGTCTTCCTCAGTGGGCAATCATTTAAGTATGCATTTTGTTTTAACAATTTTAGTACAGCTGACAAATCTCCTGTTTCCCTGTGGTGAGCTTTATGAGTCATATTTGTTGTAGGAAAAGGACCTCTCTAGAAGGCCAAGCTACTAAATCAAGGAGGCTGTTAAAACATGTCACAGTGTCTTATTGCTTTTTGTTACAGTTCCACTTTGTGTGGAAACACAGTTTGGTATATAGAAAGTTAATATTTGAGCTTTTTCACCAAACTTCTAGTCAGAAAGAGTCTGAGATGAGCTCCTATATCCCACCCTACATCCAAAACCGAGTATAATGGGAATCTTCAGGGAACAGAGTCCTGTTGCTGCAGGGAAATTACTATTTTGTGATGTTTTCTGGATTCTTCCTGTGAAACGTGACTCCTGCAGAATTTTTCTTTTGATGAGGAAATAGCTCTTTGGTTTTGCTCTTGTATTACCAGCTGGAAATTCCACAGCTTTAGTGTCATCTGACACTGAGGGGACAGATGGGTTCTTTTAGGGATCCTTAGCAGAAGGATGACTACATTAATTCACAGTTACAATTGAAGCTTTAATTTCTTAACATGGTTTCATGATTAGTATAGGACAGAATTTGTTATCAGAATGGCACAGGATGTCTACTAGAAGAATCAATATAATAAAATCCATAAGTAGCCTAATATAGATTTTATAACACAATTTGTGATTTCTAATCACCTGGACCCTCTGCAGATTGTGTCGGATCTTAATACGTGGTTTATCACCTATATAGCAATCATAATCTAGACTTGAAATTTTTATGAAAAAATACAAGTTACTCAGAGCTTGGAGGCAGCAGAGGACAGCAGAGGTGTCTCTGGCCACTGTGAGGTCACAAATCTCACTGTCCAGCAGCTGTTCTAATCCAGATTCCCCACTTAGGACTTATAACTGTTTGATCTTTTGGCGTGTGCTCTGGCTGCTGCTGCATTTCCCTGTTCTCTGGCAAGGCCATTACCACCACCAGGCTGAGTGCCTGGGAACTTCAAGATCAGTGAGAAAGGGAGTAATCAGCCAAGGAACCTTGAGGCCAGTAGGGAGGGAAAGAAGAAATCTGGTTTGCTTACTTGGTTCGTAGGACCTTGAGGGATTGATAATGAAGGAAAGGGAACCGATAAGTGACTTGCTCAGTCAGAGAGAGCAGTTACTTGTCCTGTAAAACAGCATCACTTATGCTAACCACATTACCAGGGATTGGGAGCAGGGTGTACTGGTCACACTTAGTCATCAGAAACACCTGGGAATGGAGTAATTTGCTTTCCAGAGATTGGACAAGCAAATTGTTTGTTGTTTGTTTGTTTCTTGTTATAAAAGCTGTCCCATGAGCATAGATCCTTTCATTTTATGACCTTGTTTGGCATAATGTGACCTCATATAGTCACAGAATCACAGAATATTCTGAGTTGGAAGGGACTCTCAAGGATCATCAAGTCCAGCTCCTGGCCCTTCAAAGAACAATCCCCAGGACACCATGTGCCTGAGAGCATTGTTCAAATGCTTCTTGAACTCTGTCAGGCTTGGTGCTGTGACCTCTTCCCTCAGGAGCCTGTTCCAGTGCCTAATTGGAGCCCTTCGGGGAAAGAACCTTTTCCTGATATCCAACCTAAACGTTCCCTAACTCATCTTTATGCCCTCACCCGGGTCCTGTCACCACAGAGAGGAGATCACTGTCTGCCCTTCCTCTTCCCCTCACAAGGAAGTTGTAACTGCAGTGGGGTCTCCCCTCAGTCTCCTCCAGGCTGAACAGAACAAGTGACCTCGGCTGGTCCTCATATGACCTCCCCTCAAGGCTTCTTCACCATCTTTGTTGCCCTCCTTTGGATGCTCTCTAACAGTTTAATAACTTTATTATACTGCAGCACCCGAAGCTGTCCCAGCACTGGAGGTGAGGCTGCCCCAGTGCAGAGCAGAGGGGACAATCCCCTCCCTTGCCTGGCTGGCGATGCTGTGCCTGATGCCCCCCAGGACACGCTTGGCCCTCCTGGCTGCCAGGGCACTGCTGGCTCATGTTCAACTTGCCACTGACCAGGACCCCCAGGGCCCTTTCCATGGCACTGCTCTCCAGCCTCTCACTCCCCAGTCTGTCCATACATCCAGGGTTGCCCCATGCCAGGTGCAGAATCTGGCACTAGCCCTTGTTGAACTTCATATGGCTGGTGATTGCCCAACTGTCTAATTTGTCAAGGTTTCTCTGCAGGCCCCCCGAACTTTGAGGAAGTCAGCAGCCAAATCTCCCAAACAAGGGTTTTATCACAAACTGTGGACACAAAGGAGAAATGATGGTCTCTTTAGAAAACACATCTGTGTCAGGAATTCCTAGAGCTGGAATGATATAAGAGGATATGCATTTGCCAAATTCTTCCACAAAGATCAATTTGTGACTTCAGATTGTCACAGGGCATGGGGATAGGTGGGCCTTTATGAAAGAATGACTTTATAAAGCTGTCTTCACAAATCTTCCTTCCAGTTTTGCTTTCTTATTCTGGATTGCTTTAAAGGAAGCCCTTGCAACGACCACAGCACTAGATTTCACAGTGCAGAAATAAGGGGGGAGTATTTTGGCTAAGTGGAATCCAAGAACCTGACAGTCACATTCCCGGCATACTCTTTATTCCTCCCTGCCACTTCGTAGTTCACTGATTTGGATCTCCAAATCCTGCCATCTGTTTGTATCTTAGCCGAAATTAAGGGTTTTTAGAAACTTCTGATGCAGCCAAATTTCTCACAGACACAGATTTCAAACGACCTGATTCATTCACTGCTTGACCTTGACTAATTTTTAACTCTCTTTAACTATTTCATTTAGGAAATTTGCTTGAGATTTATGCTAGTAGACGAAAGATTGGAATTTGCTCACTGTGGTCATTCTGTATATATAGGTGCAGCTTCATTGTGCCCATTATCTTATACAGAGGAAGAAAATGTAGATGTTGACTTTCCTGAGTGTTACCAACCAGCATTTGAACACCCTTTTTTTCAGCTTTTATAAGTTTACATGTTTATAGCACCTTAGAAGATTTTTTATCAAAGTTTTCTAGAAATTTTTAAATGCACATGATGTATTTTAGAACATAGGGGATGTATTAGGTAATTAAATTTCAGGTATGCAGTTCCTTGAGCATATGGTGGCGTGTCTCTCAAAGTGCTTCAATTCAAACTATTGTGGTCATTCTGACTTATGATTTACCCATAGAAACTGGTGGGGGTATATGTACTTATGGGTTCCTTGTTGTAGCTATGGGGGCTAAGTGTCAAGAAATGCAGCCAGAACTGGAGTGCCAGTTTGTGTATTACCACTGCTGAATTATGCAGAATGTGTCTTAACCTGGAACACAAACAAAAATGTATTCTGTTAAATTAAGGATTATGGTTACTTATTGGGATGGGGAAAATGTAACGTCTGGTATGTGCAATATGCAAGATGCGTATTCCTGAAGCCTGAAACCCTCTGCTGGTACCTGGTGTGTTAAGGATCAAGCAGCAGTGATGCCTCTGAACTTGGTTACTGCTGGAGCAGCACAGTTCCTTCTCAGTCATGATTTACTGCTTGTTTTCAATATCAAGGAACTTTCTTCTGAGATTTCTGAAGAGCGTGAAGAACAGAGCTTAGGCTCCTCAGAAGGGTGCAAAGTAATGTCACTTTTAGGTCTGTAAAGGGTTTGTGTGGTGGGTCCCCATGCACTTGGAAGAGGAGATGTAGATCCAAAGAATGTATTCAGACAAATCCATGAACAGCCTAACACCATGATACTATGATCCTTTAGGCATATATTACCACTTCAAGTTAGATTTTGGACTCAAGGACAATGTTGCCAGCATCTGCAGAAATCTATGAAAATCCTAGATGAAGTTGAAGCAGAACCAAAATCCTCAAGTCCTGTGATGTAGTGGCGATAGAGCCACTAGATCCTAGGAATCATTCCACATTAACAGCATCTGAAGAAGGTAGTCTTCTGGGAACTAACTTTACAACAAGACTCTTTGAAAATTGTCACCAGTTCTGAACTGTATGAAGCACATTTAACAGAATAATTCCATTGTTCCCTTCAGTTTTCTATCATTCCTTCCCTACACATACAGATAATCCGTCATTATTTTTAATGACATACAGGGTCCACACTATGCCTGATGTCAAAGGAAATGCTGTAGTATTTAAAATTTTCTAGAAAACTTTGACAGAAAGTCTTCTAAAGTGCTATAAACATGTAAATATATAAAAGCTAAGAAAAAAATGGTGTCCAAATGCTGGCTGGTAACGCTCAGGAGAGTCAACATCTACATTTTCTTCCTCTGTTTAAGAAGAAGTTATGTATTGATGATAAAGCCAATGTGATAGAAGCAGATAACTTTTCAAATGCAAAAAAGAGACCTTTGTTTCTGGGATATGTAATATTTTCACAGAACTTTATTTAAATCCTTGAAGATGGGCAGCTGGAAGACATACTATACAATTGCTAAAACTTGATACTATATAAAAAGAAAAATAACCTTATCAATAAATTTGCTGAACTTGAGAACTCCAGGGATGTTTTGTTGTTACTGTTTGTTTGTTTTTGGGCTTTTGTGGGTTTTTTGGTTGGTTGTCTTTTTCCTTTTTTTTTAAAGTAACATTTCTACCGGTAGTGACTGTGTAGCAAAGGAAATAGTTTTCCTAAGATTCCCATATTAGTCTCACAACCTTCAATCCCTGAAAACCCTCATTTTAGTTTCCTGTAAATATGAAGTTTATACATTTTGTATATAATGTGTGGCCCTAGAACTATATTTCACATCGCCAGTGTTTCAATAAACCAGTGAAAAATAGAGCCATCTGCAATCTGTATGCTGAGCACAGAAATAAAATTACACTTTAATGCAACCGTGAAACTGTGGCATTCCAAAAATGGCATATTGCAATGTGTCCTAGAGCATTAGATATCCGTTAATCTTTTAGCAGCTTTTTGAGCAGGACATCTCTTTGAGCATGAATGCTTATTTCCAAAGAGACCATGCCCTTGCCTTAGGGGAAAGGTTATGAAGACTACTGAAGAAATTTGTCAGGACACTAGATTTATTGTACTTCTCTTTTTCAAAATGCACCGTGTAATTGCTAATCTCTGGAAAACTTTGATTTAACATGTCATCTAAAAGATATTACTGTATTATTGCTAGCACACTAGCCAGGATGCAAAATACAAGGGTGTGAGTAGAAGGGATATGTCCCAGATTTTCAGACATGACTGGCTGCAATCTCCTGACACAGCAGTGACAGTGGAACCTTCCAGTCACACTCTACACTGCATGTTTCACTATATAATCTCCACTAGCGTAGTTTTCAAGTACTAAAAAGCTGAAGTTTTCCAAATATTGTTTCAGAGAATCAGACATTTTGTGATGATAAAACATCCATTACAGCAACTTCAAATGCCTGAATTTTAAATGTCCTTTAAATCCTTTGACTGAAAATAAGAAACTGTAGCAAATTTAGGCCTGCTGTTAACAGACTTTGTTTTTTTACATAGTAATTTTTTTTTTGCCAACGTGCAGGACTGGCAACTCACCAATGGGAAGCTATGACTTTTGTACCCAAACCTTAGGTTTGTAAGAGCTTTGATCTATGTAACTCTAGAGAACCGTATCGAGAGGTTTCAGAAAAAGAAATCAAAATGGCAAGAACACTACTTAATAATTGTGAACTAGGAATACTAGAGTAAGATGTTCACCTTTTCACAATCCAGCTGTACATCTGTTGCCAGATAAAAAGGGCTGTCTATTCCCTCTGTAATGTAAGTTACTTTCTTCCCACTCTTCCAAGTGATAATGATAAAAAAAATGTATCATGTCCTTTTCAGTCCTGATTACAACATGTTCATCTACAATTAGTCTTTACAGGTGTCTGCCTAATGAAAATATACTTCTGTTTTTTTCCTTAAGAATAGGGTATGGAATGCCATGCTTTCAAGACTTGAAATGCCATATAATATGAAACAAAATCCATTGGCTGAAGGAATTTTAGAGTGTTATAATATTAAATTTCATTTTATAATGTCAAAGGTTCCATAGGCAAAAATTTGCAACAGTTAACAAGTATGACCTTTAAATTAGTCACGTGAAATTCAAGGCATAAACTTTAATATTCACTCATGTACGGCATTTTTTTGCCTAAAAATCCAGTAGAAGGAATGAATCCACCAGTCCTTATTAATATCACACTGATGAGTGATAGTGAAGTGATGGTTCAAATCTATAGCATTCACCTAAGTAAGAAAAGAGAATTTGGCCAAATGAAAGAGAAGATCCTTAAAATAGTTAAGATTTCAGCTCCTAAATCAATCATTGAACATTTGCAGTGGTAAGTATGTCAGTAAACTGCTGCTTTTCATCTTAGTTTTTAAGGATTTTCTTAGTTCGGGAAACCTGGTGGGCTAAATAACAATTAAAATAATCTTGTTAGATCAGCTCACACATTTGCACCATATATAAGTAGATGATAACCAAAGTCCTTTTAGTTTGTTTTGTTTCAATTGCAGTGTAGAACTTACAGTCTTTGCTTGACTCTAGATCAAGGATGTTTGAAAGTAGATTTTTTAAAAAAGGAGAAAAATAGCACACAAGAGAATACGTTTTAAAAATAAATGAGCCTTGGTAGACCAAGACTCACCTCTACTGTCACCTATACAAATACAATTGTGAAACATACAGTTATGTCAAAGATACCCTCTGCAGCTTTGCAATGGAATCCATGAGACACGTTTACTACAAGACATGCAAACTTTTCCACTAGTGCTTCTCATCAAAGCTTAAATTTAAATATGATCTCTCACAATTCCTCAAAATTAACAGAACTATGTACCTAAGAGTTCTCTTGATTTAAATTAATTATTTGGTATCACCATATGTTATTTTGATACAGATTATTTTATAAAACTGAAAAATGAGTTTATGAAGTCATAGTAATCTGGAGTGGTGGCCTTTGGTTTTTAAAGTGCTAATCTTACCCTATGAGTTCCAAAGAATATTTCAAAGTTCCATTTAATTCAGAAGATCTGGGTATATATTCTAAGTCATGCATATCAGAGTTGTACAGAAATTGCTGATATTGAAATTCTGCTTATAGTTTTAGTGTTTGCATGCGAAAAAAGATGCTGAAAAAAAAATTAGGACATACAAATTAGTCTTCATGTGACTGAATGTGTGGAAAGCTTATCAGGAGGTTTAAAACAGACCAATACGTTAAGGACATCAAAAAGAAAACTCTTGTTGAGTTGCTTACAGTATCTAAGTGGTTTTATATGGAGAAAATACAGTCATAAAGCTAGACTTTTAAGAAAGGAATGGCAAAGCTTAACATGAAGAACCTGAGGCCAGACAAATTTAAATAGGACATAAGGTATAATTTTAGTAGTGAATTCCAACCGGTCACTTACACCTTTCTTAGATGGGTGCTGTTAACTCACAGGTCTTAAGATGACCTCAGATATATATTTAGAAGATGTGCTTTGAGTAAAACCAAGTTACTGAGACTCAGCGCAGTGGTAAAAGAATGAAATGTATGATCTAGTGATAAGTTTGAAGAGGGACTGGATGACCATATAAGTTGCTGGTCCTGAAGTTGTGAACTATGTGTACATGACCAAATTGCTTACAGAAGTAAGAAACACTGAAGGTATATACCAGTCTTCAGTATTTTTTTTGGCTATATTTTACTTTTTGGGACACAAAATGAGCAATTTAATTTTCTTTGATATTAATAACCATTTGGGGAGTTAGCTGAGTTAATGAAATAATAAATATGTTCTACCATTAACGAACTTCAATAGTTGATTTTTGCTGCATTCTGCTGCTTTTTTTTCCTCTGTTTTTTCCCTTACTACATAATTCAAGGGAAATGCAGTGCTACACTGCAAGACTGTTTTAATGTTAGATTTTTCCACATCATAAACAAAATAGATGCCATTTAATATCTTAAGGAGGATTTAATTCATAATGGTATCACTTTACATTTACATTGGTATGCATCTCTGTTACCTGTGGAATGTTCACACTGTTTAAGAATCACTGCTCACTGTTTATGAAATGAGGTCTTACAAAAGATTTTAGAGTTAATTGCTGAACTTTGGTCCTTTGTTTCAGCAATTCTGTGGAAAGTGTGGAACTGGAGGGATAGAGGGGAGCACTGCTGAGGACAACATTATGTCTGTAAAGGCACTGAAGAAGAGAGTTTTGTGCTGTCCTCCCAGCAAAAGTAGATTGAAGGGCATGCAAACATGGGAGAACCAACTGTGTCTAACACAAAAATCCATGAGTTACTGTGGTTTCCATGGACCACATATTATGAGCAGAACATCTGCAAAGCACTGACAAAAAATTCATGTACATGCAGCAGTTTTTTCCAAATTTACGGAGACAAGGGGCTGACAGTCCCAATCCAGTTCTCTCCATTGTTGTGTGTAATGTCTATTGACTTCAAACAAGCCAAGTATTTGCTGGTTTTATTTTTCAAATGAAAAATTACACATTTCAATTAACCATAGGTTTTTTAAGGAGTTCTATTTGGTGGCTAGTTCTGTAGAATTACAGTAAAAACATGGAAATTAAACCAGCCTATCACTCCTCACAGAGCCAGTCAGCTCATGGTTCAAGCACTGGATTGCTTAGCTGGAACAGCACCATTCCCTGCTTTGTATTCAGCGACTGTCTGCATGACTGAGTAATAAAAACTATAATTTTTGAGAAAAAATGTACCAGGTAAAATACAGCTTGCAACAGATTGCCAGACAGGAGATTAAGACAGAAACAATAGTTTCTTACTGAAAATTATCTTGAACTAAGGGTTAATCAGAAGAATGTGTGGAAAACCTTGACAACTCTTCTACTAAATAGCATTCCACAAAAAATCCTATGTGTTTATTGCAGATCTCTGAAAAATAAAGATGAGTCATTTTCTTACAATTATTCTATTCTTTAACAAAGAAAAAGAATTTTCCTAGAAGCAATTCTTTATGTCTCAGAGATCTCTACATGACTTGTCTAGGTTCTAACATCAAGTTATAATAAAATACCTAGTTACTGCAGCATTTTCCTTTTTTTCAGGATTGGGTTTTGTCTTTTTCTTTACATATCAGAAATTACTTAAATAGTCTGAGACACAGCTTCAGTGGGACAATGGTATATCCAAAATAATGAGTAGAAATTAGTGAGTTGGGATGTTTAGAGGGCAGTATTGTTAAAACCACGACACCTATTTTACTTTCTCTCTTATTATTTAAATGTCACTATGTGCTAGCATTGTACAGCTGGAAATAATAACCATCTTCAATTACCTCATCTTTCATGCTTGCCAAAAAATATATGCAATAGCATGTTTAATTCATCACGTTTTGTTTGTACATTAATAAAAGGAAATTGCACAGACAGGAACTGCAAAGTATTGTATGGTCAAAGTAATGAGTAGACAGCAACAGGTCTGGTTTGGAAGTTAAGTGTTAATTTGCAAGCTATGGACCTAAATAAAGTATGGTTTGAAGCAAATTGTGGCTGTGCATTCAATATTTGCAAAACAAATTAAAGGTATAGCTCAGTTTCCTTAAGCTTTTATTTTAAATGAGTAACCTTTGCTTCTGGAATTCATGCTAGAACCTTCAGCTGGTTAGCTGATGCATTGATAACCTTTTTGAGAATTTTCTGAAGAGGTTATGTAAAAGAACTGGACTATGTGTGACAGGTGAGGCCAGAATTTATCACCTAGGGTTGAACTCAGTGTATTGCATTCTAAAGGCTTTATTCTTATTTTATTCTGTTGAAACTATGGAGGCTAATGGAGGTACCTTCGGAGAGAAAAGTATAAATCAACTCCTTTTGAGTTCAGAGATTGAAACTCTAATTGGTTGATAATTTTTGTCACCTTTCTTTTTATTTTTGTCTAATTTTTTTTTTCTCACACTGTTGAGGTCTTGGAAAGGCTTTCAGTTGAAGGAGAAGAAAAAAGACAGCTAGGAGCAGAATTAAAATTTTTCTTGATTATTATAAAACTTCATCAGAACCCAGGCATAGGAAGGATTTGGAAAAAGAAAGAACTGGGAATAAAATTTAGGTTTATTTGCACAAAAAGGAAAATTTCCAGCTAATTACCAGCATAAAATATAATTTTCAGTAACTCATTGACAGAGAAAATTTAGTAGAACCCTAAAGTAACACCTGAATCCCAAGCTTATAATGAGTTCCTCTGGAAATCAATCCTTCAACTATTAAAATGCAGAATATTTTCTTTCTCATGACACAAGATGGCTATTTTGCTGTGGGGACCCTGAGAATGCCTGCCTATGCACCGAGAAAAATAGGAGGCTGTACTGCTGTATCGCAAGTGCAGGCAGGGGCTCAGGTGCAATCTGTCACTTTGGGTTGTCTTAAGTAACCTGTGTGTCTTTTCCTTTTGCAGAAGTACACAGCAAACAAAAAGAGAGTGGAAAAAGGCACATCTGGGAAAGGGGACACTTCTGAAAAGGCACAATCTTTATGGTTTAAGGAGAAATTTAGTTAGCCTCTCTCAAGCAGTACTCAAGTCTCCTTCCTTGAGGGCTGTGATGTACTCTTTGCTCCTTCTGCAGATCAAAAAATATCCAGCACATAATTCCAAAACCCAATTAAGTCTAGTATAGAATTAAATTTAGGAGTTTGAAATGTATACTGATTTAGTTAATTGTGGATTATTCATGCTGGATTTGGATATTTTATTCGGAATAATTTGAGTTTATTTAGTTCGAATAGTAATAGGTCAAGGGATATGATCTCGTACTGAAGGAAAGTAAGTTTCTTCATATACAACATTTTCTGTGGATTAACTGGAATTACATCATGTCAAACTGCCTTGAATCTGTTCTTTACTTTCCCTCTGTTGTAAATAACATGTCCTTTTAACATAGATTATTAATCCTTCTTTGAAAGTATCCTCACATGATCTGTGTTCATTCTAATGCAATTGCTGTGGGTGGAAACATCTGTAGTACACTACACTAATACTACACCAGCAGCTCTTTTTCTGGCTACCAAGGTCAGGTTTTCTCCTAATCTCCTACTCATCTGTGATCATAATGCACTTGTATCACCTAATGGATTTAAATACCATACATTTGTATGCCTTTGGACCAGAATTCACATAACTGTAGCATGGCACTGAGATACTTCTTGTGTATGAATGTGAATAGTTCCTGGGATCTGACTGTCAGGGAAAGAGTGCATATAAAGCCTTTCAGTGATCATTTAACATATACATATGCACTAGCATGCATACGTCTCCAAAGGAGACATCACAGACAGGATCCTAGTGTCTATTGATGCAACAAGAATCATAAGAACAGCAATTACATCTGTGAAATATCACTGCAGAGTACAGAAGCCCAATTTCTGTTCCCTTTTACTCCAATACACAAACATACAAAAACTATCCATCATTTGTGCATTTTATATTCGTTACTTTTTCTTGGTATGGTTTGGCGTTTGTTGGGATTTTTGTTATTTTTT
The DNA here is from genome assembly GCF_965178545.1 of Coloeus monedula. NCBI lineage: Eukaryota > Metazoa > Chordata > Aves > Passeriformes > Corvidae > Coloeus > Coloeus monedula. Next base: position 69,390,874 of record NC_138822.1, read on the forward strand.
TTCTCTGTTTCATCTGTGTAAAAAGAAAGTCTTTCACCAAAGCAGCTGATGACAGAAATGAAGTATTGCACAATTATTCATAGCCTTCTAAGGCACAGTGAAAATCTTTAGGGAAATTAATTCCTCAGAATGAGTTCAGATGCACATTTCATTCGGTGGGAATCCTAAGAAAAAAGTGCCCAGAAACTGTAGGATGCTCGTGGCATAAGATGTTTTCATATATTCTCTGATTAATATCACTTAACCCACAAAGATAATCTCTGTGGATTTGATCTGGACACCCCTGTCTTCTTATGAGGTGAAGCAAAGGTCAAGAATAAATGCATGGGTCCAACAACGTTAGTTTATAATTCAATGTTGCTTGTTGCAAAAAGCCAGATTACCTTCCAAGCATCAGGACATCATTGTTTTTTTGACAGAAGCTTTCCAAACCAGTAACTGCTGAAGGTGGAAAAGGAATGTTGGAGAAGAATCACTACACAAGTGTGGTTTCCCTACAATCATCACTGAATGCCTACTTTTGGGCAGTGTTGGAAACAGGACCCTGATCTAATTATTGCACTCTGTTTTTATGGCTGATATCTGCCACAGCAGTTCTTGTTATTGCTGCAGTCTGAATGCAATGTCCTTTTTCACACTGAAGGGGATGAACACTGCACCCCACAGAAAACAGGATTACCTCACCTAACCTGTGAGAAGTAAGGAAGCTCCTTATCTCTGTGAAACAACATATTTGGGCCCAGAAATCATGTCATTGAGCTATCACTGTGTTGACACAAGAAGCTAAATTAAGTATTTCATCTCAATTTTATGGTAAGACGTCAACTCAGTGAATGAAGTTTAATGAAGATAGATTAGATCTACAACCACTTTCAGGTGTTACTATGCCACAGACAGTTTCTTGTGGAAAAATTTTTTTTTTATATAGAATGTAATGAGGAGCAAATGGAGAAACAGATAATTACTGCTAGATAAGATTTCCTCAAAGCAATGGTTCATCAGGAGATTAGCTTTCACCACATTTTCAGTCCTATTTAACGTGAGTTTTCACTTAGGTTTTGCAGTACACAGCCCTGCATTTAGTGTTCTTTACCTGTACGTCAAGAGAAGGTCACAGAATTTTTAAAAGGTGCAGAGAATTTTTAAAAGTGGAAAAACAGGTACTTGATGCCAAACACAGTCTCAAAGACCTCAGAGGCTGAGGATTGTGACTGCTTTTTAGAACCACAGAATTATAAGATGGGTTGAGTTGGAAGTGACCATAAAGATCATCTCACCCCAATCCCCTTGCCAGATGTAGGGACACCCCGCAGTAGAGCAGGTTGCTCAATTCCCCATCCAACCTGACCTTGAACACTTCCAGGGTTGGGACATCCACAATTTTTCTGGGCAACCTCTTCCTGTGCCTCACCACCCTTGCAGTAAGCTAATCTTCTATGTAGCTAATCTAAATTTTTTCTTCTTTCCCTTTGAACCCTGTTTCCTTGCCCTATCACTACAGTTCCTGACAAAGAGTCCCTCTCCAGCTTCCCTGTAGGCTCCTTCAGATACTGGCAGGTTGCTTTGAGGTCTCCACACAACTTTCTCTTCTCCAGACTGAACAGCCCCAACTTTCTCAGCCCATCTTTTTAGGGGAGGTGCTCCAGTCCTCCTATCAACTTTGTGGCCTCCTGTGGACTTGCTCCAGCAGTTCATGTCACTCTTATGCTGGGGACACCAGGGCTGGATGCAGTGCTCCAGGTGGGGTCTCAGCAGAGCAGAGGAGCAGAATCCCCTCCCTTGACCTGCTGGCCACTCTTCTTTGGATGCAGCCCAGGATTCCCCTGGCTTTCTGGGCTGTGAGCACTCACTGCTGGCTTGTGGTGAGCTTTTCATCAGCCATCACACCCAACTCCTTCCCCGCAGGGCTGCTCTCCATCACTTCTCTGCCCAGCCTGTGCGTCTGTCTGGGATTGCTCCAATGCAGGTGAAGGACCTTGCACTTGGCCTTGAACTCCATGAGGTTTGCTTGGTGCCACCTCTCAGGCCTGTCCAGGTCCCTGTGGAGGCCACCCCTTCCCTCCCCTGTCTCGACTGCCCCACACAGCTCAGTGTCACCAGCAAACTTGCTGAGGGTGCCCTCAATCCCACTGTCCATGTCACTGACAAAAGTGTGGAATTATATTGGCCCCAGGACTGAGGCCCGAGGGCTTCTCTTGCATAAGACAAAGAAAAATTTTGGAGGGAAGAGCCTCCAATGAAAATTAAATCCTTATGACCTCAAACATTTCCTCTGGTAGAGCTTTACTTAAGTAAATTCTAAATAACTTGTCCCCCTCTTGCCCTTTCAATTTAGCATTGACAAGGGCTCTTCTTGTGTCAGTTCTTCATTATTTGTGATCTCTGGACTCTGTGAATATTTATTTTAGTGTCTTTTCACAGAATGTTTTTCTTTAGCTACCTGTATATAATGTTTGGGGTATAGTTAATCACTTGGGAGTGGGAGTTCTCTCTTTTCCTGATTAAGCCACTCTATGCTATTTTTATGAAACTTCATTGAGCATTCCTTAAAAGGATTACTTTAGAACTGTCATAACATTTTTTAAGAAACAGAAATATAATACTTTATAGCTTACTGAGACTTTTGGAAAAAGACCTGAGAAACAATTGCTAATGAACAAAATATTTTCAAAATACTCAAACCCAACACTTCCTCTTATCAAAGTTTGCATAAGTCTTTGTATCACTCCTGAATATCCAAGCTTAAATCCCAGGGTTTTGTACATATACAGAGAGGCAAGCAATTTAAATAGAAATTGGCAAGGTTTGAATATTGCCTTTTGGCATGACTTGCTTTGGTCATTTTCAGTTTTTAACCATAAAAAACCTCAGCAACAAGTCAAATGTATAAATAGATATTTTTACATCAGTGAGTCAATTATATCCCATGATACAATTCAATATACAATTCAGAATTGGTTTTGCTTACTCAGGGACCATTAGCATCCTCTATTCGGAAACACGTTAGCAACATTTAATTTTAGTGGCCGCACACTTAGATATGAATATCTGGGGACTCAGGGATGTTCTTGGCTTTGGTTTTGGCTGAGATCTTTAAATCTTTTAAAGGAGGGGGAAGAAGGGGGGAGTGGGGTTGTGACAGAAAATTACCTGGGACTGTGACTGAGGGTTTCAATTTCTCATCTCTTTTAAATATACCAGTCATCAAGATACCTATGTGAGAAGTCAGGGTGGTAAAGCTGAAGACAGTATATTTGTTTAGAAATGTCCAAAAACAAACTCAGATGGAAAAAGGGAATTCAAAATTCTTAAATGCTATTATTATATCTTAAACCTGTTGAGTATTCAGCAATAAAGTCTATCTTTTGAAGAGCTATTTTATTTCTTTTACATTTTGGGGGGATTAATTGTTGCAGACAACTTATTTTATGGGGAAATGTATTTCTGTCTTTGAACCCAGAAATCTTGCCAAAACATTTGGATTCACCTTATCCACTATTTCAACAAACAGAGAGCTAGGTATTTTATATGTTGCTGTTGAAGGGCCATGTTTATATTAAGCTGGAGATGTGTACTATTTTATAAGAGGCTTGAAAGAAATTATGCAGCCATAGGGAATGCCTTTCTAACTTCATAAGCAACAGGGGACCACTCAGCAGGCCATTTGTTACAAACTCTGTAACCTTCATAAAATACCTTTAAACATCTACTTGCAAGCATATGTCAATTCAATATTATTTTAATTGTTTTTACCTTGACCTGTTTTGTTGCTTCATAGTTTAATCTAAAAAAATATGAGGCAATGCAACAACAGGAATATATTTATGAAGTCCAGGAGTTTAAAGGTTTCTACTGCTACTGATAAAATTTCAGTAAATTAGAAGTTTAGTATGTGAGCATTATAATGCTTCTTCTCTAGAGATGTTTCTGAAGATCTGAGAAGTCAGTAGAAGAAACCTCAGTGACAGTTGAGTAACTGAGTTCAAATTAAAATATAACACAACTAGATAATATTTTCTTTCTAGTCTACTGAGGACTTTTAAAATCCTTAATGAATTCATAGGATCTGATGATTTCAAAAGAGAGGTGTTAGAGAAATAGAATGACTGTCTCCCCTGCAGCTGTCTTTTGCACTTAGTACAGAGTATATAGACAACTTTTTAATGTCACATATGTACAGACATGCTCAGAGCATCTGTTCGGAGGCAATCCTGATCTTCTAGGCTGTAGGAATGTCCATGCAACATCTCTCTCACCTAATGATATGTAGCTTTCTTTTTGCTGCTCATGAAATTATGTATTTGTCTAGTCAATATTTATTCTGAGAAATTATGTTCTTTTATTCTCCATAAAAAAATATTCACTGAATAAATTTTTTAATCTAAGACCATGGTCTTTTGATAAGCATATGAAACATTCATCAACAACATTAGTACATCCATACTATATGCTATGCTTCTGAGTACAATGTCTATTAATCATATTAAAAGAAGTTACTCTATAATTAACCCAGAGACCATGTATTTACTTAGTTTTCAGAGCTATTCAGACTCTCAAGGCTTCACTGATAAATAATAATAAAAAATTCTTGCAATGACTGACAATAATGTAAAACAAAAGAAAAAGTAATCACCAAGGAACAATTTGATGCTTCATTACACTTCTGTTAGTTCAATTTTTGCAAGAACAAGAGAATTGATATTAGTATCTTCAGAAAAGCTCTTCAATAAATCTAAGTGTGCATCCTTGAGAAACAATTTTTTTTAGCAAAATTATTTCTGGCAGTTAGTTCAGAAACAATCTGAGGATCATTTTATTTCCCTCTGTAAATCCTGAAATAAAGATCATTCTTTTAAAATTTCCTGCTTGGTAGTTTACTTGCCAGGGGAAACGTGAAGTAGATTTTGCTTTTGTTGTAACTGGGATGTAATTTCTAAATCTTGGCAAGAGATGGGTAAAAAGTATGTGTCACTTTATGATTCTCCCAAGCTTATCCTCTTTTATGTTTTTATTTTCATACACCTGTATCTAACTGATGTATCATATTTTGTACTGAGTTATTAATACTTGGTGCATGAACCATCTTTTTGTTATGAACTTGTATAACTGGCTCTAAGTGCACCACTTGTGCGTTACTGAGGTAGAAAATTCAGGTCCACTCAGCCTTAAAATGGAAGGCTTATTTAACCAGTTTGGTTGCAGCATGAGAACTTATATAACCACTGACACACAAACAAATTGTGTGACTGATATTTATTTTGGTACATCTTTGATTTCCCAACCAGAATGACCTGTTACCTATTTACATCTGCAGACAACTTGCAACAAGATTCCTGGGCATCTTGCTCTCAAGAAAAAAAAAATCTCAGTCCTGTCTCTGGATTCACAATGTCTCAATGTGAATCTCTAAGTCCTTTTGTCACTAATCCCTTAAAAAGTATAAATTAACAATATGCAGTTAAAATAGCTTCTTTATAACTGCTTGAAGTTTGCACGTGGGAACAAGGTTGACCTCTTCAACAAAAGCAATATAAAAAAAGCTATTTACCACTGATTGGAAGAGCCACACTGAGTTTCATTTCCAACTAAGGATAGCAGAGACAAAATACAGTTCCTTTTTGGGTTTCCAACAAAGACTGAGCTTTGTATTTGTGACCAAAATAGCCCAGCAGCCATCAAAGAGCTTCCCAGAAAGGTCTTGCAGTAGTTCACCATACTACCTAGTTTCTAATTTCTGCCTTTTGGCATCCATCTCTTCAAACACTGATTTGAAGCATTATGACAATATTTATCATGATTTAGTATTATTTATGCTAATTTTCTGGTATATTTAAATTTCCAACTTGGAACTAAATAGAAAATGGCTGCACTGAGTCTGCCAACAGTTGGATCTATCATTGTATATAGCTCTTGATAGTTTCTATATCAAACTGCATTAGATACACCAGTCAACGTAATAACACTGAGAAGTTCACTTCTTATTTTGTGCTGTGTTTCATTATAACTGATGAACAACTTAATGTTTTCCTTAAGAACCTTGGGGGCTCAGAGGGTCTCAGTCTGTGCTGCAACCTTCTCCATCACTTGCATCTGTACAAAATACAAGGTTGTCTATCACATTCCCTCTAAGTTACACTGCAAGTGGAAATCATTCCTACTCATTGTTACAATAGTTCAGTGGATAAAGCACTGACTGGGGAGACCTGTATTCTGTTATTTCCTCTGTCTCAGGAAATTCAAGTCTATGTCTTCAATCTCCAGAAAAAATCACCACTATAACTGGAGGTTATAATGATAAAGAATAAAGGAATTCTCTGCCACTTCTGTTAAAAATGTCCTTCTCTAATTTTAGACAAAGAAAAAAACCAAGTACAAGAGCAAAACACTTATCTGAGCTGTGAAAACCTGTATGTGAACACAATTCCCCTGTAATAGCTAAGCAAAACTTGGCCTTAGCCTATACTCCAGCAGCCACTTATGTATTTTCCATCAAATAACCACTGAATGAAATATAAAAGTTTTCCTTAGAATTGATTTTGGCTTCCTTTTTTCTAAGGAGAATGAAGTAACCTCTAGACCGGGGGAAATGAAGCATCCCCTTTTAAATCATTCTGGCTTGCTTTCAACTCTCCTACCCAGATTTTATCGTTATTGCTCCATGATTTGTTATTTTGCCATTAATCTACAAAGCTGTAATTAACACTGCAATTATCTTTCTTTTCCATTTGTGTGAAAAAATTAAGAGAAGCATCAGAACTATAGGCAGAAAACATATTGTGAGGTGACAGAACCATACAGTTGGATAAAGATCCCTAGACAAGTCTATGCTAAATATTTTTTTGAGCAGAAGGAGGTAGCACAGGAATTGCCAGTGTTCTTGTCATCATACTATTTTAATGCATAAACCTTCATTTTTTTTCATCAATAACAATACCATACATATTCTCCAGTAGTAGTACATGTTTACAATTAGAAAACAGATTCACGCTCTCTGACCCAATTCATTGTTCTACTTGCTGGTTCCCAACCCTAAATAAACAGATTAATGTTCTCTTCCAAGTTAATATTAGTAAAGACCCTGTCCAGGCAAGGAAAGAAGAGGTCTTCCCCATGGTCACTGGTGTTTTCTTATGCCGAATATTGCTAAGGGCTGTGTTTTGACTTTTATGAACACTTGATCTCATTGCTGCTGAGTTGCTCCGGCCTCACCAGATGAATGCAGCTGCTCTGAGTCCAAACTCTCCAATGCTGTTTTGAGCCTCTCAGTGCCTGGCTCTGGTCTCTGTCACTAAAAAATTCAACATAGGTATGCATATGTACACACATATAGATATACATATATTACACTTCATATTTGTCTATAAATATGTTTTTTATTTCCTTTTTTTTTCTGCTGAAACAAACAAAAAGTGCTGGTTTCAACAGAAGGACCTCATTTTTTCTCTTTTCCTACATTTATCCACTACAAGATGCTACTCATCCTTCTGAATTTTTGCATTAGCGCTTAGGAAGAAGCTTATAACTGGGAAAATGGACTAACTATAGGAATATTTCTTAGTTTATCCAATTTTTATGTCATAATGTAGTTTTAAGAGATCTGGAGTAACAAGATATGAGCATCTTATAGCTATGCCTTTATTAATTTTTAAAAGTCTATTGGATTGTTGTATTATATTATGTTTAGATCTATCCACAGCTGTACTATTGACTTTGACAGTAATGTGATCTGGACATTTCCATGACTAGTCTCAAAGTGCAGACTATCATTATAGTCTGGATGTGCTTGCATAGGCACTTTTTTTGATTAAGTGGCATGATTATTTTAGGTATGATTATCTAGGATGCTTGTATTTAGCCTTAAACTTACATACCAAAACCCTCTCCATTCAGGCAATGAACAGGGGGTTTTTTACCTCTTTTATAAAAATACATCATTTTTTAAAATCATTATTCATTCAAATATGAGAAAAAAACAATTCCGTGTTGCATTAAAGTTTGATGTCTTCCCTAGAATTTCCAGAAGCTTTTGATTTTAGTGGAACTTCTTGCATTAAACCCTGAAAAGAATGTTCTCCCAAGGTATGAAAATATGAAGCCATTAAACTCTAAGCTTTTTGTGGTACAGATTCAGACATTCTTTATGTCAGAATTAATACAGCTAACCACACCCTATAGAAACCTGGGGGAAAATGACATCTTCTAAGGAAATGGGTAACTTTCCTTTGTAAATTTGGATTCAAACTGGATATTTAAACCTTGGCCTCGCATGCCCGAGCACTATGCCTGAGTCATTCCACTGCAGTCTTTTCAGCCTTGGCTTCTCCAAGTTGCTATGGTGAATACTGCTCACCTCCTGAGGCCTCCAGAAGCCTTTGCTATCCTCTGCCTCATGTGCTTCATTTGAAGCTAGAGGTTCAGTGGCTTCATTGACTGTCTGAGTCATAATACAAACTAGGTCGTATGTACCCAAGCTGAATGTCCCAATCATTGGACCCAAGAATCACCTTCTCTAATTTTCTGGCCCAATGTCTCTGTTCAATTATTTAAAGAATCCATGACCTTTTCTGCCACAGATAAACATAGCTGGTGATCAGAGCACCTAGCTGTAATGAGGGAAACTCAGGTTGAAGACCTTTTGCTCCATTCTGGTCTGCTCTTATTTAACTGCTCTTGGGTGCTGTGGGATAACTTCTCTACAGTTTTGTTCTTACAGATATTTCTGTCTTCCTTACCATCCAGTCTGAAGTTTATGAGTATATAAAATGCAACTAATTTTTAGGAATATTTTCTGAGGTGGGGAACAATTCCTCCTATTTTCAGTCACCAGCATTTGAGGATTAGCATCTTGGCTTCCTGTTATTCATTTAATTATTTGTATTATACTTTCTGTTAGGCATCATATCTTTTTATTGGGCAAAATGGAAGACCTGCTTAGGTGCTCAAGAAATATTATTTTTCCATATAGTATCGTTTGAGTTCCTACTCCATACGATTCCTAAATTATTTTGGTATGATAAAAATAATTCTTTTTAGGTGTTTTAAAATCACTTTCCTTGTCCAGAGGTATTTGACATGTAGTACATTGCAAAAAATTACTATGCTAATGTTGCTATCCTCAAGGATCTAAAACTCAATAAGGCTTTTGAAACCACGAGATGTTCAAAAATATTATCTTTTGGTTAGTTTTTTCATTCTTTAAACTTCCTAAATTAGTAGAGTGCACTCAGGTTACATTTTTAAGCTTTTCTATGACCTCCCTAAAAGTGTAGGAATTCATGCTTATTAAAAGCAATAAACACTGAGATTAATGTATCAATGTAAGATCAGAAAAGAGGACAGAAATCTCACTAAAATTTGCAAAGCTTAAAATAAAAAAAATTCTGCAGGTTAACCCTCTGCTACCAAGGTTCAGCATATTTCTGCTGTAAAGTAGATCTGTTGAAGACTTGAAGCTGTTTTGTTTTGGATCATGGATTGACATTATATTGCCCTCCATTCATAGTGTTTTACAAGTAATGTTCACGCCATACTGTAGTATGCTCGGGCGTAAGCTGACTTATTCCTGAATATATCCACCCTAACATTTTTGTGTAAATTTTCATAAATTCCAGAAACATCAAAGGCTAGACAGGTTCTCATCACAGAATGACAGCCTAAAACTGCTTCCAAAAGAACTAAAAGTTACAACTGAACTTTTTTCTCATGTCCATTAATCTATCTGAAAAGCTGCTTGGTTGGGCATGAACAGGCATGTTGTCTATTACAAACAATGAGCCACTTACATTTTAATGTGAGAATATGATTCAGAAAATCTTGGAATATCTACTTGTATCAACTGTTGCAGTCAGAGCTTTCACATATACCCTAGCTCACACAGGCCTCTTTTCTTGGAAATCAGTGTAATATTTTTGCTCCCATTTTTTTCTCATCTTCGAGATTGTTTTACTTGAGATATAATTTTTTAGAGAATTTGGTGCTTGGCTGCAATAAAATCAAAGCAGCAGTTTTTTTACCCTAGTGGTAACTTAATACCTTAGTACATGGTGAAAGGGTGATTGTATATTATTATCAGACTTGGAGTGATGCATATTCAGGAAGAATTAAATTCAGAAACATATATTAAGGCAACATGTGGTCTGGAAGACTGCAGGAAGTAATGCAAGGGAAGGTGCCAATTTAGTTTCTATTGGCATTATTTAAGTAACTGAACTGCACTTTCTGTAGACCATTTCTATGCATAGGAGATGGTTATTCTGTAGTTAAAGTTCAGTATTTCCAAACTCTACTTTCTTCTGAGATCCAATATTAGTGCTCTGGTTTCTAAAAACAATGCACATCCATACCAATACATGGGCACCTAGGAGAGCTACTCAGTATTTTTGAATGTCAGACCACTGAGGGGCTCTATTTTTGAACTCCAGATCTGCAAATCTTGATCCAAATTTCCTTGCTTTCACTGAATCCATTAGGAGCACTGCAGGGTCTTTCAAGTCTTCATCAACATTTACAAATGAGCAATACACACTTTATTTTGTTAATACTCTGTTTCTCTGCTGGTTGACGCTTCAAAAGTGTTTGGTTGGAAAACAAGCCCAAAGAACATTCTGATTTTATTCTTTACTTTTTTTTCCCCCCCCATAATTGCGTACTATCTTGAGAACTTGCCAGATAGCTTCCTGACAGCTCTTCTATACTGGACGTATCATTCCCTTGTTCTGTCAGAATGATAAAAAATCAGTTGTGTGATTTAGGATCTGCTAAGTAATTAACATCATCTCAGCATTATCTGCGTAGAAAATATTATGTTTTCAATCTGACTTGATCTGGAAGGTCAAGCTGTGACCACCTGCTGCCTGCTTATAAGGACTCAGCACCAGGAGCATGGTTTTGCCAGATGAAGTAAATATATTCTTTATAGTATATATAAAGAAGGGTTTGGACTGCTTCTCTCTAATCCTGTCTATCTAGTTGTCTACCTACATATCTTGAACACCCATTGCTTTAATGTCATGGTGCCACACTTTGTAAATTGCAGAGCCACCCAATAATTTGAGTCTTGATATACGTTCTTTTAAACTGGATTAATTCATCCTTCTCTGCTCTTATTTCTTTTAGGGAACTAGGGTAATGTGTAAATTAGAACAATAAGCAATATGGAACTTCACTATGAGAAAACAATTCCTTCAAACAGAATGAATTGGGGTTTTGCTGTTTCTATATTTCCTATTAGCTCCTTTCATCTGGGAAGGAGGTTATAAAAAACAATCTACCCGGTTATAATATCTCCTTGTGGGAGATCAAAAATCATACAAGAAAAAAAAAAGACATGAACAAAAGCAGGTCACACCACATTTTGCAGTATAAATATTTCCTTACACAAGGAGAAATCCTCTGTAAAAGATATTTTCAAATACAACTTTCACTTAAGAATGAGTTATCTTCATGAGGGTAAAGCCAAATAAATATTTTTATCTGAGTTTGGGTTTTGGGGAATTAAATGAGATTATATATGTATTTTATCTAACAAAAGAGTATCTGAGTGAACAAAGAAGGGGACGTTTTCTATGCATTGGTATCAGAAACAAAACTGATTTTTGAAAGTATAAATCTCTGCAATTTTATGCAAAATAGCTGTTCACTTCTGCTTGCCTCAAGAAAAACAGTTTGCCTTAAAAAAGCAGTTATTAACTCTTTTGTAGACACTTGGATAAGCAAAACACATCAACTTCTGAAAATGTAAGACAGAACTACCCTGAACTACTACACTACACTACTACAGATGTGAATGTCATATGTTCCACTGCTGGGTCAAGGCAGCCTTGTTCTTCTGTCCAGCTGAAATTAGTTGTACGAAAGAAAGTGAGGTCACCCTGCAGAAGACACAGTATTAAGCATCCCAGGGTGTTAGAGAGCAATGAAATATACAATTACCCTCAACAGCAGTTCTACAAGCTGTGTGATTCCTATGCATTTACTGATTATCTTTATTTGTATTATTCTTTTTTCGGTAGTGGATATAAATTACATACCATTATGGTCCAACAGCAAATAATGAAATGACAATACCATCCATGCCACAGCACTGTCTGGCATTCATGTATCTCTTTAGAGGTGTTAAGAGAAAAGACAGGGTATTGCAGCTGAGTGCACTTTATGATGGAACGCTCTAATAGAGATTTAATATATTTATCTACCTTCTGAAGCCAGCAGCTATAGTAACTGCAAATGGCTGGCTGGCCACAGTTATTATCTGAGCAATCTAAGTAGTTATGTTTTGAGCTACAGGGTGTTGAAGATAATAGTTCACTCTAGACTAATGCCTACATAATGTCAGATTGCCTTCTCCTTTTTACTTGCTGGTCAAGCCCAGCTGATGATGATTGACTTAATAAGAGTTATAACCTGGCCCATAACCTAAGGAATAAGAGCACTGTTTACAGACAAGAACAATATTATGCTCCTTGGGGAATTTGATGGATTTTGCTAGTTTTGGAGCTCTTTAACTACTCGAACTTCTGTGGTACCTGTATCAAATCGTCAGTTGATAATGGTATCTTCAAGGGTTTACTGAAATCACTTAAATCTTTCACCTAACAACAAATGAGCTCTTGCCCAAGATGTGCAATTGGACATTCATCTTGTTATTACTGTCCCTCTCTCCTTCTTTCTCTGTTTTTTTCACTCCCATTAGTGTGTTTCATTTACATCCAGATCGTAATAAATGTGTCCTCACCGGATGATGTTCAATTTCCATTATTGCACTCAGCGTTTGTACGTGCTTCTGCAAGATGTTTTTAAAAAGTACTCCCCACTCTTCCCCACCCTTAGACTTAGTTGCCAGTGCATATTTCACTGCCTAAAACACCAGGCATGTTTCCTTGTTAGGCTAAAAGAAAATGGCTTTTACTCCTTTAAAGGATCCCTCCCCCTTCTTTGTTTGGTAGAAGAGGTCAGGGTGAAGAGGCATCACCTGAACTGGAGGGGCTCAGGTTAGACTTTCCGGGAGATTTTATGTAAGCATGACTAAAATGTTTAGCAACACTGCTCAGATTTGTATGGAGAAAAAAAGTCAATACTCTGTCTACACCATGGAGAGAACAAAGATTTTATAAAGAGGTAGACATAAAGAGGCTAATGTTAGGGTCAAAAATATTTGAAAATAAAGAAAAGAAAAATAAAGCATCACAGTTATTTTCTCCTTAAACTAAACCTCTTTGTTGGCATGGACTGACTAGATATACATAAAACTGAGCCCACAACTGAAGTGTAGCTGCCACACCATACTGAGTAAATAAATACAACCCTATTTCTCCAAAATTCTAAAATCTTAAAGCAATAACATATAACCTGTACTAAGGAACCCTCAGCATGTTACAAAGATAGACCTTGAATGCAGCAGCTATATGAGTAGCCTCCAAAGCATCCTTATTCCTCCCAGAATGGTAGCATTCACTCTGTGTACTTGGTGAGCCAGAATACATATTGATAAAACTCTATTGACTTGGATAAATCAATAACAAAATTAACCCCAAGACTTTTTTTTTCAGGAAAAAGAAACATTGTTAATTATCATCTTTGTTTATTTTTCTTGTTCTAACAAGACTCTTTTTCACCTTTCATCCTCTTTGAGCTGGAGTAAAATATTCTACTTACCCCTTGGGGCTGAGTACTTTTTACATATGTAGCAAAGAACACTCCTACTTTTCCACCATTTTTGAAAAACGTTACTGTGATTTCTGTGTTTTTAACTTATCTTTCTTATGTTCACCAATGATGTCAAACAAATTTTGTCCAGAGTACCACAGACTTCTCTCTCTACGCTTCCTTTCAGGAAACTGTGTTCAGGATACGAATTTCTTTGGACCAGCCATGCTGGGGGTCTTGTAATACTTAAGGTGATTATTCTGATCCTTTGTTCATTTGTGGCCTCATGAGTGTTCCAGAGATATGGGAAGAAAAGCAATTTGTGAATGTGTTTGGAATAGCCAGCAACTCTATCAACACACTTGAAAGCTGTGAATAATGATAACGACTAGTAATTATAATAATTAATATTAATAAGGATAAAACCCCTGATGTGAATGATATGTATCTGGGTTCTTTTCTTAAATATTACCACCAGCAGAAAGACTACCTGTGTGACGCTTTCAATAGGGCTATTCATTCACTTAGTACTTGAACACTACCCCTTATATCTTCTTCCACAAGCCAGTTTTCTCTACATAACACAGGGCTAAATCTGTATTATCACTTCTCAGTGCAAAGGGAACACCTGATCATCAGCAGATCCATCTGTCCAGAAGATGCTTTTCCATCCCACTTGCTCACCAGTGGGAGAAGGAGGAAAAGATGACCCAAATGGCACTACTTATTGTTCTCAGTCCAGAAAGAGACAGAAGTTATGGCAATGATGCCTTGAGAACCCTTATCATGGATTAAAAACTATGTTGTCAAAAGGTAAAAAGAAATGGTTCTTTCACTGCCAGTTGAGGATAAAAATACCAAAAGGTTTTTGCTTTAGTGCTTTCAAATTCAATAATCATTTATCAGTTTGTTTTCCTTCTGTGCTAGGGAGGACAGGTAGTCAGAGCAGAGAATACAGATTGTTCCAGTCAGCTCCTGTTCAGCTGATAATTATATACACAGCTGTATGTAGCCAGCGCCTGCCAGCAGAGGCCTGACCCAAACAATTAACCTTATATTAACACCCCTAATGGTGATCATCTGTTGCCATATGCCTGAAGGCTGAGCTCTAACTCAGCAAGGAGACCATCTACTCCTCAAGTCCCAACTGATTCTTGATCACAAGGTACTGAGCTTGAGTTGATTTTTAAAATGTTGGTAATCTCTTCCTTCTAAGGAAGGATAAATACCTTGAGAAAGAAAGTAATTGTTCAGGAAAATCTGTGGGACCTGCTTACATGAAGGCAAATGATCACACAGTTTATTCTAAATAACCACTTAGATTTTTTGTTTCTCCTTGTCTAGAACTATTCTGCACTAAAACCAAGGACAAACTAGAAAAATCCCTTTTCTAGCTTATTTGCCATCTGGACTGAATCTGTTCACTGCCTCTGTATTGAGCACAGTTGTTTTTCTAGGTGTAGTGGTTGAATCCAAAAGCAATTTGAAACAGCCACTGTGTGCAGTAATTTGTCTTGTATTCAGGTAGTGATATTTAAACGTATGTGTGCTAAGACCAGTATTTGCTGCACCACTGCTGGTGTTAATCCTTGTTTATACTGTGAGTAAGCTGTCTGGCAGGTGTTATATTTTTATTTCCAATCTGTTGCTTTCCTGGATTTATTTTTTGTATCACTGTTGTCCTAAGAAATCTCTTTCTTTTTTTTCTCCAGCAGCAGCCCAGACCTGAATATGTACTAGAACAGCCACAGTGGAAATCTACAAAACACTAGCATTTCCATATCATTCATGCAATCAAGAGTAAAGTAGAATTGAAGAAAACAGTGGATTAATAATAAAAAAAAGACCAGTGGATATTTTAAAGGGTGTTGTTTCATTATCAAAAGCAAAAGGGCCTTTTTTTTCCATCCCCAGGATCATATTTTATGTATGATGCTTCCATGTACCTCTTTTTCCTCAATCGATACATATGCAAAAGATTATTGATTGTTTGGGCAAGATATGTTTAATGCTTTCTACTTTGCCCATTATCATAAAATCTAGAGGGACTGAGAGGCTAAAATACATTTGGATATGTACTTGGATAAGTGCAGAGAAGTTTTATTAATGAAGCCCACTTCAAGGTTAGCTGATCAATAAACGTTAGTATGACTTTCTTGGTACAACTGCAAACTGGGCCCTACAAAAAGTGTTGCATGTTAGATTTTGAAAGTAATATAAAATATGCTTGTTTACATCCTCCTTCAGTTTTCAGTATTCTCCACCCCAAAGAAACAAAGAATATGTGGTACAGACCACAAATAGGAAAGTTTGACAAATTATGTGGTACAAAGAAAATATACGTTCTTCAGGAGTGCCTATAAAATTATACAGTATATACTACAATATTTTAAAATCCATTCTTGACAGAAGAAATGGACCATATAAAATTATTTTTTTCATTAGTCCAGCTGACTTATTTCTGCATTCAGTGTTTACCACCATGAATTGCTAAAGGAAGAGGAAGAATGATGTAGACAAAAATTTCAGGACTGAATTCTTATACCACTAAATTTTCTCTTTTGCACAGGTTTTACGTTTTCTTTCCAGTTCTGATCTCTTGAGGTGTTATGATCTCTCTGTTCTCTTCAGCTTCTTTGAGAAAATGGCATTCAGCACCTTGCAGTTCCCACAAAATATATCAGGATCTCCACTAAATTCAGTGACAACATTCAAATTCCCTATGAGAAAGATAACATCTCCATTGATAAAACCCTTTATTGCAGAAATAAAGTATTTTTGGTACTTACACACACTGAATCAACATAGTCTGGGAACACAAGTCTACTTTTAAAGCCTGTCCTAGAAAACATTGTAGAGAAGCAGGAATATTTTAATACAAAACATAGAAATTATTATGAAACTTTTACAGAACAACTGAACTTAGACTTTCACTGGAGATCAGAGTCAGCATTATTTTGCATGGAACTAATTTCCATTCCTAGTAAATTATTGGTTTCTTATTAAACTTCCAAACAACCAAAATAGGAACTGCAGTGAAGTGGATCAGGTGATCTGAAGAAAAACAAAATTTTTTCTTAATATTTCCCAGAGTTCTCATCCCTGAAATATCAACAGGGACTCTTTCCACTTATGAGGTGGAATAAACTTTTATTCTTAAAATAAAAAGCTTAATTCTGTTTTTAAGTTGCAAAAATGTGGTGGTGAAAGGGAACATCCTGAGCTGACAGTTGTCTATTAGAATCGCATTGTGTGTCTGACAGAATATCACAGCTGGCTATACAAATGGGAGGATTACTTCACAAGAAGGAAAATTCTATTACATTTCTCTAGGTCGTTTTTGTTAAGGTCCCCATGATGATGACAGGGGTGTAGTAATTAGATAACTAGGAGAGGAAAGGAAAAAATCTACTTTCATATTTAGGTAAGCAAGTGTAGTGAAAATCTGGAAGTGAATACGTCTGATGAGATGCAGAAATCTTATATTTCTGTTTTTGACAAAGTGCAACAGAAGTGAGAATTTCTAGTAATTTTGGAGTGACCCAGAACAGTACATCTGAAAATATCACAAAAACTTTTGTAAACAGAATCGGATATTGTATATTGGATTTGCTTACATTTTAACAGTAATCGTATACAATATAAAATAAAGGAATTAACAAACCTCTATATTTAAAAAGCATATTACATTGAAAAGCTGGTCCTAAAAGGAAAAACGATAGGTCTTTAGTTAACTCTTGACTGTAAAGGGGTTAATTGTGTGAGAAGAAAAACAGCATTTTTTACTCTTCGTATGATTCCACCCCAAAATTCACAGAGTTCATTAAAATTTTCATATCTCACCTCCCTCTCAACTCATAAATTATCTAAAATCCATAACTATCCAGTCACCAAAGCTATAGTTATTTTAAAATATTTTTTATTGTCAGGTACTACAGTAGATTGTCAAAGAATTATAATTAAATCCAGTTCTCCCACATAAATTTCAAGTAATTTAAATATATAAAACACTGAGGCAAATGAGTTCCACAGGGAAAAAACTAGCAGCAAGAGCAAGAGAGGAACAGGGCTAATGTCTCTTTATCCCTCACCATTTTCCCACTATGGAACAAGCCAGTGGGAGAAATACTTGCCCCTTTCTGGTTCACCTGTGGCCTGAATCTGCACGAATATGCATCCTTTGGGGCAAGCATGTGGTCCTGCTGTGAGAAAATGGAGACCACTCTCACAGAGATGATCCCATGGTCATGATATGAATCTTCTGTGGGGGGCTAAACCTTGAGCAAGCCCTCCTATTCAGAGTGAAATTCACCTCTGAGGTTTCCGGCTGACTTCCAGTTACATATTTTTACTTACTTCTTTTATAAAAGACATAATGCACCCTAGAAAATGTGTAGTCATTCATCAGAGCAAATAAACTCTCGAATATGTTGAATGAAAGCCCTTAAGCTTCACCAGAAGTACTACTGAAAGGGATGGAATGAGAAATCAAAGAGGAAGCCAGTTGTGATGCCTGAGAATTTTTTGTGTGTGCAGCTATTTTTCTCTTTGACACTTGCTTTATTTCTGGGAAGCATCTTTTATTCACTTATTTTCTCTGATTTAATGCTGACTTGAGCAAAATCAAGCCTTTCCTCGTTTTTCGTAATCGCTGAGGACTGCTTTAACATGTATTTCAAGGCAGTAGTTCTGGACTTGGCTCTGTGTCTCAGGCAGGCAGACCTCCTCCGACACACAATTCAATCACTGAATCTGTACACCAGGTGTGGGCATCTGTAAGTTTTCTGTGGCATGATCTGGAGGTGTTGTGTGAATTTTAATACCTGCGTAAGATGGGGTGCATTAGAGAATGAGTGGCCATCTGCTTCCTTTCTCCATCAATTTACACTGCAAGGCAAACTTTAGCATGTTGTCTTTGCATTTAAGGGGCTGCATTTCAGAGACAAAGTGAGGTGTATTCAACACCTGTGGGGGTCTTCCTAAAGCTAATGAAGCAAATGGCGCTCTCATCTGGGGGACTGGCATCTTAAATATATTCAAAAATCCATTTTAGTATCTATGCTGTATCCAAGTGTATGTTTTCATTTGACTTTGGCTTTCTATGCATAGAGTTACCTGACTGCAAAGTGTCCAGTGAACAGTTATGGCACTTGTTCTAGAGTACCACCTGTTGATCCAGATGCAAATGATCCTCTGTTTTCCGGGGTTTGGGATATAAGCACTATCCAGATCATTCTTTTTTATATTGCTGGTGACAAAAATGCTTATACCAGATGCATGCTGGCCTGACATATCAGCTCAGAATGAATACAGCACTTCATCTTTCAGACCACCTACAAAAACTGTACCGACTGTGAGTGAATTATGTAACCCCTGTCTTGATCCTCTTTTAATCCATGGTCTTAAAAAATAAACATAGGAACAAAAATGCAAAATTGTATTTGTGCACTATCAGACTTACAAATCTGAAAACTTCAAAAATTAAGAACTGTAACAGCTGAAATTTCAACAGTAGTATAAGTTTGGCCACAAGAATCATATTAGCTTTTCTATTTGTGCATGTATGTACACAAAATAATTATTTATTGACCTATGAAAAACACACATGGCATATTTAAAATACTATATATATGTGTGAGGGTGTATCCGTACATGTGCAATATCACCAAGTTAGAAACATTGTGGGAAAATTAATGGAATTTTTTTGTCTTATGTGCAATGAATTACTGAAGCACTAACTATTATTAATTGTCAGTAATTTAATCGGTTGTGCACAGTACAATGAGCAAACTCTTGTTCTGTGGAACATGCAGCAAACACAGGCCAGCAATTCCTTGTTCATTTTTTTCCCTACTTGCCTGTCTATTTCTTGGCCTTGGTCATATGCTTGGATCTTTTTTCCCTCGGCAGAAACCCAGCATGTTTACAGCATATTTTAAGAGCAATATTCTGGAGAAAAACACACTGGAGTCAATTTTGCTGAGTATTGTAAAATTTTTACTGACTGAATATATACTTTTGAAGTTTTGAAGAAAGAAAATCATAACAATTTCTTATGTTTCCATTAAGTTGCATTAATGGAGTATTTTTAATGGATAGTTCTCTTCTTAAGCTTGTTTCTATTAGTAGTCCTCTCTTTCACAGAGGGCATGAAATTCTGCTTCTTTCAAAGTCATCATCACAACCACAACTAACATCCTTCATTCCAGGACTGAGCCCATGAGGGTTAGCGAAGCCTTTTCCACAACACAGAATCTCCATACTGAAGTAGACTTTCCTGTAAATGCCCTCTTTGAATAATGGTCATTCTTCATCATAACTGCACTGAAATTTAAGTTCACTGAAGTCAGAACTGACCCTTAGGTTGCCTTTATACATGAAAAAATTCTTGTAAATCAATCTTGCAGGATGAGAACCATTATTTTCACTCCACAGACATTTAGTTTTTACTCCAAACTGCTTTTTCAAGTTAGAAGCAATTAGGTGTTATTTTTCCTCATTGACTACAGAGATAACATCTAAAAATTTCTCAAATCTCTACATATCATGCCACTTTGGTAATTAGATTAGCAAATACAGAAACTTAAGACAAGCTGTGGCTCAGAGCAAAAATAAAAACCCAAAGGTATTTAATTTAGAATGCTTTAAGTTGCTAGAGGCACTTCTTGTGGGTCTTTATTTAAAATTTGAGTCTTTCCATTGAGTTCAGTAAGCTTCAGTTCAAGTCCATATGGAAAAAAATGTCCCTCTAAATAAAACTATTCCACTTCTGTCATGACATTGTAGTAGTTACAGTAATTTTTTCAGACATTGTTTGGTAAATCTCGCTATAATATTTCTGTCTAAGTTAGTTCCCATTTTAGTCTAATATTTAGAGAATCTTCTCTTTTTCTATTTGCAATGTATCACATAAACATGTATTATGCTAGGATACGGGCTTAAAGGGTCAGCAGTGTTTTAAAAACAGTTGTCAGTCTCAAGTAAAACACCTGGTCTAAAGTCCTGTTTCCCTCCCTTTCTCCCTTCCCCCTCCTTTTTTTGCTAAAATATTTTCAACATCAGTACCACATGCAGACTATGGTTTTTCTTCCTCTGACTTTACAATGCTGCTATGCAAGAATATATTAATTTAAAACTGGGATTTAGAAATAAAAACTGAATTATCTTCCCAAGTCACAATTCCATTTTTAACTAGCCTTACATCTAGGAGAAATAAACACATGGAAAATAAAGCAGAGGCAGTTTTAAAGACTATAAAAGTATTTACATGATATTAATAAAACTTCAAGGATGATTCAGAAAGCAAAAATACAATAACAACTAGAGCTTTTGTATCTCTAGAACTGTAACTGGAGCAGCAGTGAACAGTTCAGGAGAGCTCTGCA
The DNA here is from genome assembly GCF_965178545.1 of Coloeus monedula. NCBI lineage: Eukaryota > Metazoa > Chordata > Aves > Passeriformes > Corvidae > Coloeus > Coloeus monedula. The sequence goes on from NC_138822.1 coordinate 69,411,903, forward strand.
ACTTTAGTAAGCTTTCTCATGAACAGTTACATTAAAAAAACCATACTGTTTACCTACCAAGCTATCAGAAAATTTTGCAACCCAATTTGGATCTCAGAATGAGCAGAGCTTCTAAAACAATGTAATTAACTTCTGAAGACCTAATGAAAGAGCTCTTTCAAATCTCATTCAAACATTTGCTGTGTGAACCGAAAAAAAAGCATATAAGAAGCTTAAACTGTTGAGAAAAGAAGTGTTTGTATTTTCTTCCCTGTTGGATGAGAAAAAAATGGGAAAGAAAACAAGGAAGAGATGGCAAGGTCCTAACACACTTTAAAATTTCAGGTACTAGGCCATCTGTTCATAACCTGTATTTGCTGAGTAAGCAGAGGCAATTCTAAAATGAAGCTGCTGAAAACCTGCCTTCCCATCAAGAATATAAGTCAATTAGGTCATAAAACATAAAGTGATTGTAACAATAACAATTCCTGAGTTATACAGTAAATACTCAGTAGATATTTGGTTTACTTCAGATGGAGTTTAATGTGACAGAAAAGACTTTATTGACAAAACAGTGACCATCCATCCTGTTATCCACAGAACAAATCATGCTCTGAGCCAACTTTCAAAGCAGAAATTTCAGAAATAATGTCAGAATATAGAAGTAGTTTGATGGCATGACAGGTAAAATTTTTTCATTATCATAAATGTTCATTAAGAGAGGAAATGTAATGGAATTTCTTTTATAAGATTTTATTGTCGTGTTACTCAGAAAATGAACTCTCCAAAGCAGTGAAGAAAGTCATTACATGGCATAAAATCTTTTACCAAACTGTTGTGGTAGGGTTACAAAGGCAGTCAGTAGAGTTTTCTGGTAGGAGTTCACTCTGAAACCTATCATTTTAGTTATGAAAGAAAATGGAAGGAAGTTAATATATACATGGCTCAGTCCAAGAACAAAATAGGTGGGAAGAAGGATCTGTGTACTGATTAACTGACAAAATGTAAATCACATATTAGCTAACAATTTCCTATGAAAACAGAAACAATACAGATGTTAAAAATCATTTCGTTGGACAAGAAACATCATCTGGCACTGATCAGCTGGTAAAATACATATTTTTTCTGGTGGGAAAATAAAAGGAAAAGGGAAAACAAAACTGTTGTAAAGTCTATGTGAATTATACTCACACATACACACACAAAAGCAAGAGATGTTTACTGCATTTGTGCGAAACAGTTATGCCAGCTCTTTTTCTTGGCAAATCTCCATTCTGGTAGGTTTTTAAACCACTCACTGCATTAGGAACGTATTAGCAAAAAAGAAGAGAAGCAAGAAGATAAAGGAGACATAAAGTAGGTATCTCTTGAAGGTAAAGTTCTGTCAGAATGTTTCATGTCAAGAACAATATGTAGTTAACCATTTCACTGCTCTAGTGACAGAAGGTGTAGGCATCCTATAAGAAGTAGCTATGGCCATTGTTTCTTATCTTAAAAATATGTCTACACAGCTGAATCTTTCTAAAAAGCAATATAATGTTTTTTTGGTTTTATTAAATGGCACATATTCAAAAAGGTCATACCAGCTGCTATAATTACTTATTATCCATTATATTGGCGAAATTACACTAACTTGTGTTGAAATAGAAACCCCTTTGTTATGTATAAAAAAATTACATATGTAATATTTGATAGATTGTGTCCTAACTAGTCAATGTTATTATCATTCAATCGGTGATGAATCAGAAATTTGCTGCATTAAAACTAATAAGGCTGTAAATTATAGCTTAAAAAATACTCATGCAATGAAATTAAAAATGCTATTGAATAGGATACAGTCACTATTCACAACTATTATTTAATTTTTAAAATCATTTAACCTGGAAAAAACAATAACTGCCACTCTGTAAGGACTCTCCTCCTTTCCTTTGTTTTTTCTTCGTTGTTTTGTATTTTAGAATATAGTGTATATACTCCCGAGGCATACATCTGTATTACTTCAAGACCAAAAAAGCAATTCTCTCTCTCTTTCCCCCCTCCCCACCTCTTGCTATACAGTTTACATACTATACTATATACAGTTGGCAGAACTATAAACTCAATCTGAAAAGAGAAATTCAGATGTATAAGGAAATTTTTTTTTCACACCATAGTTGAACTTTCCCGCACTTACTGAATCCTTTTACTTCCTTCTCAGCAAAAGGGGGACACAATGGCCAGTATAAGCTTTCTGTCTCAGCTTGACAGGTATATAACTTTATTTCAGTTAGGAGTAGAGCTAGATTTTAGATGCTGCGTTCAGTGACTTCTGGATTATAAATCTCTATTGTATGGTAGAACAACGTAACTTTTTAAGAGTTTGGGTAGTATTAAATGTCTTTCAGCACTATGTGTAAAATTTGCTCTTGTTCTAGTTGCTAGAAGCCTGTACACTTTCAGGGAAAAGGCAGATTATGAACAAGTCATAACACTAATAGATGACTGCAAGTTTTGGGGTTTTTTTGTCTGTTCTTCAAATCCTGCTTTTATTAGCAGTGATTGTACTCATATAACATCAGCAAAAGCCAGTAAAATAAGTCCATTTTTATGAGAGAATCATTGCATATGTTTGAAAATATTGTTTTGGTTGTCATATGTACCTTGTGAAATGCTTTTCTGAGAGAGGGCCAAGATTTTCACTTATTTAATATGTTTTGTGGGGTGTAAGTCTGAGCAGAAGTTTGACCATGAGTTTAAAAGTATGATAATGAATTTAAAATTGGACAATGTTCTTTACAAAAATTACATGGGAATTTTCTTCAGGACGGGAGGCATTTCTGGCATATTAAGATGGACTTGCCTGTAATTTTTTAGCCTAAATGGAAAACCCATAAATTGGTATTACGCAATAAAATATTGGTGTTGCTTGCCATGTGCTGTGTGAAAACCTGTTTATTTGCATTTCCACACCTATGTCATGTGTATTTTCATTCCAAATCACCATCACAGATGAAGTGGCTTTTTGTAGGAGGAAGTCCCTTAGTTAATTTAGGATTTCAAACCTCTCTGAACTTCCAGAAAGAAGAAGTGTGTTTGTGATTGACTGACATGAAGTTGTACAAAAAGATGCTTAATAATTTCTACACATAAGACATGTTTTTTCAGTTGAGTAGCACATGATTACATGTGCCACAAACACAACAACAGGACTCTGGCCACGAAAGAGGTGGACTTCCCAGCCAAACCACATGTGAAGGAAAGCAAAGGAAGAGCCACTCGATGAAGTGACATGGCAGTTTGATTTCCAGATGAGGGTGCAGGGAGCTGAGAATTCACTGGAAAGGCTTTACAAACCAGTTTAAGAGCTAGCTGTGATCTAACTGGTCATGAAATCAAAGTCCCTCTAGCAAACTTTGATTTTTCCAAAGGGTTCTTAAAAACTATTTCCTTTCTGAATGGTGATTTTTTTCTCTTTAGCAGTCATATTAGAGAGAAATTATACTTAATCTGTATGTTATTTTAATCCTTCAATCACACCATCATGTAGCTGAGGCAGCTGTCTGCCCCACTCTGACACTCATATATCTGATGCACTTGTAGGATCTGAACGCGTTCTCTGCTGGGCCCTTCTTTCCCTAGATTAAACAAAAGAACTTTTGCCATCTCTTCTTGCAATGCAAAGTAGATTGTCCATATTCAAATCAGCCCGTCTTAAAGTCAAAGTTGGAAGTGAACCCTTTCACCAATACAATGTGTTATCTCTAGAGAGATCATAACTGGAACTGGACACAGAGATGTGTGCTGTCAGCTAAGGAGCTGGAATGTTGAGCTGAGGTGCCAGAGAAACAGTGAGAAGATCTTCGTGGTCTCCACACCTCTTATTCATTGGATTTACTGAAGGAACTGGAGTCTTGGCCTATAGTTTCCACCCAAGAACTGTATAGGGTGCTAATAGGAGCTAAACACAAGTAAAATAAAATACACAAAGTGACTTAAAAAGTCTGGTAAAGACATTAGATACAAGGATGTAATTCCTGGCTCCCAAAGCTGGAATGATGCAATCAGAACATGTTCTCACACTTCTGTCACAGATGCTGACTATGAAGAAGTTGACAGTTGAAGACAACTGTGAAGATGGATCTACTTTTTGTCCAAACCAGCATGGCAGTTTCTGTGCCATGGCAGCCTTCCATTACTGGGCAGTAAGCTTCACACTGCTGCATACTTAAGAATTGAAACTTTTATACTGCAAAACAGCTTGAAATGAGACAGAGTAGTCAGTGGAAGAAATGTTGTCTCTCTCAACTAATTTTCTTGCTATTATTCAGGAAAGCAGGATAAATGTGAGCTTATATGCAGGAAATATTACTGTTGAATAGCTCCCTGATAATTAATAAAATTATAACCTATTTAGCACATGTTCCCAGACACTGATTCTCTTTTTGTGCTGTACAATGCAGTTTTAATAGAAGCAGTCTCTCATTACTTGCGTGAGAGAGGACACTACTACCTGCAGTCTCCAAATGTGAAAAACGTGACACATATTTCAAGAAAAGTGCTCCAGCCCTGAGAAACTGTCCATCTTACAGATGTGCTGGAGTGCATGTCACTATGGCTTTAGGACAGCCAGCCCTCTTTCCCCAGACTGTTTCCCTTTCCTTCATCAGCTCATTCCTCTGTCAGCTCACACAGAAACAACATTTCTGTCTGACAGAGACCACAGCACAGAGTTTATTGAGGTAACATCACCATTAAAATACTGATGTAACTACTGGAGGGGTTTTTTTAAGCTGTTCAGATAGAATAAAATTATATTAATTCCTCATGAAATCCTTTTAAGGATTTGAATGTCTTAATACTACTCAGCAAGAGTTGCAATATTAAAAATTTTTTTATTATAGCTAGATAATTTCTGCAGAAGATTCATATTAACACCTATATTTGTTCATTTACTTTTAATGGTAAAATTCTAGGGAAGGTGATTTGGGTGCATAGCCTTTAATAAGGCTGAATATAAACACTTGACATCTGTTTCTTTCACCTTCCCTGCTTCTCATTCTAAATTATCTGTCATAGCTATTTCTGATTCAGGCTCTCCATAGGGCTTTACCCTTGTTTCCATTTGAAAACCTTCATTTCAATAGGTGGGCTGAAATTCCTGTACTTCTAAAATTATCACTATTCCACTTATGAAGCCTAGTTAATAGCATCTCTCTCCACTTTCGTTATTCAGCTTAGCAACTATCAGTAAGCAAAAAAGAAAATACACAAAGGGTGCAAAAACCAGAGTATTTTTATTATTCCAAAAGAATATTCATTTGGTTAAGAAAAAAAAAAATTGTGTGGTTTTTTTCTTTGAACTTTGTGTTCCAGTTGCTGCTGTGAAACTTTTCCTCTCTCTTTGGCTCATGGTGAATAACAGAGATCAAGTTTTTAGTTAAGGGAGCAGGAGACATGATATCATTATTAAGAACAAACAATAGAAAGTTTATTGCAGAAAACCAAATCTCATGTCAAAATAAGGAAATAAACTCATAGCATTTAAAAGTATGAAAATAAAAAACAGAGAGGAAGAATCATTAAAATAGGAATACAAAGAAAAAGACAGCAAGGACAAGTCATAGTAATAAATTTAACAGTTAATGGCAACTTTCATTGGAATGTCTTTAAATATATTTTTAAATACTTATTAAAGGGTTGTTTGTTTGTTTGTTTGTTGGGGGTCATTTCGGTTTTTTTCAATAATTGTTCATTTTTTTGTTGAAAAGTCATCTTCTGTTTTCAACTTTGGGCTTGAAGGTACATACTCCCTAAAGCAGTCCTGAATCTAAAAGCTTTTCTGAGGACCCTCTAAACTTTGACAGGCTAAGCATGCTAGAGGAATACCTGCCAGGGTGAATAGGTAAAGAAGAAATATTTTGTTTGTCTTTCTGTGATTTACTTCCATAGGAAGATCTGCAAACCTCAACTGCTAAATTTAAGTAGGGGTCTAAGAAAAGTGATCTAGTTTTACCTGGAGGGTAGTCACAAACAGATCATGTTTGTTGTTAATAGAAGTTATATCAGCTCAGTCCTCTAAAATCAAACCGTGCTTATTAGAAAAACCTCTCAAAGGATTTGACAGACTCAAAGATTCACGGAACAGCTGAGGTCAGAAGGGACTTCTGGAGGTCATCTAGTGTGATCTCTCCCTTCCCAGGCAGAATTGTCTTGAGCCAATTATTAAAAAATTAATATTAGAAAAAAAATTTTTAATTTGCCCTCCATTTATGCATGTTTCAGGATTCAGTATCTGTGCTTATTCCATGGTTTGAACAAAAAAATTGAGACATAACTAAATTTTACAGTAACCTAAATGTAATTCTGAGATCCCAAATATAATTTAATAAATGTTATCTTCAGACCTTGCATCAAATTTTGTTTCTATATTGGAATATGGTTTTTTGTTGGCTTTCTTCATTTCTCTAGAGAGATTTTCTGAGAGTTTTCTACTTAATTTTGTAAATACCTATGACAATATTGTTTACTTTGAGACTGTTTCTGTACACACATATTACAGTGGCAGAGATACTACTATGAAATAAATACCTCAGCTTTTACTTTAAAATCTGAAAAGGCCTTGGTAGCAGTCCAGAGGATGTCCTTGAAGCATAACACCTTCTCACTGTGAGAAGCAAAGAGGATGCAGAATATGATCACATGTTCTGCAATGGAGGAGAGTAGGAAGGGCACAGCAGCTTATCAGTTAGATTAAGATATATCTGTATTTACTATAAGTGATCCACAAATACTGGCGTATATATCACTATTGATGCTGCCAAACCCTTATGTCCTCCTTTCTGTCAATTCTGGGGACTTAAATTGGATCTGACTGACTGTACAAAGTTATGATCTATGTATTTAAATAAATGAATTTGAACAGCTTGTCTGTAGTTTTCCTGTGATTTTCAGAATCATGTAATTTACAAATAACTTCAGAATAAAATACATAACGTGACCTACATAAACATTCCAAGTGAGTTTCCTAATCTCTTATTGTCTATATTGTAAAGTTTGTGTCATTTTTGACACAAGAGGGTTGTGAAGCATTTTAAGAATTTTAGTTGTAGCTGTTTTTCACAGAGAGAATAAAGTAAAACTGCTGGGGTTTTTTGCTCTGAATTTTCAGAAATATCATATGGCAGTTTTATTATCCAATTTTTGAGCATCCTGTATGAAAATAATTTTTTTTATTTTGAAAACCTTCATTTCAATAATCCAATAATTAATTTCCAATAATCAACAGGAAAACTAGTGTTGTAGTAGTTTCCAATAATCAACAGGAAAACTATTGCAAGAGCCTGGTCAAGGAAGCCTTCAATTTTTGTAAGTCAAAGTATTGAATTGATTTGTAGGATATTATTTATTCAGCTAACACCTTTCATATAAATATTAATACCAAAAAAAAAAAAAAGAAAAAAGAAAAAAAAAGAAAAAAAAAAACCAAAGCGTTTTATATTTAGCGAAGTACTGTTGTAGTTCCCATCAAAGTAGTCTAGTTCTCACTTTTTTTTTCCCACTACTGAATACTCTCTCCTCTTCCTTCCATATACCTTCCACTGCAGCTGAGAAAGGTAAAATATTTGGAAGCCCAGTGTTGTTGTTCGCCCATCTATGTACACTTCTGCAAGAAAACTCATTAAAACTTATGAGTATTCAATGAATTATCACAAAACCATTGAAGACATATCTCCTGGACAAAGTTTTAAGGGTCTGAGAAGCATTGCTGTACCTTTAATCTCTTGGTTTCATGAAGGGGTCTTGTGGCAGATTAAGGGATAAAAGCACACGTTTCATTGTGTCATGTATTTGTGTCACAGTGTATGTTCTGTTCCCTGCACATAAGAGATTGAGGAATGTATAACTGAGCTAACACATTCACCTTAATATCACTTCCTTTTATCATTTATGTGTATAATTCTTTTTGGTAGAGATTATTCCAAACAATGAAGGTTCTAAAGAATTAGTGTTATAATGCAAAGGCACAATACAATAATTTAACCAAAACTCTTAAAATTCATACCAGAGCAATGCTGTATTTTATTTTAAAACCTTAAGGGTTTATTTTTCAAACCAGCTCAATCTTTGTAAATTCAAGTATTTCAGTTCCTCTTTCATACAGCATAGACAAAGATATTGTAAAGTGATAAACTCCCTCCCAAAAAATCAGGAAATACAAAACACCTTCTTGAGGAGATTGTGCATAATACATTCTGGACTACATGAGTGAACTGGCAGTCTTTGAAAGCAGGTAAGAAGTGAAAGCTTAGTATGGCTGAGATAACAAGTTGGGGAGTGCATTGTTTGTCTACTGGCGCCAAGCAGTGTTCTTAAGATTAGCAGTCCTAAATCTTTCATTCATGGCATTACAAACTGACCATCATAATCCATTCATTAAAGCCATACCACAGAAAAGGATGAGAATCTAAACAGCTAATGTTTAAAAACCACAAAACCTTAAAATGACAATTTAAGTATTTAAATGTGCACAAAGTCATATTAAGCAAACTTTAGGATGTTTTGGACTAGAAAGACTTTTGCAAGCTTGAATCACTTTGTAAATTACCATCTCCCTCTTTCCCTCTCCTCCCTCCTCTCATGATACTCTCACAATAACAAAAGGGATTAGGTAACCAATCTAAAGTGAATCCACTTTAAGGGCATAGTTAGAGTAACTAGCAGTCAGTGTCAGGGCATGTCAACTATTAAGTTTGAAGTTGGTCCTTATAAATTAATTGATCCTTGGGTTTTTGTCTTCTGTTATGGAATAGTATTACTTGATAGGAGGAAAACATTCCTCTAATGTAAGATTATATGTAGTCTGCCATATATTTTATGGTCCTTCGTCAATTTCTGAACTGAAATAATTCCACAAATGTAATGAAAATATGTCCTCTTTTATATGCCACTAAGTGGGAGCATGTCAGTTTCCCAAATAAGCTTGTGTCAAGTTTATCTACAGCTGTGCATAAATTTTTCTGAGGAAGGTGTACACCTGGCCTCACCTATGAGGGGTACCTGTGACCGTGCTTAGTTCCAGTGTTCTCAGTACCAATGCCTATCTAAATAATTAAACAGACTTACAGGTCCTCATGTGGCATTAGATATTCTCCAGAGAAGACACAGCCTTGCCTGCATCACTGCAGGACTCTGACAGTAATGTGTTCAGAACAGGTGCCTGGGTTCTTTATAAAGATTTTCAATAACCTCCCTACATGACTTGGGATCAGATGGGTTATGCAGACAGGCTGGTATTCCTAGATCACATTTTGGAGAACTGTGTAGTTATAACATGTAAGAATTAGTACTCAGCTCCCAGTCACCTCTTGTCTTTGAAAATTCTAGCCCAGTATTTTGAAAGCAGAATACACTTTACAAGGAGGCTTTTCCTAGAAAGAGTGTTATAACATCTTAGGGCTAACCAAAAGCCTGTTATGTTGAGCTTTATTTCCTGGTATTAGTAGATGGGGGAATATGAAACTATAATTCTCTAAGAAAAATATTTTAACTTTTCTCCAGATCAGGACATAGTGCAATCTCTGCAAAAGTTGCTGATAAAAGAGTTCTTGAGCTGGGAGTTATTAGAGTACTGAATGAAGTGCAGTCTCCTGGCAGCAGATTCATCATCTTTCTTAGTTCTCTGTGCCATGCTCTTTAGAGGTCCACCTACTTAATTCTGTTTCCATTTACCCATGACAGCTCCACATGCTCTGCAATGAGAAAGAAATAAACCAAAAATAAACACTTAGATTCAGGATTCTACTGTAGGTTACTAAAAATTTGTGCAAGTCAATAAATATATTTTCATTGTGGATCACAACTATATGAGTTTGGATGAGATTTTTACCAATTTTTTTTGATTTTGAAATTGAAGAAAATTGAAGAAAAATAGTAGTGGTGAAATATTCTTTTACTTTGAAAGTGAAAAAATAAATTATTTTCATTTTATATAGCTTTTAATTTGAAATAGCGTTTCTTCCAGTAATTAACTTTTAAAGCTAATTTTAAATGATTTTTTAAATTGAAGAGAACAAATTATTTTTGTGATACTTGGGAAATTTTTTGAGATTTTGATAACCTGGTAGAGCTTGATTATTAAAGATAGTCCCACTGTCCACAGATAGTTAATAAATAACATTTTAAATTCAAACTATGAGACAGAGATCATAAAAATTTAAAATTATTCTGCAGCAATGTATTACAAATCCTCTTAGAAAAGACTACACTTCCCAAATCATCTCAGCACTAGCTCCTGCTGTACAACTGTGCTCATTCAATTAGATATTTTTCAGTTCTAGTCTTTCTAACTGAACTGTTATCTTAAAAGATTTCAGACTAATGAGCTGACAGGCTTTAGTGATTGCTAAGCATGATAGTAACTAAAGTTATTGCGTGGTTATCCTGTTACTTAGAGTAGATAGGGATTTGAGACCCAGGAGAAGATTAGCATAGGAAAGAGGGGACACGTATTTACAAGCTTATGTCTTTTCCTGTGATTCATCCTATCATTCTGGATATACAAGCAGTGTAGCCAGATCCTGGGACAAGATGGATGGACAGATATCGTGTATGTACAGGTGATAGCTGCATGATAAATTGTGGAACCATCCCATTTATTTATATCCACCTTTGACCATCTCATGTGCCCTTTGCCTACCAATTCATCTTCACGATGATGACTTATAAAATCCCAACTCCCTGAAACATTTCCATCCATTCTATCCTGTCTCCTTTGTTTTCCCCCACATTCACCCAGCAAAATGAGAGAAGATTGCCACATTTGGAAAAAATAATTATTCATTGATACAGAAGTAACAAAAAAGTCAATAACTTTTCATATTTCCACAAATGTGAAAACTGAGTCCTGTCTACCTATCTTTTCTTATTTTAAAGATCTTTTCAATTATGATAAAAAAATAAAGGTGATAAATTTACTGTAATTTAATTAGTTTTAAATATTACTAATTCTAGAGCTGGACATTTTTATTCCCTCTATTACCAGAGGAGAGAGGAAAAGCAACATATGAAAAAATTAATATCATCTGGTTTAGACTGTCATCTTGAAACAAGAAAAACAATCAAGAAAATCAGAAAGCAAAATACTTGTATACGCACAGTTCATGTATTTTGTGGTTTTCTTTCTAACTTGCTCTTCCGGGGAAGAATTTTCAATAAAAATACCAGTTATAAAGATGTCCAGTGCTACTGAGACCTATTTTCTGACACTTGAAAGGTCATGGAATTCTTCAATTCTGTTTACTCTGAGAGCAGCATGTGGAATATGAAGTTAATACCATCTTATACGTAGCCTATTTAAGATGATATTCAATTAGAAAAACAAAAGTTTGGTATCTTATTACTGAAGATTGAAGGCAGCAAGAGGCTCTAGTAGAGGTTTCTTCTAACAATCCAAAACTTTTTTTCAAGAAAGAATTTTCAGGCCTGTGCATTTCCAGGATCACTCAGTGGTGGCCACTAATGCAAAAATGAAGCCTCTGATTCAGTGGCTGTCACAAGCTTAGACTTGGTTTCACGTCTTGTGTCTCAGTTGCTGCTTGCTCTATTATTAGATGATGCAATTAAATAACACTGCCTTGAAAGGTATGCAGAGAACTCAGCACTGAGATGTTTTCTTGCTCTTGAGTGTATCTTGAAACACTTGCACTATGCCTTCTAAGGAAAATTATTTCAAATTTTTTGTAGATTTCTGATAAAAGTACAATCTAAAAAGATTTCAAAAAAAGTGGATTCGTACAGCATGAGAACATACACGTTTGAAGATCATTCATTAATATTTCAAGCCATGTTGCTTAGTCATGAAAGACATTTGGGTATTTCTGAAAAATTCTGTCAGTAATATTAGTGTATTTATGGGTTTTCAATTGGACCCCTTATTCCAAACTTGAGCGAACATTTTTGTATTTCTTTGTTTAGGTTAAATATTTTTGAAAGTGATATTGGCTAAAGAGAAAAAGCCCTATATCTTCATATTAGAACATTCCATTCACAAAAAGACATGTACTGTCTTGTTATAAAATATACAGATTCAAATTCAGAGGACTGTCAATTCATACCTGTTTAAATATGAAGGAACAACATATAAGCAACTTCCACTTTAGACACTCCCTGAAAAGCTAGTTTTCTTCAAAAAATTCTTCAGAATGGTCTAACAGTACTCCTTTTGGGAAAGCTCAAGCTAATTTAGATATTAATTTTTAGCAATCAAAAATTAAATTCCCCATCTGAGTAACAGAGTTTTGTTCATATCAAAATAGGAAATTAGTTAAACAGAGTTGGCTGTTCTATTGAGGCACAGGAAAAAAAATGTATTAAAACTTCATCTGAAACACTTCAGACTGCCTTTACTTCCACACAAGTCAAGAAAAGAACATATGTGCATGTGCTTCTATCAGGGAAGTCAAAGTGTTAATTTTGATCTGTAAGGTCCCTTCTAACCCAAATCATTCTATGATTCCATGACGACACTGAATGTAAAGCAGCATCCAGAAGGCTGGCTGGCTGCTGATTGCCAGTGAACATGCTGTAACTGCATTTCCCTTATGGAGGTGCTTACTCCACATCTATAAATAAATGTTGATGATGAAAATGTCTTTGTGTTTTCCTGATCACGTCTCGATCACAAATGGTTGAGAGATTGATCCCAGAATCACTAGTCCTGGGAGGGAAGAGGCGTCATCCCAGTCTGGGCCAGTGACTGCCTGGGCCAATATATTAAGTTTGAACTAGAACCTTCAGAATTAAACAGCATGATTTGCTGTCACTTGAACTAAATGCATTACATCTAGACTTGAAGTAGATTTTCTTTTCTCTGTGAATTGAGTAAAATGAAGCCTGTCATATGAGACCCAGCAATATATAGTATGACATAACTCTATCTTAATAGCAAAAGTAAAAGAGACTAGTCCTTAAAAGAACATATTTTTTAACCTAAAGTAATCTTTGACATTTTAACAAACTACTGGAACATAGAAATATCAAGCAATAATTCAAAGACTCGTTATGGTCTGTGCAGCAGTCATTATGCTAGCACGTGTAGAAGAGCTTATTTTATTAGGCCAGGGAAATTAGGCAGCATCTTGGGATTACTGTACTGTTGCTAACCACCACACTGTACCTCCCATTCATTTAGAGGATGTCATGAGCTCTTCAGCATCCCCTTGGGCAAGCCGTGCAGACAGACAAAAGATGCTTCCTTCTTAAGTTCCAACTTTTTCCAACATCACTGATAAAAAACATCTTTGAATAAATTCTAAAAATTCTAAATATAGGGCAGACGCTTTTTAGTCCTCCTTCTCTCCACTGAGCAGCCAGAGCCAGACCTATGGGCCCATCAGTATGTGCAAGTGGGAATAGTGGAGCACTCGCAAGAGCAATTAAGTGCATGTACAATTATAAATGTGTCTAAAACATAAGACTAGTTTTGCTTTTTTATACTCCCCAGACGTTTCAGAGTAAAAGTGCCTCACTCAGTTTGTAACATAACTATTTTTAAATGTAATAGTGCAATCTCAGCTACACAGAAAAACTGTTTCTTTCCACTGGCAAGAGACAGAAAGATGAAGCTAACACTCAAACATTTGTTTCAAGCATTTGTCTTAAAGCCTATTATTTAGCAGATAAAAATGTCTAAATTCAGGCACTTACCAGACAATCCAAACAAACAGTGGTCCAAGATCTTGCCGCTGCCAATAGGATTTCCAGGGGTGTCTAAAAGAGCTATAAGGAAAAACTAAATTCATCTCCCCAGCTAGTAAACCTGGGGTTTCAAGTTTTTGACTGGGGTTGAGCTAGTGCTGTCAGACAAAGACGGAGGTGTGACAGAGAGCTCCCAGGGCAGCTAGGCCTTTGCTTGAAGTATGGGAAGAATAGGTTGGGCCCACCCACGCCAGCAAAGCCACTGTCCCTCCTGCCCAGACTCTTCCTAGATATCAATCTGTTCCGGCACACAGGAAAAATGACAGTCCAAGGCACTGCCGCAGAGCCTAAGCAAGCATCTGTTCACCTGAGCCAACAGCACAAATGTGCTGGGCCACATCCCCATCTGGATTACATTAGTAAAATTCTATAAATCAGTGTGAAGACCCTGCATATAACCCAGAACCCTATACTCCATCCCCATAGTTATACTATCCCAAATATTTTTTAAAATAAAATTCAGATAGCAAAAATTCTGATTGTTTCCAGTTAGAAAACAAAGTTCCAGTTGCAATCATTCAGGTAAAATGCTAAGTTCTTCAAAAGTCTTATTTGCAACACACATTGCAAAGAAAAAAGTCCAGATCACATGCAGACTTTTAGATGATGTGACTGATCAGCTATATGCATAACAGGATAAACTGTTTCCATTAATGCATTTTCACCATTAAAAACCATTTTTTTCTGTATTTATCTGTTTGATTTTCCTCCATTTGAAAGCATAAAAATGTAACCCAAGACAAAAATCAGCTTTTTGGAAGTAACATAGACTTCCCCAGGTATGTATTTTATTCAGAGCAAGTTTTATCAGGGGAAAATATAATGGGAAGAGGAGTTCTAAGAGTATCAGGGTTGCTTTCACTGTGAATATCATTGTGCAAATTAATTCAAATATTCCTGTATCACAAATAAAAGTTCTACTAGTTACCAAAATTTTAAAAACCTGGTAACAATATTAATGAAATGAATAATCAAGGAAATAATAAACTTATTAGTGTATTTCCCAGTGAAACAAAGAGTGTTGGTTTAGTTTTCACTAAAGAATGTAGCTTTGTCTTTCAAAAAAGTTCTTCTCACCCAAAGAAAGGATGTCGTATGCTTAAGAACAGATATGATGTCAAAACTGACTAAAAATTTATTTTCTCACATGTGGAGGAACTTTTCTCTTTAGGTTAGTGAAAGGCTGAACAGAAGAAGCAAGGCAAAGACATATATGGTACATTTTTTCACACTGTAGATATAAATTAAAAATGGGAGAACTATTTTGCAAATGCTTGCAAGTCATACTGCTGTACAGTTTTAAATTGTGTCTGGAAATGAAGTAATCTGTATGAGTCAAAATTAATTATTTAGTTAACTATAAAAGCAGATCTCAGTGCTATGTCTGTAGCACTATTTCCACAGTTTCCTACCAGTTTTCATTATTTCCAATAAGAAAGGACATCTATTTCACTCACAGACTTTCCCTCTAGCTGCAAATCAGGCTTTAGCCAAATTCAGCTGTATGTATGAACAAGTGAATAAATGAACAAAACATTTCAGATTTTGAGTTGTTGGACTTCCTGCAACTTTTACACTTCTGGAAGGATAACTGCAACTAACCTTTATAAACAAGAGACTTCCTTCTCACAGTTCATGTGCTGATATTGCTTTATGTTAGCCTTTTCCAGCTGCCTCTCTGTAGTGAGTAGCTGCTCTCAACACTTGCTGGAAGTATTCTGGGAGACTGCCAATACCTTCACACCATTCTAGAGCAGGTTTGCTGAGTGGTGATCACAACTTCCCTGAAATAAACTTTCCTGTTGGCTGAGCAGTAGAAATGCTACCCTTCTAAATGCTGGGCAATGATCATGACATTAACAGTTATTCTGCCTTTTCTTATATTCAGGAGTGGATAAACCTGGGTCTTCACTTAAATATATGAGAATATTATTCCTGACTAGGCTGAGTTTGGAGATCTAATTTAAAATGTCCATCTTTAGGATTCCATTAAGATACATAAGCTGTTTTCCAGGCTAATCATTTGGGAGATGGCCCATTCATTTATGCCAGAGGCAATGGTGACACTCATCAGCTCAGGATGCCAGTTTTGGGCAGGTGGCAGCGCTCCTGACACAACAGCTGAGCATTAGCTGACTTGGGATCTGTGCAAAATGGCCAGCTTTAAGAGATGGCACAACTAGATTGAGTGAAAGGCATTCTGCTGAGCTCCTCAGTTCCTTGGATCATTTGATCCTGCCATAATCTCTGCCTGCAAGAAAGCTGAGCGACCACAATTGCAATGCAAAGCTGGGAAAAAGTAGTCAGAATATACAAAGCAGCAGCAGCCAATGCTTGAGTGTGCAGGCAGCCCAGTGTACGCAAAAGGATGGATTAGGCATTTGTTTGTGTAGAAGAGTACATGTGGCACCTATTGGTGCTCAAGAGAGCTGAAACTGGATACCAGCATCATCCTGCAAGCAAGACACATGATGGACATGTAGTGTAGGCCCTGCTGCGCTCCTGGAGAGAGCTTACAACTGCAGGAGACCCAGCTTGTGTCCAGGATAGAAGAAGACTTGGCTGTTGCTCTGTGGGATGAGCTGAAGAAAACAGACCTATCAGAGCATTGCTCAGACCAAGTGCAGACCATTTTTGAGTTCTAAGAAATTATCATGTTACCAGCTGGTAACTAAGCACCACATAGCCACTCAGTCACTTGTCCATTCAGTCACTTGTCCAACAGAAAACTCATGGGTTGAGATACAGACAGTTAAACAGGGAAAGCAAAAGTCACACATGCAAGCAAAGCAAAGCAAGGAATTCATTCACCACTCACCATGAGCAGGCAGGTGTTCAGTCATCTCCAGGAACTCAGGGCTTCATCATGCATAAGGGCTACTTAGGAAGACAAACACCGTCACTCCAAACATCCTCCTTCCCTTCCTGTTTCTTCCCCCAGATTTATATACTGACTGAGATGAAATATCCCTGATGTCTGTTGGGGGTAAGTTGTCCTGGCTTTGTCCTGTGCCAACTTCCCATGCAGTCCCAGCCTTCTCACTTCTGGAGTGGTGTGAGGAAAGGACTTTAACACTGTGTGAGCACTCCTCAGCAGTAAATAAAACATCCCTGCATGACCAACACTGTGTTCAGCACAAATCCAAAACACAGCCCCACACCAGCTACTGTGAAGAGAATTAACTTTACCCCAGTCAAACCATCACACATGTCCAAACCAGTGAAGAGCTTTGACAGACTTTCCAAAACAAGAGGCAGTGCCTTGTAACTCTCCGTCTCCTTCTTGGTCATAGAACCTCTTTGCAGTATAACATGGCCAAAGACCAACACAGACTCCAAGCAACACAGCTTTACTGAAGCTATAAAAAATCCATTTTAAAGAAATTCCTAGCCAGCTCTAGCACATTCTGCCACTGTTTTAGTATTTGTGACTGAAAATAGCTTTTCAGGAGAGTGGGTTTTGGTTTTTAATTAAAGCCATGAGTAGCATATTGTAGAAAACACACATTTCCCAGGCATTTTGAAAGCAACTTCATAGAACCACACAAAACAGAACAATTTACTTTTGTGAACATTGGCACCAGTCCTCAGTCTTCAGTTTCACTGCGGGGAGAGAAACTCCCAGAGAGCCTAAACTTCTGCCAAGAGTAATGCAGAAAAAATCATTAACAAAGTCGGTTTGTAAATCAGGACATTAAAGATTAGCTACTGTGTATGTTTGCATGGTTAAAGCCAGGTAGGCGGAAGACTTCTCACAAAAATGAACTAGCTCCCCATTCACATGTTCTACCAGGCTTCCATGAAGAGGCCACCTGAACATGAACACCAGAATGAGGAGCTGGAGGCAACACATTCTGCCAGCTGACCTGGAAGAGTTTCTAAAGCTCTCTGCCTCCAATTCCAACTGAGCATCAGCTGTGCCACAGCTGACCAGAGCTCCGTTCTTCCGAGCCTGAACCCAGCATAGAGATATGGTAGCAGAGATGACTGCAGGACCGGTTGGCTTTCAAATAGTGTCCAAAGTGAGGCCTGAGGTTTGGCCTTGAGGAACTCTGGTGAGGGATTGAGGAAACTGTTGGGAAAATATTTTCCAGGTAGATGTCAGCTTTGCAAAGTAATTAAGTCTTCTCTTACATTTATAAATACAGTGTGACTAGGGGAAATAAGAAACGTATTTAACTTTTTAAAGTTTTTCAGTCTTCCATATTTCAGACACATAAGCATCTTCTAGTGAAGTGCAGATATTTCTGCAAAACGTTATCAATGACCGTACAAATGGCTCACGTTTCTTGGCTATCTTTCAAAGACCTCTAAATATTAGTGAGTAGAAATTCTGCAGCAAAATTCCTAGCTTCTTACCAGTACATTAAGCATTCAGTTTGAATATTTTTACATGGATGTATTAATTGCATTTTCTGGAAAGCACAAAAAAAATGGTCAGCTATCAAACAGCTAACACAGCTTTCACTTTCAGCAGTTCCACTTTGTAGTTAATCAGCTACTTCAGATCTCCAGCACGGGGATGCTTGGACTTCTCTTGTCTTCACCAGAGCTTCAGTGACCTGATAATTATGCACCTCTTCCAAGGAAAGCATTTACATACACCATCAGTGGTATATAACACAGGCACTGGGACAAATTTCTCATGTGTGTTTTAAATAATATTTAAATGAGTTATTTATGGATTATCTTGTACATATCAGAAAGGTTTCAGAGACTTTCAGAAAAGAGAATGTTGTGGGTTGGAAATTAACATGCAAGAGATCTATAATTTATGCTTTTGCAAGAGGCTTAGAAATATAAAACCAAGATCTTAAGTCTCTTCTAGAGCTACCAAAGAAAAAAGAAATAATCTCACACATGAATTAAATTTAGAAAAGAACTAGAATAATTTAAATGTAGATAGTAAAACAATGTTTTCAGTATTTTCAGGAGTGTGACCTAAAAAGGCCAATTTTTTCTGAATTTTAATTCCGTTTTGCAGATCTTTTGCAATAATAATTTGAATGATTAGCATGGACAGTTTATGAGCAGTTGCACATGTGACTAATGGGGAGGAAGGAAAGAAGCTGGCTCTCTAAATATATTTACTCACATGTTAATGTTAGTGTAACTGTATCTAAATTTAAAAGCCTGATGCTAAGTCAATATGAAAATGTTATAAGGTCAGTGTCCAATAAAAAAACCACACAAACACATCCCAACCCCAAAACAAACCCCAAAATACCACCCATCAAATAAGAGAAAGGTAAAGTTGCTATATCTCCAACACATGTAATAGCATTTTGTAATATTTGATGGAACCTACTAAGGTCACTGAAAGTGTACATCTTACTGCTAATTTTTTTTTTTTTTAAAGACAACTCATAGTCTCATTGATTTAATGTGCTTATAGCTTTAGAAAGTTTGTCTTAAAAGTAGCCATCTTTTCAGATGCATATCATTCCTATCAAAAGTATCCACAGTACTGAGAAGATTACTGCAAATTACCCCATACAGTCTTACTTTTTCAGATTTTGAATGCTATTTCTAAGGGGAATACACAATGTAAGCACTGATTAACAATGTCTTTTTACCTACCACAGAGGCACGTGGATAAGCATGGATAAGACTACTTGAAAGGAGGCGTAAAGAACACTAGAACAAACTGGGACCTCATGTAACAACTTAAATGTTAAGCATCAAACTTTTGTCCAGATCTTCAGAAAATGAGGTTAAAACTTTCTGCTGACATATGATGTAGCAAATTTTAATAAAGTGAATATATAAGCATTTTCAGCTACCATGTAAAATCAAGAAGAAGCAGTTTTTTGAACTTTCATTGCTTTTTTTTTTTTTCTCAATAGGAAATAAGTGGCGTTATTCTTGCTCAGTGAGATAGGTGAAATACTGGAATTGTATATAAGCAGGGGATATGATGTTCCAAAAGGTCGTACTCTGTTCAGGTTTTGGTTGTCACTACTTACAGTCAAAGGTCTGTAAAAAGAAGGTTCTACTTGTGAGGGATGGTTTTAAAATCCTTAGTTCTCATGGCAGGTCCAAGAAGCTGAATGGAGAGGTTCCATCTTTTTAAAAAGGTGGGAAGATTGCTGTAAAACTTTTTTTCCAAGCTGTATAGAAAAAATGGGTTGTCCAGCTAGTGCTAAGCAAAGATTTATCCTAGACAGGCATTTAGTAAAATCACATCTTTAATATTTTCCTACTGGCTGGTCTACACAGAATCCTCCACAGAATGGGTCCTCCCATGAAACCTGTTAAAAGATACTTTGCCTTCCTCAGACTTCAAAGAGTGAGTATTGATTGCATCCATACTGGGATCTAGTGCTCAAAACATGACACTGCAATGTTTACTTCTGCAGATTTTAATCCCTCTTTTTTGCTCTGGCCCAAGACAGTGTCCTCCTAAGGCACCCAGGTAGTTCATGCGATTTTTAAACTTCATATTTTATCATTAGACATCATTAAATCCTTATGTTCTGTCCACTTCCAATTTTAGATACAGGATATTATCAAATTATGTAAGACACTAAAAATAAGAGACACAATCTATCTACATCACTTGGGTCAAATATATAAAATATAAAATGTATTCTCCATATTCATAAAAAAGCAGCAAAGTGGTTCTACATTACAATTCTAGTATCAAGGAGAAACCTTATTTACAATTACAAATTACCTATAAAGTTCTAATTTTATAAAATCACAAAATGGTTACTAACTGGGAAAAATAAGAATTCTTAATGTAGCCTGAAACAGTTTTAAACTTCTGTGATGACTGGACCACTATTCTTCCAAAGTCTTGTTATTTTTGGTTGCTGGAGTAAAATATATATGTCAATAAATAGCCAGATGGGTATCAGTGATGAACTGATAATATCAGACCCCATAGCAGTTGACCTTCTCTAAAGGTGTCATGTAGCCATTAAGCAGCCTGAGGGAAGGAACAAAATCACTAGTCTGTTGCAAGGTGCAACTCTCAGTGTGGATTCAACACTGTTTATTACCATTTCTGACTTTCTGGCTTTCAAATATAATCTGAACAATGGCAGAACATTTCTAGAAATGCAAGTATTCCCTGACCTTAATCCTCAAAAATATAAAGTAATTTTATTTTTTTATGGCCAAAGGCATTCAAATTAAATATTAATTGATTGAGAGAGGCTCTGCTTCATTATTTGTCAAAGTCAGGTAAGATATCATGTGAGAGAAAGATTATTAGCTGAGAATACCAGAGGTTCATGACTAAAAAGATGTCTAATGAGTAGACAGATGGGTTATCAGGGTTCTCATTCAAAGTAACAGTGACTGAAGAACTTTGCAGATTTGTACCATGCAGTCATTTTAAATTGATGCAGCTTATTCCCAATGTGCCAAAAAACAAGCAAGGAGTCTTAATTGTAACAACATTTGATTTTTCCTTTCTGTTTGTATTATTATCTGTTGAGAATGGTTTTATTGTTTCAGGTGCATTAAAATGCTTCCCAAGTTAAATGCTCCTGCTTGATTTGCATATATTACATTTTGTTCAATAAATATAAACTTCCTTAGTAACATGCAGTATTGCAGTAGACACAATGTCACCCACAGCTTTATCAGTAATTTCTTGCATTTGCTATTAAATAATTGATAAGATACATCTTGTAATCACTGTTCAAGAAAGTAATTACAAAGGCAAGAGACACTAGTTTTGGTCAACCAATGCTGGGTTGCAATGAGTTAACTGGGATCATTGTTTCTGGGGCTGTTCATATCCCTCGACTTTTCACAGCCCTGGCAGAGGCTGACTCTGTAATAAGTCTCACATTACACGTGGATTAGATTTGTAGAAATCCTGTAACTCAATAGGTACCTGCCTATTCTCTCCTGGCGTCAGGCTGCCTGCACTACTTTGCTCTGTAGACATACCTGGCATTCCACCCGTGCCTCCTCGCTGGCTAAGTGGGCTGGAGCCGGCCTACCAAAACATTGGGGTATTGTTGGGAAGGGGAGACCCCCTTGACAGACGAGCGAAGTGTGAAGTTAGCCTTGCAATGCCTTATTACCTTCCTATAAAGTATACACGCAGCTCTTTTAAACTTCCTTTATGCTGCAGTAATGTGGGAAATGAGATCTACAGAAGCGTTTGGAAGTAGCAAGGGGGTGGAGATGTGCTGCAGACAAGGACAAAGCCGGTCCGACCCTAAGACCTTCCGCCTTCCCCCAGCCACCACCACGATGTTTGTTTACACTGACTGAGGGAAAAACCAAAAACATATTTGTCTGTGCATCAAGGATGTGAAATGGCTTGATTTCTGGGAATTGTGCCAGGTATTATAAACCATTTTATTTCAGCACCCATTCTTCATTTCACTGCATACCATTTGCTTAGCAATTAGTGAGAATTAGGATTTTCAAAACATTTGAATAAGATTAAAACACCCATTTGCAGTGTTTAGGACTTTTAAAGTGAAACAGCTATCTGACTATTGAAAACTAAGTCAAGTGATGTTTAAATAACAAAAGGAAAATTCTCAGTTTGCCACTGACAGTTTATGGTTTGTATCCTGCAATCTTGAAACCAATTATATTGAAGCTCAAAATAAAGCTTATGGAAGTATTATCAGACCAGAAGATCAGCCAACCTACTAACTTTTCATTGGGTTTTTACATATTCGATGGTGAGATTTTTTTTTTTTTTTTTTTTTTTTTTTTTTTTTTTTTTTTTTGGTATGTGTGTGTGTGTGTGCATGTGAAATTTGAGATCCATAACAACTCTTTCCTCCTCTTTCAGCAGTTCATCATCTCATCCTGGAAGATAATGAAAAGACTCCTAGTGATTTCATGCAGATGTGTATGTGATTCTAACAACCTAATAACAGCATTTAACTTTAAATTTTAATAAAGTCTATGGTTTATATTAACATTAAAACTTCCTATTTTTTTTTTTTAAAGAAGAAGAAAAATTTTTGTGATGGATTGCCATCACAGAGTGTATGGTAGAAATTTATGCACAGAAATATCTGCTTTGGAGTTTTGGCAAATGCTTACATTCATTGAAGCTCACTGCTAAAACTTCTGAGTTTAGTGAAGTTTTACCTCAGTCATCAGACAAAATGGTAGAAAGATTGTTGGGGACATAGTTTTGTTTTCTAATGAGCTACCAGGTATCTTAGTTAAGCATTCAAGAAGACTGCAGGCATGTCCTTTCCAAATACTATAGTGGAGGTAAATTCCTGCCATCCAAGTAGTCCCTCCTGTCTTGCCAAGTGTCAGTGAACTGCAATGATTCTGCCTGAGTGATGTGCCCAGCCTCCATGGGAGGCAGTGACTCTGCAGGAAAAGGCTTTGCAACGAATAGTTACTAACATCAGACTATTCAAGTGTGTTGCCTGTGCAGGTTTTTGTCTCTGTCCTCTCAGTGCATTTCATTTCCTCATATTTTTATAAAGGAAACCCTTTTTGGCTTCATAGTAGTATTTTTTAGTTTGTATTTTATATTATTTTATAGTTTATATTTAAAATACTTCTAAGCCTTGTACCATTCTGATGAGCTATTCTCTTAGTAGGGATAAGTTCAGTTTGAATTTTACCTATGAGGTTTTGAAACAATTTTAGAAATAATATCTGTGTATAGGAATTATTTGTAACACAAATGAATATTTTTCTCTTAATATAATTATATCTCTTATTGCTCGCTGTTCATCCAACAAATCAAAATATGTCATTAAGTCACCAATCTTCAAAAGAAAATAGTAACCTTCAGTACTTTTTGTTTCTCTTTTCCTTTTAATTGAGCACACTATCCTAGAAACAGAGAGAGATTTGGGTGGTTTCCTCCCCCCCCCCCGCCCCCCCATTTCTGCTGTATCCAAAATATTTCTGTAGTCATGTTCCTTTTATTACAGCGTAACACTTCCTTCTACTATAATACATCTAAGACTAGTTGATGTTGGGGAGCAATGCAATTAACAAAGCCTGATTCCTACCCTTTGTCCCACAAACCCCTTCAGTTCTATCCTCAAACCACAGCAGCTCCTTTCTGCTTCCCAGTCCCTCTCACACCTTCACCCACAGGCAGCAGTGCTGCAGCCGTTTCCCAAGCCTTGTGCTGGCTGATTAGCCGCCCAGAACTGCTGTGACATTTGGCAAACAGCCTGCTGCCAAGCATGGGCTGCCCCTAAATAGGAGGACTGATTTGTATCTTTCCTCTGTTTACATCGATTTTCATAAAATTTACAGACACATATTTTTCTGATACTCCTACTTTTAGAATTTGCTTGAATATAGCCACTAACAAAGAAAAAAGTACTATAATAGGGCAACCAGGAGGCAAACAGCACAGTTGCATAACCCGGATTTCCACGTTCAAACTAAAAACCACATAGGCAGTAATGAA
This sequence comes from Coloeus monedula, assembly GCF_965178545.1. Lineage (NCBI taxonomy): Eukaryota > Metazoa > Chordata > Aves > Passeriformes > Corvidae > Coloeus > Coloeus monedula. Next base: position 69,435,991 of record NC_138822.1, read on the forward strand.
GGTCAGGCAGTGGTCTCAATCTGAAAAGTTAACATGAAGGTGTCCAAAATTCGACCAGCTTCAAAGAGTTTTTCTTTCTTGTTAGTTCAGTGGCACAATTTTCATGCCAGTTTCCTGCCAAGCAAATTGCAGAGGGCTTGTACAACTGAAAGAGCTTGAGTCTGAGTCTCTGGTGACAAGCTTGCTGAAGCTCCAATCAGGGCTTTATAGCTTCCTAAAAAAAATAACAATGCTGCCAATTGTAACAAATGTGAAGTGTCTCTTTGACATGAAACCACTGCCTATTAAAATGAGCCAAAAATATGACAGTTTCACAGAAGACTCTTTTTTATCAACTGAACACTTCTCAGCACATCACTTGGGTCAAATTCAAATGTAAAATCATGGTACCTGAAGGAAACAAACTGTCAAGAGTCTTGTATAATACTCACTGAGTCCTCTTCTTTTAAACAAGGCTAGTACTTATGTAGTTTTCTTGATAGTAAAATGTAACGATTCTCAACAATGGCAAGGAACGCAGGACGAAAAGTCCCTTTTTCCATTGCAATATTTCTGCTGAAATAGCTTTGTTACAGTTTATGAATTCCTTTAAATAAAAAAGTCTATGAGCAGTATTTTGAATGAAATATTTTTTCAAAGTTGAATGCTAGCTCTAGCCCCACTCAAATAGGAGAAATTGCTTCCCAGTGATATGCCAAATTACTTGTTAACTGTTTCAGCAGCAGGATATGATGATTTCTTATACTAGGCTTGTCTTAGCTTTGTTAGACACTTTCATGACTCTAATTTCTGAAACCTACATTATCAGAAGCAGGTTTCTGTTACTGAACTCAGTTCAAAAGCCAACAATTCAACTAAATTAGTACAGCTGAGTATGTTTCTCAAGCCTATAGACACAATTTCCAGATCTCTAGTATTTATTAAGTGTTTGGGTAAAAATAGTTAAAGATAAATATATACTCGTGATTACTTTTTGCCTAGATAACACTAGGGAGACTATTACTGGAACTAAGTGGGTAAATCAAAGTGACTTAGAGTTCTGGTTTTCCCCAGAAATTCTACAAGAGAATCTAACTCTACCCATGAATGCTCTAAATTCTGCACTTTTAATGGGTCCTTGTGCATAGGTTGAATTAAACTACATTAGGCTAGTAAAAATGATCTGAGTCTTGTTTTAAAATGTGACAGGTGACTAAATTTCTGCAGATACCTATCTCTTTTCTGATTATCTGGTTTTGTACCTTTACATTACTGACAATGTATGAGCAGCTTGGAGCCACAGTTGTGCCAAGTCTAATGGGACTGAAATTACAGTTCATTAGCTACACATCAGGCAGGAATCTCCTCCGGCGTCTCATCCATCTCCTTCGCACTTTTAAAGCCCAACTTTATGTTACAATGTTTCCAGTTTGACTTTTTCTGGAGAACTGAAGGGCCACATTTTGGCAGCCTGGGTTGTCTTGCTTCTTTGAGATGGGAAGAATTAGGGCAAATTAGAGCTGATCACCAATCCTCTGTTGGGAGCTGCTGCCTCTCAGTCAATACTGTTATCAGGCAACTGAAGGAAGGATGAAGGAGGGAAAATCCACCTCCTGCCCTCCCCCTTTCCCCCACTCTGTTTTCTGGATTCCAGAATCTTTTCAATGAAGAGAGTCTGACTCAAGTTATTCTTTAGCTAATGTTTCGGCATAGTTTTAGTCTCCACTCTTTTACAGCACATGCAACAGACATTGTCAGATTCAATGTTCAGACAAAAAGCAAGTGGTAGCTAACAACTTTTAAAAAAATTATTATCTCTTAATCACAGTTTACATGACAGGAAAAAAAACATTCCCACCCCCTTATTGTAAGACTGAATGGCAAAACCTTCTCTCCTTTTTGAAATTAAATGTAAGAGAACCAGGAAAGAAAGTGCCAGTGAATCAGGGAAAGAACAATACTGTTTTCGTTAACAATAACTGTGAGGTTTAAGAGAAATTTGCAGAGAAAGCTTTTCAGATAACAGTGAGGAGTAGAAACTCCCTTGAAAGATCTGCCATGCTTGGGGTCTTTAAAGCAAACCTTGTCCCGCTCAAACTGTATAGACAGCTGTCCTTTCATATTCTACCATATGTCTTTGACCTTACATCACGGTTAATCAGGCTGAAGTGACATGTTAAACTCAAGAGCAAAACGCAACATTGCTTTATCACAGTACTTATGTCATTTAGCTTTTGTGGGGGGAAAGAAAGTATTCACACTGTCCAAAGGCCTAACAGGTCATTAAGATGGGGGGAGTAGCAATCAGGAGAGACATGACTGCTGTGAACCACCTTCTGCACTGAGAGTACCTTTATTTTTAATGGAGGACCACTAGGCCAGACCCCGATGTGCAAAGGTGTGGCATCTTGATATGTTTTTTCTTTAACCTTCACTCCAGACCTCTCACAGATTAAGGAATATATGGGAGATGTGAATGACCAAGCAGTAGGATCCATATTAAAACGACGGCAAAAGCAACTCAGTAGCGTAGGTAAATTTACCGATAACTTGCTTTTGTTCTCTCATATAGGTACTTCTGGAATTACTTGTTCTAAATCTTGATTTTTTTTCTCCATGGAGAGTAGTTACCTCTGGAGACATCTTAGGGACTCTGTACAGCAGTGCCATCTTTGCTATGAAGTCAGCACTTTCCATTTCCACATCTCTTCAGACAGAATGCGCTGTTTCCTGTAGCTTCTATTTTCTGAAATGGACATGGCATAACACTCTATTACTGATGAATATTTTATTCATAAAATGGAGATAAAAATGTATTTGTGCCACTCTAGGGCCAAAGAAGTTTCTCCATTTGTGATTTTATTGTATTGCTGTAACATCTGGAAGACCTAAGCAGGATTAAAATTTCACCATTGGCAAAGAACACTAAGGTTGTCAGTTATTTTCTTCCCCAGGAGCATTAAAAAGATAACCAGAGGAGCACAAATGCAAAAAGGATCTTTGTGGCATTACTGGAAAAAAAACTTTAAATATGTATAAATAGATAGACAGACAGACATGTGTTCACAGCTCCATTTGGATTTTCAGCAATGATTTAGAAAAGAATGGGGAATAACATGAGCAAAGCAGGAAAAACAGGGAGAAAAAAAACCATAAAAGGGATCAGGTTTTAACTCGTTCAAAATTTTATTAGTTTATTACATTATAAACTATTTGCCCTAGACATACTTTATATAATCTCTCACTTAATGTTTTGTGACAGCTTTAATACAACAAAATTAGATATGCTGCTGCAATAGTCCTGACAGCTACCTGGTTTCCATGCATTAACACCATTGGCTTCTTGCCCAATACAAATAAACTTGAAAGGCCAGAGAGCACATTCAGTGAAATCAAGTAGCCTAAAACTAAAAGATAGAGCTCAGCATTGTGGAATAAAACACTATTGCAGGGGAAGCCTTTGGTGATATCATTAACTGAGTATTAGAAACATATATATATATATATATATATATATATATATATATATATATATTAAAAAAAACCCTTGAAACAAAGGCATTAAAATTCTAACTGCACAGAGGGCACCATCATGAAAATGGCAGACAGCAATTAGAACTCACACAAACATTTTTTATTTTGTTATGGAATCATATTTGCACATCATATTCCATCCTGTGAAGAAGTGCATGTAGCCTTCAAGTTTTACTGTGTCTTGTACTGGAGGATGAACCTCCTAGATGTGTGAGTTGCACTGGTCAAGCAGAAAAGCTAGTACTAGGAGTTTCACTTCTTGTCCTAGTTTGGTATCTTTGCTTAGATCTGAGTGTTGTGCTTCCATAACTGAGTCCATATAACTGGAAATGAGATGAAGTATTGAAAAGATTTTCCAGTAAAAAATTAGGGCTTATTCAATTAAAGTTTTGTAGTGACAATATGAGTGTGCATAGAGAAAAAGTTATTAGAAGCCCAACCACTCTTACTGGCTAGAAAAAAATATAAAAAGAAAAAGTAAAAATGAATGTTCAGCTAGTCTCATGTGGGAATACCTTCCATTTCTTCATTTTTCTTCTCCATTAATTAATGAGTATGAAGGATGCATATTCCAGTAGAGTAATCCTGTTTGCCTCTTGAAGCTTTCCTGAAACAATGGAAGGTCTGGCACTAACAAAAGCTATGGATCCTGATGGAATGCAACTTCTCTTTAACCTATTTACTGACTCTGTGGAAAGGGCACAGAGTGCCAATATTGCTAATAGTTCTGAATTACTGGTCTATAACTTCAAATCATTACCCCTCTCATTTTTATCTCTTTATGGAACCACAAGGCTTTTACAGCATAGAACAAAAGAAAAAGCAATATGCACCAAACAGGTGGTACTGGCACCAGGACAAATTGCCTACCCATTCAAAAATTTTCTCATTTATTCTGATGAAATGGTGATGTAGGGGACTGATCTGAGGTTGAGCCATAAAAAACCTTCAAGAACAGAGATTCTCATAAGATGTTTTATTTTCTCACCAGGTTCAAAGTATGTTTATTCATCCTGCCTTCCCTAATATAGGTATAAAACCTCAGCTAGTGGAGAGATAAAATTGTAAAATATGTTACCTTGCCCCTTCTTCAAACAAAGCAGTCCTCTATGTATTTCACTCCCTTGGGTGTTCACATGAGTGAACAAACCAAATGTGGCAGATGTTATTCACATTCCTAATTGCACAACTGGAAGCTGATCTCATCCTGTAGCAATGCATACAGAGTACTCAAGAAGAATCTGAAGAAAAAAGAAGTGCTTATCAAATAATGTTGCACCAGTTGGGAATTTTTTGATCCCCAAAGCAAGTTGCAGTAGCATCTGGAAGGAAATCTCTCCACTAAAGACTTTTAGGCTACATCATTCTCTGTTCTTTCCTTCCCTAATGCTTAAAAAGTGCAAAGAGATTCCATTTAGCCAGGAATTATTACTATCCACTGCTCAAAAACGCCTTGCTACTTGAGTAAGAGCTACATATATGGCTTGTGTTTTATATCAATATCGTATTGCCCTAATGTATCATGTTAAAATGAGATTCTGCTTCCTCAGCTGCTTAAGTGCTTTACTTCTTTTTAATCTAGCAGTTTATATTATATGTTTTACCTTACATCGGCATATCTGGGTGAGTTCTCTGGTTTATTACAGAGCAGGTTGGACTGTGTGCTCTAGTGGCTCATTTTCGCTTTAAAATGGATGTGTTTTATAGAGGCATGAATAAAGATTTTGCATTTGATTGAATAAATCTCAGAAAGAGTCCAATTCAGGAAACAATATAAGAGCCCAAATCCTGTTCAATTCAGGAAAACTTAAGTACTTTTCTAAAAGCAATAAAGCAAATTGTAACATGTGTTCAAACCTAAGCACGGTATTAACTTCTTAGAAAAATAAACCAGTTGATTCAATTTTCTAAAGGGATGTAGCAAATTTTTTGGAGAGGAAGAAAATTTATTACATGGAATTTTTATTTCTAGAAATAACTGAAATGCAGGAAGTCAACATAAGTAGTGAGAGATCACTATTCACAGAGTACAGGAATATCAACCAATTACAGAAAATGGACTTTCATTTCTTGGAAATGTTTCATCTACGCAAAATATTATTAGTTTGGGTTTATATACCACTGATTTCCAGCAAACTGAGATTTTGGGTCAGTCAAGATGTCTCAGGACAATTTCAGTTGCACATTCTCCGTGCTCAACCATTAAAATCGCACATAGGTTGTACTTCTTTTTCATTACTCTGCAATATCCCCTGTGTGCATAGTCTTTTAATGCAGTAAACAGAAGGTATGAGGAACAGTTTCTCAGTCCATGGGAAAAGGGCAACCTACCAATGATTTTCTGTGGGGAAAATGTGTGCACTTGTACAGTTAACATAAAATAATTGCTTGTAGCAAGCTGCTTGGTGTAGCAAGCTAACAATATTTGGGTTTGTGCCCATGCTCTGCCTTTTCAGTCAGATACAAAGTGTTCTCTTCTCTGTACAGAAAATTGGCCCTGAGTTCATCTTAGCTTTTATTTTCTCCAAAGTGCTTTATTTTTACTGTGTCAGAACTCTTATGGTTCACAAATTCGTTATGATTGCAATCTCCTTCAGGTAGGAGCAGTGCAAACATGCAAAAATATTCTTGTTTGTTTCCCATCTCCCAGCCTGCAGCATGAGCTACACAAATGTGAAACCCTGCCCCAACACCCGTGCAAAGTCCTTCAACAATATCTTGAGTTTTTGCCAACTTCTACTCATATGCATTTATGTATATACACACACATACACATGCAATACATATGCATATATGTACTGACTATATACATATATGTGTGTATACGTACATATGTATGGTGTCAGTAAGTGACCTTAAAGGATCAATTCAGTCACCTGACTCGTGTTTCTAGTCTCTCTTGGAAGTCTTGGTACGTACTGCCTGGTCACCAGGTGCCATTCCATAAGGATATTGTCTCCACTATGTCCTGTGTCAGATATCCCACTTTCTGCAGACATCTCTAATGCCCTAAATAATTGAATGACCCTGGCTTCTATGTTTCTGATGCTAACTCCCACCCTAAATGCAATCACAGAGGGGATGTATGTGCTCTATCCCTTCCATCTATTGACTTTCTGTTTCCCTGTCCTATGAAGCTGGTCACCAATTAGCCCCCATCACATGCAACTGCACAACTCACTCAGGCTGAAGATCCCAATCTCTTGTACCTCTGTCTGGGCCAAAAATCACACCAGTTACTAGCTAATGTAACCACAATAAAATGTACAACTGTGAGATAAGGAACAAAAAGATATGCTTAATTAAAACTATTTTTAAAGCACCAAATAGGGTCCATGGCTGTCAAAGGAATGGAAACAAACCAAAAGTAGAGAGGATGTGCAAGTGGAGCTTCAAGAAGAAATCAGACGTGGCTGTACACATTTGGGCCTGTAGAGAGTATTTTAGGCTGTGTGCCAATAGGATGTAGAAGCAAGATTGTCCAAAGGTAAAACTGGTTGTGAGGAGGGTAAACTGTCTGTGGTTTACAGAAACAGAAAATACAATTTCTTTTCTTTCAAACTGAATTTTACTGGCATAAAATATTCTTAAGGGATCAATTATTTGTGAATGAGGGGAACTGAATATAGGCACCAAATGAAAAGATCTGACTCAGAACACAAACTTTGCATCCTTCTTAGTTATGTGTGTGATTTATACACTATACTATATCTGTAAATACGCAGATAACATTTATAAGTATACATACACACACATACATATATATTAGACCATAGGTATTCTGAAATTATTTTTACTTTTGGTCTGTAAGTATTGCTATAGTAGAACACAGCACTATTCCATCTCAGCCTGAATTCTAACACTGCTTAGGGAATTAGTATATGACACAGAGCAAGGAACCCTTCACATTGCAGCATTCCCACCAACATTATTCTTATCTTTAGCATTATTGTGAGAGAGGATTTTGTACACAATGACACAGCTTAAACCTTGATGTTTTTTGGTCTTCTACTTTTCTTCCTTTCCCATTCCTATTATGAATAATTCAAGATTGATTTTGAGCAGAGATAATAATTTAAAAAAGTAATTTTTATCTTTTACCATCCCTTCCTTTGAAATCTACATGTTATTGTGGGAAAAACAAGACTAAAACCCTAAACAAACAAACAACAACAACAAAAAACTCAAAACAAACAAACAAAGAAAAACCCTCAACAAAAGCATGCCAGCAAATAAAAACAATATTCATAGAATAAATTAAACATAAAATTGGAAAAAGGGACCCTGTGAGATGATTTAACCATTCCCCTGTACCACCCTCAAATGCCTAACCTGAATCTTCTCTTTGTAGCTAAAACCACTGTAGCTGTTTGATACTCTTTGACTGATATAACTACTTGTAGCACAGATTTATCTCGGGCACCTAAATTATAAATCCCAGTGACTATTTTAAATGAAAAAGTGTCCTCATGCTCAGCTTCCTTGAATGTCCCTTATTGTCATGCTGTCCAGAGAACGGAGACTGACAAAAAGGAAAATAAATCACTTTTGTTACTAAACCTTTGCATTCTAATTAAGCACTTGTTACTGAACATCCATCTTTTGCCTCACACCTGGCCACTAGATGTTTTAAGAGTTTTGCATCAAGAGAAATCCAGTCTGCCCTGCCAGATGTCAGGGCAAGGCCATTTCTGCAGAGATTGCTCCTGTATCTCACGGTCCCCTTCCTCTGCCTGGCAGATGGTTCAGTCATGGGGTGACAAGGGTGATTTCCCAGTCTGGAAAACTTTTTTTTTTCATTCTTTGCAGTTTCCTGAGGGCAAAAGGCTAAAACAATGGTGAGGTCCTAGTCACTTTAACAGAATTTCATCTGTCCTGGGAAGCTCTTGCATTTCTAGAGATAATTAAATCTATAATTCTGGTGATGAGTTTTCCTTGGTCCATATGCCTAGAAAAACCCCACAAAATGGCCAGTTTAAAAAGTATAAAAATACATAATAAATGTATTAATTAAGACATTGTAGCCCTGACTTCAAGTGAAATACTTCTATAGAGAAGACGTGGGGAGGAATGGAATTATTTTCTCCCAGCTCAGAAAACAGCAAGTATTTACAGTAATCTGGGTGGACTTCTGTTCTCCTTCATTGTGATCAGAGTAGAAAATTCCTGGGGAGAGAAACTTCAAGTTATATGGAGAAAGGTCTGTGGTCAAATATCACACAGAGGTCTGTGACATTTTACAAAGCTAGGTCATCTGGTTTGATGACCAGAATAAGTCCACCCCGGTTTAAAAAAAAATCATATTGAACGAAGTAGACATGATCAAATTATACCCAAACAATTAACCTGAGACACAAATCTTGGTGCAAAAACCCCACAGACTTTGTGATGGAATAATTTATTCCTCTGAGACAAAGTAATTGCACTGTAGATGCTTGGAATAAAAGAGGTAAGAAAGGTAGGGAATAGGTGGAGAGATGTTAAAAGTCATGGATATGTTGGAGCAAATCCAGAGGAGGGTCACAAAAATGATCAGAGGGCTGGAATATCTCTCCTATGGGTGCAGGCTGAGAGTTGGTTTTGTTCACCCTGGAGGAGAGAGGGCTCTGGGGGAGACTGTATTGCAGACTTTCAGTACTTGAAGGAGGTTTATAAGAAAGATGGGGACAGACCTATTAGTGGGGCCCTAGAGACAAGACAAGGGGAAATGATTTTAAATCAGAGAAGGGCAGATTGCACTTAGATATAAAGAATAATTTTTTTGTGAGGATGGTGGTGAAACACCACAGCATGTTGCCCAGAGAGGGTGTAGATACTTCATCTGTGGAAATATTTGAGGTCAAACTGGACAAAGCTCTGACCAACCAGCTCTAGATGGAAGGTGTCCCTGCTAATTAGAAAGAGTTGGACTAGACAACCTTTGAAGTTTTCTTCCTACCCAAAACATTCCACAATCCTACTCTATGATTCTGGTTTTTATACCCACAAGTCCCTTATCCTTCTACCAGCAGCAGCTTAGTTACAAACAGAAATGCCTGACCTTGCGGTGCTGGTCTACGTTTTCCATGGTGTAAGTAAAATATATATAACAGGATGTGTCTGTGCTTATTGCATTGGGAGGCTAAGAATGTATCTACAAACTGTCCCTGAAAAGACAGATATGTCCCCACTACATCTCATGACCCATTTTCTTGTTGATGCTAAAGTCACAGGGGGAATCTGAGGCTATGCCTTAGGTAAACTTGGTAGCTCTTCTGTGTACCTACAGAGATTGTGCTGAGAAAACAACACAAAAATAATTGCAAAGAGGAGTGCAAACTGACCCTTTCTAATGGGGCTTAGAACTACAAATTCAGTGAGGGCATGCAGTATGGGATAAGATGTAGGTATATAATTGCTCCTTCTGTTTGTCTGTGGCTAGCAACAGCACAGAGGCGCTCATCCCTGTCTCTGTGCAAAGAGCAGGAAGGAAGAATGCCTCCCAGTGCTCACTTTTGGGCTTTCACCAAGTTCCCATTCTCTGTATGGACACAAGTTCTATTCCTTTCTTCTACTGCTGCAAGCCATCATGTGCAAGCCAGAAGGGATCCCAGCCAGAGTCCCCACAAGGACAAACCAAACCTGGGGAGCTCAGAATGTAAACTGCAACATTAGAGGGTAGATGCCTCCAACTCTAGACAAAGTTCAGCCAAAATTTATACAGTGATCAGAGCTATGAAAGTAGTAGCTTTCTGCATTTAATGAGCATAATTTCCTTTATTTTGTTTTGTTTTGTTAATTCAATCCTTAAACTTTAACCTTTGTGTGGTTTTAATATTTGTTTGGCAAAAAAAGAAAAAATATTTACTTTTTTTCCCTCACTCTGTTTGTCAAATCAAAATTAAAACCAGCAGTTATTAATTTTTAAACTAATAACAAAGTGGTTAGGAAATTACTCTCTTCCTTGTTCTTGCCTCTATAGGGTTTTTTTGCACAGACTTATCCCTCAAACTTGTGAAGAGTCCACTGAAGCTGGAATCACTAATATTTATTTGTGATGACTGAAGAATACCATCTTGCAAATATGAAGTAGCATATGCAATACTAGATGAAAAATCTTCTCTCAACCTTGTTCACTGCTGGTGTGAGATGTGGTGATCCTGCTCCCCCAGGAAGATGTGACTGACATCTCTGAAGCCCATGAGTCTCCCACCTGGAGACTGTGTTCATGCTTCCCACTTGGTGGGATGCACCTGCCTTGTTTAAAATACCTGGGATATTAAAAATAGCTCAGGCTATATGACTTATAATCACGAAGAGCTGATGCCTGAAGTTCGGAGCAAGCCTGTAACCTGGAACATAAAATGTGTTTTAGGGAGTATCATTTAACTGCATGAAATGGGTGCAAGTTTGAGAAGATAAGCCTGCTAGAGACAAGTCCAGGAAAAACACGGCATTTATAATGCATCATGAGTGTTTGTATATATGCAACCTAATGATGCCCCAATTTATATTCCAAAATAACTTATTTTTACTTGCTCCATTAATTGTTCTAATAATCTAAAGTAAATGGTTGAAAATTAAAGGAAGACATTTATAGTCTCCTGTTTATAGTGGACCCTGTAAATTCAGCATTATCTCCATATTTTTCTAAAATGTTTATGTGGAAATGATTTTCACTCCAGTAACTTCATCATGCATGAATAAAAATATATGCTTAGTTATCAAAAGATAATTAGGTGAGACATGTATGTTTTGTCATAATTAATATTCTGTCAATAGGCTAGATAAGAAAGCTCCAAGGGTTAATGCTTTCCTGCTCTGTATCTAACATTGCCAGTGAATTTCTCTAGCTCACTCCATTAATCCAGTCAGCACAATGGATCAGGTTAGAGATGTGTCTCAATAAATCACTCTCAAGTGCTGGGGGTAGGAGTACCTAATTAATCAGCACTGTCATTATGTTTGACTTGTAGCTGCCTTACTGCGTATGGGATGAGGATTCAGTGTATTTAACCTGCACACACTCTTAAACAGATCTCCAGTAGTGATGTAAATTTTAACCCTTGTATGGAAAAAAACAACTCATGATTCTACAAATGGCAGATGAAATGTTTCTTACTAATAAACTAATCTACAGGTAATTTATTCTCCTCCCCACATGCCCACACCCCCTTCTTTCCCTAGGGACCGTTAACATCCTGCAGCATTTTATCCCTTTTAACACCAAATTTCTGAAGTTAAATGCAACACTAGAGTTCATCACAATCCCCAGCTCTACCTGATAACTTTCCTCCTCCCACTTCCCATCCATCTCCACTCCCCTTATTCCCACTGTTCCTAGCTTTTAGGCCATTTGTCCCCAGAGGAAGACCCCCAGTCCATCCTCACTGTCACTGGCCAAAATCCCCTGCCCTTATGTAAAAGAGACCTGTTGCACTACTTGCCCCAGTAGCCACCAGTCTCTCTATCCACTCTTACTCCTTAACTTCTTTATTCCACAGGCATGGCTGGAAGCTAAACACATCTTTCCTGCCTCCCTCTATTCACTTTCCTCCAGGTTTAGACAGCACTTTATCATCTCTAAAAGAGAGGTTTTTTTACTCTACTTTTTCAAGTTTGGAACAACAGTTTAGTGTTATCTTTCCAAATGGAAATTTTTATATATTCTTATCAAAATAATTGCTCAGATATGACTCTTTCCTTTCTGAATATGTTGATCTTGACACTTGCCTTTTTTTTTCAGAATTCAGTGAACACGCACTTATTGGTCTTGCATTATTTTAAGGTCCAAGTGGTAGATGCCTCACTTGGTGAAGTGGAAAGCAATCTCTAGAGGCATCAGTTCTGCCTGTCCAGAATAAACATTACCAGTGATGTGGTGCAGAGCCCAGAGTAAATTCCTGTCCATGTGATTTCTGCTCTACACTGGCATTCAAGGTACAGCCATAGGGCCGTGAGAGGAAGACAGCAGAGAAAATGCTGTCCCTGCTGGCGGCAGGACTGGCCCCTGGCAGCCTGCAGGAGGAGGATGCTGTGAATTCAGTTAGCCTGTGGTAATAAGGAAACCGAGAAGATGCTCCCTAAAGTAGAAACTGTAGGGTAAGGCATAAAGAAGTGCAATAAGAAAACACACACTTATATTAGTGTCTCCAACCTCATCTATATGTGCCTCAAGAAAGTCACAGGCAGATCTGTGCATTCACCTCTGCTTGCAACATAGACAGTGTCTTGGTTTTTTAAATTCTGATGTAAGGAGACAGTTCCCACGGATTTCAGAAGGAATCCATGTGTGCAAACTAGCCTGAATCTTTATCCATTTTCTAGATCATAAAGAAAATAGCCTCCACTTTGAAAACACCTACACTAACAATAATATTTTAAAGGGATTTATTTTGTATATGTGGCTACATTACCACCTACTTCTGATGTGATGGTGAACTGTATTAACTACATCTTCTACTAACTCAGTACTTATTACCTTGTCATTGGTGAGACGGAAACACTTATGTGACAAAAATATATTAAACATTCTGAAAGTAAAGACCCCAATTTTTTTATACTAGGCATGGTAAAATATGTGATGCGACATTAAATTTTTTCTGTCTAAGTTTCTCTCTCCTTTGAGAAAATATATGTAATCATTTCACTTTAAAGTGATTTTGAATAATTATTCATTAATGTCTGTGGTTACTTCCTGCCAAGTTTTGATCATTGAAGAGAAACCTAAGAGGGAACACCCATTGTGAGCTAGCTGCATGGTGAACAGTAAATGGTACAATGTGCTAGATGATGGGGATAATTCTGACGCTACAGACAGGGCCTGCTGCCCAAAGTTTGTGTTTTATGAAAACTGCCTGTTTCTGCAATAAACACTGATATCATACACAAGCTTGTGTTTAGATTGCAGAACTGCTTTAGTTTTTTTCATGTCCTAAGTTTTGAATGCTGGACTTCTAGAGTCACAATAATCTATAGTGTAAACAGCATGTGGCAAGCACAAAATAATATTGGCATATTATTAATCACTTATTTAAGTCATGTTTCATAGCACATCAGCTGCAACAACCTTCCTACCATGCTGCAACAAATGCGTCAACCAGATGCGGGCCACCCCACAGAGCCCAGGGCCCAGACCCAGCTTCCATCTCCATCCTCTCTTCCCCATGCCCTGGCAGCAGGGTGCTGGCATGGGGTACTAGCACAGATTGTGCAGGCACTGGGGCAAACCCCAGGAGCAACAGAAGGGCCAGAGCTTCTGGAGGAGTTCACAGGCTCAGTGCAGTAGCTTAGGCTACTGACACTGATGATATTGGTGACAATTAGTGGAGAGGGATTAGAATGGAGATGAGAAGATTCATCTGTTGCACTATCCATCATCTCTGTGTTCCCCCAGGCAAACTGAGCAGGCTGCTGTTTTCAGTGGAGCAGACGTTATTGTGGACCAGCTTTAGCCTCCCCATGGGGCAAAAGCGCTTCAGTAACTTTTTCCAGTAGGGCTTGGAAAAATAATTTCTTTGCTTTATGTGTTTCTCAGAGTATAACTGAATGTCTGTGCAGGTAGACCAGTAAGCCAATTTTTAAAGTTATACTTTCATACAAAAGTCCATTTCATATAAGATAGTGCTAAACTGTGATAAATTCAAAGTGTCAATTAAAACAAACAAACAAAAAGGTTTCATTCCTAACATACTTCAAGCACAAAGATGATAAACAATTGAAAACAAGCTTATCTGTTTCCCCACTGTAAGGATGCCACTTTCATAACAGAGCCTTTGGTTTTATGTTTGGGGTTTTTCTCAGTGAGTAGTTGCATCACTTGCTTAACATGTTATAGAGGTATCTTTTTACCTGTTAGTCTGGAAAAATTCTCATTCTCCTATATTTCAGTTTTATATCATCATGAGCCACCAGTTCCCATTTTAATGCCCATGTACAGTTCTCCAGAAAAAGTAACACATTTTTTTCATTGCAGACAATATTTATAGGTACATCACTTATTGCATGCGCACACCTGTAATGCTACGTACAGAGCTCATGTCACATATTTTTACATTGTTACTGTAGGACAATGTTAGTTTCAGATTCAATAGGAAATCTCCTTTTACTATTATTTTCCTCTAATACTCAAGAGCCAGAACCAGAATCCAGGAGTATTTTCTTTGAATTATTGCCTACCCTATAGAATATATTTATAGTTGAGACTCAAACCTTATTCATTGGTTGTGAAGGTATTGTTCATGTGAGTTGAAATAATGCACACAGTTTGCTGAACTAGATCCTACTAAAACTGCACATACACACCTCATTTTATACTCCCAATTCTCATTTCCCAGAAAAAATTCCCAGTCATTCTTTTCTCCTGATGACTTTACATGCTTATAGTCCCTTCCTTCTTTGCTTCAGAAGGTCTTCCACCCATTCATAGCATCTAGCTGAGGTCATTTGGTTCCTATACATTCTCTTTACCTTTGCACCGACAAATATAAGCAGGTTCTTGTGTATTCCAGGCAAAAAAATTTCGACCACTATTTCAGATCCCATTTTTTTCCTGTGGAATCTTTGTAGGAGACAGTAGAACTTCAATTTTGTTAGTCTGTATGTGGATCTGTCACAAATTTGTAAATGCTTTTTAACTAGAGAATCAGTTGGCGTGTAACTGTAACGTGAATTATTCTTAAATATATTTGAATACCTAGATTGCAGAAGTTTTGTAAACCTAATTTTCACAGTCCGTGTAGGGCTTTTCAGTTCATTAGCTAAATACTAGCTTGAGAGGTTATCAGCCACCACCTCCACTGTGCAGTGTCTGGTATCACTGGAGAATTCACTTACTAACTCACTTAGATTAGATAGCATTAGAATTGTGAGTTTATCAGAGGGAGCAGGCCAAAACTGTGTTCCTTAAAGGTAAAAACCTTCAACTTAACTTGAATATAGTTGATTGTCAGAAGACTGGTGTATGCTAATGGATCAATATGTCTTCTAATAAAAGATTACCACCAAAAGACATACAGAAAAGGCACTTTCTGACAAGGAAAGGTAATTTTATTCCTTACAATATTGTAAATCTCAAGGAACACCACTGGAATGAAATACCTTAGACTTATACTACCTTTTTGTATTTTTTTCTTAGTTCTAGGTCCTACATCTACCCTAAAACCAGTTCTCTTACTCATCTTCCACTTTAAGTTCACCAAAAGAGAAAGAGAAATCTTACATAAACTTTTTTGTTATAATAGAATCATAGAATCTGATGAGTTGGAAGGGACCCATAAAGATCATTGCAACTCCTGGCCCTGCACAGGAAACCCCAAGAGTAACACCATGTGCCTGAGAGCATTGTTAAAATCCTTTCTGAACTTTACCAGCCTTGGTGTTGTGACAAGTTCCCTGGGGAGCCTGTTCTGGTGCCCAACCATCCTCTGGGTGAGGAACCTTTTTATAATCGCCAATCTGAACATCTGCTGATTCAACTTCAGGCCATTCCCTTGGGTACTGACACTGAGTTGCCACAGAGTGCCTGCTCTTCCCCTCACAAGGAAGTTGTAAATGCAATGGGGTCTCCCTTCAGTCTCCTCCAGGCTGAACAGAACAAGTGACCTCAGTTGCTCCTCATCTGGCTTCCCCTCAAGGTCTTTCACCATCTGCATGACCCTCCTTTGGACACCCTCTTATTGCTCAATATCCTTCTTATATTGTGGCACCCAAAGCTGCCCCCAGCACTGGAGGTGAGGCTGCCCCAGTGCAGAGCAGAGGGGACAATCCCCTCCCTTGCCCGGCTGGCGATGCTGTGCCTGATGCTCCCCAGGACACGCTTGGCCCTCCTGGCTGCCAGGGCACTGCTGGCTCATGTTCAACTTGCCACTGACCAGGACCCCCAGGGCCCTTTCCATGGCACTGCTCTCCAGCCTCTCACTGCCCAGTCTGTCCATACATCCAGGGCTGCCCCACCCCAGGTGAAAATTCTGGCACCTTCCCTTGTTAAACTTCATATGATTGGTGATTGCCCAACTGACTAATTTATTGAGGTCTCTCTGCAGAGATTCTCTGCTCTTGAGGGATTCGACAGCTTCTCCCAATTCAGTGTCTAATCACACCAGGAAAAGGCAATATTTGAGCTAAATACCCACTGATTTTCAATTCTGAAAAATTGATGCCCAAAGAAAGGAAAGCTGCCAGGCAATAGGGAGTGGAGTCAGAACTCTTAGTACCATGCTAGATGAAATTAATATTTTTAAATGCATTTTCTAAATTTTAATTTTGCTTTAATAATTATAGAAAAGTGAATATGTTCTAGGTGCCTTTATCTAATTCATATGTTTTGTTGCATATTATTTTTATATGATGTAATCCTTGAGAAAAATATTTAAATGGGTGTTTCTCACTTTGGTGTCTTCTGCCACCAGTTAAATGATCCAAAGTCGAACAATATTTCACATTATTTTACACTGAAAAAAAACCCCAAAATTTTTTTGCAATTATTTCTGTTCAAAATAAAGAATTTTCAAAATGGCATGAAGACAGACATTAGGATGACAAGTTGCCAGTTAATCTGCAACAATGAACATAAGGTCATGGAGATTGATTAACCTGTAGGTTATTATACTGAGAAAAAAGAAACAAGATGCTTCCCAGTTACCAAACTCAAGGGTCTTGATTCCACCTACTTATTTAATGTAAGAAGGTTCATTCCATATACATATCAAATCTGGTTTTAGAGCCACAATAAGGTTAACCTAGAAGATACCACAGAATTCACTGTAGCTGGGACCACTGTTATGTTCCAAAATACGGTGTTATTGTAATGTGGATATAAAGTGTTAGTCTAAATACCAGAAACATGTATGAGCATTTTTTTACTTGTGAAAACACAAATTAAAATGGGAGGGAGGGTATAAAACTTTTAAATTTTATATATAAAAGTTTATATACAAAGAAAAGTTGCCAAAGTCTTTTTGAAGATCATGTTCAGTTCAGTTGCAAGAGCTGGGCAACAAGAGATTAACTAACTAACCAACCTTCCTTCCTTCCTTCCTTCCTTCCTTCCTTCCTTCCTTCCTTCCTTCCTTCCTTCCTTCCTTCCTTCCGAATTCCTTCCGAATTCCTTCCGAATTCCTTCCTTCCGAATTCCTTCTCTTTCTCTTTCTCTTTCTCTTTCTCTTTCTCTTTCTCTTTCTCTTTCTCTTTCTCTTTCTCTTTCTCTTTCTCTTTCTCTTTCTCTTTCTCTTTCTCTTTCTCTTTCTCTTATCTCTATCTCTATCTCTATCTTTCTCTCTTTAATTCTTCCTCCTTTCCATCCTAACACAAAGAATTTGATTGTTGACATTTCATAACTGATGTGTAGGAGTCCTAAATACACACAGGAAACTCACAACCATATTCTAGCAAAAACCCAGTTTAGACCAATGAAACATCGCAGTTCAGTAATAAGAAACAGAATGAATGCCTTCTGTTCCAGCTTTATTTTTTATACTCTTTACAGCTGTTCCACTTATAAACAAGAACTTCAGTACATAAACAGAGACTAAGCATAATAGAGTGACAAATTAGATCCCTCAGAACTGATGATGTTTATTTTTCTTATTCATTTTTATTAGTGTTGAATATTGCATGTCTAATCCATACTGAAAGAACTATGTAAAGTGGCTGGCCTGACCCATTTATCTGGTAAAAATTGTTCAACATATAGAGCCTACAGAAAACCTTAATTTGCTAATAATTCTCAGTGAAAAGGGGAGGAATAGAGGAGGAGCAAGTCCAGCTTTAACTTATTGAACTGCAGCTAGAACAAAACTCTTTCATATTCAAGCAGATAATTGCAGGGAAAACAGTCTATTTCAGTCTTTAAAATTTGATGTCCTTGTTTTCCAAATATTTATTTGTACTGCATGAGAGGCTTTATGAAGGAAAGTGTTCTAAAAGCTGGAGGAGACATTCAGGCTGAACACTATTTTACTTATAATTTACAGACTTGTAGTACTTAATATATAATGCAATAATCTATGCTGTGCCATTTGTCACTTGGACTAGGCCACAGATTATAGCTTAGGGCAGTGCATCTGTGCACAGATAAGGCAGGAAATGGCCTAAAATCTTGAACAGCTGAGCATGATGTCTCAGTGTAGTTGCAAAATTCAACCTCTGCTCCAGAGGTCACTGCATGCTTCAGTCGTGACAGCCCAAATTGTTAAGCATGTGACTAATATGCATACAGAACACAGGCTGCCTAGTGTCTGCTGCAAGCTTGATGGCTGGTTAGCGGCTAGTCTTAATTTTATGTGACAATCCTATGTAGGAAGTGCCGGGTGGGTGACTAAATGGAGCATATTGATGTCCCACTGGGTGTAGCCCCTGTTGTTTTGACAAATTCTCCTTAGCATTTATCAATCAGGCCTACAATGGGGAGTGTGCTGAATATCTAATTCAGACATGCTAGTCAGGACTAATAGAGCAAGATAGCATGTTATTCAATTTGTACTTGTTAGTGATGTCCCACTGTCACTGGGCAATTTACCTTCACACTTCACAAATGAAAAGAGAAATTTGCTGGGCTTCAAACACTTACATGAGTTACAAGCAAAATTTTAATTAACATGTCATTACAGCAATAATTTATTGCTTCTTTCTAGTGTCCTAGCACCCAGATTGCACTTTTCCTTTTTTTTCCCTTTAAAGCAAGAAGTGCTTTAAAATTTATGGGGCAGGTACTTGAAACAAAAATAAAAACCAATTCTGCAGCAATCGAAAAACTGTATAGTAAGTTACATATCAAAAAAACATTATTTTTTGAAGCCTAAAAGATATTTATACATTTATCACTTAAAGGAACGTTTTGAGCTCTCCCCTTACCACGTATAAAGGGATTCTGTAAACAGTGTCATTTAAAAATCTTCTTATTTTAATTAATTTTATAACTATTTGAAAGTGTAGTTTTCATCTATTTCCAAATGGAGTATAAAGAAAGTTGGAGAAAGACAAGAAACAAAGTGTGTCATGTAGAAAACAGTAAAGCAAAACCACATTTTTATTATATGTACATAAACATTAGTAGCGAATTTTCAGTAAAGACCCACGTCAACAACTGAAGAAGCCTAATTTGTTTAAACAGAGGAGAGATGGATTCTTTAGCTAAAGTCAATGAAAAGAACGGATTACTCCCTAGAAGTGTTTGGGAAGTTCAGAGCATCTTATATTGCCATTGAAGTTGAAAAGGGCCTGCCCTGCACTTTGAAGAGCTGGTTCCTGTGGCCTTTGATGCTATTGTATTTATTTGTGTATATTGGTTCACACACTTATTTTTCTACATTGCAGCCCACAATTGACAGAACACAAGGATACTCAGTGCTTTAAGAGAATTATAGGACAAAATGCAAGCAATCTGCATGAAGCAGAGGGGAGCTCAGGGATACTTAAAATTCCTCAGACAAAAAGCAGTGTGAATTAGTCAGGGTGAATGCCATGCTCTACATTGCAGGATGCAGGACAGCTCTTCAAATGCCAACTTTGCTGTCTCTGTGGCACATTGCTCAGAAACACAGCCATGCTCTCTTGAGCTATCTTGTAGCAGGTTCTTTAATAAAATGACAAATAAGCAATTAAAAGAAATGTGAGCAAACAGATCACCTTGGAAGGTTTGTAGAGATGGCTGCACACTAGAGATGAGACACTTGTACAGATTCTCAGGGAAACAAAATAAATTTGATTCCAGGACATCAGTGATACCACATATTAAAGGAGATTTTCTTCTTATTTTTTTAATACAAACATGCTATGGAAATAAGTATGAAAACAGAGCATTGACCAATAAAAGGGCCTGCAAGATTAGGCCTTCTGTGTGGTATGTAGGAACACCTTAGAGGGAAGTTAAAGAATTGAGGAGTTTCAATACACCAGGAAATGTAAATTTTGCTGCTAGGGGTTATGGTATTTCATTGCTTTCAACACTCTGAAAGAAAACAGTGTGATTTCACAAAGAGTTCATAAAATTTAAGGGAAACTTTTGCCTTGAGTTATTTTTGTCAGTGACAATTCATTTTCCCCTTGACAGGTCCTTTCAGAGTAACAATATATTTTGGCCTCACTTTCAGTCTCATTTAAATTGTTTCAAAGGCAAAATTACCCTATGGATTCTGACTTAAACTCATGTGGAAACAGTGGAATTTGACTCACAGGTGTTACTCATGGATCAAAATCCCACTGCTCCGGGGCAAGCAGTATGTTGCAAACAGCAGAGATACCAAACCATTGGTCATGACTGCTTGAGCATGAGGTGGCTTCTACAAGCACCACTTGGAGTACTGTAGCAGCAACAAGATGCCAGGAAATCTTAGCAAAACTTCGAAAAGCCTGGCTATTTTATTTCCATGCCCTAGTGTTGATTCTGTGCCAGCTGAGAGGGGAGCACAGGCATGCAGACTGTGGAGTGTTGTATCAATATCATCAATATGAGGAACTCTAAGGCCTTGAGAATCCACTAGAAAACTATAACCATGGTCACAGCAAAAACTGGGATGGGAGCTGCTACCACTTTTTGATATTTTGATAGCTCTTCCCTCACTGTCAAGGGCTCTTTCCTATCTCTTGGAGTATCCAGACATTTCAAAATGCAAGTACTGAAAGCAATTTATATGCAGATGTAGTGAAAAATACACATTTTCTCAGGTTTTCTTGGGCAATTTTTCCTTTTTTTTAATTCTACTTACTGTATAACTCTCAAAAAAAAGGAAAATTGTCAGTATGCTTGTACCCTTACTTACTATTGTCTTTATCTGCCTCTATTCCCCCTCCCAGCGTGTCTGTGGTCCACACAGTGAGTGCTCTGCTTCTCTGGTCTTCACATTTTTCCCAAAGATTTACTGCTCTAGAAGGCTCACAGACACAACCCTTGCCAAGACGATATTTATTATTATTAGATAGTAGTTTATATATTTTACAAGTCAGCATTTTTTTCTTTGCTGTTCTGTTGATTTTTATTTTAATTTTTATGGAGGAATACCAAGCCCTAATCCAATCATTTAGCTACATAATTTTTCTTAAGCATGTTCTCTCTTTCCTAAGTATGCTTAGGAAGTATTCAGTTCCTAGTATTTAGTTCAAGTCTCATCCTCCTAATTCTGAAACATTTGCACAATTCCAATATATTTTGTTGCTTTTTATTTAAATCTGCATACAGGTAGCTGTAAGCAGAATTTTCCCTGATAGTAGTGAGGGAAGGTAAGTTTTCTCTATCTAGGCTACCAGGATTCTGAAAATTATTTCCAGTTGCAATAGATAGCTAGAGATCTCAATAAAGGAGACATGCTTTCTTTTCTTCTGAAATAATCTTTTCACTAAAAGGAGTACTAAGTCCACAGTCAAGAGCTTATATACACAAAATGTGGTACTCTGGAGCCTAGTGTTGTGCATTTGATGAGATAATATTTAGAGCATTAATCACAGAACAAATTAAACAAGTGACTTCTCCAGTGATTCAGCAGTGTTAAGTCATAATTTTCTAGCATCTGAAAACATTTCCTGGGACTGTTTAATTTACTGAAATTTCTACACTCTTCCTACCCTAGATACTTGATACTGTTCTTAGCAGTGCTCAAAATCTAGAAGAAAAGAGTCTCAAAACAATTTTCTTTGCTATCTGAGTTAAGAGCAAAGGTTTTGATACAGAATAAGATGTCACACAAGAGAAGTTGTGGGCTAGAAGAGGAAAAGACTGTAATTCTACTGTCTGTGTTATTAATGAAGGTAAAGCCAGTCATTACAAATCCCTTTTCTGACTTAATATGTAGTGTTTCTTCTGATGGATTATATATTACATAAATAGCACCCCTTTTCAGCATTTCTTAAGAAACTTAATCTAATCCCTTTAATGTCATTCTACAACACCAATGTGAATGGTCATCTAGTAGTTTTAGAAGAAATTTATTTAGCTTGCTAAATCTATAGCCAAAAAAATTGGGAACCTTGCATTTTCCTTAAACCCCATTTTATTCATGATATGATTAGAAAAGATCACTGTAGATTTTTCCTCATCATCATTAGACATACTTATACTCTACATTAGATTTTCAACTGAATTAACTACTATTCAAAACAATGGACTTGATGTTACTCACTGAGAACTTTCAGACTTACTCATTTTTCCAGGTGGAGATCTGCATCTTTAACATATCAACATATGGATATCACACAGGTATCTTGCATCAAGGCACATCTGAGTTCTGGATATCTAAAACAGAAGAAAAAAAGGTCAAAATATGCAAGTAGTAGGCTTTTGGGGAAACATTTATCAAATAAATTGATTAAAACTTCAGGCCATCCCTCATTTTTTCTATATATTTCCTTTCATAGAAAAAACCTTAATTTCAAACTGAAAGACATTACTGTGAAATCAAATACTCAAACTCTTTTTGTTCTAACATAATATGTAGCAACGAGATGTACAGAATTCTATTTTTTAATTTTCATAAAAATATTGTGAAGTCTGTCATCATTTCACTAGTTTTCACCTATTCTTGATAATCAACTCTCTTTTTCTAGAGTTTTGATTGAGCTTAACTACTAAGTGAGCTAAAAATGTGGATGGATTCACCAAGACCAGGATCTACCTAACCAAGCAAAACTAACACTAAGTTCAATTCAAGGCACTAGGCGATGTAAAAAAAAAGCCGCAATCAAATCAGCAAAGCAACTATTGACTCACACTTTCCTGGTTTTCCCTTTTTATATGTTTTTCCCTCAGATGAACATTTTTGTCTTTTATCTCCAGGTTATCTAACAGGTTAACTCTATCTCCAGGTTAAATCTAGCTCTGTAACAAACTGCTGTCTTTAGGAGTTCTCAGTTTTTCTTCATGACATCTTAATATCTCAATATTTCCCACACTAAAAGAATTTCTTTATATTGGGTTTAACATCTTCAAATCTAGACAGTTCTACTGTTTAAAAAAACTGAAAAAAAAGAAAAAAACAAGCTAGAGAAATTGAGGTATTCTGACAATTCCTAAACTGACGTGTCTAGTCACTGAAAATAAAACAATTTTCTCCATATTAAACTAAGGCTATATCCCCCAGTCTAGAAAGATGAACCCAGACAAAATATTTCTACGAGGAACCATGTGAAAAAGAGCTATCAGCAACTTTTCTCTTTACTTCCTATGTAACATCATCATTAAGACATCTATCTCATATATTTGTCTTTTAAAATGTGCAAACATTCATATGAATAGCAGTCAGAGTCAATCCAGATAAGTAGGGGTTGTCTCTGTGTTCTGTGATGACTTCAGAATGCCCAGCATAGAGGGATAATCTGACTGCATTCTGTCAGGGAGTGGTGGGTGCTCTCAGGGTTGCCCTGCTCAGTATCCTCCTGCCACTGCCTGTCCTTGTGTACAACTCTTCCACCTCTTCCTTTTTCCTTTCTTTCTTTAGTCCTAATTACCCACCTGCTAAGAGAGGGCTTATATATACTGCTGCTGCTGCTGCAGCTGATTTCCTCAGCAGAAGAGCAAGTGACCATCAGGCAACATGGGCGGTAAGAACCTCCCATAAGAAAATACTAGAAGGCATGCATCTTACTGTTTGTATGGAATGCCTTTCCAAAGACTTGTCTCACAAAGTGCAACTTCCTGAGGCACTGGTACTGCCTTTAAATAGTGATGTATTTAACAATAATTTTATTTATTTATTTATTTTTATACATCATTTCCCAATAGCGTCATGCTTTAATCAACTTTTAACCACCAGGCATGTCTTCTTGTGCATGTCTCATTCTCAGTTAAAATTAACTCTGGTCCGAGATATTATGGATTATATGAAAAGCTTCTATAGACATGTTGCAAGCAGGAGAAGGACTATGAAAAATGCAGCCTGATCTGGAAGGAAACTGAAGACCTGGTGACCTACAAAGAGAGGGCTGAGGTTCTCAACAGCTTCTATGCCGGTTTCCAACAAGTATTCCAACTGTGTCACACAAGTCAAGAAAGGAAAAAGCAGGGACTGGGAGAATGAAGACCCTAAGCCCACTGTAGAAGAGAAACAAGTTCAAGATGGTCTAAGGAGCCTGAATGTGCACAAGTCCATGGGAACCGATAAGATTCATCTGTGGGTCCTGAGGAAGCTGGCAAATTAAGCTGATAAGCCACTCTCCATCATTTTTTAAAAATCATGGCAATCAGGTGAAGTCCTTGGTGACTGAAAAAAGGAAAACATAACCCCCATTTTTAAAAGGGGGACGCAGAAGACCTGAGGAACAGACCAGTCAGTTTCACCTCTGTTCCAGGCAAGATCATGGAGTAGATTCTCCTGGAAACTATGCTAAAGCACATAGAAAACAAAGAGGTGATTGGTGATAACCAGCATGGCTTTACTAAGGGCAAACCATGCCTGACAAATCTGGTGGTCTTCTATGATGGGGATACAGCTCTGGTGGAATTAATGAATGAATTTTCATTTCATTACTTTGTGGTGTTGAGAAACAACTAGCACTCCCTTAGAAGAGAAGGAAGGGATGATGGAGGAAAAGGTATTTGAAGCCTCTTTCATCTACATATCTTCTCAAAGGAAAGGAGAGAAAAGCTCCTTGTCAATACCAAGAGGGTAAGACACCTTTCTAAAGTCATCTTTGGGGATTTTATTTAGGTGCAACTTCACTAAATGCAAAAGATAAAGAGTTGGGATTTCTCCATGGAACTTAACTTTCTTTCTCAATAGTTCTGGACTCTCTTATTTTTTTGCTTCATTATTTTATGACTATTTTGCCAGTAAGTTTTCTTATGACGTGTGAAAAAGGAACTTTCTAGCACCCTATGATGCCAGGGCAGCATATGTCTGAGAGCACATGATTTTATAGGACCACAACAGTGGAAGTTCCAGATGCCACATGATCTAGAGGTTTTCACCAACATTGTGGTTTAAAAAGGCACTTATAGGCAAATCAAAGCTCACAGGAAACTGAGCTGAAACAATCGAGATGTGAAAAAGAAGGAAGCAAATGTCAAGGTAGATGCAGAAATTAGACATTGCACTGGAATAGTTTGCATTTTAGAGTGGACTGAATTGTGCTGTAGACTACATAAGACTAGCTAAGTCTTATTTGAATTAAATCAATTGGCCCATCCTTATATCTAAGTAAATAAGCACAAGAAATTACTGTGAGTCTTTAGGGACTGGTAATATGATAGAAGCTTTTTGCATTAGTCCATCCTTCATATCTATCTGTGATTTTTGACATAAGGTGTATTGTAATTGTTTGCACTTTTTTAGAAAAAAAATTTTTGTGAGATACAGCAGTTCACTGTGATCAAGAACGTGATTTTTATGTGAAAAAAATATACTCATATACATGAACTGTCTGGTTTAGAGGTATTGCTGGGAATTATATGCATAAATGCCTGTAATAACCTAATCAGTCACCCATAATTTAAGAAGTGATACGGTGGAATGGAAACAAGGTGGGAAGTTATCAGCACAGTCCTTGTTTTTCACTAACTTCCCTTAAGACTTGGGTTAAAGTCTCAAGTATTGATATTTGAATAATGCTCAGTTGCTTTCTGTACAATTTGATTACCCAGCTTATCTATATATAATTTAAGAATTTATATAATACATGTATGCATATTTTGGTGGGGTTGCTGAAATCAGAATCTGAAAGTTTCATGGCAGTAACCTTTGAAGAGGAAGGATCAGCTTCATTCTGATAGTGAGATCCACGTGAGTCTTCACACACGTAAAATTAGGTTTTAAATACTTTGCTGGAGTTCTTTCCCAGTAATTATCTCTTTAATTCTTTGCAAAAAATTAAATACCCCAGCTCTTCCTTCAGGAGCTCTTTTCCATAGTAAATGTTACATTATATGAAGAGGGACTAGAAACACTGCTATGCAGTCTGTGTCTGTGATATTCACAGGCTACTAGTGGGCAGTATTCTCCAGACTATTTATCCCCCTTCCTAACTCAGTTAAGCTTTTCAGCAATCTTCTCAAAGTCTTCCTCAAATCCTTAAGACTAGTGAAAGAAAATTACCAAAACAACAATCAATTTGTGGAAAAAGTTAGTCAGAAAAGTATCAGATTCAAGATATAAATTGTTCACAGTCATGACAAGGTCTTTCAATGACTGGAGGGAAGATATTATGAAGGTCTTTCATGGTCAGGGTGTTTCAGTGCTGAGGCTGATACATCAGCAACTGATACCTATTCGCCATGCAGACTAGTAAGTAATTTGGCACTACTGCCCTTTCTCTGACTTTTGTTCTGTGGAAAAAGGAGAGGGAAGAGATATCAATGAATATTTATCCCAGTCTAACAAAGATATGTTTATCTATTACTGTGATGGAATCCACACACACATCTTGAGCACAGATAGGCTTTTATAACTGTGATTTCACACCATCAATGTTTGATGTAAAAGGCATTATAAAAACATAAAAGGTACATTCCACCATAGCACATTATATTTTTATTGATCTCAGCTTCCAGCAAAAACTAATTTAGTCTTTATAAATCAAATTTTAAAAATAGCTCAATCTCCCTTCTGCCTGCACCACTCCTCTTGGAACTGTATTCACAATGTGATTTCAGTTTGCATTTATTGTCTCTGTGTGCAGAAAGCTTGCTCCTTTACCGCTTTTTCCACAAGATACAGATTTTTATGCATCTGAATCTATTTTAAATGACCATAAGGACATGGGTGGTGACTTGTTGGAAAGTCAGGATTGATACTTCCTTAAGTGTTTGGTCAGAATTTTGGAGTAGTGACTGAAAGAAAAGGAGATGATAACATCACATTGAACTTCAGGACCATCTCACTTACGTAACTCAAGACCAAAAGACACCTTGTTATCTCATTTTTATAATTCATACAGATTTACTAAATAGTAGCAACAACTTGCTGTATAATTTTAAAAACACTTTATTTGAAAATTTGCAGTTTACTCACGCATTGATCACGAATTCAGGGCTATATAGCAACATAAGCAAGGCTGAAATACATTCAATATTACTCCAGTTGAGATGTCACTTGATGTACAATTTTTTTAAAACAAATAAACCACTTCCAAAGAAAGGACAGCAATATCCAGGCCTTCAAGTTTGATAATTTTAAAACTATTAAATACATTTGCTTATTTTTCTCTCTTTACTCATCTCTCTATTTGTTTCTTGTTTGAAATATGTCTGGGCTGTCTGCCTGACCTTCTTTCAAAATTAATTGTAGGGGTATATCTTTGATTTTAAAATTGTAAAAAAATTCTTTTGTTTTACTACTTTTGTATTAATGAAAATTCTTTTTTTGTGTTTTTCTTAAAGTGTAGCCTGTACATCTGCAGTGCAAATCTGAATGATGAAATAAAGGCAATTTTCTTCTAGTGCATGCCTTTTCCTAAAAAAAAATCCCAAAACAAAACTAAACAAAACAAACCCCTCCCCCACAGAAAAACCCACCCAACTCTTTACAAGATACAAGACAAATGACACAAAAGTGAAAGGGCACTGATACAAACTGGATAGGCTTACAACATAATTGAATTAAGTCCTGTGTGCCACATATGATCACAAAGCAGGGCCATGTCTTAAGCACTCTGAATGTAGGGAGGCTGCCAGTCAATAAAAAGACCCTTTAAACTGTTTAAATGCATCATGAGCATGTGCAGAACACTCCTAGCTAACAGGTGGCTGAATAAAACTCAGCTGGTGTTGCACAGGGCTATAGCACTGACCTTCTTTAGGATAATTTCAGCCCTCTTAAAAAAAAAAAAAAAAACAACTGTTACTGTACTTGGTGTAGTGGAAACAATTTAGGGATGAATAATTTCTTTTACCCCCTTGAGGCACCGGTGGCTCGCTCGCCGCTCTCCGCTCTCTCTCCCTTTCTGTGTCTCTCAAGTGAATTAACATAAAGGAACAGGGACAACAGCAAGCTGAAAAGCGTAGCTGGTGGGAGGATTAAGTATATCATTGAAAGGAATTATGTTGTAAATGACTGGGAGGGGTAGGGGCTTCTGTTCCTTGGTCCCATCTGGTCTTTAAAGAATACCTTGTTGTAATTACCCCCAGATGGCTTTGTGCTACACTGGGTCTGGACAGCCAGGTGCCACTGTACCCTGCTGGGTGTGATATTCATTGCTACATGCAGTGACAAAAATGGACTTCATTGCAACCTAATTTCTTCCAGGGTATTACACAAATATGGAATGAACATAGCTTATCAAACAAGAGCTTAGTGTGCCGGGAGCTGAAACTGTCACGCGTAAGACAAGACTGCCTTGTTGTTTCACTTTTAACAATTGTCTTGAAATGTGGAAATATCAACAATTTACAGTGTTTGTCTGCTAATAAATATATATTATATCATGTTAGCTATTTTTCCAAAAGCTGAAATGCTCAAATTACCCTAAGGCAATTGCTGGAAATAGAATAACAAACTCCTCTTACAAAGTCAGTTTTTCGACAGGATTTGCTGTAGGCTAGGTTTGGGCCCAATCCTGGAAGACGTCAGCACAGAAAAGACTTTCTCTTCACTCCCAGCCTCAGGCTTGTGCTTCTACCCCAGATGAAAATTTTTCTGCTTTCTTTCATCTCTTTTATTGATATTGCTTACTTTATCTCATGAAGTTCCTGGCAATCTTACTTCCAAAATCATACCAGTCTTATGTTTTCAAATCCTCCTCAAAAAAGAAGTTGTGAAGCTATTCCAAAAGAATTATTATTACTATACAAAACTAGGCCTTTTGCCACAAAAGGGAAAACAGAAGTTTGAGGAAAAACGGAAATAGAGGATTCAAAATCCTGGCTGGCTGTGAAACAACTAACTGTGTTTTGAGAAGTGGGTGGTCACTACTTCTTTCCTCATGAAAATGCACAAATGAACATTGAGTAAAATGCCACAAAGAGTAAAGATCTTCGAGCTCATCTGCTTCCCTGCTTTGTCACACACCTGCCTTCATCTCCCATGTCTGTATAAGCCCATGCATGCAGCTTCTTCATTATGTTTTGCACGGCTCATGCACAATTCCCTACTCTCCAGCTCCACTGCCAGTGACAGCACTGAATGACCAAGGTGTGGAATGGCTATCCCAGCAATGCTTGGTCACCACAATGCCAACAATACCACCTGCTTCTTCTCTGAGGTCTGAAGGGAATGAAATGGTGACTGCCTGCTTCTTACATCTGTATTTAGTCTAACAATGCCAGGATTGTCTTTCCCCAGCCTTTCCGTACTTTCCACCATGTTGCGCGTATCAAGAGGAGGTGTAACTCTGTGGCAGCTGGTTTTTGACTGCAAGTTACATAGGTGCTCAACAAATGTTAGTACCTTGAGAAAAAGATGCTCTTTACATCTTTAATCTATCTGTGAAAATGTGTATGTAGAATCATGACTGAGTCCCTAGTCTCCTTCACTACTATCATCTGGTTAGTAACGTACATCTGAGAGAAGAGCCTGGTTGAATTTTGTTCTAAGTCCTTTTCATTCTATCCAGACAATGCACATTTTAGAACTGTGATGTTTTCTGAGAAGGAAAAGGAGTCTTAAAGAACAGAAAAATCAAACTTTCAAAACATAATGACATGGTAGTTTGGGTTTTTTAAAATTGTCTCCAATTAAAACCTGTATCAAAATATGACTATTCGACCTTAAATCACCAACTAAACTTTTAGGTCTGGGAATTATTAGCAGATAATTATGGACTCCCATTTTCATAATTAAACCTTCTTTTTTTAAAGGGAACCTTTGATTTTACTAATTGCTAGTTACTCAGACTTCAAATCAGTCATATCAAAAATAGAATTTCTTTGCAAGGTAAAGTAAATTTTTCACCCATTTTCTGTGACTTGGACAACGTAATTTTACGAAATGTCCCTGATCAGCTCTTATCCACCTTTTCCAGGAAGTTAAAATTCATCTATAAAGCCTCAATGTCATCTTCCATCACCATTATGAATACTTTCAAAAGAAATAAGAGTGTTGTCCCAGAAACAAGTGCATTAGTCAATCCAATCCTTTGCTATGAAAAATGATGGGACAAATTTTGACATTAGAGACAAGGTCAGACTTATGCTGACTTAGTACTGTGTAGCGGTGAGTTTCTACATGTTGATCAAGATAATAAGATATGTTCCCTCTTTCTCTGTCCCTCCCTCTCTGTCTCTCTTCCTTCTTTTTGTTTGCATATACATGTATATAACTGAGGGAGAAAATCCCAGATGTTAGGCAATTATAATTATAACATCCATCCTCTTAAAAATTAACGAAATTATAGTTTGAGTGTTTTTCAAAAGATAAGCCAAATCTGAGATATTTATGAATGTCAGATTATTTTTATTTAAGAAAGTGATGAACATGTATTAAATTAATGAATATGGGCTATATGAGTCAGACATGTTTGTGAAAATTAATTTTAGTCCACATAAACTTCACTACGTACATGATTTCCAATATATGAATGTAACCTAGCTACATAGAAATGAGAAAAATATCAATTCTGGCCTTGAGAGCAAGTTATATTATTATGTAATCAGAGTTACTAACTAGAAAAATTAAGTTCCCAAATCCTCTGTTCTGCATCAATGAGACTGAACCAAAAATAAGAATTATCTGAAGTTTGCATATGAAATACAAGGTCGAGTTCCAACTTAATTCTTAAGCTTTGCTTTGTCACCAGTGCCAGCTCTGTATTTCAAGTGTCTGCCATAAAAACAATACCCTTGACAAGCCTCCCTCCGACTGCAAACCTCTCATTTCTCATCTTCTTCCTTTAAACCTGCTTCTGCTGATGAAGAAATTTAGTGAAATATCAGCTCTTCACATCCCACTGCAGAACCTGTGTGAAACTGAAGAAAAACAAGAAAAACATTTGCAGCGCATTATTACAAGTATTTTGCCCCTCCACCTTGTTCACATTCGGGCTTTTTTCAGACTGGGAAGATCTGGTAAAAAAACTGGTGGCTCTTTTTGCTTGTGTTTTGTGACATTAATTATAAATAAAGAAATTAAAGAAATAATGGCAGTACAATTTTAATGTGTATGATTTAATGACATCAGTCAACCTTTTAAGCTTCATTTAGTATTAGCCTTAAGAGATTATGCATTTCTAAGCAAAGTTTACAGCCTATGATTAATGAGTATCTTCTGAATGTAGAACATTAATGCAGTCCCTCAGTAGGTATGTTCATCCAGGAGACTGAATGTTTACAGGCAAAGTAGAATCACAGAGCTCAGGAGATGACATATTTATTGATTAATGCACTGTTTTGTCAATAACACTGAAGTGAAGCTGTGTCATATTGAACCATTTAACCAGGAAGATCTTGTGTGGTGAGTTTGCAGAATTAGGCTTGTTTTGTTTTGTTTTGTTTTGTTTTGTCATGTTTCATATTTGAGAAAATAAAAATTATTCAAAATGGAGGCAGTAGTGACAATTTCTGTTGAGTATTTCTCAGCCTTCTGGGTATTTCTGTTAACCAGGTTATGATCCTGGTTTATGATGTACCATTACAGGATGCACACTGACAGTTAGCATGGCTTTAGTGTTGCACATCACCTTTCAATTTGTTTGCAAGTTCTGCATGCACCCAAGTAGAAACTGCACATGATAACAAACTTGCTATCACTTACTGAAAACAAGCAAACGAAACATTCTTGTCACCCTTCTTCATTTTAGACAAGACTGAAATCCTGAGAAACCTCTTTGTTTCAGCCCCAAATGGAGAAATTAAAGCTGCTTAGGCGAAAATAAGTAAGCGCGGATATGATAATGCAGAAGAAAAAACACCCAGAATTGTACATGTACACATATAGGTGTATACACTTATATCCAGTTAAGGACTTTGACATATTTTATCTACAGGGAACATAATAATACAGTGCCACAAACTTGACTGGAAAATAATATCCATAATCTCTGAATTCACTGACTTAATATGGAAGAAGCTATCTTTCTTTCCTGAGTTATATGGCTTCTGAAAAGCATCTTCCTCTTACTATGTGAGTTTTAGAGTAAATCAGTATTTATTGGAAGCAATTTTTTGGTAACAAGGTCTGCTCTTTGTTCTCAGATCGGTCATCTTGAGTCACAGTATAGCATGGCAGTGAAGTTTTAAGAGTGACAGCAGATATGGAAAACCACCTCTGACAAAACAGCATGGTCTTAATGAGAAAAATATGATGCGTTCCCAAGCTGGTGAGTAGAGTGTAAATTTTCAGTATTTGCTAAGCTGAAAGCCTTATTGTTTCATGGTTGGAATTTACAGGTAATCAAAAATGGCTACACCCTAGTGTTGGGGATCTTCCACTCAAATTTCAGCTTTCATATAGTCTTAAAATCAAGCCAGACCTCAAACCTCTAAAAGCTGAACCTTCTTCTGCACATGGACATATCTTTTTAATTACTATTAGCCTGAATCCTAAGACTTTACAGAGATTTATGGCCCTTTATGAGATGGAGTCTTGCAGTGTGCTGTAGTTACCACAGGCAGAGTACGAGCCACAGCAGGAAACATGCAGGTGGTGTAAAGCTCTGCTGACCCTGCCATGAAAACAGCAGGGTTCTGCATTTGCCAATGTTATGATGCTTTAAAGGAGGCCACAGGGATGTGGTACTGGGATGTTCTCACCAGTCATCTATTTGTAGAGAGAGCAGTAACAGCCAGCCTTTGGCTGGAGTGGGGACTGTGGGAGCTGAGAGAAAGATGAAAGAGGGTAAGGATGTGAACAGCAGTGGGTTGTAGGATGTGAAATAGAGAGGGTACAAGGGTGACCTAGCAGTGAGATTCCGGGAAACGCAGGAGGTGGCAAGCGCTGTCAGTAGCCTTCACTTCTGTGCAGCCACCTTTTACTACCTCCAGTCCACATCAACCATTTATCTCGTATGTTGTGCATTTTAGACATCATCTAACTCTGAATTCAGATGACCTTTCTTACTGATTTCAGTGGGAAGACACCCCATGTGTTTAAATACTGTGACCTTCATATTTTCTTTACATTTTCCTTTTATGAGAAAAAGGTTTGACTTGATAGAAATATCATGCACTTATCCAGTATTATGACTAATGTGTTATAAAAACTTATATTTTAGTGTAAGTATTAGTCTCCTTTTGAAAGTTATGTTCTAAATTAACAAATCCTTTTGTCTTTTTTTTTTTAAATGTGCTATTTCCCATCCTGACCTAAATTCTAAAGTGAGACTTTGTGAGAGTGATGCCTTCTGTTATGCCATCATACAGAGGAAGTAGTGACTTTGCCTCTCTTTGCTTTCATTACAAATCAATGTAACTCCTAATATATTTCTTCAGTTGGTGGGCTATTCAATAAAAACTTGCAAGAAATGAGAAGGTTTTTAATTTTCTACTTCTCAGCTATTTGCAGTTACTTAGTGAACAATATAGTTCTAAAGCAGCATCTTGAAAATGGAGCACATTACATAGATATTGTGTGGAAATCTACAACCACAGTATCATTAAAGGAAGCACTCATGACAGTCATCCCTTTCGTTAACCGTTAAACTAAACAATTCATTTTTATGAGCTAACTTGTGCTTAAGGTAAAGAATATATAGTTTGGAAGGCCCAGATAGATAATGAAAATATATTTGTGACCAGGACAATACTGCTATTTTCAACAGAAAATAAACATGGAAACACAGCAATATTTTTTTCTTCATATGGGAAAATTGATTTAATTTTTGAATAAAGCACTTAAAGATGAGACATAAAATGAAATGTTCACTATACAGAGTTTTCTAACAAAGGAGAAAAAGAAACTTCTCTATTAGGTAAAATTGGAATATTTATGTGATCTTCTACTCATGGAAAATTCAATAAAGGATCTTAATATATTTTTAGGTGCATGCAGGCTTATCTACTCCTACATGAGCATTTACACAATTCTGCAATTCAACACAGAAAAGTTCTGTGAAATTATTAATTTTATCTCCATATTGGGGAGATATTGCTCACAAATTGTTTTCCCTGTTGTGACCTATGTTCTCCTGTATGTCCAATCTTGGAAAAAAAGGAGGATGTTTTAAAGAGTAGTAGAATGAAAAATTTTCTATTTTATTTATATACTAATATCCCACCATCTGCTATCTGATTATTCCTTTAGATCACACAACTCTCTTAGGCTATAAACACCAATATGTATAGACAAATATTCAATTTAGGGCTTGCAAAGGCAGAGCAGACAAGGTACAACTAAAACTATATACATTAATTTTCAGTAATTCATCCTCAAGTACTCCAACTGAGTAGTATGTATGAACTTATGCAAGGGCAGGGCACAGATATAAACAAAATCTTGTAGATAAATGGCAATTCCAATTTATTTATGACAACACTCAGAACATGTCTTCACTCAAAACCTCTTCTCATCAGATATGATTGTAACTAAAGTACCCTACAATTGTAAAGATAAGAGGATATTATTCTCTGGCATTTCATTCTTCTTTAATTTTTTATTTTATTTCACCTCATACTTTATCCTTCAAATGCAAAACCCTAGTAACTTGTCAGTCACATTTTATAGTGTAGCAAAATTGCAAATTATATTGAGAAGGGGTGGCAAAGCATGTTGCCCATCTATTCTGTAATCAAATATATCCCTGTGTCTAATCAGTAAGAGGACAAGTCAGCTGAAATGCTTGTGCACATCTTTACATGATATTCTCAGCATCAGCTGAACCAAGCAAAAGTCTGTGTGGAGATTCACTCCTCTGAGACCTACTGCAGTATTGATTCTTTATTAAGGTACTCAGTAGCAAAAAGAAATTCAGCATGATTATTCAAACATGCTCCTGAAAACACTATGAAATATCCTTTGTTTGACAATACCTTCCCAGACAAATTTTATTGCACACTTTACAAAAAAGTTCAAAAATAATTTTGAGGGAGACAATTGACTTAAGAGTCAAAAAAGTCATATCCCTGTTGGACAGCACTACAAATCATTGAAAATTTCTTATTCAGCTTCTCCCTTGATATTGATTATTTTCTATCTACCAGGAAAGAAAGAAAATGCAATTACAGCAGCACTGTTCATGCTGCTACTACAGGTACAGGTCTATCAGGTTTTCCAGTATTAACCCCTATTGTCACAGGTTTCTAAAATCAGCAGTAGACTGGCACCCATGAGCTCAACTCTACTTCACTGTCTGAATCTTAACAAGGATTGTATATTTAAAACACTTGGGGCCATATTCTGTTCACAAATATCCTCCTATAAATCTGAACTCTTACCGTGGTACCCAAGCACAATCTTTCCATTCCACTTTTTGCAATCTTATAGGAATGATTCTGTTAAAACATAATGCATGAAATTGTCATTTCTAGTCTCCTAATACAGATTTAATAATCTAGAGATGTCAGAGAGAAAGAAAGTGTTACAATGTCCCTTATTAAAATAATGATCGATTATGTTTAAACCCAGTAGGATAAACATAATGCACTTCAAAAATGTGATCATTATCATGTCTGTAAGTACACCAGAGGAGTTTTTATGATTCAAAAAATTTGATAGGCATTTCATGCTGCATCATCATATAGAAGAGAATTAAGTTCTCTAGATCACCACTTTTTATCTTCCAGATAATTTGCTCAAATGACAGTGAAGGGCTAGCTCTTGTGCAGATGATCTATGAAGTGGGTGGATCTTTAGCAACACACGGTATGGTTTCAGAGGAGCATATTTAGTTTCATTTTTCTCATTACGAAATTATATTTCAAGGTCTAGAAACCCCCATTTTAGATTATATTACAGTTCTAAGTAAACCAACCTAGAGAAAGCCTTTTCAATATTATGCGTGATAAAGCTGAACTGAGTGTTGAATCCCTTATTCAGTTATATGACATTTTTTCTGAGTAGTGTGAAAAGTAAAATTTTACATTAGTTTAGTGCTGCTTAAAAAGAACAGGAACAAGATACACCTATTTATCTCACTTCACTCTGAATGAGGAACCTGGAGGATAACACTTTAACAGTTATTTAGCTTTGTTTTAGTTATGATTTAAGTGTGAAGAAAATAAACTGACTTTCATTAAGTTTAAAAGGTTCTTCACTTAATAATTTTTAGGCCTTTGAAATGGAAATTAGCGGAATAAAAACCATTCTGACATACTATATCATTAGAAAACTTACTAAACTTACGTCAGGTTTTCCTATCCTGCCTCAGTTAAATATCAGAAATAATGAGAAATTAATCCTAATAAGAGATTGAATATTTTGAGGCTTTAAAAATGGGTTTGTGTATTATTTTTAGATTAGATTCCAGAAAATTATCTTAGAAACTTTCTGAGGATCAGCCATGATTACAGAAAAAATAGAGGCAGGCCTGAAATGAAGAGCAGATGTAAGAGTCATTAGCTTGGAAAAACCTCAGTGCACACTTCAGAAATGGCACCTCTGCTGAAAACTGTCCTACAATACATCATTGCACCACAAACTGAAAAAGAAAAGCAACTCTCAGGCAACTTCTGAGAGCTAATGCAGCCAGATATTTCAGCCTAATTTTATTGAATTAAGGAAAGAAAAAGCAGACTTTATCACAGCCATTAATAAAATCTATTGCCATAGAAATGAATCACAAGTGAGATTTGAAATATCACCTATTTGCAAATTACATGTGTGTTATTCAAAGCATTTAAAGAATATTAAGTAACCCATAAGGACCTATTTTTTTCCTTCCTGTGCTCTCAGGTACAGGTCTGAAATTAGCATCAGAGGGCTTATTTTAAAGCAATACACATGATAATGTTTCTTTCACTCATACTAATGCCACTATGAAAAGGTTTCAGTTAAGAGTGGGTTAACCACAGTTAGTGGGTTAAAGTGTACAGAGAATGGGCTAAAGTGTAATGAACCAAGTTTATTGAGAGAGACATGACAGTGCTGTGTCTTGTGGAGCACTCTGTTGTGGAGGGATGTTGCTGTCTCTCTAGGTGATAGAGGAGTTGGTGACAAAATGAGGTAGTGACCCACTCAGAGATGTCTAACATATGCTGGCACAGATGCTACCAGACATCTCCCACAGGGAAGGAGACAGGGAGTGATTATTGAATATTAGGGAAATTTGTACCAGAGAGGATTAAAGCTTCTTTCTTTCCCTTTCCTGTTTTGGGGGAGGGGATGAGAAAGGAGAGGGATCATTTCACTGCCCTGCTCTAGTGAAGAACAAAAGATAAGCAGCTGAAGTTCAACTTCATGAGCTGCCCCCCTCTTGATATATGTAAAGCCACATGTTCAAGCAACAGTAGATTAATGTGGAGATCTTTCATCTCTGGAGATAAGAGTTTAAATCTAGGTCAGATCCCATTCTGAGATGAAATATAAAAATGCCCGTGCTATCTTTTGCTTCTAGAAGAGAATAAAATAGTTTACTTGCGTATTTTGCATTTTATTTGGAAATTAGTTGATTTCAGCAGTTTTAAAGTTTGTGTAGATGTTAAATTAATACTTTATTAGTGAATTTGTTGGACATTTGTTTTTGTCTGCTGCCCCTATTAATGGGGTGTATAAAGCAAGTTCAGCATGCAGGTACACACAGACTTCTAAAAGAACAAAGGAAAAATGGGTCAAATTTTGACTGAGTGAAATTGCCCATAGGGGGAACACTGATAGTTCAGAGCAGAAACAAATATATGTAAAAATAATTAATTAAAATATACATGCACTAGTTTTGTGACACATTGTGGAGTGCATACACCAGGGTTCACAGAATACATGACTGAATTTATAAGAGTGGGACAGAATATAAGGCAACTTTCTGCATCAAACCTTTTTATTGTTTCAAATTATTGAAATGGATAAAAATGCCTGAATAATAAAAATTGTGTTTTACATACATAGAATTTAACTGAAATAGAAGAAAACTTGACAATCTTTCTTTTTACTGATTTATCTTTCTGATATTTCGTAATAACGTCTGTGCACAAAAATGAAGTTTTTCCAAATATAATAATTGAGTATTCCATTGAGCCTTCCTTTTTCCCTTGTAGTTTGTGGCCTCTAAGAGATATGGACATACTAAGAGGCAAGAGAATGCAAGGCTGAAGCTCTCTATCTGCCTGATGTATCCAGAAGACAGACACCTGCTTAGTGGGAAGGAAGAGTGCTGCTGGCTGCACTTTCCCCATCCAATTTTTGAAAACTTCTTTCCCAAGAGAGCAAGGAGTGATCAGATATCTACAGAGAGATTTCATTTTCAGAGCTGTAATTTCAAAACTGATGTTGAAGAAAGGGTTTGCCTACAGAAGTTCTATCTAAAATATTTGCACCAGTGTTTGGATTTATAATCTGTATTCATGCATCCAATTCCTATATTATAACAAATCTTCCCAAGGTGACCAACTGTCTCATGACTGGGAACTACATGGCATGCAGACAGTTTTTTCAAAGAAAATAATTTTTTAAAAAGAAATTTTTATAAGAGGACTGGATTGAAGCATGTTAACCAGCTCACCAATCCAACTCTCTCTGTGCTTAATATTTCAGACCATGATTTTGTTTCTAAGTTCCTTTCCCAAGTGTTAATTTCCATGAGGATGCATTTTTCTGAAAAGAAACTGGGGTGCTGGGACCAATAGAGTTGTTTATAATACCCAATTTGGACCTCATCTACATGTCATATTCTGTCTGTGTATGGCCTATGGCATTAGCTTCATTTCCTATTGTTATAAATCCTAAAAGTAGATTTTTCAAGTGTTCCTTAAAGAGGAAAATATTTCATTTTATCCCTTAAAACCTTTGTCTTGATAAGCAACAAACTCTGGCATCAGAACATAAGGACTATGTAAATTTGTAAAAATTATTTTTGGGCCTACTCACAGGATACTGTATTTACGTGCATGCATGCCTCACAGGTATGGCACCAAAGAGAGAAAATCTTTGGAGACACTAACAGATTTCCTACCCATTTTTTTCTACTTTAGCAGTGTCACCTTCTATCACCAGTGTACTTCAAGTGCCCCAACTGTAGCATGCAACTGTTCTTCTGAATCTCTGACTGAACACTTTGATGATTTCAGGCAGCAAATAGAGCCCAGGAACAAAGACATTTCCCAAGAAAAGTTTTCCAGAACACAATTCAGACAAACTGTTGCCCTATTAGTATTTACATGTTTGCTGAAATATTTTGAGGGAAATTAACGTGATAGTTTTTTAGGTTCTGCAAAAAAATGAAGTGGATTTTAGATAAAATTTCAATGCCTTCTGTGAAGATTATTTCCAATAATGGCTAATATGCTTCTGGAGGTATTTATGGCCCTTAAAACATAGTTTTGCTCCTAGAAGTTTAAAAATGAGGATTAGACTCTGTGCACCTTAGTTCAGAAATCTGGATGAATAAATCCTTTTTGCATGACTAAAGCAAGCAATATTGACTGCTTAATTGTACAGCAAAGTCAAAAATACTTAATAAAAGGAATGGGAATGTCTAAAGGCAGTGGCTAAAGTTCAGTAGTACACATATTCTTTTTTTTTAAATGAGCTTTTAAAAATGAGCTTCTTTGTTCTCCTAGTTTTATTTATATGATTCCAGGTTTAATAACATTTTCTCTAGCAGAAGGGAACATAATAATGCAAGTCTAATTCAAAGAGATAAGTTGATGGGGGTTGCGAGGTGGTTTGGCACACAGCATAAAAATGGATGCAAAAATATCATGCAGCTAAATCAGTGCCAGAAAATGATGCCATCTAAGGAGTGAAAGCCACATAGTCAGCTACATAACAGTATGACTTTGATATAACCCTACAGGCAGTTCTATACCCACAAGCAGTCAACACTGAACACAGCCACATTGCTGGCAGTGAATCCACACAAAGGACTAGCCATCGGCCATGATGCCATTGCAGGAAGAATATATATTTCAACATTTGACATCTTGCTCTAACAGCTGCCAAGTTTGGCTGTAGCTATTGACCTGATTGCTCAAGGACAGAGATGAAGAAAAAAAGAAGCGATATAGGCAAGTGATAGGCAGAGATTTAAAGATCAGAAGCATCCATGTAGATATATGAATAGACACTTTGCCCATAGGCATGGAAGATCATCTTCTGGGAAATAAAAACCATATCATTATACAAAAAAATACAACATTGAAAGATATTTAACACAGTGGAGATGAATGAAAGAAAATTACAAGTTTTGGAAAGCACTTGTCCATTTGCTATATTCTGCAGGTTTTCAAAGCTGCATGCTTAAGAATATGATCAAAAGAGATTCTGTATTAGAAGAACTTCAAAGAGGAAAATCATGCTTACATAACTGATGAGAAGTTTGCACCATTTCTCTGCCAAAATCTGTTCAGTCTTAAAGGTAAAGAATCAAAAGCTGTTAATTTCCAGTGGGCTTCCCACATCTTACAGTCAGAATCTCTGATTTATCATAACCTTCACTGATACTGTCCCTGTTCACAACTTTCTTTTTCCTTCTCTTTTGCTGTTGTGCTCAGCAATGAAATCTCTATGGCAAGAATAGTCATTTACTCCAGGGCAGATTTATCAGGAAACTAATGGGGTTGTCATGTCCCCTTAAATACCCATTAACACTTCCCCCTATGATGAGTATTACGTGTCACAACAAAAGCATAACTGAACAGGTCCACTTTGCCACTGCCAGTCCACTGAGTCAAAACGCAATTAGTTTGGTTTTTGGGTCAAGTTATTAATGAAACTATCCATTTTTCTTTGAAAGTAAACTTAATTATTTTATTTTCTATATGTTTGTAAAACCAACTATCAGGATGGGTTACCATCCCTATCCTAATGTTGTGTTTGGGGGCACAGAGGAGAAGAAAACACTCATATGTTTGTTATTTCTGTTTGGAAACAAGGCTGTGTAGCTCCCTAGTGATAGATGCTCTGTGCTTTGCAGTCTATGGCTGAACTGTAGAGCTAAAATGTGTTATAAGCAGAAAATGTGAATGCTTTAGATGAAAGATAAGGACTGAAGCTATTAATTCTCTGTTCTTGATGTTATCTCTGTCCAAATTATTCTGATATTTTCCTTAATACCAGAAACAAGCAGTTATTTTTCTAATACAATTTAGTTTTAGTTCTAAAACTAAAGGAGAGAAAGGCTTAGGAAACAATTTTAATATTATACACTTCAAAACATGCTTAAAAGTGTAGGCTTTTTTCCTTCAATATTTCCTTGAAAGCTCTTATAAAAATATATCTTCTGAAAAATATTTTTTTCCTTTTGCACTTAAGGGGTGAATTTATGCATTTGGTTCTACACTTTAAAGGGGTTTTTACAATTATTTGAACTGTGAAAAGTGGTAGGTAGAAATCTCTGTTCATGTATCCCAATACCTTGTGCAATTCTTACGAGTTCTGTGTGTTCCGTCATATAACTTTATGAAAAGTAATTACTGACTTTCCAGATGAGTCACACTTTGACAGCTACTTTAAAAGTGCAATCTCTCCAATTTGGGTAAAGCAAACGGGCAAACAATGAATAGCATGGGAATTGTACAAATAGCTATAGCAATTCAGCATCACAAGTCAGTTGTGAAATCTGTAATATGTGAGGAGATTAGTAAGCGAGTATAAGAACAATTCAGTACAGAAGGCACCCCAAAGTTTCAAAGGTGACCTGCAAGGAATGTTGATTTGTTTATTTTTCCTGAAACATGTCTCAAGGTCATTCATTTATTTATTTATTTATTTTCTCATCTGCTTTTAAGAGCATGAAAACAAATCTTTGATTTTTCTGTCT
The DNA here is from genome assembly GCF_965178545.1 of Coloeus monedula. Lineage (NCBI taxonomy): Eukaryota > Metazoa > Chordata > Aves > Passeriformes > Corvidae > Coloeus > Coloeus monedula. The sequence goes on from NC_138822.1 coordinate 69,478,183, forward strand.
CCTGTTATTCTTTAAGATATAATGAACAGGAAGCCTGCTGCATATTTGTGTTCACTTTGTTGGGGGGAGAGGAGGGTGTGGAGAGGGTTTGCTAGGAATTGAGAGGAAGGTATTGTGAGGGGAGAAAAATATTTTTTCATTTCACCTTTAAAAAAATATTTAAATTGACCAGTCAGGTTTACCTGGAGTCTTCTTCCTTTCCTTACATTCATCTTTAGTTTTGCAATTTTCTTCCCAAGCTTTGTTCACACAAAGATTTTCACTTGATGTCCCCTTCAGATGCTGTTACCTGTGACTATTCAGTGGTGAGAGGAGTCTGATGGGCTACTTGGCACAGGTACAATGCAAATTCGGTCAGCCTGATGGTATGGAGTTTATTCAATGTGAGGAAAAAAATTGCACGTTGACTCCAGACATTTCATGGTAGAACTCAACTCTTTCTCTAGAATGGTAGAGATTTTCTCATTTTATTATAGGGTAGAGCAATAATGTGAGAAATGTAGTCTTGCAACCAGTATCCAAACTGCTCTGCTACAATTAGGTAATGGCAAGGATGCAACTGAAGCATAAGTGATGAAAAAACAGCCAAGAGTCCTTGAGCAAACTAAAACCATCACTGTTTCCTTTCCTTTTGTTACTATATGCAGTTCTCTTCCATCCTTTCACTGTACCTAAATCTCGCACCCAGTGACTGGCAGAAGGGACTAAACACTATCTTTTTTTAAGATGCTCCGACCGTACATCTTCCTGCTTTCATCTGTCCAGCCTGAGGCTTTCATCTGCATGCTCTAGTGAAGCACACTGGGTCTACTGTCAATTAGAAAATTGAATTTTGCCGTGCTTGTAAGACAGACACATAATGCACCAGAGTTTAGTGCTTCCACCATGTGGATTCACACCAGCTGAGGAGCTGATTCTAGAGGTACAGCAAGACACCAGTTCTTGAGTGTTTGTTTTTTAAATATTGGATTATGTTTACATGTTCCTATTAATAGAGGCTGACATTTAACTGGCTACACACTGTGTCAGTTGCTTGAGATTCTTGGATTAGAATAAAACAAACATCATGATTCATTTACTGAAGCTGTAGGAAAAACTCTTGCAAGTGAAAGATTTAAGCTGGAGTGATTTCTCTTCCTCTTTTGCACACATGATGCTAAAGGTGAATTGTGACGTGCTTAGGAGATGTAAATAGAAGCGTTGTATAAACATACAGATAGGCAATTGTAGTAATATATAGTAGATGAGGCAAACAATAAACACAGAGAATTAACACCAGTTTGAAAATACATGTATGGATGAGTAGCACACCACATTGCCTTTATCCAGTACATGAAACAAAAGGTTTCACTTTTGCTGCATTGAATCCTCCTATCTTTACTTTTACTTTACTCTGAGGTCAATGACTATTCTAAGAGAAGAAAAACTCCAAAACAGAGTCTGTGTTTGCTTAGCAGAAGTTAAAAATTGATGTTCACGCAGTAGGTTTAGTCAATGCATTGTGGGCTGGTTCTGATTTCAAGCAAACACAAATTAGAACTGACTGTCCTGAAGTGAGTGGAGCTGCTGAGAAGTGAAACTCCTGTTAAATCACAGTAAAACCTACAGATGCATTTTTAATCAGGCAGATTTCCTCTTTTTATTTTGAAACATGGAAGAATAGACTCTGAGAGCCACCTGGGAAGTATTATGTGAAGTGGAAAAAAGTAGGATCAGTTGAGTTATGGGAGCAGAAGTTGATATCTATGCCATTAAACAGTGCCTAAGAATACTTGTAGGAATTCATCAGCACCTGTGCTAGCAATGTGTTGCAAGAGTACCTCTTATGGCCTATGGCAACAAGGCCAACAATTCCCTCATAAAAAGAAATGGCCAGGCAACTTTCCCAGAAGACAGCATGGATGTTACCTTTCTATTCTGGTGAACAGGACGATTGACCCTTGCAGAGACTTGCTATTCCACATCAGCTGGTATTAGTTTCAGAAAAAGGTTCTGGAGGTTTTTACACTAATAGTGTTGCCCTATCCTTCTTTGTTGAACAGATCTAACTATTGTATTTCATGCCTTTATGAAGAACTTCAGACATTTTTTAAAAAGGAATAGGCATTAATCATTTTGCACACACCACATAGAAAGTATTTACCACAAACAGAAACTCTTAAAATAATCTTTAGAACAATGAGATTTAGTCTTAGTAAAGATGTCACCTCTTCCTCCAGAGCCTGATGTTGTCTCTTCGCTTCATTGCATTTTCTCCTAAAAGCTTGTAGGAAAATGCAAGACTGCTGCTCCTTTTGCACCCAGCCCACTTGATTTGCTAGGAAGAACTTAACCCTCTGCATCTCAGAAAAAGAGAACCAGATAGGAGTCCTCTGGATGATTGGGTATTTAGTCCCAACTTACAGGCAGAAGATAAGACACTATCTGTCTGAAGCAGGAGGCAGAGTTCAGAGTGATATAACTTGCAAAAGACAGAGCTAAAGGTTTTTTACTGGTATAAATATATATATATATATATATATATATATATTTACACAGCTTAAAAAAAGTGTCCAGGCTTTAGTGTTCTGGGGTAGGGTGAGCCCTTGAGAATGCACAAGTATAGGACAAATATCAGGCAATGTCCTGGCAGCCCTATAGTTTTAGGGCACTAGTGGTGCAGATTAACACCAGTAACGATGAGAAATAAAGATGTCTAAAGGAAGAATATGGAATGGCAAATCTGGAAATCAGGATAATACCACCTCCCCTGAGAGCATACCCAACTAGACGCAAATTTTGAGGAAGATGGTTAAGCAGTGATCAAAGGAGTGGTGGTAGCCAGTCACTTATCACCCTTATGCAATGAAGTGTGCATTAGAGTGTGTGGCTAGAAAGAAGTGATGCCAGGGAAAATCCTCCTCCTTTTGCTTTTCTTCCTTCCTTTTTTCCAGGTCCTTCCAGCCTCCAGTACTGAACCTGTCATATTGTGAGTCTCTCAGTGAGCTGCCCATAAGCCCAGGTTTTGCTTGGGTTGAAAAACGCAGATGTGACTGCAGAACAAGATTCTTAAAAGTAATTATTAAATTTTACAAGTAGAGGTTTTATTTATGACACATACTTGTCATGCAGCATTTTGTACAACAAACCGGAGGATTATTATATTTGTTTTAGTTGCCTGTCTAATGGGAGAAATGAAGACACACCTTACTTACATAAAAGAGGATCCTATTGGCAAGATACATCCATTTCTGCTCCTCATATGAAGTTATGCTGCAGCCTGTTAGCCTAACCTCTTTTAAAATAATTGCCATACACTGTAGGCTTTTTTTCCTAGAAGGAAGAATGCTAATACATGTCAGAGAAGGGCTGTACATAGTAACAGCACTCTGTCTTAATGGCTTGGAGTTATAATGCAACCTATTGCTCTGCAAACGTGGGCTTCATAAAGATCATGTGCATGTGGATACTATGATAAGATTAAGGGTAGTTCTTGCTTCATACAATTTGTGTTATATTTATCTTGGGACAGAGTTCTCTGTCTCAGTGAAATGTGACATGTTTCCCAATGTTCTCTCAGTGTGGGTCAGAGTTGGTATAAAAGGAAAAGTTTTCTTGTGGGCCACTAGTGTCTCACCTAGTATGTCACCCTGTGCTTTGTGGGCTTTGCTGGAGGGGGTTGAGTCTGGTAATCTGGGGCTAGATAAAACTGCTAGAGGAATTGGAACAGCTAGTGTAATTTTGCCTCCGTTATCAAGCTGAGCTGTCTGAAGTGGCCTGAATTTCTTACACAGTATGCTTTATCCCTTGTGTTTATACAGTAGTTCTATTTGAGAGAACAAGGTTTATGTGTGGAAAAATGCTGGAGTGCGGCAGAGGTCAAATGTACATGCTGTACAGCAACCACGAGTAATTTGTGCACCTGTATTTTCGGGAAATGCTTCTTTGTGAGTTATAGTAAAGTGCTTTCTGAAGCTAGGAATGCCTCATTTTTTATTGGCTTAAGTTTGCTTTCAGCTTGAAAACTTAAAATTCAAAGATTAGGTTTAGAAAGTGAGTTTGAGTAGGTATTTTTAGGTTTGTTACTATGAGAAAGAAAATATGGATTATCTGAGTGCTTACTTTTCATTAAAGAGGAGACATCTTACTTTCAGAATAATAAAAAGCATGTAAATTACAAGAATTAGGCCTTATTATGACATAATTTGATTTTTAAAGCTATGATAAGGGAAATCTATAGTGTCTACATGTACCTGAATATAGTAACATGTAAGTATCAATTATGAGATAAGTAGTTGTCATCCCCATTCATGTACGTTTCCTAAAGACTGAAATGTAAATCTGTTACACAGATTTGGACAGAATAAAAGAAATTATATTGGTTAAGGTGTAAAGCTATTTAAAATTACAGTGACTCTGAAATGAATAATCCTTGCAGAGGTAGAGAAATATTGTTCATGCAGAAATATTTTTTACAAATGCAATTCAATTAAGTCTGTAGTTTCTCTATGAATACATCATAATTCTGAACAAGTGCAATTCCTGTAGATAAACTTTCAGATACAAATTAATCTGCTCTTTATATTTTTTAATAATAATGCCACATTCAGAAAGTTTTTTTCTTTGTATAGTATGATAAACATCAGCATAAATTCATTTCAATTTCACAGCATAAGCACTTAGAAATTAAGTAAATGTGACCACAGTTTTGTAAAATACTTGATGCTGTTGCAATATTCTTCATACTAAGAAATAGAACTAAGACAAAAATTTCTAATGTTCTGAACAGTTTCATCTTTTCAAAAAAGAAAGAATAACAATAAACAGATGTAACACAGCATTCATGGCTAGAACAGTGTTTAATTCTACACTCTGGCATTGGACTCATGTAGTGATTTCAGCAGTTTGAAGGACAAATTCACACAAGAAAATCTCTATTCCTCTGATCCAGCTGTATTGTAATTTTACATTGGTATTCTTGCATTTCTGCATGTTTAGATTTTTCTTCTCCTGTCCAAGGATGACTTTTCTAACATTATGTTTTTAAATCTGACAAGGTCATACAAGCTAAAAAAAAAGAAGAAGAAGAAGGGTCATCAAAAGGGGAAAAATAACAGAACTACGGTGAAATGGCTCTCTGTTGGCCTTTGTATCGATTCAGTGTGTCAAAAGGGTCTTTTGTCGTGCCCCTACCACGGCATACTAATTTGCTAGATCAAGTCTGTCAGAATATCGACTGGAAGTAAAGAACTACAGTGGCAGCTTTTGTGTTTCATACAGCAGGGAGCCTGTGTGTGAAACAGGATTATCAGAGGGTCATGAAGAGAGTCAAGGGATGTCCATCACTTCCCTTCTGGTAATGTAATGGGGCGGGTGCCTGGATGTGATTAAGATGTAGGACACAGGAGGCATAGCGGTGAACAAATCAGACACACACACACACATGCAAATCAGGTTGGCTGCTGTAAACCACATATTTTTGATGAAAAATCCAGAAACAGACCAAACAAATATCTAAATAGCTGCATTCTGATTAAATATCAAACTGTTTATTCAACGTCCAGGACTCATGCCTGTGCCTGCTTCCTTGTGTGTGTGTGTAGAAAATGTACAATGCATACAAGAAAGTGTTTAATTCCTTTTTTTTTTCTTTTTAATGCAGCATTCCAATTTACAAGTGTTTTTCCTACTTTTTTTTTTTTTTTAATGTTGTATATAGCATTGCTGGGTGATTACAGCAAACATCCAGGGGACATACAAAGATAAAATGGTGCTTTGTGCTGTGGCTATGCATGTATGCCACATTCAGACAGGATGCTCATCACTCTGCTGTGGGTTTAGCCTTGACTTAGATGTCATTGTCATTCTAATATAGCATGAGCAAAATATCTTTCTAGAAATCAAGAAAAAAATAGAAGTATTTGTAGTGCCTGAACAATACGTAGGCTTGGTAAGTGCCTCTTTTTAAAATTGTGGCAGGGAATGTCTGCTTCCTGGAGATTCAGGCTGCATCTCTAGCTTATGTGAGAGCTGTAAGGAGCTTTCTGGCACACACACTGACATCATTTGCAATCCCTGTCATCTGTACAATCCATTCTTCCTGAGCTTTGTTCCTAATCTTTAATCCTTTATTTCTGAAAATTCGGTGCTAAATAGGAAAACAATGTAAGATGCCAAAACAACAATGGCTTTTACATATGTAGCTTTTGAAGGCCTGATCCAAACTCCATGGGCCAGGGCAGGAACCTGAACAAGGATTTTGCAGCAGACAGCGTAGACCAGCAATAGTTGTTTCAGTCAGTTTATCAATGAAACATTGAAACTTGGAAAAGTCTAAACCTATTTCTCATTCCCCTATTTACTACCAGGTATAACTAATGCAGTGTCACAAGCCAAGGGTTCCATTGAGAAAACCACATTTTTTTCCCTCTTTTTCCTTTCCTCTCCCTTTCCCTTGTCCTTTTTCAAGGACTAGCAAAAGTGTGTAACTTTTTATACCGAAAGTGTTGCTCCGGATGCATAGATAGTATTTTGTTTCTTTTGAAGGCAAAGCAAAGTTCTTGTGGACTGTAATATAAATTAAGTAGCACCCTGTTTTGCATGTAACTATTTTATCTCCTCTAAAATTAGGATAATTATCTGAGAGCTGTACAAATGATACCCTGCTCAGAGCCAAAGATGTTTGTCAGAGGTAGCCAAACACTGCTCTGCCTGAAGCTGGGTAACAAATGATGTTTAACAAAAGGTCTTGTGGGTATGGGCATACCTAGAAATAATGATTTTGATTTAGTATTTTCTACTGGAGTTAAGAACCAGTGGTCAGGTATTAAGTAGCCACTGCATGCAGAGGAAAGAGAATTGCACAAGTCCATAACAAGTGAGATTTAATTTGTTTTCAATGTCTTTGTTGGTACTGTGCAATATTCATTGTAATAGGAGCGCATTGCAGGATGAAGCAATATTTATTACAAAATAGCTTCTCTGTGCATATCTCAGGTAAAAGCAACTTCTGTCATAGTTATCAACTGTGTGGAGCTTCAAGGACAGAAGCATGTCATAAAGCATGAATATGTGAAAAGAAGAGGTGATCCCTGAGAGCTTCTCTGACAGGAAACCCTGACTCATTTCTTTCTAACATGCCATGCACCCATGCTCTGTGGCTGGAAGCTGCCCTTATTCCTGCTGACCAATATTTTCCACTTACCCGTTTCCCAGGGCTTTTAAGTTTTAGTTCACAGTCAGGAGAAAGTGGAATGGTAAGAGGACTACTATTCTGAAAAATTCAGTTTTGCCAAGGGTTATTCTAAATCTCAGAACTCCTTTTCAAGGAGCAAAACTCATGATCCTAAAATACCCAAATGAACAGAAATTAGCAGAGGCTAGATATTGAAGAAAATGCTATCTAAGTGTATTATGAAAGGAAAACTACAGAAAATATGTAAGACATATTTTTATTTCTTGTGCCTCATGACAAATGGCAGTATAATTATAATATGAGGCATATAAGACAATTGTGCAGAGGTGACATTACACCGTGCCTTGTTAACTCTTTGTCAAGTCTCCAAAGATGGAGGTATGCATCACATGCAAAGGGGACCACAGAGTGCAAACCAGTAGGATTTCTGATCAGAATGACATAACTTTCATGTCATTCTGTGGAAATGGTGGTAAGTGTGGAAATGGAAAATACTAGTACATACAACAGTGTTTATCTGGGAGGCAGAGCAATTCTTAGAAGCCTGATGGCTTTCATCTTTTAAAGTTAGAGCAGATGTCAGGGTGGGAAAGGATCATGGCACATTACTGACTGCCAAGGATGCATAATGTGAAGGTCAAGATGTGACCTGATGCAATTGCATGCTTGGTATTGTTTCCTTCCCTGTCACCTATTAAAATCTGAAATGCAAGCCAAACATATTTGAAAGCGAAAGAAACATCTTTTTACAAAATGAGGAAGTGCAGTAGAAACAAATAACCAAGAAAAAATATTTTCTTTACAATGTCAAATTAATTCTTGTCATTTTGCAATACAATTTTTCCCTCTATCTTTTCTCAATCTCTCAAGACTCAGAATCAAAACCTGCAAACAACAAAATGCTGAATGTGAAATTTCACAATCATTTTTTACCCTTAAGACTGTCCATCCCACCAAAGCCCTGGATTAGAGCCTATCACTTGTCACCAAAGATAGTTACAAAATACCCACCAGGAAAAAATGCTCTGCACCAATAGTCAGGATTTTTTCCCTTTGTCTGCGCCCAGTGCTGCAAAATGCTGGCAACAGGTTAAAAATAAACCTAGACAGAGCTCAGAGAGAAGGCATAATGTGACCCCCTCTGCCTGATCTATGGTTACTGGAAGTGGTATGCCTTAGCACTGAGCCTGAGCATAGCTTTCTTTTTTATCACACAGCCATCCCTATACATACATGTTCATTTAGGTTTAAAGCAAAGGAGCTTATTCCTGTTTGCTGGCTGAACTCCAAAGCAGATAATTGTGTATTTCCTACTTGAAAGTCCCCGTTACTTTTACATGTACATGATATCTAACAATTTCCTATTGCTACATAGCATATTATCAGGCAATTTTTTACTCACTTCTAGAGTTTTCTTTACTTCTGTATGTGTTCCTATGTAGAGACATATTTATATTCTAAAGGGCACAGATGATAAGCAATCCTCACTGATCCTTTACCTATTTCACAAATGTATTAGGACTCTGACAAATGTCTTTAAATTATATTAATACACTTACTATATTTTATTTCAGTCATTACAGTACAAGAAGCAAAGAGTTTTAATGGTACTTGATAATTCTTCTTCTACCCCTTTCATAGTTTTAGACACCAAAGTTTCTTTCTTCATTCTAGTAAAGCAGAACACTACCTGCGTTTTGATTTACTTTTCCCCTAAAAATTCTGAATGATGTATAAGTATTTGGTAAACTGATAGAAAGAAAATTAAAGTGCTCATTTTGGAGCAATTTCTGAATCAATACAAAACGCTCCCATGACAGGGATTCCTTTTGGAGAAGGGACCACAGAAGTAATTCCTTAATCTGAATTGTAAAGTGTTATTAACATGTTTCAATAGTTCTCCACTTCATCAACAATCTTTAATGGAAATGTGAAGTGCCCTACTCTTGGAAGGACTAGAATGCTTTTGGGCAGTTATCTCTGCCTCAGGAAGAGCAACAGAGAATTGCCAACGATCGAGTACTCAGAGCTCATAATAGAGTGCTTGGTATCTACCATAATTTGACGTCTCTGAAGATTTTAACTTGAAACAGATCAGAAAAATCTGCTTTTATTACATTCTAAAGCCCTTGACCTGTGATGAAATGATTAACAAGTTTTTTTTACTTTTCCTCCGGTTAAAGTCAATGTTTTTTTATGTTGACACATAAAGTAAAGCATCTTAATGTCTTAATCTAAATATATTCAAATACTGTTTTTGAAACATCTAGTTATCTAAATAAAAGTATTTTCACAGGGCTTTTAGTTCCCTTGAACTGTATTGGAAATCAGGCTCACTTAATCCAGTTTCCAAAACATGTGGGAGTACCTCACCAAGACAGAGAGCAAGGGTCTGTCTGTAGCTGTGGCTAGGAAACATGCCTTCCAGCAGGGATCCTGGTGTGGTTGACCCACTACACAGCACTGTAGCTTCTCTTCCAGACTAGTCAAGAGGATATGGTATCAGAGAACAGGAGATGGCAATAGATAACAATGTTATTCTTTAAGTACATATATTCACATTCTGCCTTCTTGGATGTACACAGGAGACATATTTTGAGACTGACTGAGCTGTGATGATCCAAGGACCAGCATTTGGACCATGCAATTTTGACCACAAATTTCTATTTTATATCAGCACACAGCGGTCTAAACGTAACAGAAGACCCTCACTTCAGAACTGGGAGGGACTTGTACATTGTTAAGTGATCCAGTAATGACAGAACATGACAATGCCATACACAGTCCAGAGAACAGAAACACAGCTGATGAAAGGACCAGAGTACAAGCCTTATCAGTGGCAGCTGTTGGAACTGGGGATGTTTAGACCCTAGAAAATGAGGCTGAGGGGGAACTTACTGCACTCTAAAGCAGCCTGAAAGGAGGCTGTAGCCAGGTAGGGGGTCACTCTCTTCTCCCAGGTAACAAGTAACAGGACAAAACAGCCTCAAGTTGTACCAGGGGAGGTTTAGATTAGATATGAGGAAAAACGTCTTCACTGAAAAGAGGGCTACACAATAAAACAGGTTGCTCAGGAAAGGGTCCAATCACTGTCCCAGTGTAGATGTGTAGACATGTAGATGTGGTTGGGAATATGGTTAATGGTGAACAGAGCAGTGCTGGTTTAATATTTGGGTATTAGGACTCAATTATCTTAGAGATCTTTTTCAACCTTAATGATCCTATGATTCTATGGTTACTTATTTCACAGTGCAAAAAGACTATATAACACAAAAATACTGGTAGGGATGTAATAGGTAATGCAAAATTTCTGTGGTTAAATTAACTCTTCATGTATTGTAACTATATTTGTCTTTGAAATATATGTGCTCTGTTCCTTTCCTGTTACTTTAAATTTTGACATTCTTTTGATAGAATTGGATCTAGGCTACTGAGGAACGAGATACATGTTTATGACTAGATTCTCAGATCTGGTACACTTAGTACTAAGAGTAGAAATAATATCTGTGTTTCCAGACAAAACAACAGTACTACTAGGAGCTGTAGTGCTAGTGTAACATTACATAGGGGAACAAAAACATATGAATTGTGTGAGTGCAGAACATAAAACTACCTCTTGGTCCACTTATACTCTAGGACAGGAGATAGGCAGGTAATAAAATTAATAAGCTAGACCACCGACCTAGCCCAGAGTCCAGTACTGTACAATCTGGAGTCGCCTACAGGAAAGTAACTCAAGACCCACTGTGCTGGGACTCATGCAGCTGAACTTCATAAAAGGTTTCCTCTGTAGCCTCTACAAGCCACAGGTGAGAAGAGGGTGTAGAGGGATACTGGTCTCAGAGTTGGAACTACAAAAGTCAAGATGGAGCAATTCCTTAGAAGCAGTCAGAAGAGAAACCATCTGAAGGAGACTGAGTCTTAAATCCCGCTTCTCTCCAGGACTTAGTCCCCCTAACTATGAAATTCAGCCTCATAATCTGTTTCATCTCGCTGGCTCTGGACTGCTGAAGGGAATTTCAGGGCATGAGGGGCATGTGTCCATTCCTTTATGTCTTTACTCCTTGTTAAGATTGGACCCTACTTACACCAACCTTGCAAACAAACAAAAATCCAACTAAAAAAAAACAAGGGTCATGCCACTCTTTATAATTCTATTATTTCAGTAGCCTACAGCTTAGACAGTCGTTCTCTGTTGCCCGAACAAATTAAAATTCACATCATCCACTTCCTGGTCTGAGGACATTGGAAGCCTTAGCTAACCCTTATAAAATTCTTTAAAGATGAAAAATGCTCACCAAGTGACATGCTGAAGCACTCTTGGTGATATGGAACCCCAAAAAGCAAGTTCCCTGTTACCCATTCCAAACAATTATCAATAATCAAGAAGTGCTCTTAGTGGCTTTTACAGATTACAGTCCCTCAGTGATGCTGAGTTATTCTATCCCTGTTTCAATATTTTTTAATAATCATCTCGCTTTGCTTACAAGCATTCATATAACACAAGTGGCTACTGAATTATTTTCCATTTGTGTGTAACAACTTTACCCATCTACACACCTGTTTATCCTCTCATTCATCCATTCATCCATCCTTGCTTTGATACAGGTGGCATTACTCTAGCACTCAAAGACTTTACAGGCCAGTGGATTTTCCTGCTGCAGAACATGGAAGCAGTATTACCCACATTTTTCATGTCACATAAGTTGCATAAGTGACTGAAGAATAAGAAAATTCTCTTACCCAAATCTTAATGGAAATCTATTGTAGAAATTAGTCTTCCACTAGCTCAATGTATTTTTCTAAAACTGGTGATAAAACTTTTCTTGGAACAGTTTTGTGGTCTTTGTGGTCATTTATTTCTCACTTAAGCTAGTTATTGTTCAGGCCTACCATGATCATTGCTGTTTGATACCACATTGACAGGCATCTTGAATCAACACCTCTTCTTTTTTCAAAATTAGAAATTTGGAAAGAATTCTCCTGGAGGCATTTATTCCAGGACTATCCTGGATTCTGCTTTTAAATGTTCTAGTAGGGGCCACTTCTGTTTCTGTTTTGACTGAAAATGTCTGAATTCTTTAAACAGTGTTTGTAATGAATGTCAAATTTCACTTCGAGTAGTGACAAACTTTTATTTTTCTGCTTTTCTATTTAACTCTGCTTTGAAACATTCTTCTTAATTAACATGGTAATCTTTTGTTCTGAGATGATTTGTCATCTTCTTGAAACATCAAAATGACTTCTTCCTAAAATGATAGTGTTTTAGGTACTCTTCCATCTGTATGATTTTTGTGTCAAGTCTACTAGTTAATTGACACAATTTTAAAATCTGTCACCTTGAATTTTCCCTCTCCCAATACTTTCAGTGAAGCTGGAATGGCTCCACCATTACACCCCAGACCTTCTGCATCTCCCTTAAGTTTATAAGATGAAAAGAGCTGTCAAATTATATTACTCCCATATCCAGTCTCTCACTTCACCTGCCTGGATGACCATAATAACTACATCATAGAAGTAATCCTTGCACTTCTGGACTCTGACAGCTGGGGAAGGCTTATTCACTTTCTGCTCAGGTGCAATCCTTGTCATGTACAATAACAACTTAGAGATGAACTACAGCAGAATGAGAAAAATGCTGAGAACATCCGCTGAGACTCTTCTTGTGCAGAGACTAACATTTCTACTAAAACATTGAAGAGATCAGGACATCTCTTAAGACAGAATCTTCATTTAAAAGATAAAATTTAGTCTTTACTAGACAGACAAGCTCTTATTTTCTCTTCCTCTTAGGACAATTTAACTTACAACCAAAGAAATGCTACATTGTATGGAAGGAAGTAAATATGAATCCAAGCCAGAAACTGTTATTACCCTCCAGAAACAGATTTTTTTCATCTATTGAAAAATGTTTTGCTTACACTCCATTAAAAAGTTATGGCTTATTGTTATTATTGATTTGGCCTGAAACTTCAAATCCAATTAGTTGGTACAAGTAATTGGCAGTTGCATTTTTTAAATATGTGTCAGGAATACAACAGTTGGATTTATTAACAGTTCTGTGATAACAAGTAGAGAAAAGTAAGAAAAATAATAAATATTCTAACATTAGAAAATGAGAAAATTTTCAGAAAAAACTACCAATTTTGGGAAGGCAGGATGTTGCTACCATGGTTTCAAAGTCAGGATTAAGCAGTATTAGGTCTTTTTTGTGTGTGTGTGCGCTGTTCAACTCACTATGTTTGAACCATACATTGCATGAATTTTGGGATCAGAATTAAGCAAGCAGGATTCTTGTACCATTTTAAGATTTAGGTTCTCAGATTTTCATTCCAGTTTAAAACGTTATCTGAATTTCAAAATTTCTGTCAAGAAAAGTTTTTGTAAGCTAGGCAACAAAATATGCATGAATGAAAGGGGTGATATTTGCTGAAGATACAAAAATATAACTATACATGCAAAAACAGTTACAGATAATAAAATATAAAAGCTACATTTCCACACCTCCTTATTTAAAAAAACTTTTAAAAATTGGATGTATAGGAAAACAAAGAACAAGAGAACCTTTGTGTATTTGCAAAGCTGTAGCATCAAGAAATACAGTGTACGATGTGGCCCTTGATAGAAAGCCTTTTAGAGACAGAAAAACTACAGTCCTGAAAATTTGTCAGTAGCTTGATATTTTGTAAAATTTACATTGGAACATGCTGGCACAAATATATCCCAGGTAGCTTGACAAAGATGTGCTAGCACAACCTGAGACAGTTCAAGTTTGTATGCTAGTTTCAAGTTCATTAAACCATACAAGTTTTGCTATTAAGTGCAGGATCAGGTCCAGTAAAAAATAAAATCTAAGCATTACATATCAGGAATCATAAGAAAAGCCCCTCTAAAAAGAAAAGGAGCATGGAAATTAGCAAAGGAAGGAAACCAAGGTTTTGAAAGGGGGTATAGAAGGCCAGTCATCCCTTTCTATAAGGAATACAGTGTTTTATGTGACTTCTTCTTCCACTGAAGTAGCAGTAAACTGAAGGAATTGCACGTTCATATTTTTTCACATTATAAAGACAAGCCTGTGATCCAGTTCATCATTCTATGTTTTGGACATTTTATAACAAAAAAACTCCAATGCTTCAACCCTCAAAGTTTTTTGTTCAAATATTCTAAAGCTTTTGTAAAAACTAAGCAACTGATAGGCTTTGTGATTTCTAGTCTCTGATTTGTCAGTGAGAGCACAGTACACAAAGTGTACACATGCACACACAGAGTCGTATATACTCACAGGTTGGGGTTGGTTTTTTTCTTTTCAGAAAACGGTAAAAATATGTATTTTAATCCATCAAAATTCAACCATCCTCAATTGTAAGTGAACATCTGCTTTCATCTAGGAAACATTTTAAACTTCTTGACAGTTAAAAGAACTGTAATCCCAAGAGACAAACACTTTTCTTTTCAGAGAAAATTCATATCATGGATGGCGTTATGGTAGGAAACTGCAGTATGCTGTATGCAGCTGTAAGTGAACACACAGCATAGTTATCTCCACAAGCTCACTGGAACTTCAGCTTTGGACTCAGTAGAAAAAACAATAGCTGAAAAACTAGTTGAAAATGCGAGTTAGGTTTCTATAAAGTCTCTAGGCAGATTATTAGCAGTATTTCCAAAAATATCAAAGGGTATAGTCAACTATTTTTTTGTAATGGATTTTCATTTATAGTCCTTGTTTAATAGTGTTTGAAGTCAGTTATCCCAGCTAGTAGAGGATAGATAAGATCAACTTCTCAGTGCAATTTACATAAACAGGAACATGTAAAACCTTCTATCTAGGTTTTCAGCCATTCCAAAAACTGTGGGGTTTAATCAGTAGGTTACAATCTACTATCACTTAGCATATCACTTGAGTTACATTTTGTATTGTAATTTGAACTGAAACAGGATATAAGGTGTGGATTCACTCTTGTTCAGGCACCAGGACCCTGATCTTTTGTTCTTCCCAAGAACAGAGTAAGTGTTCAACACACTTCTAGGAATCAGGAGCTCCCTCTGCCTCTGCCAACAAGTTCCAGCTCATCTTTAATATTGTCTTCAAATTATGTGTTCCTTTTGTCCTATAATACAGGAGTTTAAATTGGAGTAAAATTCTGTTGCAACAACACAAACTGAAAATACTTTAATAACCATTCACATGCTGCGAGGCAGGATGTAAAAACAGCAGCACTGAGTTAAAAGAATGGCATTGCTCCATTGGCCTAAGTGATCACTAGCAAAAGAAGAATTCAAATAATAACATAATGAGGTTTATTTTTATAAGTTCCTATAGACAAGATCCTTAATGATTGACTTGCTATGCTCCTTTTCAAAGGTGTTTGGTACCTCCACTTCTTACTGAATTTAATGAGAAGAGAGCTTGTTTGAATTCTACCAGTGCCTCATGTATCTTATGAATAGTGCCAGCATATATGACAATTACTGAATGCAATTAAGTTAATTTCTTTAAAACGTGTAGTAAATCAGGGTAGTTATCTCCATAAGGCAAAGAAATAAAAAGTTCTCTGGAACAAATACATCAAAAATGTTATGTGTTAATCTTGTCCATGCATGTTTAAGGGCATCTTATTATCTTTATTAGTAATTATTATCCTTGATAACAATGATTATCCTTGAAGTTATCCTTGATAACAATGATTACCCTTGAAGTAGATATCTGTATGTATAAGTATACTGGTGCGTTACCAAATCCAAATGAAACATGACAGTCATACAAGCTGAGCTGCTGTGTTATGGCTGATATAAAGATCCTAGTAAAAATGTTAGGTCTTTGACATTAAGCACTTACCAAACAACTCTTGCAGTTTAGGATGCCACTTCCTCCAGCTTATCTGTCTTGTGTCCTCCAGGAATTACTCCACACCAGAGCTGCCAAAATAGAACCTGAGTACTTTAGTGCAGAGTCTACCAGGCTGGGCCTGATAGTCAAAATAATAGTTAAACCAAGACACTGGACTTTTCACTGAAGCACCTGAGAAATGTCAGCACATTTTGTTTTATTAATGATTCTGGTTGTTGAGTACAGATAGTTAGCTACTGGTTCCTTCCCATATCTAAATTTTAGTGTAATGAATTTCATCTCACAGCTGGGATGGGTAGGAAAGTGCATGTAGAGAGTTATCAGCTGAGTTCAGCTTAAAAGCTGTCTTCTGAGTTGTTTATGTTAGACACTCTTCTCACAGCCCCAGACAGTCAACGTTTTTCACCTTACCTGAAATATTTCTATATATATTCTACATATTTGGCAAGTTAGAGACTAAAATTAATGATTCTTCATAGGCAGTATGATGGATTTTCCAGTTATGTCAGAATTCTTTAATTTTCTTCCTGCATTCTTAGGTGTTAAACATTATGTCATTTCAAACAATCCCCTTGTGATACAGAGAATTTTTCTCATGGGTTTTCTGTTCTTCCACTGCCACATGTCCATAGCAAAATTTTTTACATGTGAAATTGCATCTTACAAAGCAACAATATACAAGTAGTTTTAAAGTAGATAATTTCCTGAATTTCCTGAAATTTCTCCCCCTTCTTTCGATCTCTAGGTTTTTTGCTTGTTCATGTGAATGAAAAATTCAGAAATTATTCTTCATACCTCTGTTTCTAATTTGAGTTTGTCATTATAACTTTATATTCTATCTTTTATTTTAAGATTAAATTTCTGCTAATCTCTGCAAATTTTCCTCTTCAAGCATACACACAGATAATTCTCATTAAGGGAAAAATGCAAATGCCAGAATGAGAGAAATGTCTCTCTCCTCATACGTTTTCTCTGGCATGAATTGCAGGAAATACAGTTTACTGTGTTTTGCAAAACTTGAGGCTGTATACTGGGCACAGCTATTAGTGAAAGACAGCTACAGTGCAGACTAAATGACCAAGACCAAGATAAGTGTAAGCACAGATAACAGACAAATGCAAGAAGACAGCATTTGCAACTTGCTAGTCTTGACTATCATGAGTTAGCTCTGTAAATAAAATTAGCCTGCTTCACTCTCTTCATCATTGCAAAAACATGAAGAGCTCCCAAGTTTCATATGTGGCAGTTCACTTGCTGTCTGTCAGAACTAGAGTTTCCTTCCTTGCTGTCTCACTGATTCACCCCAAGCAGCATCTGTAAGCTGGAAGATAAGGAAAGACGTGCCTACTGAGCTAGCTGTACATGGATACATACCTGCATCCTCAGCAAGAACAGAGAAGAAATTGCATCAAATTAAAAATAATCTTAGAAAAAGATACCAAAATTATCCAGAACTAGACAAATGAGCAGCATGTTGCCCATAGCTGTAGAATAACCAATGTAGAATGTAAGCTCGTACACTCATTTATTCTAATGAAGAGTGTTCAACTTCCACAACTTGTAAGTGGTCATAAAACTCCATTAACCATAGACGTGTTTCTGCCAAGAACTCCCCTTTCATTCATTCTTGCCTTCAGTTCAGCATTTTATCTAAACAGTCCATCATAAGAGTAATGTCCTTGAAAATAATATTGACTTATAATTTAATAATTATACTTATAATATAAATAATAATAATTTATTTATAATGTCATTTTTTTTCCTCTTTTTTAAAAACAGAATATATGTCTTTATTGCCTACCAGAAATCATTTGAAATCTGGACATTATTCTCTGTTCATCATTCTCTCAATCTAGCCACTGCTGTGAAAGATAGTAAATAGTGTTTTCATAAATATATCAACAATTAAAGTAGAGCCAAGGAAAATCTCCATCCTTAATTGGATGTGGTGGGGAACTTTGTCACCAAGGATGAGGAAAAGGCTGAGGTACTTGATGCATTCTTTGCCTCAGTCTTTAGCAGAAAGATTGGTGACCATCAGGGCAACCAGCCCCCTGAGCTGTCTGACAGGGATAGGGAGCAGAGTAGACCCCCTGCAATCCACAAGGAAGTAGTCAGTGACCTGATGTGCCACTCCGACACCCACAAGCCTGTGGGACCAGATGGGATTCTGTAGATACAAAAATGCTGCTAGCAAGGATTTTCCTTCTATTTTCTAAGCCTGTGAGAGACTTATCTCTCTTACAGAAGAGGTAACAGAGTTATGTAAACAACCAAACTCCTGCAACCTTGAGAAGTCTTGTTTATAGTACAGCAGAAAAATATTTTGACAGTGCATGTTTTAGGATTTTAGCCAACCACCCCCAAGGGGTGGCTGATCCTTTGTCCAATTAGACTATGAAGAAAAAAGTCTATAAAAGAGTTTATAAAATAATTAAATAAATCAATCTTGCTGCACGATTCCTGCCTGCTGGATCTTCTCCTCCTCCTCCTCCCCATGGATATGGGACACGGTGATACATCCTAGGGTTGCGGTAATAGTATTCACCCACGGGTACTGAGGGAATCAGCAGAAGAGTTTGCTAAGCTGCGCTCCATCATTCATCATCAGTCCTGGCTAGCTGGGGAGGTTGTCAAATGTGATACCCATCCACAAGAAGGGACTGAAGGAGGATCTGTGGCATTACAGGTCTGTCAGCCTTACCTCACCTCCCAAGAAAGTTATGGAACAGATCGTCTTGAGTGACATTGCAGAGCACACACAGGGCAACCAAGTGATCAGGCCAAGCCACTACAGGTTAAGGAAAGGCAAGTCCTGTCTGAACAACCTGATTTCCTTTTATGACCAGATGACCCACCTAGTGGATGAGAGGAAGACTCTGAGTGTTGTCTACCGGGACTTCAGTAAAGCCTTTGACACTGTTTCCCACATCATTCTTCCAGAAAAGGTGGCAGCCCAGGGCTTGGACAAGTACACTCTTCATTGAGTTAAAATCTTGTGGGATGGCAGGGCCCAGAGAGCGATGGTGAATGGTGCCTCATCCAGCTGGGACCAGTCACCAGTGAGACTCTGCAGGGTTCAGTGTTGGGAACAGTCATATTTAATATCTTTATTGATGATTTGGATGAGGAAATCAAGTGCACCCTCAGTCACTTCACAAACACCAAGTTGGGCAGGAGTCTTGACCTACTGGAGGGCAGGAAGGCTCTGCAGAGGGATCTGGACAGGCTGAATCCATGGGCTGAGGCCAATGGTGTGAGGTTCAACAAGACCAAGAGCTGGATCCTGCCCATGGGTAAAAACAACCCCAGGCAGCACCACAGGCTGGGACAGAGGGGCTGGAAAGGACCTGGGGGTGCTGGTGACAGCAGCTGAACATGAGCCAGGGTGTGCCCAGGTGGCCAAGAAGGCCAATGGCATCCTGGTCTGGATCAGCAATAGTGTGGCCAGCAGCATTAGGGTGGTCATCCTCTCCCTGTACTGGACACTGGTGAGGATACATGTCAAATCCTTCACTCCAAGAAAGACATTGAGGTGCTGGAATGAGCCCAGAGAAGGACAAGGGAGCTGGGGAAGGGCCTAGAATAAGTCCTGTGAGGAGCAGCTGAAGGAGCTGGGGGTGTTTAGCCTGGAGAAAAGGAGAGTCGGGGGAGACCTTACACTGTCTGCAAGTGCCTGTACAACAGGCTGTGGTCAGGTGGGGTTGGTCTCATCTCTCAGGCGACCAGAACAGGACAAAGGGAATTGACCTCAAGCTGTGCCAGAGGAGTCAGAGGAGATTCAGGATGACATCAGGAAGAATTTCTTCACAGAAGGGGTTGTCAGGCATTGGAACAGACTGTCCAGGAGGTGATGGACTCACCATCTCTGGAGATGTTTGAGAAACTTGATTTGGCACTTAGTGCCTTTGTCTTGTTGACAAAGTGGTGATAGGCCAAAGGTTGGACTCAATGAACTCAAAGATCTTTTCCAAACGAGATGATTCTGTGATCCTCTGGTTCTGTAATTCTTCCGCCTCTCTATATTAATGTAACAGTGGCTACAAAAAAAAAGGACCTGTCCTGCTCACCTAAGATCATCCACTTTTATTTTTTTCCACTCAATTTCTGTATGTAATATGTACTGATATTTTTGGAGGTGTCTGGAACTGAGTTTTATGTGATTTCGTCTCTTGAACTGAAACGGAATGTCTGATAAACGAGACATGATTGAAACCTGGATTTACCACCTACAGCCCAGTTTCTGATTAGATAACAGAAATCATAGTGGAATGTGTTTAGCGCTATACTTCTCTGCTTCATTTCATAAGTAGTGATTTGACACTATACCAAACCAGACCACATCACACCGCAGTATTCTACTCTACACTGTGCTACATCAAGACACTCTATAACGCACTACATGACACAACATCACTATGCTTCCCTAGCACCATGCTGTACTACACCATATACTATGCTACACCACACTGCACTACACTAAACTAGACCCGGCTACAAAGCCCTTGACTTCCCCTCAATAATTTGTTTTGCCTGAACTATGTGGTCCAGTGACTGTCCACACAAAGCAGTAGTAACAATATCTGTGTTTGCATGGCACGAGGAGTACTCCATCACACACAGATTTTCCAGCCACAGGAAAGGCCCAAGCAGCTCCCACAGCCAAGCTGAAGCATATGGTGTGTACTGGCTGGTAGATTTACAACCTCCAGATGCAAAGTAGCATACTCAGGATATAGTGATTCACCCAGTCCTTACAGTTAGATGAGCCATAGTAGTTCTTGTCCAGTGTTTATATATATATATATATATATTTATCTAGATCTGCCTTTACATGAGGAAAAGCCATAAGACGCAAAGGTCTCATAGCACTGCTTATTGCTTACTTACCCTAATGTTACCTGTACAGCATCTCAGGCTCAACTTAACAGGAGCCAGCTGTGTCGGAGCATAGTGATAACTTGGCCCTCAGTAGTTCCCTGTGGAGCACAGAGCCATTGATGTACTCCCAATCAATTCCTACACAGTTACAGTTCAGTGAGCTATTTAAAGAAAAAGATGACTGCGTAAAGCAAGAAGGATATTCAAGGAGAAGAACATATTGAGAAATAAAGAACTAAAAACAAGGCGAAACCTTGAGTACTGGAGCTAGACCTGGCACTGAGAAGATGGGAAAGAAGAGGGAAGGAAGAAAAAGGTATGAGAGATACCAATACGTAGTGGGAATAAATGAGAGAGAGATTCACATCAGCATCAGCATCACTATTTGATATTTCTAATGCTTTTAATGTGGAAAAGCACTTTAATTCTTTAGCAAAATTTCTAATTTCTCTTCCTATGCATATGCGCAAAACATAAATCACTGGGATAAGCCAAGTGTTCAGGAAAACCATTCAAAAAAATAAACAGTAGGTTTCTGTGATTAAAATAATACAGTTAATCTTTTCAGTGAGAATTTCTGCTTTTAACTTAAGACTATATTATATATGTAGTGTGGTGCTGATTGACTTTAAATAACTCAGTCAAATGAAATACAACATGCCAGGGATATTCAGATAGAATATTAATAAAATCTCTGTTGATTGTTCCTATTTCAATATAAGAGTTAACTTCTTGTCCTTGAACTGTTTTTTATAATATTACTTAAGCATTTTTCATAGAAATAAAATATACTTTTAAAAGCATATATATCAGTAGACTTATTTCCATCCTCTTAATACCATTTCCATGGTTAATTAAAAAAGCAAGCCAAGGGGTTTTTTGGTCAAAATCCAGTGCCTGAAAATAAAAATATTATGGATTTTTAAGACAAAAATGGAAATAATTTTAATTTTTCCTGTTATAAACTGAAATTTATTTTTATTTAGTATATGGAATAAGCTTGTGCTCTTCTTTCCATCTCTCCTGATATTATCACTTACAAATGCTTAACTTAATTAGCTGCGATATTAGAAACCCAAGCAGCCTAGAAACTTCCTCTAAGTCAGTGAAGAGCTACTTTCAAGAACTGCTCTTACATATCACAGTTAAATTCTAACTCTCTGATTCCAAAATGTAATCGCACAAAACATATATTTTTATTGACACAAAGAAAAACCACAAAGAGCTGAAGATGGAAAGGAAAAAAAATTCAGAAATGCAGTCGAATTCTACATATCTTAAGCATCCATAGGTTTTTGAACTATTTCTTAAAATGTCCAAATGGTAACACCCGCAAGTCACAGCCTTTTAAAACATTTGGGTTTCGGTTTGAAGAGGTTCTGACAGCAGTGCTTAAAAAAAAAAAGGATGCAACATAAAGGCTCTTAATACTGCTGCTTATGAGAAAAAAACCATTCTTTTCCAGAAAACTGTAGTTTAACAGAATCCATTCTATATACGTTAAAATAGAGCCAAAGTTCAATTTAAAGTGCTGTTGCACACTTTACCAAAGCTCTTGACTTCAGAATTTTTTCTCAACTGGGCTTACAAATCCTGTATCTGTTGACCTTCAGAACAGGGTACAAGACCATTTATTCTCTCAGCTTTTTGCCTTTGTGTGTGTCTGAACGAGGTGAGGAAAGAGGAAAGAAGAATTGTCTGGGGAAGTCACTGGAATTAAAGCTACATGATATGGACAAGAAAATTCATCTGAAACTGCTGGAGAAAGACAGGCAGAATGCAATTAGTCAAATGCTGTTAGCAAGACTACCATAAAATGAATTATTTTTTTTCTGCTTCTCACCAGTTTGTAGCAAGCACACGAAAACGATCATACCTTTATTTGAAAGAGACAAATTTCCATTTTTGATGAAGTTGGGATTTTCAGTCTTCAGTTTCTGTAGCTGATTTAAATTCCTGCTCATGAGGTGAAAAGATTGTAATACATTTGGTAAAACATTAACCATTACAAATTGATTGACCCTGTATCTTGCTAATACAGACAAAGCAGCATGACTGAAGCATTCAGTAGAAGTATCAATTAGGATTTCCTTTCTTAACTCCTTCAAAACCTCAAGAGAATATTCTGTATCTAATATTGTCGGACTACGTCATAATTATGATCCTGAATTTTAATTACCTTTAAAATAAGATATTAATACTGCAATATTACTTCAAGAATACTGGAGTAATACGTAAACTCAAGGACCAAGTTTCTGACAGACCTTTCTTGACTGTGGGTACTGTTTGAAAGCATCACAGACTTCTTTATTATGTTTAACTATGCCAAATAGTAGTTTAAAAAGTTTAGAACTGCTTTTGTACTTATGAAAATAGAACATAAAATGGAACGTTATGCATCAGAATATTTAGTCTGATACAAAGACTGATGGAGAAATATTTTTTTGTCTTAAGTTACAGCAACATTTTCACATCTGTCATTTCACTCTGGTTGTTTCTTGAGATTCTTCCTGGAGGCTGTGATTCATGATTCAAAATAAAACCAAGCTTCTTATACAGCACATATTTCAAAAAACCTGTTTCTTGTTACCCTATGGTTTTCAGAAGATAACACGAGTTGTCACAGCTAGAATTTCACAGATTTAAACACCATTTTAAAAATATGCAGATGTGTCTTACACATACTTGACCAATAAAGGAGCAGTAGTAGAAATTGTTCCAAGGCAGTACTATGTATTGAGAAAGTTGTGTTCCTTTAAAGCATACAAACAATTAAGTAAGGCAAAGAGAAGTAGTATGATTTAGTAGCATTGTAGTTCTTTCATTGACACCATAAATAGCTCATTTGAATGTTTCAATGTTGTTTTGACATAGAAATCTTACTATACATTGTCGCATTTTTCTATTTGCTGTTGTTTTGCGTAGTATCCTTTGTGTGCCAAATCACGGTAAAAGGTTGGTTGACGTTATAAAAGCTAAAATTTTATATCCTCTCTTATGCCTACCTATCCATATCCATTAAGACCTGATCATATACATGCTTACAAATATGAACGATTCTGTCTTATTCTTTGAGAATGTCTCACATATGTAAATTCAAGAGACTGAGGACCAAAAGCTGAGCTTGTGTTAATGAAAAAAAGAAAAAATGCTTTGAATTTTTTGAATCATCCAAATGATCTAAGTAAATTATGGTTCATTTGTGGTATAAATTAGCTTGTAATCTGAAAACATTTCTATATGAGAAATTAATTCTCTAACATAAATATTGTATGCAACAACACCATGCTTCTGAATTGCTGAAGAAGCAAAGATAATTTTTCAAAGTCTTGGTATTAATTTTCCTTAAAATACTAAAACTTTGGAGGCAGATTTACCAGGGAGTTAAGTGGACTGTTACATATACATTTGTACATTTTCCTACAAAAACTGATACTTTCATGGATGCACATCCCCGGTTTAGAGCAGTACTACATTACTGCCTGATACTTCACTCCACTGTTTATGGAGATGTAGAGTGGTTTAAGCAGCCTAATGGATTTCCAAATATTAGCAAAGCAATTGCCATGGAGACACAAAAACTTTACCTGAAAAGAATCTCTAGAGATCCTGACTCCTGTGTGGAGTATGACTACTGTGATTTTCTCCATCTGAATTTCAAAAAAACTTCCAGAAAGAGACTTCTTTATTTTCCCATGTAAATTTCTTAGTGAAAAATCCACCATTGCCCATTCTTTTTACTATTTTCCTCTAGAAGAAGAGCTTGTTTCTCTCACTGGGAACCTTTTGGGTAACAGTAAAATGCTAGTAGCTGTCCCCTCAGTCTTCTCTTCACCAGACTACCAAGCCCAGCGGCCTAAACCCCTCCCCCTAAAGGTCTTTAGCCACATTTTCTGCTCTCTGCTAGATTCTTCCCATTCTTCAGAACTCTCCTTGAGCCAGTAGTCCCAAAAGTGGGCTCATTATTCCAGGCATGGTTTCACTGATGGTGAACACAGAGCAACACCTACCTTCATTCTTCTAGCTACACTCCTCCTAATAAAGTCCAATGTACAGTTTTATCTTTGCAATTTTCAAGTGATTACCATACAAATAAATCCTTCTTGTTCTACTGTAGCTATGGATAGAGATCCAAATAACCAACAAATTTTTCTTGAATCTGTTCTCTAGGCCTTCTCTAAATGAATCAACTGAATAACACATCTCACCCTACCATCCCCCACCAAGAAAAATATGAAAGATAATGATTGAGTTTTATTCATAATTTGTGTTAAAATAATAGTCCTATAAAGCTGAAGTCCAAGGGGACTAATAGATCATTTGGACTGACCTCCAGTATGTCAGAGGCTAATAATTTTCACTCAGTGATATACTCTGGGCACTATCGCAGAAGTCTCCTTTTTTACAGGGCTGCTCCCTTGCAACTGGTTGATGAAGATAAAAACAAGTCACACATGCAGAAAGAGGAGAGAGAAAGAAAGAAAATAAAAAGAAGAAAGCTACATCACTTGAAAAATGAGGCCTTGCAAGTAGGCAGTAAAAACTCCTGCTAAAAGGAACTCAGAGGCCTTTTCCTTTGTTGATCCCTCCTTTGAGGAAAGAGGATCCAGTCTGCCTCAGAGAGAGGATTAAAGATAGACTCATAATGTCAGAATGCTGAAAAAAAGAAACTGTGAGAGGCAAGCTCAGCTGACGGCTGGAGAATGAAAGAGGAGCAATTATCCCTGTTTGCTGTGATAGTAGGAATGAGCCAAAAAATTTTTATTCAGCTGAAGCATAATTTCTTATTATACTGAACAATTGCTTATATAACTGTAAAAGAAATGAAGGAATAATGTGTTACTTCATTAAAAATGACACAGGAAAACAGGGTCAAATATCAAGGTGAAATTCTATAGAGAAGTAAACCAAAATATGGAGCATTTCTAGAAACAACCCCATTTTTCTTGTTGTTACTAGACTAGTATTACTTTGTTTCCAGAACTAAAAACAGTTTATCATCACCATAAGAAAGAATGCCTTTGGGAAAAAGCTAATTGTAGAACTATAAAATGTCAAGGATTCGTAGGGAAGAAACTAACGGGACTCAGGCAAATTTCTAATAAAATCCCATAATTTACTTTTAAAAATAACTTACATCCATCTAAACTGAAACACCACTTGGTTCAAAAGACAGAAAACCACACTGGATGGACCATTAGAGATGACAAAGTAAATGTTAGATGTTTCTTTTTCCAATGTTATTTTGTGAAATAAATTTTCTTAATTGTCTTTGATGATTAAATTTAATGTAAACACTCTTTACCTCTATTTCAGTTGTGTCATATGTAAAAACGTAGAGCTGCTTTTTATTATTATTAGTTGCTTCAGAACAAATCTCATAATAGTTAGGACCTGATCTGAGTATCTAAGATGTTCTTACAGTCAGCACATTTTACAAACAATAAACTACACTAAACGGTCATATGATCTTTCAAGAGGTTTCATTTTTTCTAAACAACTGTGGTTTTTTCATAGAATATTCCTTCTTTCCGTGGTCTAAGTATAAACATATTTGCCAAAGCAAGTGTCCATCTTTGTTTATTTACAGATACACAGAGCTTTAGCTGTGAAATCATAAAATAACTAGATGCACTTACTATCTTTTTGATGCATAGACAAATTAGTCTGGCTTTTCTAAGAAACTGGCAGTCCTCACCACAGTCTCGATACTGCTTTGATTTTCAGTAGTGCACAGCTGCCTTTATACGTGATCTTGATGGAATATGACAGGTACGAAAGCATGAAGAAAGAGATTCCAACAGTGATTTTCTGAAATCTTCAAGTTTAAAAGACAGAAGGAGAGAGAGGTCTCTGATTAAATCCCGACAGAGGCTGGATGTTATATCCCGTGGCTTTACAGCCTCAAGTGAAAGTGGCTAATGACCAGTATTGGATTCCTGGTTGGCCCCTGTTAATTAAATTATATACTAAACCAAATAAAACCACTTTGACTTATAAAATAATAGTTACAGACATTGAAAGATGTGGTGAACCTTCCTGAGTGTTTGAAACTTAGAAAAAACTGTTTAGTGGTCAACAGAATGAGCACATGTCATAGGATGCCTTAAATAACACACTGGAGGATTCTCTATCCAAAAAAACTAGATCATAAATATTTGAATATTGTTATCACTCAAACAAAAATGAGTAAAAATGTGCATTGCATATAAATGTGTATTGCCTATAAAATGATTGATCTGTGTATCTAAACAAACTATAAGGTTCAGAGTCTGAGCTTTTCACACTGTATATATGGTGTAGGAACCCAGAGTGCCAAGATTATTTCTCTGCCTGTTCTTAAGGGTTTTTACGCCCCTGGACACCACTGGTATAGCTTTAAACCTTGGAAAAAATTACCAACAGTCAGACAACAGCTAGAAAATACAGTGGTGTGAATTAGGTTATAGACTACTATGTAAGATTGTCACAGGGTGAAAAATTTAGAGGTTTTAGGCTTCTCTTTATAGTATATCGATAAGAGTAAAAAATACCAAAATGGAGGGTTGTTGTTGTTCTCTAAACCTTCTTCTCCTTCTTCTACCACTCCATATTTTTCAGTAAAAGTAGTTTGGATTGATTGGATAGAAAATTCTGCAGTTCCTAGTTGTGTTACTGAATAATTGGCAGGAAAGCGAAAATAATATAGGTTTTTTAGTAACTATTGGTTAAAATGTCTTTAAAAGGCTGTGTAAATCTTGATAATTAGTCTCTCTCTCTCTCACTCCTCCTTTTCCTCCCTCCATGCTGTACCTGGGTCACGCTAGTGGCTCAGTTTCTCAGATGACTTAATAAACAATGATCTGGAAGCATTGAAACTACAGAAGATGTCGCGTTTTGTCTTTTAAGCTCCTTGCAAGGACTTTCAGCAAATTCTCTCCCATCAGGAGAGACTCGATTTATGGCACGCTAAAGCGTCAATAGGGGTTTATGTCTAAAGCCACTTCTTTTATACAGGTAAGAAGACAGAAGAGTAGGGAGGCAGATGAACCCCCTAGGTTTAGGATAAGAAAGTGAATGTGCTTTTCTTCTCCTTCTGCCACCTGTGTTTGTCTCATCTGGTCAGCACCTTTTTAGTAGGTATCAAGAGTGATTTTGATGGAATAGAGTGAAAGGGTGATCTACTTCTTTGTTACAATGATTGGTAAAAAATGGAATTTCCAAACTTCTCTGGACTGTGGATTTAGATGATAGTCTGTGTCTCTATTTAACTGTACATAATGACTTGAAAGCTGATAATGACTGATAGCTGATAATAGCATCAGAAAGTGTGTTCTGGTGGCCACAATCAGCCAGGAAATCTTTCTGTGTGAACCATGCTAACAAGGATGAACTTGAGTACTTATGGTTTCCATATTTAGCACCGTCAGATTAAACAGCGAAACAGTGCTCCAGCAACCCCCACCCACACATTTTGTTGTGTGTAAATATATCACTGGTTTGTTTCAGAGCTTTTTTCCTAAAGCAGAGATTTGTAGCATTTCAAAACTTTGAAAAACTCTTCACAATAAAAGCTAAAATGTTTGTCAAAATAAATGTTTAAAAAATATATTAGCATATATGCTCAATGCTGTTTTAGACCTGTTTCAGACAAGAATGCATCAACTGTGTTATGTAAACCCTGAATTAAAAATAAAAGCTTTTTTTCCACCTCATTGTCAGTTTGTTATGTTGCTTCCAGAAATGCCTCTAAAAACCTTTGGGTCCCAAGCAGCTTCTGAAAATTCCTTATGTCTTTGAATACACATTAAAAAAATTAAAGAAATTAACAACTGTCCCTGTCTCTAGCCATGAAATTTTGTCTTTCATTCCCTAATTGATATAAAAAATAGCAAAAAAAGACTAACATGTCCCTTCCATTAATTCACCTGATAGACATGCGTGTCAGAGACAATTAAAAGACCAGTAGTTAGGCAGTTTCTCAGTTCTTATGTGTTATGAAGTGAATTGTTGGGGAAGATGAAACAGGAAAGCCTTATAAATATGACTGCCTGACAAAAGATTTTGGGGATATGAAAACTATAAGCGACATCGAAATGAAAGCCACCTTTGAGATACCAAATCTTAGTTACTGAACAACTGGAAAACAATGGTATGGCCAACTGAAGGTAATCCCCTCTTGATTGAACAATACCCTCTGCTTGCAGGCAGGTCCAAGGGTCAGAGCAGACCCTACTAGCTCAGCTGAAGGGGTCCAAAGAGTAGTTTTTAGGAGTTAAGATGTAACACTCTATGGTAATATAACGATTCTTATAGGCTGTATGTAAATGCTATAGGATTTGTATCTTGTATTAGATTGGTTAGTGGAAATTAGAATATTCAGTACAGATGATTTATTGCATTGTAATGAGGACTTCTGTCTCTCTCTCTCTCTCTTTACTTACCCGCTTACTCTCTTCACTTGTCCACTCTACTTACTCCCTTACCCACTTACTCTCTTGCTCTCTTGGGCCTGCTCAGAGCTGCCAGCTGCAGCTCTAAGCAGTGCCCCTGTACCCACGCCCTTTGCAATAAACCGCATGTTCCAAGATCTGACTACAGAGATCTCTCGTCTCCGTCCATCCCAACCGTCCAACACACCCAAGCTCCTACAGTGAATAATCAAAATTAAACAAAATTTGAAATTTGGAAGCACGGACAAGTAGCAATTATGATCCAAAAATATTTTCTAGCTTTGAAAGTAACTGTTCCCCAGCTTTGCCTCATTCTCACTGGTAGCAATGTTTTAACATCCCAGAACCCAGAAATGCTCGAATCTTAATCAGAACTAGACTACCAGCAGCAATGCTTATGAACCATGATAGAGATATGGGAAAAGATCAGGATGCACATGATGAGGGCAGAGTGTTAGCTAATCTCCTTTATTTAGTTAATCATTGCACAGGAAGATTTCTAATAACTTTTGCATTTATATCTTTACAATGAACAATAATTCTTAGCCTTGAGTATACAAACTCACAAACCTGCAAAATCAAACCATAACACAGCAGTATGTTTCATAAATAGCAAAGCTATTTTTGGCCAAGCATCTAGTTTCACACCTTTCCCCATTTTTTATTTTATTCCTTCTCTATCTCTGCACAGTGGCATTCATGAGAACTAATTCACTTGACAATACAGATGGAGACAAACAAAAATAGTCATTTCAACATTCTAGTATTTCCCTGAAATATTTCTGAGAGAATCACAATAACGTATGTCATTACATATACAAAACACATGATTGTATGGGGTGCTAGAAAGGTTTTCCTGGCATGCGTATGTACTGACCTACATAATTCATGAATGGTGAAGAATAGGACCATTATATGCAGCAAAATGAAGACAGCATTGAATAATACCAAACTTCATAAGATGTCTGTAGCAAGCTTTGCAGTGAATCAAATAGATTTTATTCAAAGCTTAGAAAGTACAAGGTCAAACAGTTTATTAAAATGGATATATAATAAATAGATAGATTCATGCCCCGTACTGAAATTCATGCGAACTTCATTGGGTTAAGTGGTAGGTCCAGCTGTGTGAAAAATATCAGCATTTGGCCCCTTGCCACAAGTCATTTCAGTAACATCTCTATTATTTTTCCAAGGGCTGCCAGGGCAGTTCACAATGCAGAGCCAAATGATCCACCTCTTCCACTTCATGTTGTGCACCAGATGTTGATACATTTGCAGACACTAAGCGCCGTTTATTCCGTAAGAATATAGTTTCAGTGCAATGTGGCCCTCAGTGGTCTTTCCTGTTGTGCATCTATTTATTCCAGATAATGTCTAAAGAATCAGACTTTCTAATTTACTTCTCAGATAACAAATTGCTGTACTTTGGTGGCTGCAGCTGAAGAGTTTGCCTGTATGAAGGCATTAATAACATGTTAGTAAAAAACCTAAGTCAATTACTGTGTTTAAAAAAACAGGGTCCAGATATATTTCTCCTTAGGGTACCTTTACATTCTAGCAGAATAAAGGCGGCTATTTAAAAATGATTTAGGTAACAACCATGCCATTTCAGTTGTCATCCCAAAATATTTTTAACAGGTAGAGTCTCAGTCAGCAGCAAATCATAAACTATATTAAATTATTCTGTTTAAAATTTTGAATTATGCTTAGTTTTACTGCACAGTTTTTTATAGTGGGTATATACATATAACTACAGCCACATTCTAGACTTAAGAATGTCAAACTGATACTAGAGATAGTGGGAAGTCATACACTCTGTATAAATGGGGAGTCACTTACTAACTGTTTAAGGGCCATGGAGGGGTATGCTGGGAAGAGAAACATTTAAATTAATACAGGAAGGAGAAAGCCTTATGCTAATTAAAGTCCAGTCTCCAAATAAAACAGTAACTTTAAAGATAAATTCAGAAAGAAAGATTACATGGGTATAGATCTCCTAAAAACCAAGCAAAAAGTTTGGTTGTAAGAGCATCTTTGGCTAGGATGGTCTTCTAATATCCTTTGTTAAAACAGCAGTTCCATGAAAAACTTGCAGGCTGATGGAAAAAGACACCTTCTGATCTAATCTTTGTATATATTATACACAATATCCCTTTACCTTCACTTAGTTCTTTTCTAGAAAATTATGTTCTGCATATGACAATTTTATGTGCTCAGGTTTTGCTTTTCCAGTCAGACTTCAAACTAACAGAGTAACAGTTACCAGCAAGTATTCCTTGACTTAAATCCAGCAAATTCAGATGCTGAGACACCATAACAACTGCCCTAGCTCCTCTGTCTGTCATCCACTCTAAGATAGTGAGAGCTTCTTTGAGGTGCATGGACCAAGCACCAGGAAAGCATGTACCAGAGTTAATAAACAAAAGGCAGAAACATTTTGAAAATACAATTGATGAAATTAATGGCTCTCTGGCATGCAGTAATATACTGGGGTACATGATTGAACTACAAGAGTCACAGGAAGGATGTCATAGTAACAGTCCTTGTGAATTCTTCCCGCCACTCCCTCTAAGCAAAGTAGGTTTTATTTTTCTGATAATGCAATCAAGGTTGGTATAAAAATTTCAGAAATCAATGGATGATTCTTCTATAATGAATGATTTTCATATAAAATCCTTATCATCAAAAGTGGAAAAATATACGTAGCAAAATTTGAGAGATACCACTTCACAGGCAAGACCTGAAGGAGCAGAAATGTTATTTATTTTAATGCTGTACTATTCAATGATACAGAACTAAATTCTGTTTTATGGAAGTGTACCTATCAGAAAACCATATATTATGAATCTGAAAACATCAAATATAGTGGGCTTGTCATGAAAATTAATGAAGGCAAAAATTTGCACTTAGAATTCATCTAAATTAATATTCCTCTACCGGACAGTTCTCAGTGTGTCCTCAGAAGATCAATCAGCAATTCTTCATGGCAAAATCATCTTGAAGAAGTAGGCATTTATTTTCAAAATACAGATTTTAGCTCACAGATACATGAACAAGGTGCACTTTAGACTGCTGGAAACAAGTCCCCAGCTTGTAGATATGCTACACTCTTAGCTTAAGCAAGGCGACAGTTAAGTACAGTCTACATGTGCAAATAAGTTCCCTATAAATAAATAAAGTACATGGCCCTGAAAGTAAAATGGTACCTTGTGTTCATTAACGAAACTCTCTATTATCACTCAGCTGCATAAAGAGGATCTTTTATAGTGGTAGGGTCAGAAGATCCAACATTCCAAAGGTGATACATCTGTGGAAGCCTTTCAAGCGTTCAGACAAAGCACGTAACAAGCCTCCTAAGATGACCACAAGTCTATTCTCTTTCTATCCCTAACTTGTTTTGTTTATTATCAGACCAGGTGTATTATAGCAATTAGAGGTTCTGATGCAACCTTACCTCAGAGAAATAAGCAAAACCAGCAAGTATGCTATTAATTCAAAGGTATATTTCTCTCTTATGAGGACCATCTTGTAACTCAAAGGAAAATGTAGCTGAATGCTTATAGTTTGAATAGAGTGACAGAATTAGTGCCAACTTTCTGGAAGTATTAGCGTTATAGTAAGAGGTTTTTCTGTACCTTTGTTTCCTTTGTGGGTCTGGAAGAGCACTATTACATTTCACCATATGCACAGTGTATCATGCATCAAGGAACTAGTGGATATTACTGAACGGTTTTAGCTCATTTTGTTTTTCATAAAGGAAGATAGCTTTGCTGTGATGCCGGCTCCTTTCACACAGATTTACCACTATGCTATTTTATTCTCCTTTCACCTTGGAACAAAACCTTAATTTCATATCTCAGTGTAAATTAATTCTTTGGCATCACTAGCCTTGAAAGCCCTCTGGGGCCAGCTATTTTCAGCGCTGCCATTTTACAAGCATTGCAATCATGGATATATGACTAGGTAAACTGATAAATTGTGGTAGCTCTAAGAAGATTGAATATTTCTTGCGCTTTACATGGCACATATGTTTTGCACAAATATTGTCTCATCTTTGTTTCTACTCATCATCGTTCTAGAACTAATTAATTAATTGATTGATTGATTGTGTTAATTCACAGCAATTTTTTTATTCATAGCGATATTTTTTATCCACTGTCTTGCCAGGATCAACAAAACAGCACTACTATAAAAAGTAGAAATGCTGGCAGGAACTCCACTTCTCTGACAATTCCTGTGTCTTTGTCTTTCTTTTAGAGCAGGTGCTAGCGCTGTAAAATAACAAAAACTTTTGGTCTGGAATGGACCTTGGGAGGGCATCTGGTTCAACCTGCAGCCTAAAACATGGTCAGTACTGAGTTCAGACCAGAATGTTTAGGATTTTTTATAGTCCAGAACTAAAATTTTCAAGGATGGAAATTCCCCTGCCATTCTGGAGATCTTGTTCTAAGATGTAAGATGGTAGGGCATGAACATGATTCACTGTGGGGGATTCGACTGGAGAATATAAACTCATGCATTCAGACCTGATTTCCTGGCTCTAGGAAATCTTCTTTCCAGCAGACTGAGGACAGCCATTTGTACTGCTGTAGTTCTTGTTACTGAATTCTGCAGGGATGATGAGCTCCATCATTAGAACCACACTGATTTTCTCCAATGAGTTTCCATCAGGACTAAAGGAGACAAGAAATACATTTCTTTGCTTTCCATCCAGAATCTTTTTCTTACCGAAAATATTTGCAAGATCATAGCTACACTATCTAAACTGTTCCCCCTTTCTGCAAGACTATGTAGTCTTAGAATTTATTTGGAGTGGATCCGTGCTTCTCTGTTTCTCTGAAATATGTCTGTGAGGGATAAAAAGGTAAGAATGCCACAAACTCAGTTTGTGCCAAATATCCAGGTAATATTGGAAACCTGACTTTTTATTTTACTACAGGCATAATGCAATTTGTCTCGAGATTACCTTGCTTGGAAACAAAGTAAAAAGTTAAGAACTTCAGGAACTGTTTCTCTAATACTGATTCACTCTACATAGCATTAGGAATTAACTGAATGGTTTGACTGACAAACCTGCAAATCCTGAGCTCCACCTATAGCAAGTGAAAACACCACTACAAAATTGTTCAGATTTATGTAGCCTTAAAAATTGCTTTTAGAAGGTAAGGGTGATTATTGTTCACAACTCAGAAACCGTGTTAAGGGCCATGAATGAATACTGCAATTGAATCAGTTTGTCCCTTTTGCCATCAAGTCAAGAGCTGTTTTCTGTGTTGTATCAGCAGAGTTGTGAGCTGATAATGCATCATTTTTCAGGAGAAAGCTGCTTTTTGCAGTGGAAGATGTACTCTTTGTACTCTTCAAGGAACTCTAAGTTCAGGTCAAAATTTCCTCAACACTAGGTGCTCAGATAAGAAGTACAGTTCCCTGGTATATTGGAACAAAATGTTTGACATCAGTGCAGTAAATACATATGACAATTTTGTTTGAGGTGATCCAAAACAAAATATTTTTTCTGAATTTGTCCATGGAGAAAATTGTCGAAACCGAGTCTAAACCGCAAGTCAAATAAAAATGATCGATTTATTTAGACACCTGATTCAAACAAGCCTTCAGCAAGCCTTCAGCTTAGTTTTTTGAGTACAGTTCTGTTGTAGTCCCTAGTAGTTGTTATAAATCAGACCTGAGGCCCTACCCAGTAAATCTCAGGTTGTGTACACAGAAAAACAAGACTATGCCCAGCAGCCATAAATGACCATGCATCCGCTTTATCCACAAGATATCTGTGTGTCAGAAATAGCAACTGGCTGTAGTTATGTGGGTGAGTGTTTCCATCAAAGAGTGTCCTCTCTCTGCTGTCTTTTTCTGAATCCTTTACAGCATAGCTTCCAACCTGCACAGCAGAAGCAGCTCCGAAGCAGCAGCTCTGTTTCACTTAAAATCACCTTTTTTCCTCAGAACATTGACATGCAGAATATACATCAAAAGTATTTTGCAATTAGCAATCAGTATAAAACTGTATGGAATTTGAAACTTAAGATCATCACTTTTCTCAGGATCAGAACATCACCTCCCATATCAAGACAAAAAAGACTCCTTCTTTGACATGTTGTTGATGAAAATAAGCATAACCTGTATGTATGTGTTTTTAAAGAGCCACACACCCATCCCTGTCCCAGAAAATTAAAATCCAGCTGATCAAAACATTTTAGTGAGTAGCCAGTTTATACACTGAAGAAAGGTGATAATATTATTAAACTGATAAATAGAATAGAATAGAATAGAATAGAACAGAATAGGAGTGAATATTGGTGTCACTGCTGATTTTTTTTCTCGCCATGGGAAATCTCAGGAACATATTTGAGCATCAATAAACCAAAAATCCTCAAGGAAAAAAAATTCCATATATGTCCTAATATCTGGTACCTCCTCCAGCAGGTAAATCAATAAAACATGATTTTTTTTTATTCACATATTTAATTTAATCTCATTCCTTTCTGATTTTGTGTCTTTAATAGCCAAAACAATGCAAATTAATTTCTCGTTCCTTTCTACATCTAGATAAATTAAGTAGTTTTTATTTTTCTCATAAATATATAAATTTTTCATATTGAAATAGGCAATAAAGAGGGGAATATTCTAGATTTAACTGAAATAAAAAATAAACCTCTTTTTCTTTGAAACAAAACAAAACAAAACATAACAAACAAAACAAAAAGGGGGGGGGGGTTGGAAAAAAAAAGACAGTTTAACCTAGTAAAATCCCTTTCTCTAACTATGGTGCACTGATGCACTTCTGGTATTCTGTATTGTGATCCTCCTGAAAATAGAAACTTTATGTTTAATTGATTTATTTGTAATGATTCTGGCTTAGGGAAGAGACTCTTTGAAGCTGATTGATTACTGCAACAAGCTTAAGATTTCATACCACAAGAAACCTTTTTGTACTAATAAACAGTGGGACAATAAAGCTCTGGGGCATGGTGTTTCCCTTCACATTAAAGTGAGGATTTGCAACATAAGTATGTGAGGGACATAGTTTATGTGCTCCCAAGAAGCAGACATAATGAACTATTTCTTTTAATGGCAGATTATCCCTGTTTCTATTTCCTGGAGTGAAGACCTCGCAAATTGATGTATCTGTCCTCTGAGGTTTTCAGAGAGGCATTATGGCATTTTAAAATATTAATATGAGAGTACATTTAGCTGAAAGTAGCTAGCCTGGTAGTCTCTTGTGGCTGCCATACAGGTCACCAGAGACCTCCTGTCTCTCAAGGCAAATGATTTACTCTAAGTGTATCATTAAGATATACTTTTTTTGAATTTATGATAGTGCTTTCTTACAAAGTTATACCTTTTCTATAAAAATTTAAGCATTTTTATGCTATTTTCTCCTTTCACTCACTGTTCCTTAAAAACCTGGTCAGTGTCACGGGCAAATTGAAAGTGCCACCCCCTGCACTGCAATAGTGGGTCTGTGTTGAACACTGATTAGCTAGGACTGGATGTCACATCTTGTTATAACTTTACATAGCTGAAAAATTTCCTAGGAGATTTGAAAAGAACTGCAATTATTCCTCCAATGAAAAAAAAAAAAAGAAGAAGAAGAAAGAAAGAGAGAGGGAAAGAGAGAGGAACAGAGAAAAAGAGAAAGAAAGAGAGAAAGAGAGGGAGAGGGTAAGAGAGGAAGAGACAAAGAGACAAAGACAAAAAAAGAATGAGAGAATGAGAGAATGAGAAAAAGAATGAGAGAGAAAGAAAGAGAGAAAGAGAGAGAAGAAAGAGAGAGAAAGAGAAAGAGAGAATGAGAACGAGAGAGAAGAAAGAAAAAAGAGAGAAAGAGAGAAAAAGAAAGAGAGCGAGAAAGAGAGAAAGAGAGAGAGAGAGAGAAAGAAAGAAAGAAAGAAAGAAAGAAAGAAAGAAAGAAAAAGAAAGAAAGAAAGAAAGAAAGAAAGAAAGAAAGAAAGAAAGAAAGAAAGAAAAAGAAAGAAAGAAAGAAAGAAAGAAAGAAAGAAAGAAAGAAAGAAAGAAAGAAAGAGAAAGAAAGAGAAAGAAAAAGAAAGAAAGAAAGAAAGAAAGAAAGAAAGAAAGAAAGAAAGAAAGAAAGAAAGAAAGAAAGAAAGAAAGAAAGAAAGAAAGAAAGAAAGAAAGAAAAAGAAAAAGAAAAAACATCTCAAATGCAACAAATTTCTAGATTAAAGAAATGGAAAAATGTCGGAACCCTGGGTTTAGAGAATTTAGGTTTCTGGGATATAATAATATATATGTGCAACAATATGGAGGATTTGGGGTGTGGATTTGTTCTTCTTAATTAAAGACCTAGTAACAGATCAATTGAAAAGGTTTCCTCTTTTGGGAAATCTAATACTTTATATACGGTTGCCTATTTCACATTTTCTTCTACATGATATATGACTTCAAGGGTGAGTCTGTGACCTTCAGAACTTCTGGAGGAGTATCATCTGCTCAGCTTAGTGCAATTAAAAAAGTCAGGAAAGTAGACAGATGTCATTTGTATTTGCTGAAATTGTATTGGATTTGGTACTTTCACGTTCATGTATAAACACACGCAGGTTTTGTCTATTCACAAGTGGCAGAGTGTGATTCTTCCCACATATCTGTTCTTAGGAGATCGTGGATATGATTGAGGAGATGAAGGCTTCACAAGGAGATGGTTTTCTGAAAAGCAGTCCAAGGCTAGCTAAAATCAGTGTTTAACTCCACAAGGGTAGGATCATCACCCAGAATATTAGAAACTAACTTAAATACTGGTCTTTGTTTTCTGTCTTGAATTATTTACGCCTAAACTGATCTAAGTAACATACTATGATAATGTAGTAGCTGAAATGTAGTTTTCCTATATAATACCACATTTGAAGCCTACCTGTCAGATTTCTCCTCTATGTTACTGGTCTATTTTGGGTTAGTCATGTACAGAAGGAGAGAAATATAGAGTTTATATCTCAATTTGTTCCAAAATTTAAGCCTCAGAGAGAACAGCATAGTACTTGAATATACAATGCATCGCCAAGAAAATAATCAAAATATGAATTAAGAAATAATTTTAAATCCTTCAATTCTAGCATAGTTCAAAACCATGTTCATAACCGGGGGCAGACACTGAAACTTTTGAGAAAGAGCACAGCACCCCCAACTTTATGCCAGCTGATGCTTTGGTCCCAGGTATGTGTGCCACAGTTTTACTGCCCATTTCTTTAAGCACTAGTATCCTCTACAACATGTGCAGCAGAGAGTAGCAGATGGGCCTGTGCTAAAGGCATAAAACCCTGGGGTGTCTGCATGCAGGAAAAATGTGTCCATGTGGCTTCATAGCAAGACATTAGATAGCTGCCACCTGCTCCTCCACACCACCACAAGGGTTAGCACTCTGCTGCAGAAGAGGATGGAGAGGGAGGTGGGGAATAGGTGCAGACAGCCATCCTAGATGATGTGCTCCCCTTCCAAAGCTGTGGGATTTTAGACAGCTGTACAGGTAATGCCAAAAGGCAACATCAACCTAAAATCCCTTGAACAGCACTGGGGAGCCTGCCACAGGCACAGCTGTGGCCACACGCCCACCCCTGTTCGGGTAC
This sequence comes from Coloeus monedula, assembly GCF_965178545.1. Lineage (NCBI taxonomy): Eukaryota > Metazoa > Chordata > Aves > Passeriformes > Corvidae > Coloeus > Coloeus monedula. Next base: position 69,517,111 of record NC_138822.1, read on the forward strand.
CCGGGGCAGAGGTGGCACAGCACAAGCAGCCTGAGCCTTGCAGAGTGGCAGCATGTGGGTCCGTGAGATGGTTTCCTGCTGGTTTTCCCAACTGTAAAACCCACCTGTGCTTGGCTCTATGCACTTTATCCTCTGTACATCAGGAAGATTGCATTGCACTTCACATCTGTAGAGGAAAATTGAATAAATTTTTAGATCTGCCTGTTTTGAGCTCTAAGACATGGTCAGTGTTAATTTCAAGTTAATCTACACAAAGGTATTTCCAGTTTTCAGTCGTCAGCTTTACATTCATGTGTGTAAGCAATATGATACAAATTGCAAATTTAAAATTATTTACCAGGGAATTTCATTTTTTTAATACTTTTAGCTATCAATTCTGACATGGTGTCAAAATCCTTACAAAAAAATGTAATAATGTCTAAAAAAATCATGTCCTCAGATTGAACACAAAAATAAGTATGTATTTAAAAAACAGACTTTTGGCCCAATTATAAATTTTTGGGGCTTTTCTATTCTTTAGAGAAATTGAATGTTCTTTTTTATACTTTTGGTTTCACTTTATTTTGACCCTTTTAGCTTTCAAAGAAGCAAAGACTTTTCATTTTCTAAGTGGCAGAACACATTAAAGAAACAAAAAACACAGAAAGAGAGGGAGGAAGGTAGAAGTAAAAGACAAAGAAAATAAAAAGTGCAACAATCCTCAAAAAAAGGTTGGAATACTGATTCATGATAAAAAACTAAACTATTCATACATTCAACATTTTTATAGAAGTTATCAAATAAAGCAAAAATTATGAACTCTCTAGACTTACACAGAATGATTTGCCAGTTTTCCAATTTTTGAGCAATTCCATTGATAAAAAGATATTTCGGATGGCTAAAAAACATTTCAGATAAGCGCTCTTTTCAGATGCCTTTAGAGAAACTGTAAGAGACAGAGTATTTCATTTTTGAGATTGTTTTATACATCATTTCATTTGCCTAGACACATCTGTATTTCTGTGTTAATTCTAATGGTTGGAAAAAACCAGCAAGGACCATAAATGTAATAGAAAGTTCTGAATAATACAGACAGTCTTACCCTTTAATTTACTCTTATTCAGTTGTTTGTCAGAAACTATTCTGAGAATGGTATTATTAAATGAATCTTAACCAGCATAATTCCATTTTCTATAACTAGAGAATACACATAACAGAAAGTGTAAAGGCTGCTGGATACTCTTGCAAGTTTTTCCTCCACTTTTCATGTACATACTTTTTGTGGGTTTTCTTTTTTTTTCATGATGGACTGTTCCAAATTTGGCTAATGACATATATATATATATATATATATATATGTTTTATATATAAGGGCACAAAACTTGATGATGTTGTTACTTCCCAGGAAATCACACAATGGTTCTGTTGGCAAACACTACAAATAATTTCCTTTTTTCTGTATTCCGGCTATGTCAATAGTGAATACAAATTACCTCGTTTAATGTCACATTTGAATTAGAGAAAGAAGTGGATATCTTAAGCAGTCTCCTTAAATATGATATGGGGAAAAGTAACAGTGACAGCTCCTGCAACGATAAGTATGAGTGCTCCACTTGCAGAACAGATAATACAGGGGTTTTGTCAGCTGTAGCCAGTGGGACAGCAACTTCAGAGCACAGTCAGCCTCTTCTCGCTATAGTGAGGGAGCACTTGTATCTTCTGTCCGTCGAGTGTTTAGAGTGCATACTAAGTGATATTGAAAGGCTTTTTATCAGCAATCAGTTCAAATAAGTTAAGCACTTTACTTTCCTAATAACCAATCTTAAATTCATCTTTAAATTTAACTCTAGCCAGAAGGTTGAATGCTATCTTAAAGAAAAAAAAAAAAGATAAAAATTGTAAGAGCAGTGAGAACTAAAGAGACTATTAAAACTTGGTTTTGCTGTTTATTTGCCTCATACTTTCAAAATATTGGCAACAAAGGTACTTATGTCTGAGGTTATTGCTTTTTCCTTAAGTAACATATTTAATATTCAAGAAGAACAAGCAAATAAGTTTTCATTCTTTTACAAGGGAAATTATGCCTATGTACATATAAAAACTTTGTTTTTAATCAAATCCTTATTAGTGGCTTTTGTTTATCAAAGAAATAGAGATGCTCAATATCTTTGAGCAAGATTTCTCCTTCAATATTAGTCTTATCTTGAATCTGCCTTTGTAAGTCTGCTGCTGATTTAGCCCATAAAAGATGGTGCTACCGCAGGACTGTGGCTGCTTCTTGCCATTCTTTGGGTGGAGCAGCCAGCTTGTTCTGGACTTTAAAGGAGCTCTGCATATTCACCTTAGAGCTGAACCTGGTCTGTAGATGAGATCAGTCAAGTCTGTGCTTATAGACTTAGATTATTATAATGGAAATATTGTATGTTTGACAAGTCATCTTTAGTCCATTATTGAACTCTTGGTTAGTACTCCATCAGTGAGAGTGATTAATTCCATCTTTCCCCTTTTGGAATAGTAAGAGCCTAAAGCTCCAGTGTGGTTTCAATATTCAAGTAGTTTCTGGCTGGATTCATCACCTAGTTTTAGTTGTCTTAAGCTGATGTAACCAGTACAATACATCTGTTTGTGCTCTTTCATAGCCAGTGGGGAGACTCAAGCATCTGAACAACAATCTATCCACGTAACTTTGACACCGATATTATGAAAGATGAAATTCCTTATCCTTTTGATTTCTATGGTGTCTGTAGAAGAAAGCTGTAGAACTACCTTGGAACACTGTAGGAACTGAAGTAAAGTGGGATGAACCTGAGTCTTGCCTATCATGAAGACATTTTTTGACCTTAAATATCTATTTTTGGATTCTCGTGAGTGTGTTTCAATTGCCAATTTTATCTTCCTTAAAGAAAATCCCTGGAGAATGTAAACCAACACTACATGTAGAAGTGACACTGCCATTGACTTTAAAAAAGAGAAATACGTCTGTTCTACCAGTCTTCTACCAGTGTAAAATTAAACAGTTAATTTTTAAAAAATTACACATTTAAACTTCTTTTACAGATAAGGAAATACTAAATACATGCTCTATAGGATAGTTGTGTACCTAGTTTTAAAGCTGTAACTGGTCTTGGTAAAAAATTTTCAAACATCGAATCTATTATTTCAAATATATCAATCAAAATCTTCTCTAGATATAGTTGTGGTCAGTGCAGTATCTCTTATTTTGCACCAAAACATGAGAGAAGAATCAGTCAGTCTCAGTGTTATACTCCTCCATAGTCACACACTGTGCAAAACGAAATTTCTCACTACAGCTACTTACAGCTCTTATTTATAATATAAGGACTTTTCTCAATATATATCTAAAATTAATTTTTAATGTTATGAGATAGTGAAAATTTTGATATGGGTTTATTGAATTCAGGATCCATCACACCTAAGCACTTGACATATCTTTTCTATGCAAATTGTCTGAGAGGAACATAAGTCATTTTTAATAAATGTGGGGAAAAGGTCTGAGGTGAAATGAGGTTGGTGGTTGGGGCTCAGATTCTAATAAGATAAATTAAGGCTACTCGCTCAGCTAACACTCAGTGCAGTTGTCAGCACTCCTGGTTTTAAAAGGGAAAGAAGATCGAAGAAAAGATTTAAAGATGAATGAGCCAAGTGGGCTAAAACCCCCTCTCCTTTCAGTAGGCAGTGATTCTGCAGGGTCAAAGGTGAGGAGTGATGGGAAGAGTATTAAGAAATCTAGCAATTTAGAATGGAGATATATTCTCACAGACATGAATTATATCTTCAGAAGGTATAAATTTGGATTCAAAAGGGCTACTTTTTCCGGGCATTAGCAGGGAAAGTGGCCTGATCCTTGAACCTAAGTCTGGGTTTTCAAGTTTCCAATAAGTTTCCAAATTCTGGAGGAGAGCAATTATATCATGAAGTCCTGTAACCCATTCTCACACAGACCTCCACACCACTTCAGAGAGCTACATACATAAAAAGACCACAGAATGGGATCTTAAATTTTCAGATTTCATATTTGATAAATTACACCACTGAATCCATAGTGTTGATTCTCTACAGTGATGTTTATAGAGTAGCTGGTATAACACATATAAAGCACTGTAAATAGGTCAGGTTTTATTGTTTATTTTAACAAATGGATAGGTTTGCATTAGCATTGCAGAAAATGTATAAATATTGATTTGAAAACCTGGTGTGCACAATAGAAGAGCAACCCTTGTAACCCTTTTAGAGAAACCCAGCCATAAATAAAGTTCATCTCCATTTTTCAACAAAACAATTAATACATAATTCATCCCAAAAGTATTATCATGCCTATTGCTACCAACAGCAACTGAAGTATTCTAACACTGCTAACGCTACTCTGTGAAGACCATATTTATTTGTAAACTGAAGGAGGGGTGTAATGGTATGTACTGCAATGGCATTTTATTTGTGGTGAGATCTATAAGGGTAACTTTTAATAGCTCTGCATGGGCTGAGTGCTAAAGGATGACGCTGACAAATGTTTGTATTATCTTGACCATGTGAAAACAAAATCAATAACTGCATTTTTGGAACTAAGGAAACAGTTATGTATTGTCTTAGGTCATGTATTGTTCATTTACTTTATATCTTCCTGTATGCTAAAAGCTCTGTACAAAAATATTAATGGTATACAGCTGTATACAATCAGAGTTTTTCATTAAGTCAACTTTGTTTAAGTAGGATATTAACTAGTTGACTACAGCACATTTATATTCACAATGACCAAAACTACCCAAAAGTTTCAGAGATTCATTTCATTTTAGATGGACACCAGACGTTATCTAAGCCTTCTGCTCTGGGAATTGGGTTTGACATCTCAAAAGCAGGACTTCTAGTTATATTGCCAGTTCTGTCCTGCTCTACCAGGACTGAAAGCAAGTAAGAAATAGCTAGCATCTCATTATACAGTGTGAACAAAAGAGAGAAAGGGTACAGAGGAATTTTTCAAAGCTCCTTCCCATCCATGTGTAACAAGTTGTTTAGAACTGTTGCAGGTACCTGTCATGTCACAACCCAGGGGAGAACAACAAAGAGAACAGCAATCACATTAGTAAATCTTCAGGGCCACCAACTGGCTACTACATATCAATGGCAACATGTGTTGGTTGGAAGAGAAAAACCCAACAGAGAGATATCAAAAGACAAAAATTAGATACAGCTAGGGCTAAAACAAAACACCGCAATTATTGGATGTCCTAGTATCATTTGCCATAGATTGACATTTTGATAACTTATTGAAAAAATAAAACTTTGATGGCAAAAGTCCTACTAAAGTTTGAAACAGAAAAATTTCTTCACTGAAAGGCTATTTTGTTTTACTGAAAGGTATTTGCAAAACAATTCTTTAAAAAAGCCTTCTTGGCTTTGTTGAACAAAGCCTTCGGTACCTGGCTGCATTTTATCTTCTGCTCATTTACGACTAAAAGTTTGTGTGCAGATCAAGTAAATCAGAATTTGCTTTTCAGCCATCATAAAACAGAAGAGAACTGCATTTGCTACTCAGTGAACCTCAAAGTGTCAAACTGGCTGTAATAGGAGGGTTTTCATCTCTGCATTCACCAAACTCTAAAAAACAGTATGCTCTGTTTTAATGGATCCATTTCATACTTTCATACCATACAGAGAAACAGGAGGACGTGTCTAAAGGACAGAGGATTCCCTCATAAAGTCTATAAATGTAATAAAACAAGTCCCATTTTGACATATTCAGGGTGAAGAGATGTTAGTGCATTTTTATGCAAGCACATACTGAAAATCTTACATTCTGAATAGTTAACTAAAGAAGAAGTAAAAGTCACATGTGTTAACAAGAGAATTTGATAAAGTTAAAGGTTTAGATTAAACTTCTAAAAGTTTTAGCATGATCGAAATGTTGAAATATTGACACAGAAATGTGCATTAATGTTTGGAATTGAATCTTAGCTGTATCCTTCTCAGCTTATATCTTGAGAAGATATCCTTATATTAAAAAAGAGTAGTTGGATTGCAACTCTTTTTTTTACTTAGAAACATAAGTACTAGATTTGGCTTGATTTTATGGAGATTTACAAACCTTAAGATTGAAGAAGAATTGGACAAGTATACAGTTTCTATATGGCAAATTGTGTGAATATTTGAAATATAGCTGTCTGGCATCTGAGATAATTCCAAGCCTACGGTAATAAAACTTCAGTGACACTTGGGATTTTATTTTTAATTAGTTTATTTATTCTTATCTCTAGCACTTGAATTTGAGTGGTTTGTAACGTAAAAATAAATAGCACAATTTCCTGCATATGTGTTGTGTGTCCTAAGTAATGATTTCTTTAAAAGTCCTGAAGGTTCCTCTCCTATTCATTTAAAAATTTAATTTTCTGAGCTATTTTTAAACAGAACACTAAATGTAATAGGTAAACCAAATATATTTGCACCTAAGACATGATGCAAGCTAGATGTATGTGTCTTGAAAATTTCCTGTGGGGTGGGGTGAGATTATTTGCTTTTAGCCTATGACAAAATTAATAATAAATATTTTTGAAATATGGGATGCCTTCATTTTATATATAAATAAAGGTATAAGAATTTCACTCAAGACTACGTTATTTCAGAGAGGGTTGAAATTTATTAAGGGGGAATTGAAAATAAATATGATGACAAAATGGAGCACTTGATTCAAGAAGAATTTCAAGAGTTTGAAAATTTCATTTTATTTAAAAAATCTAAAGAAGATTTTTCCTGGATGTGAGCTTCTTTTGAAGAGATACTTGAATTCTCACCACATAATCTACTTCTTGGTTTTGGAAGAGTTCTTCTAGCCATCTTTCCAAAGCGAAGTTATATAAATAAAATACAATACCATTTTTCTCAGTACCAAATGGTCTTTCCTATAAAAAGCACCCTGGTCATCACCAGTACTGTTCTTCCCCTCTTTTTAAATTAATTTTAAAATGTTTTTACCTTCTGCTAAAGCAACATAATTCTCCCTGACATGCTGTACCTTCAGTCGTCTGATCTATACTGCACAAATATTGGTATGAGAGATAAACAGCTTCAAAAACGCTGTTTTTTCCCTACCAGAACAGCAAAAACTACTGAAATTGTTCTGCACCCTCATACATAGATCAGTTAAGTAACTTCATGTTCTCCGTTCTTGTGGTGTTGGTGTAGGAGGAACTTCAATGCTCTAAAAAGCCTAGTTCAGGCAGCCTGATTCCCAAGATAAATTATAGAGCATGCATTCTGCATCAAGGCTTTGGCATGATTTTTACTTTTTGTGAAGCACTGACTGGATAGTCCCCTTCTCCCTGAGAAAGGCACAGAAGTATGAGTCCTCTGCTCCTGTTCCAGAAACCATTGCTGTATTTCTCTATGGGAGAAATTTCAAAGTACTGCATTTATTTTCCCATAAATATTTTATCAATCTGAAACTTGACTGGACTTTTAATACACAAATTTTTAGGAGGAAGCCTAATATTCAGAATTGGTTTTTCTTTCTTGTAAGATTTTCATACTGAACACATACCTCCAAAGTGTCCTGCTTTCATTACAGCTTAATATTCAATTATATTGAATAATATTCATAGTTTAGAGCAGAAAAAATTATCCTCTTCCTGTTTTGATAAGCAATACATTATGCTAAAATTCAGCCCAGAAGTGAAAGAATAAAACTGAGAAAACATGTAATTAAAAAAAAAAGAGATATTCTCATGTTTCAAGGTCTGTTAAATATAAAAAAGACTCTCTCTAGAGATATGATGGAATGATTTGAATGATTTAAATCTCATCTAGAGGGAACATAGGAATATTACACCACAGATAATGACACAAAAAGATAGCTGAATGACCTTGTAGGTCTTCCCATCTAAAATTTCCCTTTCTTTGAAAGGACAATTCTATTCAGCCATCTCTGTGAGAGTTTTTCATAACTAAGATAAAAATTTATCCTCATATTTGATCCTAGTCATCCACAATGAGAACAGGATACCTTTAGACAATATGTAGGAAGTTTCTGTGAAGCCATTGTGGTGGACATGACACAAAAAAGTAACTTAACCTGTAAGCTTAAGTTAAAACTTAAACTAAAAGTTAGCTGGAGATTTTCAGATGAAAATATTTCTTATATAGCACATCATAGGGTCAGAACTAAATGTGAATACTGCAGCAAGTGTGTATCAAATTACTGGACACCAGCTCTTCAGGTGCAATGAAATCTCATGGAGTGATTTGAATAGTTGAAATTTTTATAGTCAAAGGAAATATTTGCATGTGTGCGCGCACAGTTCTCCTATACAGCAAATAACAAAAGCTACTTTTTATGTGACTGCATTCATCTATGTCAATATGTATAGGATTTTTGTCAGTAATCTAGCTTCTCCCAAGCAAGAAAGAGAAACAAACTAACCAACACATCCTGAAATTATTAAAAATATCACATTAAACCATCAAACGCTAAGGATTGTGAATGTGGCTGATTTAGGGTTCCAGTTCAGTAGATTTTTACTTATTTTTTAGCAGATTGCAGAAGATATATTTAAATACTAAGCTTCTTCTTCAAAACATAACTTAAATTGGCTTTTAAGCAACAGATGATTCCAGTACTGTTTGAAATCTATATTACCTCATGCTCAGATCCACCATATAAAGACAACTAATACAAATTCATGTTATCATTCATATAAAATTCTTATATACATGCTATGTCTCCTGTATAGATATCACATAGAAGGAATATATGTACTCTTAGAGGTAGATTCTATTTTTAATATTTTTAATCTCTGAACAGTTTCTGAATTTGCACTGACTGCATTCTTTCATAATTGAAAGGTTCCTAAAGATTTATCCTGTCACCTTCAATCTTCCTTTTGGAAGCATTACCATCATAACTTAAAATAACATTTCCTTAGTGATTTTCTCTAGCAAGAGCCTGTGTGCATGTCAAATCAAGTATGTCAAAGCAGGTTTCCATAGGATAAATTTCAGTCATTTTCAGCTTCTCCAAAAAGGTGCTCATACAGACTTTGTTATTACTAATGCACTTCAATAATAAAAACAGAGATACGGCCATAAAGATTTCTTATGTGTTTTACAAAACATAAACGAGAGGATTGAGTACTATTTCCTTCATCTACTGGGAATAAACAGAAAACAGTAGTGGGTGTAATGACTACATACTGATTCAGAAAACAACATTAAGAGTTTGCATGTGTAAAATTTCGCATAAATAAACAAATGAGTAACAAATGAGTGGATGGCTGGATTTGGAAGACAAGGAAGTTATTGCTGCATTAGGGAAGACTTAGATGAAAACATTAATTCAGACCTGCTGCAGCTAAAGTCAATGGGAGTATCATCCCTGACTTTCAGACTGAATTTCAAACTACCCTGCAGCCTAAAAACTTAAATGAAAGAAATGGAAATGGGTTAATGGAACAAATACATATGAACAAATTTTAAAAATAATTCCAAAATTTAGCATAAACCATTTTAATTTTAGCTGGAACTCTAATGATGTTAGAATATAAATTTAAGCAAGAAAACTATTTTTACATTTTACAAGCCATTATATTGTGAGGAGAGCAATGCAGACACTTTCTTTATGCATTCCTGATGCTTTGCTGTGGTTCACTAGAAGTATTTTAGATTGGGTTTCCTTAATCATGACTACTCTATGCAGGAGTCAGTATGACACACCACCTCATTTCATATTCTGAAACAAAATTTAAAATGATCATAAAATGAAATTGGGTAGTGTACACTTGAAATTGCTGAGAAATGGTAGTTAAAAAGAATTAGCTGAAGGGTCTCATGTTTAGATAGTAAGCTAAATGTATGACAAGGGAAGAACCTTCCCAGCTGTTCCGGTTTCAAAATGTGAGTATTGAACAATCTGACTTTTCTTTGTTTGTATCTTGAAGTTTGAATAATTAAACAATAGGTCGTTCAAGCTCTGTTGTGTCATCAACTAATTACTACATTTATGCTTGTCAATAGCAAACCCACGGTAGTATTTTAAATTGCATTTATTGTGCTTTAGCTTAATGCTTACTGTTACTTTTCCTCCACATTTTTTCCCGTCATGAAAATTAACCCACAATATATCTTTCTGGAAAGAAAATAAACAGCTCCCTTGCCAAGCCTTTCATTACACTGTTGCTTTCCATCATGAATTGTGGTCTAACAGTAGCCTAGTAAAAAGCCAGGGCCTTTGAAGTGTTGTGCTAATTTGATTAATACGTAGTTACATCCTGTTATGATGCACTTTGCCTTATGCATTTTAAATGGAAAATGCAGAGTGGATTACATTTGTGTTAAAAACACAGCATACTAAATGAACAGCATTGAAAGTGGTCTATAATAACAAGAACTGCAACCACTTTAAACATGTAAAAGGTTATTGCTTGCAGGTTAATGATAATTGTACCAAAATGCATGATTTTATAACAATTAAAAGGTCAATATAAATACTAGTGAGAATCACACAGCTGTAGTGGGAAGTACGTGATTTAAATGCCTTGAATAAAACAAATGAAGTATTCAGAAAAATTCTCTAAACAGTGTGTCCTTCTACTGATCCCCATAAGTACTTTGGGGCTTGAAGTCATTGTTTAGTCACCTTCCATCCTAACAGAAAAGAATTTTATGTGCTTTTTCTTTCTGTTTAAATGAAGACTTAAATTCAGCTTCTGTATTGGTTTATATAAGTTTTCTGTCTCCTAACAGGAGACACTATTACACTGCACTATTACATATACCAGCTTTGGTTTTTTCACTTATTTTTTCAATAAATTAAATGCATTGTTTTATCATAATACTTTGAGATACCCATAATCACCACAGAATAAGAAATAGATTAAATTTCAAGTCTACTTGATTTGAGCAAATCTAACTTTGTGCTTTAAGTGTGGATCAATATGCTTTAAAGAGTTACATTATTATTGCACCTACTAAATTTTCTAGCAACTCAGTACAGTAAAATTGTTTTCAGAGCCAGGAGGAAACACTCATCAGAACACTGTCCTTTTATGTACTTGTGCTAAAATAGATAAAATATTAACAATCAATGATGACCCCAAAACTTAAGTATACTGTTAAAAATTACAGTTATTGATTATGATTTGCACAGGAACTGCACTCAGATAGTGTTTCACTTTTTACAGCTCTGCTTTAATGCAGAAAGGTGCTGTTCTAAACTTATTGTTTTTCCATATATTTCAATCTTTGGTGTCATTATATTTCTTACTTGCTTGATCTTCAAAGCTAATCTGGCACCTCTTTTTTATATATTTTAGCTGAAAAAAACCCATATGGTGGAACATAGTATCATTATTGAATAGGAAGTCCAGCAAATGACAAAGAATTGGATTAAAAAACAATAAATCACTAAGAAGTACAATAAAGTGTGGGGTTTATTTCTGCCTATTGTATGGATTTGTTGGCAAATTCAAGGTGGCAGACACTTGTTATTCCATCTACCTCCCTCCAGGGAGAGACAGCATGTCTGCATGTGTTTCTAATTTATTTTTAAACAGTTTAATTAATGCTTCTTACCTATTCATTTGAAAAAACATAGTAATAATGTTTAATTTGTATTCCTGAAATCCTGTTGAATTGCTTTCTTTACTCAGTACAGACTTCTCGGTTCAGTTTTATTTAGTCATTAAATAATGCTGTCCAAACTTTTTTCTTAGAAAGTTTTCATATGTTTGCAGTTTTCTCAAAGTTTACTCTATCTTTCACTAGGCAATTGTTATACTGTTAACTGTTACTTAATCTCAGAAGAAATATTCACCATCATGTTTTAAACCTGTTTCTAAGTTTTCTATTTTTTTCTGTATTTCTTAGTAGCATATCATGCAATGGTGATGGAAACCATCTATGGAGCTGACTAAGAGAATACTTTTTAAAATATTTATAATTCCAATTATTTAGATAAGGAAATCCTGCTCTGATCAGACTGCAACATCTGCTGTAAAAATGCAGTGAAGTCAGCTGCAAGACCTTTCCCTTTGCCTACCTGGGTTATTGGATCAGAATCAGACAGTACTATTTTCTCATTTTCTGGTATTTACACTGTGCATTGCACTGGCAGTATACAGAGGAGAAAAACCCTCACCTATCTTCTGAAAAATCTTGGATGCAGTTCTACACCAAGAAAATGAAATTTGTCCTTTTTTTCTGGTTCTTATTGTCATTATTTTGCAAACTTATAAATTATGTAATGCCCTTATATAATGATACTTTTGAGCATTTCTTTTACTCCTCATGAGATCTTAAGAATAAGACAAATCTGTCTTCCTAGTATACATCACAGGTATGCTGGCAACACAGTTAATCTTTATTTCGTCCTCACTCAGTAGTATCACCTAAAGTTAACAATGCTTACTGAAAATGTGACTGTCTCAGATTCCAGTCCTTAATGAATAACTTAAAATAATAGTACTAAGTGGAGGCTCTGGTTCACAGTATGAATGAATACAACACTTTTATAACAGCCTAATATAATACAAAACATTGTAGAGCAGGACCAATGCATTTTAAAATTTAACTGAGATTTTAATTTTTCATAGAATCTTTGAAAGGTATTTCAAGAAAGCCAATAAGCAAAATAATTCTGAATAGATTAACTGCATTTTTAATTATGATTATCACCAGCAGAGAGATCTGAACAGCAAAAGTTTATTATTTTATACAGTCAAATCTTTATAAAACCATTTTATCTTACCAAAAGTCACACTGATTTCTGACCTTGAAAGAGGACAATGAGCTGAGCGTGACTGATAACCTGGGAAAAGATTCTCCTCCTCATACCCTCCTGTTCTGTCTTCAAAGAAGATTTAGAATATGCCTGAAGAAATAGAGTTGAACTTGGAAACCATCGAAAGTATTCAAAAATCATCACCAATAGCCTTGATAATATGAATTAAAGGAGAATGATGTGTTGTTGGTCAATGAAATCACTTGGAGAGTGATCAGTCATAGTTTTCATCTGAAAATTAAGAATATTCACCCAGGAAATACTAGGTGTATTCTTTATCATTTGCATTATAAGTCTGAATGTTATAATAACATCAATGTTATTTTAAAGACCTTTGAAAGGCCACACAGATTAGAATAATATTTCTTGTCTCTTAATCACATTCAATACATAACTCCCACCAAAATTTTCAATTTTCCTGAGGTTCTGAAAGAATTGAAGACCAGGTGGATCACAATATTTTTACACTGTATCAGTGGACAGATGCATTGCAGTTTCTTACATCTCAGAATTTCTCAAACCAGAGCCTTTAAGATTAGTCACTCTTTTCACTAATGCCTTTGCAACATTTTTCCAGGGAAGACTTTTTGGAGAAATATGTGAAATTCATTCTGAGACTCAACACAACTTGCTGTAACCAGATAAGGACTTTGAGTAATCCTTCATAATCAAAGACATAATTCATATTCTTTCATAATGGAATTTCCATTCTGAACTACTGAAATACAAATATAAACAGTACACAAAATAATGACACTCATTAAGGATTAATAACCAGATCTGTCACCATACTACCCATATATCTGAAGAGAAACTAAACCAAACCTTCATAGATTAAAGTTTGCATACCTGATATGTCCAATGAATGGCTTATTTTGTCTGTAATTGAGTTAGACCCTACTGCTTATATGCAGACAGAGAGATTCTTGCATTCACTTTGAGTTGTGCTGCTTCAGCAAAGCTTTCCAGAAGTGTAGCAAATCTGCAAAATAGAAGCCTTATCTGCTTCTTCAATGATTCAGGTTGGCAGTTCCCTACATGAAATGCTCATTACCAAGTAACACAGCTAATCTAGGATTTCCAACAGAAAGCACTAGAAAGGTAGGCATGAAGATTAAAGGATTTTCAAACCCACACAGGGGAAGGGACTTACTTCATATTTTAAAATAGTTATGAGCTATAAGTGAATATGGAAATTGGTCCTGAACTTTTTCTGATTATTTAAACAGATAGTTTAACACTGAATGTTTTTTATTCCTATCACTAGAAGTACAAGCTTAATGATATTTATCACTTGCATTGGTAAACAAGATATAAAAAAAGAGTATAAAATAACAAAGAACCAATCTTTCCCCTTTGTTATTTTATAAGGAACTTTGAAAAAATATTTATTGGATGTAGGGGAAAACACAGTGAAAAAGGATGAAGAAAACACAGAGAAAATGCCTTCTTTTTCTCACTTTTTAATAGTAGGATCAACTGGGTTCTGAGTACTAAGCCCCCTAAGCTGGAAGACAGGTCCAGGGTGCAAATGAAGCCCATAATCCAAGGCTACATAGTCAGTGATGTCCTGCACCACTTAGACACACACAGATTTATGGGGCCAGAGGGGATCCTCTCAAGGATACTTAGGGAGGTGGTGGAAGTTCTCACTGAGCCACTTCTTGTCATTTATCAGCAGTCCTTGCTAACTGGGGCGATCCACTTGGCCAGATCTTGGCAAATGTGACTTCCATCTACAAGGGCAGGAAGGAGGATCCTGGGAGCTACAGGCCTGTCAGCCTGACCCTGGTACTGGAGCAAGGCCAAGGACAGGTCAACTTGAGTGGCATCACATGACACATGCAGGACACCCAGGGGATCAGGCCCAGACAGATGGGTTTATGAAAGACAGGTCCTGCTTGGCCAGTATGATGTCCCTCTATCACCAGCTGACCAACAGAATGCATGAGGAAAAGGCTGTGAATGTTGTCTGCCTGGACAGCAGTCAAGCCTCCAACAATGTTTCCACAGCATTTTGCTGGAGAAACTGCCTGCTCATGGCTTGGGCAGGTGCACTCTTCATTGGGTTAAAAACTGGATGGATGGCCAGGCCCAGAGTGAATGAAGATAAATCCAGATGGTGGCCAGTCACCAGCAGCGTTCTCCAGGGCTCAGTACTGAGGACAGTCTGTTTAATGTCTTTAATAATGATCTGGATGAGGGGATCAAGTGCACCCTCAGTCAGTTTGCAGATGACACCACATTGGGTGGGAATTTGATCTGCTGGAGGGCAGGAAGCCTCTGCAGAGGGATCTGGACAGGCTGAATCCATGGCCCGAGGCCAATGGTGTGAGGCTCAACAAGGTGAAGTTCCAGGTCACAACTCTTCAGTCACACCAATCCCAGGCAGTGCCACAGGCTGGGGCACAGTGGCTGGAAAGCTGCACAGTGGAAAAGGACTTGGGGGTGCTGGTGACAGCAGCTGCACATGAGCCAGCAGTGCCCAGGTGGCCCAAAAGGGTGATGGCATCCTGGCCTGGATCAGCAATAGTGTGACCAGCAGGACCAGGGCATGGATTGTTTCCTTGTACTGGCACTTGTGAGGCTGCACTTCAAATCTGGTGTCCAGTTTTGGGCCCTTCACTCCAAGAAAGACACTGAGGTGCTGGAGTGAGTCCAGACAAAGACAGCAGAGTTGGTGAAGGGTCTGGAGCACAAGTCTTATGAGTGACTAACGGAACTGGGGCTCTTAAGCCAGGAGGAAAGGTGTCAAGAGAAAGAGAGTGCTTTTAATTCTCTACAACTACCTGAAAGGAGGTTGCAATGAGGTAGGGGCTCAATCTCCTCTCAGAACAAATTGTGCCAGAGGAGATTCAGACTGGACGTTAGAAAAAATTTCTTGGCTGGAAAGTTTAACAGTCTGCCCAAAGGAGTCACCATCCCTGGAGGTATTTAAAAGATATGTAGATGTGGCACTTCAGGAAATGGTTTAATGTTGGACTTGGCAGTGTTGGGTCAAAAATTGCTTTAGACGTCTTTAGAAGTCTTTTCCAATCTAAGTGATTCCGTGATTCTATGAATGTACCACTTGGCCCTCCAGTTCTTTATCAGCCTATAGTAATATTTTTCTGCAGAAGTTTCCCAAACTGAGTCTACTCTTAAGACTCTTTTTTTCTACTTCCATTACCTGGTGTCTCAAGAGGAAACATAACTTTACTTCTGAAGTACCTCAACATTCAGTTAAGATATTCAGATGGGACACCATGCCACAGGATTTAAAAACAAACAAACAAAATTTTGAGACTCAGTCACATAATTTTGGCACACGTTACAGTGCAGATACTGCAACACACTGCATCAGACAATGAGGGTCATGGAAAGAAATATATATGGACTGATTCTTGATAGATGTTTCAGAGAGATGTTTATTTCTCCAGCCACATGGCTGGAGCTCTGCCAAGGAACTGCTGCATTCACAGAACCCGAGGGTCCTTCCCTGCGCAGGGGAACACAAAACAACCAATGGGGAATGGCACTGACCAGGGGCTAGGGAGACCCCATGCCTCCCCTCCAGGGCCCCTCTCCCAGGGCTACATGGCAGGGGGAGGGCCCCAACATTTCACCCGTTTAACAAAAAGAGATTTAAAACTTAACATTGAAAACAACTGGATAAACATGAGATAACAAGGAGAGTTTCAAAACAAAACAAGCCACCCTCCTGAGTCTTTAAATGTCCAAACAGATTCTCTGGAACATCTTAAGGATGACAGAAGGGAGACAGGACTCTCTAGGCATGCTCTGTGGGGAAACTGAGGCAGGAGAGGGTTTAATTTCTTCCCTCCCCCTTTTCATCCCCCCCTGGGCATCGAAGAGGAGTTGTAGGGAAAGGGAATCGTATAGGGAAACCATGGGGTGAAAAGTGGATTAGGAATAAACTGGGGATGGGGTAAATTTAGGAAAGGGTTCATATTGGGTATAGGGTAAAAGGGGAAAGTAGGCTGTGGGTAGGGAAGTTGCTGGGATGGATATTGTTTATAATTTTGTGCATAACGGCTGCCTTTGACTGGAATACCCCCAGGCCCAGTAACATTTGCTGCTTGTAAGCCTTTTCTACGTTGCACAATTTTGAACTCCACCACCTCTCTATCTCCCAAGCTTGGGATGCATTTTTCAGGGTTATTCTTTTTAATAGCAGTTCTATGAACCAATATGTCTTCTTGGTTGTCACATTTTGTTATAAAACCATAATTTTGTTTAACATTATACCATTTTACTATTCCTAAAACTTTAGCTATGGTGACTTTTTCCTTTTTCCGAGTGGCTGTTGTTTTCTGTCTCGCTGCATTCCTGGTTTCTCTTTCATTTTTGCTCGCTCCCGCATTGGAGCCGTTGGGGCTGCTCGTGCCTGCGCGCTCTTCCCAGGGTCACATTCGGGGCCGCGCGTGCAGGGCCGGGCTGCGCCGCTCAGCTCCCTGTGCACCCTCTCCTCGGCTCTCAGCTGCGCTGCCGCTGCCAGGCGCTGCACCCACGTCTCGGCCGGGCCCCTGAGCGGCGGCCCCCCCGTGCCCTGCTCCAGCGTCTCGGCTGGGCGCAGCTCTGCTCCACCGCCATCGCCGCCACCGCTGCTCCTCTCGGCCGGGCGTTCCCGGGGCTCGCTCCACCACGCGCTGTGCTGGGCCGGGCGGGCACCGCCGGGTCCCGCCGCTCCCGCCGCGCCTCGCTCCGCCACCGACACTGCGGCTCACATCGCTCCGCCCGCACGCGGGAACTGCCTCGCTGCTGCTCGCAGAGCGCTCGGTGCACGTGGCCTGGGCCACACGGTCCCTGCGCCAGGCTTCCCTTCTCCAGGACACAGCTGACATTGCTCAACAGTCTCGGTAGTTAAATAATATTCACGAAAATATTCTTCCATCGGCATATACTTTGACTCAAAAATTAACTGTGTGCAAACAGTGTTCCAAAAGTCTTTGGTAAGAATTAAATCCCAAGATACATAGAAAAAGTTCTTAAACAACCATGCCAGGAAGTGTTTCAGTTCCTTTTGAGCTTGAATTAAGCTAAAATTTATGAATCGCTGTTCAAGAATCTTTTCAAGTTTATGTCCATATGCGGCTCGGAGAGCCAAGAGTCTTCCCATGGTTCCTCCATAATTTAGATATGGAATAGCAAAACAAAAACAAGAAGAGGAATCCAGAGTTTACTCACAAATCAGTCCCTGCAGGGATTGGGGATCATTCTGCTCGCAATTCTCTACCATTTGTTACAGTGCAGATACTGCAACACACGTATCAGACAACGAGGCCCGTGGAAAAGAAATATTTATGGACCGATTCTTGATAGATGTTTCAGAGATGTTTATTTCTCCAGCTGCATGGCCGGAGCTCTGCCGAGGAACTGCTCAATCACGGGACCCAAGGGTCCTTGACCTCGCAGGGGAACACAAAACAAGCAATGGGGAATGAGACTGACCAAGGGCAGGGAAACCCCGTGTCTCCCAGGGCCCCAGGGTCCCTCTCCCAGGACCACATGGCAGGGGGAGGGCCCAACAGGCACGTGCATTTCTCAGCTTGGTTCAAAAATCAAAAAAATATGAGACCTGGATCCTTATATTTTACAGATGTATATCTATAAAGCATTAGACACGCACTGTTTACTTACAATTCACAATAAATACAGGAAAGCTTTATGCTGAAAGTAAATTCAAACACAGGGACTTAAGTAATCAAGTATTTTAAATCGCTCTGATTAATCACTAGAATATTTTAAAGGATCTAGTTCCAGCATGTTTTGCACAGAAAATGTCTTTTAGTCAAACTATCTTCTCTCTTTCTCTCTGGTCTATGTGTAATTCATGAACCTTTAAACATTATGGGATTACAGAGAGCTAAGCTGACATTTTTACTTTCACTTAGCAGCCTGAATAATTGGTACACTCCAAGCATTTTAAATACTAAAGTAATCATTGCTTTGAATTCATCTTGTGATGTCATAGCAGCTGACAATTGACATAATAAATTTCAAGAATATGAAAGCTTGAAAAGAATGTTAGACACATCTTATGCTTAATACATAACAATTAAATGATCTATAACTAGCAGTATATTCTGATGTTAACTTTAATGAAATGCATTTTAAATGTATAATGTATTGTTATTGGCTTTCCACTTCTGGGCAAGAAGAGAATTCATTAAATTTTTTAGTGTGTTTTTCTCAAAATCAGAAAGAAATGTATAGAAAAGATTTCATATTTACTTAATATTTTGAATAAAATTGGAAGTTCGGTGATGAAAATTATAAATTTGACTTTCAGGGTTGGAAACTGCCTCAAGTTGCTCTGAAAGTCAGTCATAACCAAATAACAAACAACTGCAGCTTGTGTCAATTGCAATTTTACATGAAAACTCAGTTAGCAACTATTTCCTAAGAGATTTTGGAATGGAGGACATATAGCCTCCCAACAACCAGCCTGTGGTGCAGATCCTGATCCCACAGTTCAGAAAAATCTGCAAGGTCATGCAGCCTGCCTTGAAGGTGTAGATCAGATCTATCACAAGCTAAACAATTTCTGGAATAATGCTTCACAATTTAGAGTACAATCACTTCTCTCCTAAGGGAGACTTCCTCTGGTTAATGGAATTTGAACAGATTTAATATCTATGCTCAACAGATATTGAATAGAAGGAGAAGTCATCCATGAAAACAGAAGACCAAAAGTGGAATATTCGTCTTTGGTTCTTCCTAAATAACCTGGGAAATGTTGCTGCCAGTTGAAGAGACATCAGCAAAATAGGAATTAAGGACAAAGGGGATGTTTTAGCTTAGAGTTAATTTTTTCTTTTATTAGCTTGTATGGAACTATGTTTTTAGTGTTGAAATTAGTGTTGAACATATTGGGATGATTTTGCTTTAACTAAGCAGCTCTTAGATACAGTCAAGGCCTTCTGTTCCTCACCCCTTCCCACCAGTGAATAGGACAGGGATGCACAAGAACTTGGCAGGAGCCAGAGTTGGGATAGCTGTGTACCATGTGACATCATGCTTGGTGTATAAAGCTGAGGGAAGGATGAGAAAGGATGGGATGTTCAGAGGGATAAGTTAGTCTTCCCAAGCCACTGTTACGTGTGATGAAACCCTGCTGTCCTAAAGAAGGCTGACACCTTCCTGCCCAGGGGAAGAAGTGAATGAATCCCTTGTTTTGCTCTGCGTGTGTTCACAGCTTTTGCTTTCCCTACTAAACTGTATCTCAACCTATGAATTTTCTCAAATTTGCTCTTCTGATTGTCTTTCTCATCTGCTGTGGGGGAATGCATGAGTGGCTTGGTGTTGTCAGCTTGGGTTAAACCCAGAAATCATGCTGCACTTCATAGATACTAAGACACTTACTGAATACCAACACATTGGGATACGAAGAAAAAAGCCCCATTGTCCGTCTGAAAAAATCTTGATTATTTTAGGAAAAAGAAAGTCGCTTATAAAAGGAAGAGTAAGAGAGGTTGCTTTTCCCATCCACAAACCACACAGAGATTGTGTTTGGATGCAGAAATAGTAATTAAGATATTTCTTTTGGACTGATTCCCATCTGCTGATGCCAGTCAGTGCTCTCTCCTGGTCATGTAGATAGAATGTCAGAAACAGCAACAGGGAGAGGTTTCATTTGGCTTGAAAATTTTTTGAAAGGAAGGCAGAAATGAGGATGGACTGCTTTGACTTAGTCTTTCCCTAAAAGAGGGTCCATAGCTCATAAAGTCTCAGAAGTTTCTCTTTCACCTCCAAATTCAGATACATTCTTGATCTTTCTCTTGAGAGTTCGTTTCACCTCTCTGGCTTTTGTGGGCTTGTATAGAAGGGTTGAAGTTCTATACGCTTACAAAGAATGTAAAAGTTTAGTGGTAAAATATTTAGGATTGTAATGTCAAAAACCTTGTCAAGAATGAAACGCAACTAAGAGATCACTGAGAATGCAAAAACAAAAACAGTAGAAGTTGGTCATATCTGATAACTGTTTCAAGATAAACTTCACTGAAAACAGAACATAAACAGTATGAAATTCTCTTTTATAATACAGTAATACAGAAATTCTGTTTATATTACAGTAGCACCAAACATTCACAAGGAAGACTTACACACTCTTGCTTTGAACACACTGTTAATCACTGACCACAGAGAGGATTTTTTCAGAATATAGTATGCTCTAACTCAGAGGCAATATCCTTTACTTATTAATTTATAATATATGTAAAGATAAAGCAAAATCAATCAGTTAAGCTTTTGAAGCCATGCCACAGTAAGCAGTGTAATTGTTAATTGTCTTCAGTTTGATAATGGATTACATAGGAAACAGACCTGGGAAATACATATGACCACACAACTGCCGAGCAATGATCATGATACGAGCATGATTAAGCTGCTGTTCCACGTAAATCATTGCAGTGACAAAAACTCCCATGATAGCAGTCTATAAACAAGACAAGTTCTCTACTGCAGGAGGAGAGGTTTTACATTTTCTAAAATGAGTGAACAAAGATTTCCATATGGATAATTACTGCAAGGCTGACTGGAGTTTATGCAAAATAAATCACTCAAAAATGCCTGTCACCTCATCAGATGAAAGGCAATATGAAAATGGAATTAGTTATAAATATAATTCTATCACAGCATCTAAGAACAAAAGTACTGAATTATTTTTAATGTGGAATCTTTTTGTTGACTGTTTTAATTGCTAAGGAACTCAAGAGATCCGCAAGTTGGCTTATGCAGAAGGAATAGTGTGCTATTTCATTAACTACAACAGCAAATTAATGTGTTGTTCCACAAGTTTCACTTGTAGCTAAAATGGCCTATATTAAATTTTTCTATATTACCATCAGTGTATTCTTTCATCCTGTAAGTGGAGAAAAATTAAAGAATTGATTGAAATGACATATTTATCTCCTGTCATCGCTGATGCTTAAAACTATAGAAATATAAAAATATTGTTGGAAGTCCTTTGTTACTAGAGGGAGAAAAAGGCACAAATTATTATTTTTTCATTATTTTTTCATTATTTTAAAGATATGAAATGGCATTAAAAATATTTTCAAATGCAAAATGTATATTACATTTTAAAAGTTTGAAAGTTGTCATTTTCAAACTATAATGTCAACTCTACCAGGTAGATTTTTCTTTAAAAATTAATGGATAATGAAAATTATTTCCTGGTAATGGTTCAGTTACCTCATTTTTTCTATTTTAAATATTTTGTTTATTTTAATTTCAAGTCCTTTTTTTCCATCTGTCAAGATAGTTTCAAAGTCTTAGAGGGTGTATCTTTATGTCTACCTTAAATAAATGCGAATTCTGAGATACAGAACCCAAAAGTTCTTTCAATTAAAACAGAAACAGAAGAACAAACTTCAAAATGTTGTCCAACATGCAAAAAATTACTTCAGCATTTTTTCTGGATATTGGTCTGTTGAAATAACTTAATACTTTAAGAGTGAGTGCTTAGGCACTTCTCACAGATGAATATGGCATCTCTCTCAGTAAAAAGGGGGGTTTTTATGACACAGTCTTAAAATTAGAATAGTCTGATCTGGTGTGTGATTAAATTTATAACATAATGCATTTTGCTGAAGGATAAATTATTGATGACACTATCCTTAGTCATAAATGTAAATCTATTCCAAAAAACATATCACAGCAAAGCTGAAAAAGGGAATGAAAGTTCAGTTTTATTTATTGCCTCTCATATACTTTCGAATTATTTTCCATCAAACAAATTACTGAAGGCCAATACTGCTGCTTCATCTAAAAGAATCCAGACTTTCCAGAAAAGAGTAACATCAGTGAAGACTTGAAACATGACCAAAACCTGGATGCACATTGAGGAATTTTAAGAGGAATATAACGTATTGTTAAATTCCATGGGCTGTTTGACCTTGCTTTCACCAACGGGTATGATGTGTATATGTGTTATGATGCCTTGTCATGCTGTAGTTCCCAAGGTGTTTCAAAACTTACAGAGTATGCTATGTACACTTCAGATACATCTATATAAATAAAGTAGGTATTTTCCTTTAGCAGACATATTAGGATAGGTCAGAGAGACCTGAAAAATACCAATTTAGTTGTGAATTCCCATACAAATTTAGTTTTAATTAAAAATGCAAATAATTTCATTAACTCTTTTCTAGGGGAAAAAAAAAAAAAAAACCAAACAACAACAGTTCAATTTAAAATGCCAAGCTGTGGTATCTCACAGCTGGACTGTACATTCAAAAATGGTAGAAATTTACTTTTAGAGTAGAAATACATGAAGTTTTGTTAGCATGCCCTTTAAAGTATGGTGTCTGTGTCATCCTTCTGATGAAAGAATGAGGGCTGCTTTGCATTTTCCGATCTCCCATTCACACTCTTCATGAAAAATAACTGAAATATAATTATTATACTTAATAATAATTAGATTTTATAAACAAGTTAATTAATTGATTTGTCTTTTGGAGTCAGCATGAGCAGCAGTCTTGCCTACTGCCCCATGAGCTGTATATTTTTTTTTGCTGCCTTTTGTGAAAAATTAATGGCCAAGTAGCAACCTTACTCCAGTATGAGTTATTTGCAGTTTTGCTGCAAAAAACAAGAGCTTGCAACAAAGCAATACAAACACAGCATGAGATTTTATGAGTGCTGAATCTTGATGGAAGAAGATAAACAAGTTGTGAAAAATATCCCAAAGGACTGAATGTTTTTCAGTGGGTTTTTTCCCAAATGTGGAATGAAATCCTAAAGCATTTGTTTCTAAAATCTCTGCTATAAACTCTCCCTTCCCTATAATCTCGTCAGCTCTGGGGCAACAGAATCTTTAAGGTCAGCCTTTCTGTTAACTACAACGCTTATATTTCTCCTCTATTTCTTGGCAGCAGAAAGGAACGGATGATTTATTTTTAGTGAGTTGCTCAACCCAGCACAAGGAACTCGGTAAGTGACTTTTTTTTTTTTAACTGTCAGGATTGCCAGCAATAGCACTGCACACAGTAGTATTAACTGCATCTATAAACCCCAGCACCACTTCTCTTGGCTCAGACACGGTCGTATGTTCTTCAAATTTCTTTCTGATATTTCAGGCTCTCTTTTCTACAACATGATGACTAATATGTGAGATAAACTGGCTTGTGTTATGAGACCAGCACAGCATGCATAGGTGAATTAGTTGCATTATCAATATAAATGACAAAAAAGTTTTCTGACCTGTAACATGTGTTTGGGTGAGAGGAGAAAGATGCAAGAGAAAGAAGTAATGACATGATACAGCTACTCCATCTTAAAACAGATGTTTCTTTTAATCAAACAAGAATAGTAACAACAAAAACAAGAAGTTGTTTACAGCTCACTACTCTTTCCTTAAAAAAAAAAAGTTTCTTTGGGAAATTAAAACATTTTAAAGGAGTCTCTCCTCTGTTCCCAGACTGAGCAATTTAAATTTTCACTCTACCTTAAGTGGAATTTACTTGATTAAATCTGCTCAGCATTGACTGAAGAATTGATACTACAGTAGTCATATCAGAAGTCTCTCTTTCCACAAATAAATCTTCAAACAAAAAATAAAAATCTGCAAAATCAAAAATAATATTAAAGCAGAACACAGAATTATGTGCTGTTTGCTTTAAGTGATGCTATAGTAGGGATGCCATTAAAAAGTTTTGTGAGCATACAGATGATTTTTAACACTCAGTTGTCTAAAATAGTAGCCCATAAAAAGGAAATAGAAAGTAAGCTTTGTTGTCTATGGAAATCACTCTTTAAAAGGTTCTTTCAATTACAATATATCGAAGCATGTCTGGAAATGCTGACTGCAGTACTAAGTTCATTTTACAGCCAAGACATGAAAGCTGTAAGTGTAGATCCCAGGCAGATGAGAATGGCAATGCCATTTGTTAAATCATCAGGAAGGCACCTTTGTGCTCTCTTTCTTTCTGTCTTGCACGTTTCAGGAAGTTATACATAAACAGTTCGAAAATTCTTTCATTATCAGTCCTCCAACCTCCTGAAAACAGTCTTTCCATTCCCTGTATGGGACATGATGGAAATCAAGCTCCTGTTTCCCTAGGCTACCCTGGCTGCGGGGCTGCTGGCTAGGGGACATGCCACAGTGCAGGGCCACAGCAACCTCCCTCTGCATGTGGGATGGGTCATAGCCCACAGGAGTCTCTCCATCCAGAAGGGGTAGCTGGGCTTGGATAGAAGTGTAGCTGCTTCAGGTAGATGTGCAACAGCCAGCTCCCCCATCTTCCCTCTGTTCCTCTGCTCTGCCCTTATGCCATCCTAGGTTTTCTACTTGACTAAAAGTTGCTTGCAATGGGTTCTTCTCTTCAGGGTCCTGACGGTTAGACCTCGGCAGCTCTCTTTTGCACTCTAGTAATAATGAGTGCACAAGCAGAGATGTCCTCTTGGCTTTGCTATTGTGACAAGACATCTCTGAAAGCAGCACCCAGTGCCCAGTGGGAGCCCACTGACTCCTCCAGTGCTGGGGGTCCCACTTGTCACACTGGCGGAGACATGGCTGTGGCACCAAGGCAGGTAGAGGCTGTGCGTGGAGTGAGGCACTGTGAAAGGTAAGGAAGGTGATGTTTCACTTGAAGCAGAGTTTCCAGCGAGTAGATCTTGGAGCTGCTTGTTATTGGCAGAGATTTGCTGAGTCCATGTGGGATTCCCGACATTTCCTCATTTCCTCCCAACAAGTCAGAGGTTCAAGTAAATAAATAAACTATAAATGACAAGGAGAAAGGCCAGGAGAGGGTTCCGGCTGTCATCATGCAAATCCAGAATGCTTTTGACTCCAGCTATATTCCATTTATATTAACAAATTAAAACACAAAGTCACATTTGTGCAAAAAAATACTAAAGAGCTGCTCTGTCAGAAAATTATTCACAAAACCATCATTGTTTATATTATATTCTTTCTTTACATATTTATAGCATAAGCTCAGCAAAGTGATTCCTGTGTAAGGTAAAAAGAGAATTTTTCAATTATTTTTATGGTACCAATAAAAGGTAAAAAGGAAGGTACATACCTGTCATCTGATAAAACTCCATCACCTCCCAGTCTCATTGAACAGCAAGGCAATCTATTCACACATTAATTATTTATATTGAAAGACTCCATCATGTACAAACAAATGCTTTGTACTAAAGTAAGATGAAAAATGTTATTTATATTTTGGCCTCACAATAACTCGCCTATCTCCACTATTACTGACACAAGGAGTGCAAACAAACTTCAGCTGGTAGATATAAATGCTGGACAAGGTCTGATTCTGACACAGCAGGCTAATCAGCTTCAACCTTCTGTTCAGCAAAATAGCTTTCTGGTTAACTGGAGAGTAAAAGTCAGTAATACACATGCCACAAATTTTAGTTATTCATTTTGATATTCAGTTCAGTTCAATATCCCCATATAGTCACGTTGTTTAAATGTGTGCGATGCTCCTACATCAAAGAATTTTAAAATCAGACTTTTTGCATCCATTTCACCTTCTGTGAAGTACTCCATTATCTGGGTATTCCTGTTGAAAGCATAAGCCATGAAACAGCAAATTCCTATTTAAATTGCTGTTGTCAGACTTCAGAGTCAATACCCACAAAGAAAAAGTGGAGACCTAATTAATCCAGTTCACATCTCAGAACTTCTGCTTTCAGCTTTGAGGTCTCAGATGCAGGTTTTTCATGACTGAACCATTCCTGTGGGCTCCCATGTGGACAAGAGTTCACCCTCTGTTTTTGTTTCAGGCATGGTGATAAGCAACAGACAGTTTAGGTAACCTGCCATTTGCAGTCTTGATCTAAGTGGAGCCCGATTCTTCCTCTGGAGCTTTAGTGCTTATTTACATTAAGGTACTTTTCATGAAAAAGAATATCTTGCTTAGGGCAAATATGTTTAATGTTTACTGCATTTATTACATAGTAACTATTCTCCTTAAAAAAATATTTACCTCAATCTGAAAGCGTTCCTCATTTTAAAATAACACTAAGCTAGTTTACATAGAGACTTTACAATCACATTATTTTTCAATAACTTATTTTCATTGATCGGTCTAACAGTTTGACATGTTATTTATGGGCTACTGTGATGAATCACATCCGTTTCCAAGGTAAAGTAAGCAAATTCTCTGTTTATAGGATTAAAGTTGAAGGTCAGACTTTGATTATATTTTCTGTTCTACTACAGCAATATAAAGCAAGGCCTTTAGACTTCAGAATTGGCAACCAGTCATATGAGATGCTTTTATACTTAAAAATTGACCACAAATTTTGATTAAATCATAATTAACATCTAAGACACAGGAAACCTAGCAGATAACTGCAATAGTCTCTGAGATGAACTTATTTTGTGTTTTGAATACACATTTTAATTTTTTCTTACCTTGCAAAGAGGATTTATTTATTTTTAATCTTTTTTAAGGAAAGAGTTTATATCTACTGGAATGTGAGAGCTGGGAAAAGACTAACCTTCAATGCTTATGGTGTCTTGTGGTATTTATCTAACTCACTGGCCCATTGCTGTTGAACTTCTACCAGAGTATATTTATCAGTTAGCCATTGGCAGGTGAAAGTGAAATTTGCCTTGTCCAGAAATCTAATGTATAAACAACATTTAACCCCCCTTTTTAGCAGCACATTATTAAAATCTGAGCTGGGGTCTCAGAGCTGCTGAAGCTCTGGCAACATGAAATTGTAAAGGATGTTTTTGTGCAATGCAATAATTCATTGCCCACATACCTTCCACTCCAGTCAAAAACAATGCCCAGCATGCTCATACAGCCAAAGGGAGAGGGCACAGACGATGGAAATATTTGCATTAAAAGATAAATATGTGCTGATGAGAATCACATCCAAAACCTCCCTAATAAATTATTTAACAAAGGAAGCATGAAAGGGAAGATTGTGAAGTACATGCTTTCAGTGAGCTGCAGAAAGGTTGCTTAGGAAGCTTCTTGTGATACAACATGAGTATTGCTGCATTTAGATTAGAGATACTGACCTTGCTTCATCACCCAGCTTTATAAACCTGTCTCTACACTGCATGATTTTTTTGTCTTGGAAGGATTTATGTCAAATCATTTGTTACTGCATACGTTGTTGTGCCAAGACTGCAATTCCTGGCTTGTGACTGCAGCTATCATTTTAGGTCAGTCTTAGGGAATATTATCAGTGCATCCAGTGGAAACAGGATTCTCCCTTCAAACTAGAGCTCTTCTTTAGAGAGGTCTGAATCATGGCAGGCTTTTCCATGGGCAGACTCTGTCCTCTATGAGCAAGGGGAAGAAGAACCCACTTACACAAGAACATCCCCATCCACAGGACTTTCTGGTGCTAGGTCTGTCCAGGCACCAGAACTAAAAGTGAACTTGTAGACCTTAGGAAGAATAAGTTAGTGCAGAAAGACAGAAACATAATCCATGCTGTGGCACCATGAGGAAGGAGGCAGCACCAGAAATGAGGCTGTGTGAAAATTGCTGTCTGTTACTATTATTGGCATAAATCTAGAGATCTCTCTAGTCCTCCTTCTGGAACCCATGTTGGCCCTTTTTAGCTCTCCTGGCACATTCTTACGGATGAAAAGGATTGAATTGACAAAGTAGACTGAGCTACCTCCTGGGTGTTGTAGCTTTAACTGTATTGAGGTATGGATGAGGATAAGCTGAAAACATATTAGAAAAGCCTGTCAGAGGTGACCGCCTTCAGGAGGTCAAGACTGGATGCAGAGCTCTCACAGAGTCCCAGAGAACTGATTAGTGACACAGTTATTCACAGTTTTGGAGACCCAAAGTGTGTCTATCTGATCAGACCTGAGCCTGAGCAAAAGGAGATGCATAAACACTCCAGTCCAAGAAAAACCTCAGGAAGCACAAACTCTGGAACTGTTTATCTCAGAGAAACAATTTGTGCTATAGCCCATGCCTACAAATTGCTACATACCCCCATGCTAATGAGCTAGCTGAAATGGGAAATTAACCAAGAAGACAGAATGAAGGTTGTACCTGCTTCCTTCCCTGCTTATTTGGAGGCTTAGGAAGGGGCAAATTTACACCCCATAGTGAAGCCAAAAGTGAGGGTTTTGACAAAGGAGCAACTGCACGCTACACAGCTCCTAAAAACCACCGTATAAATGCCTACCATCAGCTATGCACTAGTTTAGCAAGGCTTGACTCAGAGTTTATACAGCTTGAACAAGATGCAGAGTGGAGCCCCTGTGCCATTTTGTTCTCAGGGAGAGATATGGATGTCACACACAGCCTTGTCCTTACTGAAGAAAATTTTGCATTCTCTTCAGCAGTTCAGTCTTTATCTCCGAGTTTCTGCACCCACACCAATTAAATGATTCCATCTTTAGCACTAAAGAATTTGTCTTGTAAAATAGGTCTTCAGCTTTGAAGTCTAGTGCAATTAAAATCAAATACTGCTAATTAGGAATGCAGTGCATCACTTAGTACTCAAATGAATTCTGTTAATGATTTAGGACTACTTTCATGAGCAAGAATTTTCAGGACTGGACTCCATATTCATTAAGGGAGAGCCTGTTTTTATGCCTAACTTGCAAACAGCAGATGGAACACAACAGGATCCTTACACAGCATAAAGGTGAGCACATAGATAAGGACTTATAGGATCAGAATCTTTCCAAACACATTGCTTGTACTTCACTGATTTCTACTAACAAGTATTAAGCTGTGTAGTTTTCTTGTGTGCTGTGACTTTTGACAACAATAAAATGTTCCCTTTTTCCATATGAAGCAGCCAGGTCCAGATGTGCTATTTTGGTTTGAGATGGTTAAACTTTTTTTTGTTACTATGGAGATTATCTACTGAATGGTTTACTTACCGCCTCAAAGCTGTCATCACGTACTGTTTAATTTATAGAGCTGGTCCAAATCTCTGTGGAAAAAAAAGTCACCAATATTTCTCACAACTTTCTTTGATTTATTTTTCAGTGTCAACCAAGACATAACATTTATTATGATTCACCTCAGCATGATGACATTTCATTATTCTTACTGAAGAAGATGTTCCTGAAAAAAAGAGATCAAAATCTCTTTAGCCTCCTGGATATCACATAATAAATGAGGGGGTCTGTTTTTCCTCAGTGCCTCAATAAGAAGAAGTGTTTATGTTTTAGGACCAAGCCCCCACAGAATATTTACAAAATTTGTTGCAAGGTGTTGAGACATAAACCTGAAGTTCAAAACTTACATCAAATACAAATGAAGACCTATAAAATATAGTGTAAAACAAAAAGTCAGAAGAAAAAATTATAAATGTTTTTAAGAATTACTGAAATCCTTAAGTGTCTTCCCCATAAATAACACATAAAATTCATTTTATCAAATGGATTTTGGTGTTAACCTCCTAAATATTATAAATTAATTAAATTGCAGTGCGCTAAAATAAAAGAGCTAAACATTCTAGAGTTGCTATAGATAGCCAACCAAAGCCCATTACACTCTTCCTTGAGCAAGCAAGAGAGAGAGAGACTTAAAATAACATCTGCTTTACATAAGAAATTGTTATCAGAAGCTAAAACCCTAAACTGAAAGTTACTTTGAATTTCATTATGGTAAATGAATATGAATTTATTTTATTATGGGGAAAAATGTCTTCCAGAAATCTCATGGAAAACAACCCAGAGTAGGAGATGTTTAAAATAAGAATAGCCAGATGATCTTGACTATAGGTCCTTAGAAAACAGCATCACCTTCATGATTTCATAATAACACTTGTTTTACCTCTATCCATGATCTATAAGGCATACTAGCATTTTATTGCTTCAGAAACATTAAGAAAAGTATCCTGATATACTTATATATAACTGATACTTGTCAAAGCATGCATGTTTACTTTTCTGTGTATTTTTGTATATTAGCATTAAGAAATTGATATTTAAATTTGTACTGAAACCGAATAAATTCCATCTTATATTAAGCACTGTATGCAGAAGGAAGCAGAGTCTTGGAGGCATTTCTATTCTGGGTCTCAGTTCGCTTCTCAAGTCATACAAAGGCAGATGTCACAGGGGTCATATAAAGGTCTCTACTCTGATACGAGCTTTAAGGACAGCCTCTGTGGGAACACACATGTTGAAAGCTTGTGTGCTTTAAAAACGTGAAACCTAGCTTGAATGCTAGGACACAAGCCGTTATACAATATCGAGTTCTTATAAAATAGTTTGTGGTGGCTGAGGAAATGTATTCTACAAAACAAACATTTCATTGCTGGAATCAAGTTCATGCATCAGTGTGAGGTGTCAGTGTATCACACAGCTCAGAAGCATAAAGCTGTTTGGTTTCCTCACCTGTATGTTTTCTTAGTCAACCCTGCATCGGAAAATGTCCTTCTCTTGCTTCTACCCAGAGTCATACTCCTCTCTCACTTTTCCACTCACACATGGAATGTCAAATGACTACTTATTCCCTTGGATTTTGGACTAGGGCCAAGGATCTTGCTAGTTATGTCTTCACAGTGCTGGCTATTCAGACTTTGTGCAGCTGAACTACTGTCATAAATTTAGGGTATTTTTTCACTAGGTGATTTTTAGCCATGCTATTCCCTGTTCCAGCTGCCACTGCATTACACAAACACGGAGGTCAGCACAGAGCAGAGGAGAGGTGCAATGGTGGGAATAAAAGGCTCGAAGAGGGGCAAGAACTTTTTATACCAGCAGCAGCTTCAGTTTGCATCCTATTACAGGCTCACTCAATCTTCCTCAAACAGTCCTTTGCTCAGGTCTATATATCTCCAGCTGTGGCTTCTATTGTCTCCAGCTATTTTGTAACTTAACACTTAATTTGCCTTTCATTTCACCAGAAGGGAAGAGTTTTAACACATCTGTTGGTCTTAACATGTTCTGCAGTTTGCCCACAGTTCAAAGGGTCATGTGGTGTCTGTCTTAATCACTGCTAGGTCAGTAATGAGAAAGCTCTACAATGAATAGAGAAGTTGTTTCTAATTAAAGAAATAAGTATTGAATTGTCTCGGCCAGTCTGAAGGTTATCAGGAGATGACAGTGAACGTGTCCCGCTTCTGCTTTGTAAGTCAAGGTTGGAGTCACAAAATGGGACCTGTCCATGCTCCATACCAGGACTGCACAGATAGGAATGGGGAAGCCCTGGAAGCATGGGATATCTGGGGTAGTGTACTACTTTGAAACAAACCAGTGGGAGGCACAAAGTCAGAATAGCAATTTAATAGGGAAATTAAAGAAAATGAAAAAAACAAGAAAAGAAAACACTGGTTCAAACTGACATAGTCAGGATACAATCTGACATCCTGTTAGTCAGGGTGGCGGTAGCAGTCCAATAAAATGGGGGCTGCAGTCCTCCTGAAGTGATGGATGTGGTTCTGTTGAAGCAGTGATCCCATAGAAAGGGTCTGCTCTTTCTCAGAAGGTCCGGTGGTGCTCCTGTCCTCTAGAAATCCAGTGGAAAGGGTGTGTATGCTATGGAATCTCAGATTATATCCAGGATGGAATACTTGGTTCCTCCCTCTGGGTGGAGCATCTCACAATGGAATGATGAGTCATGAGAGGCCAGGCGTTGATAGGCTCATTAACAGAAGGGAGTCAGGAGGGAGGAGGCAAGGAAACACTGCCCCTCCTGGTTTCAACAGCTCATGAGGATGGTAATAGAATACACTGCAACCCAGGACAGGTAGATAGTAGGTGATAGGTCAGGCTTGTAGCACAAATTAGTTAGGAGGGTTAAGACGGTTTTTTTCTTCCAGGAAGAGAAAAAAGCCAAAGAGCATCTGAAGGCTATAATTAGAGCTTGGAAGTAAAAAACTGAAACTGGTCAAGGAGTTAAAACCATGGAGCACTGATGGCAAAAAGAGCAAGTGATGACTGTGTGAAGGCAGGTGGTAGAAGCACTGGTGTGTGAGTGACACTGGAACCCCTCCTCACAACCAGGGGTGTCTCTGCCAAGAAGCCAAGCTCTGCAGTACTGGAGCCAAGGGGCTCCCCCCGCACGGTGCCACTGTTCCTGCCACAGGGCTGACTCCCTTTCTGAGCTCTCTAGCTCTCAGCACACATATCTCTGCACCTGACTCCCTTGTGCAATACAGATTGGCCTTAAGACTCTTTTACATCACTCTGGGAATGAAATACAAATAAATCCAGATTAAGGTTTTTTTCACAGTGTGGGATAAAGCTTTACTTTCCCCAATATGCACACACTCACACACCACATATGTACACACCAGTTTGAGTTACCCTGTTTTTACAGATTCAAGGCCAGCCTTAGACAAGTTACCCTGTTGTAAGTATATATGCCTCGTCATTCTCTATCTGATCAACAATGCATGCAACTTGTCCTGTCATTTATGACATAGTTGAATTTGGCCCACAAACATTATTAGCATCAGTAGTATTTTTTAATTCCACATTTGTCCAAAGATCTTTGGCAACAGCATAAATCGTTGCCAAAGCTTAATGCTAATCTCCTGAATTTTGAAAGCACAACAGGCAAAGTCAACCCCTGAATACATCTGAGACACAAGCATTCAAGACACAAACATTTGCAGGAAATAACAAAGCCCTGCTATTTCTATAGTAAAATAATAGCACTAGTGCTGAACAGAGAACAATTTTAGAGAACAAAAAGGTAGTGAGATTAAAAATATACCTGATTAAATGGGACTTTTTGTTTTGCCAAATGCCTGGGTTTTTGCTAGAAACAGATAATTCCCATCAATTGTGTGGGTCAGAATTTGTGGGAATGAAACCAAATGAAAATATAGGACATGATTTTTTGCAATGGGTGGCCGAGCAGTTAGTTATATGCAGTGCTGCCGCAATCAAGATTTGGTTTCTATTTGCTGATGAGTGAATTCCAAACCAGGGGAGGCATGGGAAGCTTGCAATGATCTCACTTGGGTGCCCCTCATTCTCCTGCCAAAACTCAGGAATACCTTAAGCACAATTTGTTTTTAAAAACAAGTTCTTCCTTTTAGCACAGCTCATGATGTTCCAAATGAATGGCTGAGTCCTACTGCTAAGTATGATGTCACATCCCCTAGTCAACCTTTCCCCATTTAGACACACAGTGAAATTAAAATTGCATTTAGGCCAGTGCACAAAAACCCAGACTTATTTCCAGAATTACACTGCAAAAATTAAGAGTTTAATTGCTTGGCAAAGCAAGCTTCTCACTCTATTTATTTATTTGTCTTTTTAGTTGATGAAGATACAACCTCCTGCAAGCTTTCAAAACAGTATTTCCAAACAGTAAAGCCAGGATCCAGGAAACAGAACTGAAAGGGACAGAACTATCCCTGGTGACAGGTAATAGTAAGGAGGTAAAAGGAGTTCAGCCAAGACAGGAAAGATCATATTTTCAGCTAATATGACTATCACAAAGCATTGATACACCTTTTAATAAAAATCTTGTCATTTATAGTGTTTCACATGGCCTGCCTAATAAAACATGGAGAAACATGCCTAGCATCCCAGACAACTCCTCTAGGCTCAGAGCTGTTCTCCACTTGCACCATGCAAGCATCTGTGAGACATGCCCACCCACTCCCTGATGTTAACAGGAGTACAAACCCCAATTCAGCCCTCTTCTCACCTCTGTGTGTGGCATAAGATGCACTAATTCCTAAACACCACTGATCCCAGGCTCAAGCATTGTGGCAGCAGCTGAACAGCCCAAATCATAAATTATCCCTTTGCAATGGCTGATGAAATTGGGCTTGATTCTCACATCACTTACACAGAAGGCTTGCACCAGTAGAACTGCATGGATTTTTACTGAGGTATATTTGATTCACTCCAGTGTAAACAAGAAGCAGCTTTACTCAATTACTTTCCAAGTTAGGGGGTTCTCTGACAGAGCGATATGAGTAAGGGTTCATCAGCTGCCTGAGTGCCTTGCCCACAGCAATGCCAAACACTACCACTGTCATCTGGTTTGTATTCTTCCCAAGTCTCCAAATCATATTTTAAAAAGGACACAGAAAAGTACCATTAAGAATCCATCCCCATCAGCTGGTCAGTCCCATTCTAAGACACTCCTGTCATGATTACCAACACGTTACACCATGTGGGGTATAAAGACAGCACTGTTGATGTTTACCTGGTTGGTTTATAGGCAATCAAATGTAGATGTTGAAAATACCCCTCCATCTTGGTCCTCCACTCTTCCCTCTCAGCACTAGTAGAGTTACTAACATGATATGTTGGCACAATCAGCTGCTTAAGCAATATTTGCTGAGAAGCAGTTCAAAGGACGTACGTGGTGTGCCTGTGTGTGCATGAAGGATGATCCTGAAGAGGTAAGAACATGGACCACCTCACATCTTCTTGAATGTGTACTCTTCCTTCTGTGTGTTGAGACTTTCTTACGTCTCCCAGTCCCTTTGTTCCTTGGTATAGTTGGCCACAGTAACATGGGAAATACATAACTATTTAAGGGACAAGAGGGAATGGTGTGACAAAGAATTGCCTCTTCCAAAGAACTACTCGAAAATATTGCTTGGTAAAAGAAAAATATGTCAAGTTTCCCTTCCTTCTTTCTAATCCATATTTTACATCATACCCTTTTTTCCTCTAGGACATACTTTTTCTCTGTCTTTTCTCTTAAATTTCTCTACATTTTTTCCTAAGCTTTACCTCAGACAATTTATCTAATCTGTGAAATTTTAGCTAATACAACTGGACTTAAAGTTCAGGTACGGTGGTGTTCTTAGTATGAGAATCACAAGTAAACAAACCAAAACAGGAGGTAGGCTTTCCAGCTTACAAAAGAAAAGCCAAGCAGGGACTAGCATTCTGGTTCCAGGTTTGAATAGTGTATGGCCTACCAGGGTTTGGCCTCTGACATAATCAGCAGGAACAGCCGTAATAATATCCAAAAGACAATCTGCCAATTAATTATTCTCTAAAAGCCACTCCGCTTGTCCATGACTACTCTGGAATTTGTGTACTGTATGGTGCTGGTCTTCAGCTAATAGAGCAAAAAGACCTCTTCTTTCATGATGAGAATATTCATCTAAGTAGAGGAACCTCTAGTCTGGCTTGGTCCCATCTGCAGACAATTGCATCTAGATATTCTCTGCATTGGTAACTTAAAATTACCCTTATAGAGTAGTGGTTTCTGCTCTTGATATTTTGATATTCAATATTGATATTCAATTCATTTTCTCACCCCCAGAGTTCCCAGTACAAGGCATGTGCCATTCTGAAGTGTCAGAGATGTAAGGAGGGATTTGAGCACTTCACTGATGACATAGAAGGGCTTTAAAATAGGTATTATTCCACATCAGAGTGGGTGCATTTTGGAATCCACTGCATGCTCATATGGAATGTCTTAGATATATTTTCAAAGACTGCAGTATATAAATAAAACCTACTAAAAATAATGGAAAGTACTAGAAAAAAAGAAAGGCATGCTGCCCACTGCAGGGTAAAATCCAGCACTGTATTAAATAGTAGGTATATATGTTTTCACCATTCTCCTTCTATAAACTGAATCTGTTACAAAATTATTTAATTTCAATCTTTTACTTTAAGTATGCATTAAAATTTAGAAATATATATGGTTAAAAAACTCCAATGAAAAATTAAGAAACAGTAAAATGGAGGAAATCTATTTAGGGCACCACATATTAATCTATAAACATAATTCATATGAAGTCTGGGGATCCAGAAAACAGGATCCAAGATACTGATCGTCATCCTCACTACAGAAGCACAAATTTGTGCCAAAATTCTCTAGTGTTTTGAGCTGCACGTGCACATAGTACAGAGACGCTATGATCCCCAAACTGTCGCTGTCTCCTACTGGCCACCCTCTGAATATATCTAGCATCCACCTAGTGTAAAACCCTCTGTTTCAGAACAAAGAATGACCTGGATGATGCAAGCTATTTGGTTTTTTAAGAACATCAGAGAGTTAGTAAGAAAACAGTAACTCAAGAGTGTATCACTTGAAAGAAACACAACTATTCAATAAACAGAAATATGAGAACAAAAGGAATATAGGGCCTGAGGGCAGGACGGAATTTGTTCTTCTAAGACTATTGGGATTCCCAGGTTAAGTTTATGAACTTTGGTTCTGAAAATAGTTGCTGAACATTGTGGAAAATAAGGATTATTAGGAACTGGGGAATATTTCTCATAAACTGCTTGTTTTCTTGTTTAAATGGAAAAGGTTCAGAGATGAATGGGTGGCAAGCCATGACTTTATACAGTCCTAATTACATACCTTCGTCAATTGTGATATCTCCTAATTCTAACATCGGCTCTTTGCCTTAACTATATCTAATTAAGAAGCTGATGCAGACTAGATTGTTACCATTAAAAATTGGGATTTTTTAATTTAAAACAGCTTTGGTGCCTCATATGTAGATATGAAAGATTAGTTAAATTTGCTCACCTGGGCAAGAAAGGTTTGTAACAAGAAAGGTTTTAATGCCCATTCAAGAATCTCCCAACCAATCAAACAAAAAACCCCTCACCAGTGTAGTTTCTCAGAGGTGGATATTATACTGATGTGCTACAAATCATGGAACTGCTGCACAATACTCTGGTGTGTGCACTGTGTGTGAATGAGCAACAGAGAGACTTTTTGGCCTTTGCCATGTTATTCCCACAATTTTACAAGGGGGAAACTCAGGAGCTGTTAGATGTTATCTCACTGCAAGATGACTGTCGCATAGAAATGTGAACGTTACAAATTCACTGCTGTGAATTTTAAGCAGGGCATCAATTTTCTGTAATTAATGAGCTGGATGCTAGTCAGCCTTTGAATCATGCTTCGGGTAGCTCCTACCGGGTGGTAAAACAGCTTGTGAAGAGTCAGGCACAAGGCTGAATCTGATAGTACTCGAGAGCCCCACGGTAGCCCCTGGCAGCGTCCCTGGCAGAGCTGCCGGCAGTGACACTCCTCTGCGGCCGGTCGAACTCCAGCTGCAGTGTTGTTTTCAGCTGGGCTGAGGCATGTTGTAATGCCTGGAGGTACAAACTGCAGGCATTTTCCCTGCACTGGAGAACTAGAGAGATGCACTTTAAGGCTATAGTCACAGTTAGCAAGGATTGTAAAGCAAGTGGTGCGTGTGGGCAGGAGACATTTGCTTAGGTGGAAGGAGTTCATAACTGTATGTTTCTGCGTAACTTGCCTGCCATTAATCATT
Organism: Coloeus monedula; assembly: GCF_965178545.1. Lineage (NCBI taxonomy): Eukaryota > Metazoa > Chordata > Aves > Passeriformes > Corvidae > Coloeus > Coloeus monedula. The sequence goes on from NC_138822.1 coordinate 69,555,011, forward strand.
AAGGAGAGCTTTGAAATTAGTCGACTCGATAAGAAAACTAGAAGGAAAATACCTCTTAACCCATCCAAAAGCAGAGGGCATCCTGGCCCGGCGGCGCCGGTAACCGCCCGCTCGGCCGGCGAGGGGAGCCCGGCACTGTATAACCCTGCCCGGTGCAGCCGGCCGCCCTTCTACCTTCATTGATGCGTTTTGCTTCGGGCACAGAGGCGTGGGTGTGATGTTTAAAATTATGCAGACTGGAATTTTTTTTATATATACTAGTTTAAATTACTACCTACAATGGGTAGGAGGGAACAATAGGACTTTGCGGTGCGAGGTGATATGCGGTGGAATAGGATTAAGGAGGACAATAATTATATGGAAGAATCTTGTTTCCTAACCTCCTACGTGATGAGGTGTAAAGCGTAACTGTAAATTACAATTAGCCGGAGAATAAAGGTTTCCTCGGGAGCAGGGTGGAATTTCATCGCGGTGTATCGATGAATTTTAAACCCGAGAGGCTTGATCGGCACCGCCGAGCTGCGGCTCTGCCCCACAGGAGTCATTCTGCGAAGGGACAGAACCGGTGCCGGGGACAGCGCGAAGAGGGAGAGCAGCGCCGGGGACTGGGGCTGTGCGGGGCTCGCAGCGGAGCGGAGGGGCGCGGAGGGGCGCGGAGGGGCGCGGAGGGGCGCGGAGGGCGGCCGCTCCCGTGGCGGCCGCGGCCCGGGCTCGGCCTCCGCCGCTGGCAGGAGAGGGGCAGCGGCTAATCGGATTGGGTAGGCTCCCGTAATCCCAGACCGATCGGCGCTGGTGTCTCTCTCTCTCCAATATCACTAATGTCACTTCTATTAGCTGCATTAGACAGATGTTCAAAAGCTCCCTCTCGCTCGCTCGCTAAATCTGATCCCCCTGTAATACTTTCACTGGTATTAAATCCACATGCACCCACTCTTATTCCCTCCCCCCGACACCCCTCCTCTCCCCACCCCCGCCATCCCTTTTACTTTCCTGAGTGGACCCTGGCTCCGTTTGATCGTCTTTTCCAGGGCAAAACGAGATCTTCTGGCGAACAGACAATGGGATTGCCCTCCCTCCCCATATGCTTGTCTCCCACTGAACCCTGTTTCCTCCACAACCCAAAAAAAAAAAAAAAAAAAAAAAAAAAAAAAAAAAAAGCAAGCAAACACACAGAAAGTCCTGCCAAACTATTACTGCCTGGGATGTCACTATTGCTGGCTACTCAGAGGTTTTGATTCCACGTTCATAAAAGACAGAATTGTCAGACTTACCTCTTCGATGCAGGATTGTAATTACTGTTGGGATGCTCTAGATCTCCCTATATAAGTTTATAGATGGATAAACACACACGCATCTGTGTAGAAAGATCAGATACATACATTCAGCAGGTGCGTCTTCCCAGTTTGTTTATCCGGACCAACATGTCTTTCCTCTAACTCTTCTTTTAAAAAAGGTTAGGGAACATCCAGCCAAACGGGCTTTTAATTTCTTATTCTTGTTCTGGATTAGTGTTCCTTGACACTCTTTCCTGCTTCAGTTCTACTGTTCTTCCTTACTTTTTGCAGTCCTTTTTCGTTGTACTCGCCTTTCCCTCTTACAGGGTCACAATCCCCTTTGTAACTGTGTGTTTTATTCCACACCCCCCCCCCCTCCAGCTGTCCTTTTGTTGTTTTCTCCGACTAGCCCGCAGAAATGAAACACATATGCAACTCTGTCTCCTTGCATTTTCAGATGTTTCTCTCACTATTGTCTGCTACAGCTCATTGAAAGTGCAAAGTGAAAACAGATGTATAAAAGATAAAAAATATACACATACGCACACCAAGTCCATGGAATAGAGAATAAATCTGGTATATCCCAGCAGAAAGAAAGAAAATAGAGAGATAGAGAGAGAGGGAAAGAAACGAGAAGAAAGAAAGAGAGAAAGAGAGAACGAGAGAGAGAGAAGGAGAGAAAGAGAGAACGAGAGAGAGAAAGAGAGAAAGAGAGAGAGAAAGAGAGAAAGAGAGAAAGAAAGAAAGAAAGAAAGAAAGAAAGAGAGAAAGAAAGAGAGAAAGAAAGAAAGAAAGAAAGAAAGAAAGAAAGAAAGAAAGAAAGAAAGAAAGAAAGAAAGAAAGAAAGAAAGAAAGAAAGAAAGAAAGAAAGAAAGAAAGAAAGAAAGAAAGAAAGAAAGAAAAAAGAGAAAAAGAAATAAAGAGAGAGAAAATATGCACCTCAGGTTCTTAATTAGCACAACAGGGCATTTTCATGAGATTTGATCATTTCCCTCTGCCCGGACAAGAAGAAATCAATGGGGCAGGAATCTATAAATCAGTCAGCATGTCAGGACAAATCAAAATAATGCTTCTATTATTTCAATCAATAAACCATTTTTATACCTAACATCTGATCTACACAGTGTGTTTGTGTTGGAAATTTGCAGATCCGCTTTGCACAAAAACAAACTATTAACATCCATGTCAATCATATTTGTAACTGTTTGAAATGGCCGGAGATTTCAGCGCGGGGCTGACTGAAAAATTCCGGGAGAAACAGAAATGCGCGGGGGGCGGATCGCGATGAAAACACTTCCAAAAGTTTGTCGCTTCTTTATTGTTTGTCCTCCTCCCTTTTCCCCCAACTCCTGCCTCAGCACTGAGCTTTGCGAGCGGCTGAGCCGAGAGGGCCAGGTGGGGAGGAGGAGAGGTGGGTGGGGAAGCGGGGAGGGCAGGCAGGACCCCACCGTGTTCCTGTCCCGCGGTGCCCCAGAGCCTACAGGGGTCCGGCTGTGCGGAGTCGGGTCTGCGGCTCGCCCCGCAGGTGCAGTCGCCAGCAATCCCCAGGCCAGCCCAAAGCCCCGGGCAGCTCGCGCAGGCGGGAGGCTCTTGGCTGCCGGAGGGAAGAGCAGCCTCATGCTCGCCGGCCCGCTCCCTTCGGGCCAGGTCTGCTCAGCGACTCCTCCACTACCTGTCTGGAAACCCCTCCAGCCCCAGACAGGAATGGGAAAGGTGCCAGATGGGTTTCCTCTACATCTTGCTGTACAGTGCTTCGCCTTGCTTGTTTGCAAATCCACCAAATAATTCATGCCAAACAACCATTTAGAAACCATTTTCTTTGTTTCTTTGAAACCCTACTGTACAGCTCCATCTGCCTGATATAAATGAATAATCCTTCTTGATACCATTCCTAATCCATTTCTTTACAGTCGAATTGGAAAGGGGGGTGGAGGTGGGATTAATCATCTTTAAAAATGGAAACCCCCAAACAGCCACAGATCCGGCGTATTTATTGCTTCAAATTAAACAGATGTCCCCTCACCCAACCCCCTCCTTTGTGGCTGGATTTAGGACAAACAGGGGCATTTCTCAGAACCAAAATCCTATGCAAAATTCTTTGGAGTTCAGAGCCTGGATTGTTTTTTTCAAGGGCTAAGTAGCATCAGGCATTACGCATATGTCTCAATCAATCCTTCATTAGACAAGAGAAGGAAGACGAAGAAGAAGAGCAAGGAGGAGATTTTGGCCCTGTCGAAGGGGGCTAGTCCCGCACTGCCCTGGGTGCCCATCCCTGCAGCCCTTCACTTCCCTCCCCTGCCCGGTCCCTCCCGGTTTGTTCCATGTCGCCGCATTACAGTGGGCACGGTGGGCGATCATCTGTAATTCATTGTTTGTTTGGGAGGGAGAGAAGAGTAGAGAGCGAGGGGGAGAGCGAGTTGCAACTGGAAAGGTTGCAGATTATGTTGGTTTGTGTTGCTTTGTTTTTTGGTTTTGTTTTTGGGGTTTTTTTGCCCCAGGAATGATAAACAGGGTGGGGAGAGTTTGATAGATTATGTTTTCCCTTCTTTTTCTTCCTTTTCATTTATTCTTTCTCAAAGTGCTAATATTTTTTCACCATAAGGATGACTTGTGTGCGCCCCTTGCAAGGCATCTCGGAACAAAGAACATTTGCACCTCTTCTCTTGGACAATCAGCGCGTGCTAACACCAGGCACCGTTGCTCTGCCCCTACCCCAACGCCCCTCGGGTTTTGTTTTGTTTTCCTTGTCTTCTAATGTCTTCTTCTTCTTCTTCTTTTTAATTTAAATTTCCTAATCGAATTTCTTCATTCCCTCCTCGTTATTTTCATAGATGTTCTATTTCCCGTCTTCCCTCTCATTTCCAGATCAAACGAAGCTTGCCTATCCTCCCCGGGTGGCGGGACCAGGGGATTGGGATATTACTAGAAAGCCGTATTCCCACAGTCAAAAAGGAAGAGAAAGGGAAAAGTCTCAGGATTTAACGCAAAACGCTGAGGAAATCGGTGGACATCGGCGGGCAGCCCCGGCCGGGGCACGGCGACCTCGGCCCCCGCGCGCGGCCGCTGCTGCGGGGGCTCCGCTGCCCGCCGGCCACTGTTCGCACTCGCCACCAGCCCCGCCGCACTCGGGGCCACCCCGCACCCGGCTCGGGCGGGGCTGGGGAGGCGGGAATGGCGAGCACTCCCTGCGCGTTTAGCCGTGGGCTTCCTCCTCTGTGCCCGTGCCTACCGCCCGCGGATTTGGGCAGTGCAGATTTAGGTCCTCTCCTTAACACAGCAACAGAGGGGGAGAGAGAAGATTGACAGCAGATGCTTAGTTTTTTGAATCTCAGAGATGGTACAAGTACATTCTCGGCCGAAAAAAGTATCAGCTATAATTAATGGATGAATTTGTCGCCGTTGTTACTGTTATTGTTGTTGTTGTTGTTATCGGACAGGCTGTCCGGTTCCGAGACGAGACCTAAACATTTTTTTCAGTTTCATAATTTCAAACCGAGTTAAGTGCTGGATCATCAGTTTTTCCCTTTGTCTGCCCCAGTTGTAAATAATGGCTTTGAGATTAGCTAATTATGGAGCATTTATCACTGATAGAGAGGAAATAAATCAAAGCCGGGTTCGAATTTTCAAACTCACTAGTAGAGAGATGCATAGCAACTCTATCTGCAGCAGATAGGTGCTGTTTAAATTACTGAGGCTATAGAGTAAACCACATCCACGTCACTTTAAAAAATGAAGATTTTATTTATACATACCAGTTGTGCCATTAAGTGGAGGTTTGGGGTAATTTTTTCAGTCTGGTTTTGTAAAAAAGTGCTGCAGTCTGAAGCCAGCAACGTTGACATGTCGTATTAACAAACTTCTTGTAATAAAAGCAGAATATAGAGGAGACAAACAGAAAGATGTGAGAGAGAGAGAGAAGGAGAGAGAGATGCAGATAAAAGTCCTGTCAAAAAGACCGCTTATTATTTTTCCTGTTACTAGATTACACAGAACTCTGTATTATATATACATTTACAGAAACTAACATTCATGTCAGGTACTGTATTTTTAAGAATTTCACTAGCCTTCACATCCTCGTGTCCTCCCCACAGCACAGCGCTTTTTGTAGTCATTCAGAATTTTGAAACATTTATCCTCAGGGGTGGGAGTTAGATAAGTATATGCCAGAAAGCAACAAGCCAGCTTCTAGGGGAAGAAACCATGTAGCTCTTCAGAAAAAGTAAGAGTCTGCAGAAGAAAATTCGGAGCCCCAGCCAGAACACCTACAAGCCCCCCACAGACACAGGCGGACACACACACACACGTACGCACTCCACCCCAAAAAGCACCTCTCCACCTGGAAACAGGCAGAGACCGCCCCCGCCGGCCCGCAACCCTCCATCCTCTTGCCCTCCGTCCCCGCGCCCCTCGCTTCGCCTCGCCCGCCCCGGGCCGTACCTCCGCCGGGCTCCGCGGCCGCTGTCCGCGGCGGCAGCCGGACTCTCCGGCCCCAGGGCTGCCCGAAACGAGGGGCTGTGGGAGCCTCCACAGCCCGGCCACCGCTGCCACGCGCAGGTGGCCAAAGCTCCGAGTGCCGAACCCACCGGATGACACCGCCTCCCCCCTGCCTTTTAGACAAGAACCTTGTAATTAATTTCAAGTTATTCCGCGTACCGTATCATTAAAAACAGTCTGGGGAACGGCTTCAGACCCCGGGAGCGGGGGATGGGGAAGGGGAGGGCGATTTGCATACAGCTTTGTCTTTTCGCGGATTGCGCTGGCGCGGGTTATACCGCTAATTGCACCAAACTACCGAGCACATCGGCCTCCACCGCGCTCCTGAGCCCGGCTTCCCCACGCAGCTCCGGGCCGGCGGCCCCCGCCGCGGAGCCCCCCGAGGTCAGACCGTGCCGCGGCGGCCGCGCTGCCCTGCGGGGGGAGCGCCGTGGCTGGGCGGGCTCGGGCAGCGGCGGAGCAGCAGCGCGGCCCCGCGGCGGCCGGGGGCAGAGCCCGCGGCCCGGCCCGGCTCGGCCCGGCCCATCCCGTCCCGTGGGGTCCTGCTGCCACCTGGCGGGCCGCCACCGAGCGCAGCCGAGCGCCGCCGCACCGCGGCCGCGCAGGCTGAGCGCCCCTCCGGCTCCTCACGGGCGGCACGCCGGCGGGTGATGCGCGCTTCTGCTGCCGCCCGCAGCCCGGCCCTAAACTGGGAAGTGATTTTGCCGGGCGGTGGCAGGGCTCTTGAAGTCACCCTGGCTCTTTAGAGAAGGTCCTTCCAGGAGGCCCCGTGCGGTGAACAAAAGAGAGGGACCGAGGGATAACGCGACAGCCTCTATTTTAGGAGGTGTAGTGAGCACTATTTTCTTCTGCCTCCCTTTCGGTGACCAGACTTGCCACATCATGCTTCTACCAAGTGGAGCCTTTATCCAAGGCTGCATTTTCTCCTTCATGGTTTTGGAGGAACGTGCAGCATCTCGTTATGAAATACAACTGTGATGAAAGGCAGAGATCAGGAGAGGGACAAGAGCACAGGAAGCATCACACCTACTGCCTCAGCACCCATATAGTTCTCTCTTGAGTAATCTGGTGTGTGATGATTGCAGAGTAAAAGTACTAAAAAGACATACATTTTCAGTAGAATAGTCCTTCCTTAAGAAATTTTGCTTAAGTCTTGTGGTGAATGAGTTATCTTCAGCCTTGCTAGTATCAAGAATGAACAAAATACATTTTTACTTTTAAAGAAACAATCCTCTGCATACCTTCAGTATTTGTACTAGTCTGAGATTAGAAAATTCTGCTTCTTATCTCCTTCCCTGAGCTGGCCCTTTCAGAAAAACCAGTTGTTGACAGTAGCTAGGCCAGCGGTATATCTGCACACAAGATCATCACACTCTTGTGTCAAATGGGTGCCAGGATAGAATTCCTCAGCAATTAACAATCCAGAACCTGAACACAAGCCCATTTTATGACCCATTTAAGCTAATAAGGAGTCACTGGTCATTTCTAGCAGGGCCTAAGATGGATATCTGGTAAATCACTGTGTTTAAACTACAGCTCACCTGCCAGACACGCTGCTGCGCACCTGTGCAGATCCTGATGGAAACCAGCTCTCAGTGGGTCCCAGATCACAACTGGTTTCCTAAGGACACTTGCAGCACAAGCTTGGGATTGTCTTGCCTAATTGTTAGTTTGATATAGTTAGTTATCATTAGCTTGGTATAATCCACTATGAGAAGGTTTTTCTCTATGGCAGATCAAAAAGCCACAATTCTTACTTCCATTACTGTGTAAGCGAATGACACAACCAGTTGTAACTGATGGTATATTTGAAGTACTCACTAGCTACAAATCCATTATATGTATCCAGTGGACTTTAAGTCTAGCCCATGCCTTCCTCTGCTAGGTGGATATATTTGTGTCCTTTCATTAACTCTTTGCTAAAATCTTAGATGTGGGATCCATACATGAATAGAGACAGAGCATGCTCATAACATTTACATTTATTTCCAGATACTATTAGAAATTCACGGGTCGTGGGTACTTATGGATCAAATATTCTCACATTAAAGTACTGCAAAATTTGTGATTGACATGTGTAAATTGCACATAGAGCCATGCTGTCTGTCAATAGGTTACCAAGATGAATGCAAATGACATTCTGTGCTTCAAAGACTGATAGCTCTTGTATCCATTCTGTTACATCCCTTATCATTCCATTTAAATAAAGAATTTTATTGACCCCTAGAAATGCCACAGAGATTCTTTCCACAAGCAAGACAAGGATCCCAGCTTACCAAACAATGAGGTGAATGTTTTCTTCATTATTATTGCAGAAGTCTAAGAAATCTTGCATGTGTTCCTTGATTCTTAGAATGTATCACTGCAGGAATCACTCCTAATCACATTTAAATTGGAGTCATTTATTAGACTCATTGAGGACTAGGAACTGGGAAGTCAATGGCACTAGGGCAATTGCCCCTGCTCAGAATGTGGCTGTATGAACTAGAAACATCTGTAACAAAATTAATTAGCTACAGAAATTTCACTTGTTATTTCCCAGCAATCAAATGAAATGTAAAACAGACCCCCTTTTTTTTCTTTCCATCACTATTTCTTCTTTTCCTTCTATTTAAACTGCTGGAAAAGAATGAAACTAAGAAACTATTTGTACGATCATTTCATCAGTTCCCTAGGAGAAAAAGAAAAAAAAAATCATACATATGTGCATATCACACATATATGCACATATACATATATGTGTCTATATAAAACTTGTGTGTAAATGTATAAAAGTGATCTAGTATATTAATCCATTTAAGCTATGGGTAAGACATTAATTAAAGTGACCAGATTATTAACTGGTATTAGCTATTATAATAGAGACACAATTAATGATATTTACAGTAAAAGCTATTGGTGCCACATCTACCACAACTACAATAGAAACAACAAACATTTTTTTCCATGCTTCGTGTTATATATCTTTGGCTTATTTGTTAGTTCACAAATTAAATATTAATAAAATCTCTAAAAAAACCTCTCTCACATGTATGCTAGCATATCACTAATAACCATTAATATGTCTCTTTGTTTTCATATATGTTGTGATCTGAAATACCCTACAAATTCAGCAATGGGCAGGCTGGTGTTTTATATGCAATTACAGCAGAAATCAATTTGACCAAAACACCTGCTTAATTCAAGTGCAAGTTTGTGCCTTACCTACTCTCTTTATGCTTTGATTTCCCCATATCACTGACATTTCCACTCTGCAACATCTGTCTTTTAGCCACTAATTTTTATCAAGATGTCTTAAAAATCCACTAAGGCAGTAGTATTTTCAGCATTACCTCTATGTCCCCAAGGTTTAGTTATACCTTCTGCTCTGTGGCAGAAAAAGCTATTACATCATTTACTTTTATCCATGCTCTTTTTTTTATCCTGGGAAAGAGGTTTGTGGGAAGATCCTCACAGTGGTTCCTATCCCCTTTCACTTGCCACCTCATCAGTTCTGCTCCTGAGACAATTCCCTGGGCAAGATTTAGAGGAGACCATGAAGAGGCAGCCTTTCCACAGGTGGGGGCAGGAGCTAAGTGCAGCAGGCTAACCAGTGCTGAACAGGGAAGAAGTGACAAGAGCGCTCTCATAATGGAGAGACTGAGAAGGATGTGGTTTCATAAAAATCAAGAGTGCTTGGGATCAGGCCAGTGAGAAAGAAGCAGTGTGCACGCAAGCCCAGAGCATCTGCTCTCCATGAAATATGCAAAGATGAGGAGAAAAGAAAAAGACTTCCTATAACAAGAAGCAAAACTATCCTGCATAAAATATCAAACCTCAGCTTAATACATGCCAATGTCTACATTTATATCCATGAACAGTACTATGGAGTTTACATTATAAAGTTTTTGAGGCAAGTATTGTGGGTGTTTGTGCAGCCTTGGAGCCTGGCTGGGGACTGTAGGAGGTGACACAACAGATGCCTGTCTTCAGGATTCAGGACACGAGACATAATATCCCACAAAGCTGTGAAAATCTTAGGCCTTATGCATAGCATCACAACTACATGAATAATACCTTCCTTGAGAATCACTTGATCACCTGTAATTGATTCTCATAATTGAAATATGAAGTTCTTGTATATTTATGGACTTTTTTGTGCTTCCTCTTTTTGATGGTGTTGAGGCAGATCTTGGCATTTCTTGCAGTTTGAAGTCTAGAGTCAATAAGTAAGGAGAACCCTGAAGTGTGGAGTTTGCTCAGGTAGAGTATTTCTAGAGATACAATAATTACATTATAAAACCTCTATTTCTAGCTTCCTTACGGAGTTTAGACAGGCCAAAACAAAATCTGTGCATTGTCCATATGAATAAATAACAAAAACAAAGCAAAGCAAAACAAAACAAAACAAAACAAAATCAGAAGATTACAGTCTTCTTAAAAAGTCTAAATATTCCTGCTTTATTACTGTATGCTGTAGTGGGTTGAACCATTCAAACCATGACAATGCCCAGTGACATACTTCTCAACCAGCAGGATAAGTGAGGCACAGGTAGAATAAAATGAGAAAAACACCAGTAAGTTTAACAGTTTGTTGTCTAGATGTTTCTATGCATCAGAGACTCAATGATGTACCTCTAAATTTGTATATAAATTAAACCCTAAATAGCTGCACATGCATGTGATGGAGATTACTGCTGTGTAAAAGGAGGAGTAGCTGTGCAAAGAAAGATGCCCATGGTATGTCCACTGACTGTAGCTCATTCAGTGTTAACATTGAATTACCTGTGAGGTAAGGCTTGTTTTGTTTTATGTGTATATGAGCAGGATCTTGTGAAACCCAAGAGAAAATTCAATAACTGCAAATTTGTCTCTAGGGAGGAAGACAGGAGAGAGCTGCCAGCATCACTGCTGAGTGAGTAAGTAATGTCTGTGTTTTGGTCCCAATTACAGACAGACCAGTAGCTAAAATTGCGTGGGACACTCTGACTGTCCTAGTGTTTGCCCACAGCAGGTTTTTCATCTTGTTCTGCATTTCACAGCACTCCAACATTTGCAGAGAGCTGCTTTAAGGCCAGGTAAGTCCTTCCCTCACAAGAAGTACATAAAAACGGCAGGCATAGTGAAACTCCCACGAAGTGTAAAAAACTATGCCTAAATACAGTTTTGTATTCATCCGCCTTATATGTGGGGTAACCGTTAAGAGTGCCTGTTAAAACTGTTTAGTGCAGAGTGGCCATGGTGTAAAATAAACCTCACAATTTCTTCTTAGTAACTATGCCAACTAATACAAATTGATTCCGTATGTTGTATTTCCTAGCAACCATTTTCCTGGAAGGAAAAGAGCTGTTCCTTTGGGTCAAGTCACTAAATGTGCATTTCAACGTAAATTATAATTGAATCATTGAAGAAAGTAACTGAAAGGACTGCAACATGTTTATATCTGAGTGTAAAACTTTCCAGTACTCTTGTACAGTATCAATTCAAGTCAAAGTCTATGCAGGACATAAAAAAGCACCAACACAAGAAGGCAGCCCTCTGGAATCACAGTCCCCAAACGCAGTTTGGACTATGGAGAACACTGAGACCAAGCAACATCTTTAGCAGCAACATGTTAAAATATTCAAAGACTGTGAAGTACCATATATATCCCAGATAAAAGGTTTTTATGAATGCAAACAGAAGATTATTGTAAAAATTTGACCACAGGATCAAGCCAAGTTTAGCTGTGAGTGGTAAATAGTTAATAAGCTCTGTTTGGAAGTGATGTGCCTTGGGCAACCTCCAGAATATCTGGAAGAACAGACAACCCTGACACCATTTCCACCATTAATAGAAATGTAAACAGTTATAGTGCTTTCTTTCTGCTTTCCTAGACATCTGCATTCTAATTCAGCCTAAGAACCAACTCAGTCTCCCTCAGGTCTTAAGACTTCATATAGACAGCATCAACATTATCTTCTCCAGACAAACAGCCACCATTAAAACATAATTGAATTCTAGTTACCTTCTTTTAAGAATCTGTCTCACCAATGAGAATCCTGAGGACATCTTCTTTAACATTTATTTTGTCCCTTTTGAAGTACTAAAGGGATTTTCTCACTCAAAGTGGTGTTCTGAGAAATTGCAGAATAAATAATGTGTGGGTTAGTGTTTTAGCTTGTGACCATCCCAGAGTTGAGTGCTGAAGCCTTTGAGCCAGACATAAAACGCCCCTGACATCAGCACTTCACTTTGATCCTCCACCCATCCGCTTGGCATGTGTGAGGCTCATTACAAGGCACCTAGTGTTCCTGGCTTTGGCATGAGACCAAGCTGGTCTGTATTGACAAGGCTGACAGACTTCAGGACATGTAAAGAAACAGAGAGAGTGAGAATTAGCCTCCTAAACCTGAGGATCAGGATCACTTTCCCTTGTGACTTTCCCAAGGTTAAAAAGGAGCCAGATGAGGAAACAGGCAACTGAGCCCTCCTGGCAGCACAGCCCTGGTCAGCTGAGGGGAGACTAGGGAAACAAGCAGCCTGCAGGGATTGTGGGGAGAAAATTAAACCTATGCCTCTACTGAAGGCAGAGTACATGAGAACCTGGAATTAAGTCAGGGAGAGTGCCAGGGTCTGGCTGGAAGCAAAACTGTGTTTCTCTTTCCCTTGATGCATGGTGACAGTCTGAAAGTCCCCATCCTGTATATCAAATCTCTGGTTGTACTGTCCAATCCCTCCATCTTTGATCCACCTTGTCTGGCCACTGGGATCAGCTGAAATTTGTTCTCTTGTTTACTTGCCCCTGAACAGAATCTTAATTCTGAGCCACACATAACTTGCCTGCATGAGAGCTTGGCAGACCTGATCCAATTCCTGCCCCAATGCTCTCTCCATCTTTTTGTGAGGTAAAAGAAGAAGTACACCAACACTAATAGAATAGTAATTATGTCTGTCTAAAATCCTACAACTTGCTAAATCATATTATTTTTAGAATAGTTCGCAAACACTAGACTGTATAATTCATAAAAACCAGCAGCTCATATATAATATACATTTGTCATGATAAAATGCCTATAGTTATTCTTTTTTAAAAGCTGCAGATTTTTCATTAGGAACAGACACTTTCTATATTTCTCATCAAAATTGGCATCTTCCACCTTTTTGGTACTTTTTCTCTTTCATAGTTTTCTCTTTCAAAGTTTTTCTCTTTCATAATATTCTTGCATGCTACAGATGACAAAAGAGGTGGTTGAGTTTTAGCTTTTGAAGCACCAATGAGCCATCTGCAGTGAGATGACTGCTTGTTGTGCTGGTTTCAGCCAGGGTGGAATTAGTTTCCTTCCCAGTGGCTGCTGTGGGCCTGTGTTTTGGATTTGTGCTGAACACAGGGTTGATAGTACAGAGTTATTTTTGCTATTGCTGAGCAGGGCTCACACAGAGCCAAGGCCTCTTCTGCTTCTCGTACTGCCTCACTGGTGAGGGGGCTGGGGGTGCACGGGAGGTTGGGAGGAGACACAGCTGGGACAGGTGACCCCAACTGACCAGAGGGATACTCCAGAACATGTGACATCATGTTCAGTATATGAAATAGAGGAAAGAAAGAGAAAGGGGGTGACATTTGGAGTGTCAGAGTTTTTCTTCCCAGGTTACATGTGATGGGGCCCTGCTCTCCTGGAGATGGCTGAACACCTGCTCAACCATGGGAAGTGGTGAATCAATTCCTTGCTTTGCTTTTCTTGTGTGTGCCGCTTTTGCCTGCTCTATTATACTGTCTTTAGCTGTACCCATGAGTTTTCCAGCTTTTACCCCTCTGATTTTCTCCCCCATCCCACTGGTGGGACAATGAGCAAACAGCTTCACGGGCCTTGGTTGCTGGCTGGGGTTAAGCCACACCACCTCTCAAACAGTTGACAATTTGTCATGCTCCATTTTAATAAATGTGAAGAAGGCAAAAAAGCAACTTGGGTAGAGTGAGAAATTAATCCAAACATTGAAACTTCTCCTATCCCAACAGACTGTGGAGAACTCCGAACAATTTTTGTTTTGTTTTGGGAGGGTTCCTTTCCTTTGTATTTTTTGAGGACCATGCTATAAATCTCAACAAAAGATTCTTATCTGGATATGAACCATGAGGAACCTCAGTTAGGATATTTGGGTCTAGGTTTTGGGTCATCCAATTACAACATTCTTGAGGCTGTTCAAAGCAGCAGCGTCTCCAAACCTCCCATTGAGAGCAATTTTCACAAGTGGGATAGGCACCTGCTTAGGAGACATTAGTTATATCCACTGTGTCCAAAATTTTCCACTGCTAACACTTTTTTATTATCTGCTAAGGAGTGATGTTGGCAGCATTTTCTTTTTATGTCATAGAAGAGCAGTAGTAATGATTTAAAAGCCAGGAGCTTTGAATTATTGCTTAAGGTTCTTGATTAGCAAGGTACTGTGCTCTCCTTACATTTGTCTACAAGAAAAGATGCATTTATGGGAAGTTTTCCAGATGTCTCTTCATTAAAGTGAAGAGGTCACATTTTATTTGCTGCTAAACAAAACAATACATTACATTGCAGATTATTGTACCTAAGTGTGTGTGCTTGGATTATACTTCACAGAAAGGAAGTCAAGTACTGAAATATAATTTTTTTCTTCTTGAGAGCCATCTTGGCTCGGAAAATACCGTTTCCCTCCAAATGGTAAGGGATTTGTGAAATGCTTCTAATCTTGCCTTCTCTGTACCATACTTTAAAATGCTTTCTGTGGAATTTTTAAACATAAATCGAAGTATAGCAGGAGAAATTTTGCCTAGCAAAGACCTGGAAACAAATTTCTACTGGATTGGAGTTTTAGAGGAGACATACTTGCTTTTGAAATGTTTGACTTTCATGTGTGTATCTGCCTCTTGAGCTTAATAGCTGCAGTGGTGTGTCCAGAACACAATTACATAGTCTAAAATCTGTGACTTACAGACTGATTCACACTTCAGAAGTTGAAAAACTAAATAGCCTCCTTTGACACACAAAAAGGTTGTACATGGACTGCTCTCAACCCATCTTTTAGGAATATTAGATGGTATAGCTTCATTTTGCATAAATAATTAAAGGTTACAGGATACAGTGCCTTGAAGTGACTACCTGAAAACAGAAGCTAGACAAGATTAAGAGAATAAGAGCAGGCATTTATTTGAAGGGCCTTCAAAGGTACACCCTGGGCAGTCAAGAGGCTATGCCCAAGATGGACCCTGGGTCACGAGTTTTTCATACTTCTATAAGTTTGGTCCATTTGCATATCAGGGTTAATTCCCCAGCTACAATCTCAGGCAATGAAGTAATTACCCCAAGTTTCCCCCCGTTCAAAAGCTTTAATTTACATATTTTGGGGCCTGGGACAACAAGGTGTCCTTGAAATGCAAACCTAGAGAGGGTTTGTTATGTCTAACCAAATGAGAGAACAGCAGCTAACAGGCTATGTATATGAAGTTTCAGAGTTACATACTGAGCAGTATAGGATCTGAAAAATATAAAAGTTAAAACGTAAGTCATCAGATACAATTAGAAAAACTATTTAACTACAAGAGGAATGGTACCTTGACCCAAAGGAACAGATGGAACAGCCTGATGGAACAGTAATTATGCTGGTTTGAAAGTAAACCAGCGGAAGAAAGCAATCCCACACAATTACCTTGAGAGAGATTTCAGAGTTAAAATTTAATAGAAATATTACAATAAATGCAATCCTTTTGTGTGGTCTACCTTTCTCCCTGGTCTCCTGAGCCACATCAGTGAGGACTGATGCAAAATAGGTGTTCAGTAACTGTCTTCTCTGCAACCTCTGCTCCTTTCAGTAGCAGCCCATACATTTCACAGTATTCCTTCTGTTACTTGTGTGTTTGAGGAAGCCCTTGCCCACTCTCAAAAGCTAAAGAATACAGATCTTTCTCTTTGCAACAGCTTTTGTGTAAGTTTCTTGGTTTCTCCTCATGTACCTCTTTGGCAAAACAACATGAAAGGAAATACACATGCTGGTTAATCAAAACAGTTTTGCTTTTTAGGCTTGGCTTATGTGCCAAAAGGACGAGAAAGGCCCAGAGTGCTGGAGAGACTCCATTAAAAATTCAAGCAATAACTTCTGTGTTATGAATAACTACCTCAGCCATATTGCATGAGGGATATTATTTAATTTAATGTCAATTCAAGATGCAGCAACATGTTTACAGACATGACTGAGATTGCCAGCTCAGTAGCACTGGAAAGTTCTAGCTCCTGACAGGTTTGTATGTAGCTTACCAAAGAGATTTCTCTTTAGTCTCTGCCTTATTACCAATATCAGAGTCATGGTGTCCCTGTAATTCTGCCCACTTACTAATAATTTTATTTAACCTGAAAATAACCGAACACATAATGCAAATCATGATATTTTTTCCAGAGCTGTAATTGTTTCCTGAGGTGATTTCGGTGGCCAAAAAAACATAGCAAGTCAAGTGAAATGGTAACAAGGTGCAGGATTTGCTGTTGACACAGGTTTTACCTTCCAAAAGGGAACCAGCTGCCAGTCTTGTACACTTGGGACTGCTAATGTGCAATTCAAGGCTAAAGCTGAACTGCTTGGTATTGTGGAACTTCAAAATCCTTTGAAAAATTGGTTGTGAAATCATGTCTTTTGTGAGTTTGGGTACTTGGGGGACTTAAAATGTTTTACTAGAGAGGAATACAGACCCTGTATTTCATATAGAGATCTTCTCTTACGTATGCAACTGGGAGTTTTAGCAGCTACTAGGGTTCAGATTGCATTCGGTTAACTTCAATTCTGGGTACCCGAAAATAACCGCTACCTGTATCATGCACTATAGTTCTCATGCACCTAATCACAACGCTCCTTGTTACTCCTTTCTTTTCCGTTCTTTCCGGCATGCTCCTTCCCCCACATGTCAAGCTCACTCTACAGTCTCATATTTCAATTACCCCGGTTTAAGGAAATGTCATGTTGTGTTGGAACCTAAGAATAGAAGGTGCTCATCAGTCAACATTTTTATAGCGTGTTAATCATCACCGCAGTGTGCTGATTTGGTACTCTGGATTTTGACCACTGCCTTGGACAATCACTGAGCAGTTCTATTCATCATCTACCTATTCTTATGGATTTGTTTCCATCATGGCCACCTAGACTAAAAAGAAAGGAAAAGAGGAAAAAAATCATCAAAATTTCATCTCTAATGAAAAGTATTCTACACAGCCTGAATTTAATAAATGCAAAAAAATAACCTATGTAAAAAAGAACATGCATTCCCTTCAGAAACATCCAGTCTGGATTATGAATAAATATATAGTATAAATAGATGAAGTAATCTGATTTTATAAAATAGAAGGTTTTTTTCTAAAAAAGAAAAAGTCCCTACTTATAAGAAAGAATGGATTTCTTTCTTCAAAGGCATTAATGGATTGAAAAGTTATATTTTCTATGTATTTACATCCTGTACAGAAATGAACTTCGGATACAGCACTTTAGTTCTTACCCCTACTCATTGTTACTGTGATTAAGAACCAGCAGAGTTACTCTGATTATAGCTTAACTTACTGCCAGTGTCAAAGAACACCTACTCATATTATAAAAAAACAATTTTATAAATATGTTGGACAAAAGCATAGAGATTCTGATACACTAATGCTTTCACATTCTTTTGTGAATATCTCACCTACTTTTGACAAGAACTAGTAAGTATACTTAATAAATAAGTACATATCAGGCAAGAATATGTAAAGCCATATATAGGTATAAAGTGCATGTAAGAAGACCACAGATTCAGAAACTGCTTTCTACCCCGTTTTTCCATAGTTACAACCTCCCACAAACTATCATTTTTCCCTAGTTAACTTTGGTTTCATAGCTGCACTGAGGAGATCTGATGTTCATGCCACATGGGAAGACTTTCCTTTCCTGAGTGAATCTTGCTCTATCTTATCACACTGTGTCATGATTACCGGGAGCACCTGGCAACAGGGGCATTTTCCTCCCTAATGGATTGCTGCCAGTAAATGGGTTCATTCTTACTGGCCTCTACATCCCAGCCACATTTGATGGAAAAAAACTTGATTGGATTCCAACAAGAAATAGAGTTGATCAGATTTCAAAGGATTTTCTCACTTCTGAGAAAAATACTTCTTACTATGCAGATTGTTTCTTGGGATGTTTGGCAGTAGCCCAAGTGTATCTCAGTCCTGAGTTAGCTGTCTTAGCAGCCTGAGGGTGAGTCTACCAAACCAAAGTTAGTGTCTATAAAGCCAAGAATACTGTCCTGCAGAACAATGTCCTTTTGACCAAGGAAAATTCCATATTTTAAATGAACAAGGGCAAATTCACAAATCAAAGTATATCTGTTGTGAAGGGGGGTGGATTTATGTCCAATATTTAATTCAAAAATATGGGAAAAGGAAGACAATTATCTTAGTGAAGAAAATAAAAGGAAAAAAATCAGAACACAACCTGGTCAGGCCTAGTGGTATTATGAAATATAAAACATTCTACCCCTTTCACAGAATCATAATACAAGTATAATTTGAAAGGGATGTCTAGATGTGATAGTTCATGTCTTGCCTGAGGCTGGGGTAACTTGAAAGTGCAATGAGGTTCCTCAGGACCTTGTACATTCAAGTACTGAAGCTTGGAGGTGGAGATTCCTATGAGGGAGTCAACTTTCAAGTTCACTTTTTCTTTTTCCTTATTGAAAAATTATTCACTGAAATACTCTGGCATTGAGCTTTTCCTAATTCCTTTTTCAGAAACTTGCATTCTAGATTTGCTTCAGAGGCCTTACAAATGTAAGCTGTTCATTTTGTGTCTACAAAACAAGTCTGTGAACTGACCACACGCTCTACATCATTATCAGCCAGGGTGTGTAAGCCCTGGCCTTGGCTTGGTAGCTCTTCCCAGTTTTTAAATAGTTGTTTTTCCCAAGAGACAGGGGTCAAAAAGAACCATTTTAATGCCAAAGAAAAGTGTTCCAAACTTTTCCAATAATTATATTCCTCCTTGAGGAAGAAAAAAATGTGGTGGTTGTCCTCGTTCCACAAATATTAGTGTGCTGAAATCTTGACACAAGAACTTCCACTTCTTGTAAGGTAGCTCTCAACTGTTGAATAATTTCTCAGTGTGCTAGTAGGTGCTTGCAAAACCCTGGCATTTGTACTGAAGATTGCTAAAACTCCTTTTGCTTTGGTGTTTGGAGCTGGGGAAGACAGGTAGGAAGAGGCACACTGAGGGGCTGTGCCCAAGAGAGACACTGCAATTCTAAGCCTAAAGGAAGCCCAGAACAAAAGAAGTGTCAGTGAGAAGAAACTGGATGTTCATCCAGGATTTCTGGGCACATTGCAGAGGTGCTGCTACTGCTCTGGGACATTAGAAACCTAAAAATTATGTAGGGCACTCAGTGACACTTAAAAACAAGAAGGGGATGGCATAAAGTCTCCTGGTGTTCCCCGCAAGCTGTGACAGCTGTGCTGTTTCCCAGGATGCTATGGAGCTGTAACAGAAGAATACAGAATGGTGCTGCTCTGTGTTGCTGATTTATATTCTAGAATGAAACATTTTAATTAAATTATTGTGAAATTAAAATATGATAATTTTCAGTAAACAGAGTAATTGGACATTAGAGGAGGAAAATGAACTGTGACTGGGGCAGCAGTTTAGTACTGCAGGAAAATTGCAGTAAGCCTAATGAGGTGCTAAAAAGGAAAGTGAAAGCAATCCCAGTTAGATAGTTGATTTAAAAACCCAGTTGCTTTAGGGCTTTCATGTAAAATGTATCAACCTCATTTCTATCTACAGCACTTTATCTATTATTGTCAACCACTGTCATGACAGTGTGAGCTTCACCAAATGAGCACAAAGACAAGGGGAAGTCAAAGTTAATTTAAAATGCAGTATTTTAAAATATTAAAGTCTTATTTAAGCCCTGGTCAAGTATAGAATCTGTTTTACTTTATTAGTTCTGAAAGTAACATGAAAAATTGAAATAAACTTTGAAAGGCCTTGCTATTTCATAAACAAAATATGTATATGCAGGTTTTCTTCTAACATGGCTGTTTAACTCAGAAATATGCATAATAGTAAATATTCACCAAAATAAATGCATTTGTACACTGCCTGGCATAATATATAGGGCATTTTTACAGAGTGCTGGCTTAAATCCTTTAAGGCATCCTAGTTTTCAACATTTAGCTCCACTCCATATATAATTTCTTTCCTTATATCTGTAGTGTTATCTGTTGGCTGATTTTAAAATAGGCTTTCTCAAACAGATATATTCATGGGTCCAGTCTGATCACTGAAATCATGCTAGACTCATGAACAAGCAAAGCACATATGTATATACTTAATTGTCCCTGTGCAAATAGATTTATTGAGGTCTGTGTGGCTAGAGCTGGACACAGTTGAGTATTCTACAGGATCTTCCCAAACTTTTGCTATTCCGGTTTGAGAAAGTGTAGGACAGTCAAGAGAATGAGGGAGGTTGATAGTCTATGACTCAAAAAAAGGAATTTTGAGGAAGGGGGGTTTTCTGCCGATAGAAAGTGAGATGAGAGGTGTGTTACACTGATTTACTATATTTGGAAAAAAAATTAAATCAGGGCATGTGTCTGCACTTTTTTCACTCACTGTGTATGGGACATCCCTTGTAAAACCAGGTTCTTTTTACTAAAAAGAGGTGCCAGTGAGCTGTTGCTGCATTGTAAAGCATAACATGTGAATCAATGAAGGGAGAAAGTGAGTGAACGTGGAAAGAAGATTATAGAGTAAACAACAAATCATCTCAGCTGTCTTTTCCCCCAGAGGTTACCTTACCTTCAGGCAGACAGCGCTGCCGTAAAAGCGAGTACCAGCCTGCTGGTGGCCATCCCCGGCTCAGCAGCGCATCCGGCACACGCTGCCACTGCTGCCACTGCTGCCACTGCTGCTGCTGCTGCTGCTGCCGCTGCTGCCGCTGCTGCTACTGCTGCCGCTGCTGCTGCTGCCACTGCTGCTGCTGCTGCTGCTGCTGCCGCTGCTGCTACTGCTGCCGCTGCTGCTGCTGCCACTGCTGCTGCTGCTGCTGCCACTGCTGCTGCTGCTGCCACTGCTGCTGCTGCTGCTGCCACTGCTGCTGCCACTGCTGCTGCTGCTGCCACTGCTGCTGCTGCTGCTGCCACTGCTGCTGCTGCACGGCGGTGCGAGCCTGACATCTACCGTGTGCTGCGGCAAGGGAGGCAGCGCCGCTGCAGCCCAGACCGCCTCCAGAAAGACTGCTCTTAGAAACCGATACAGCTATTCCCCTTTCTCTGAATGCTTCTTTCCCTGCCCCTTCCGAACCAAAAAGTATTTCTCAGGCCAACTATGCATTCATACTAAAGGATTTATGGTAATTTCAAACTTTATCATGAGGAAATTCCAAATTAACTTCCAACGTGTAATTAAAAAAATCCAACAACAATGGACAACAACAAAAATGTTTATTCCAGTCTGCATAAAAACTACGGACACCTATGGCTCAAAGAGCCAGAGGATACAGTGACCTAGGGGGTCCCTAGGCCTTGGTACTTAGAGATTAAGTCAAATGAGGAGCAGCTGAGAGAGCTGGGGGTGTTTATCCTGGAGAAAAGAAGGCTCAGGGATGACCTTATCACTCTCTACAAATGCCCGAAAGGAGGCTGTAGCCGGGTGGGGGTTGGCCTCTTCTCCCAGGCAACCAGCAACAAGACAAGAGGACATGACCTCAAGCTACAACAGGGGAGGTTCAGCTTGGTCTTCAGGAAGATTTTCTTCACTGAAAGTCTTGTACAGCATTGGAATGGACTGCCCACGGAAGTGGTGGAGTCACCATCCCTGGGTATATTTGAGAAAAGACTACACGTGGCACTAAGTGCTGTGTTTCAGTTGACAAGGTGATGATCTGACAAAGGTTGGACTATTTGATCTTGGAGGTCTTTTTCAGCCTTAATGTTTCTATAATTCTATGACCCAAAGGAGCTGATTCTGGATTGCCCCTGATCCAAGTGTTCTCCACTGGCTGGAGACCTAGAACTAGCTAAGCAGAAGCACTATACCCTGGATTTAAGACATCCATGAAGCTACTTGAACCCAGCTGGGGGTTTAGAAAATGCTACTAATTCTCTGTCATGCCTTCAGTAGAAAGATGCTCAAATGTGTTAAAATTTAGGTCAAATTGTCCAGCTCACTTCTAAAAATAAACTGTAAGATACAATGTGCAAAGTCAAAGGCAGAACTTAAAAACCCTCTAGGCACACCAAGGTACACACTGGGTTCAAGGGAGGAAAGTCAGACTTGGATCCCAACTTCTTTTGAATTGCTTTTAATTTTATTTTAATTGTTTTTATTTATGCTATTAAGGTGTCTAGATACAGTTGAAAGCTTTACCTTCTTGTTTATTTAGCTGAGCATCCAACTCCCACCTGGAATTCAATGTGATGCCTACCTGGAAACAGCATCTCCAGATGCTGACTCATTCCCTTAAATGTGCGTAGCTTAGGGTGGGCTAAATTATTCTACAGAGGTTCTTATTTTTTACCCTGATGGAAGAAAGTAGGTAATTAATTACTTAAACTATTAATATGCCACTCACATTAAATGACCTTATATAATCACCCCATCCCCAAAAAACTGCCTCAGGAATCACACTAACCTAAAAATTAATCTGATTACTCATTACCAGAAGAGGAATTCTTGAATTAGATGATTTCCTGGATGTCCTCAGGAGGTATAGAGCTTATGACAGACCCTAAGAAAGAACTTCCTTCAAGGAGAAGAACTTTCTTCTGAAAAGGCAGAATAGATCCAAATGCAAAAGACAAGAAGAGAAAATTCTATAAACAACTTAGATTTTATTGTAGCAAAAAATTAAACAATTCTGTGATTGCCACGGAGTTGTGTGGTCTGTGTGCATGGCTCTGCACAGCCTCAGTCTTCAGGCTTTTCTCCCATGCTGAGGCAGAGAGACAGGAATGACAGGCAGGGGTTTTGTTCCACCTGCTGGGATGAAGAGGAGTAAAACTGAAAATCTGGCCCAATTTATGTTAAAATTATAGCAGAGCAGAATAAAAAGTTGACATGTAGATTGATGCATTACTTTTAAAAAGGTATCTGAAAATACTACTCCTCAGACCTAATCCAGACTACAGGACAGCACCTGGGTGTCATTAATCAGTTCTGCTATTTTCATAGCCGACACTAGGAATAACCTTGAATAGGTCACAGTTCCCTGGACTGATATGTTATGGCAGCATCCCAGTGATTCAGTTTAATAATTTTAGATTAATTTTCCCTTTCCCCCCCTCCTCTGATTCAGTTTCCCACTTTCTGGTAACTGTCTTACACTTTTATCTTGATCAATAATGTTGTGAGTAGTCAGAGAACCTGACAGATGACAACATCTTTGTTATTTAAGGAGGTTTCTTATGACATAGGACCATCTACTAAGGGCATTTTCTGAACAAAAAAAAAAAAAAAAAGCTTTTATTTTATAATATACTGCAGATGCAGATGGAAAGTGATGTATTATGTGAAGTACTAAACAAAGAAATAAATAACCAGCTATAGGAGTATTTTTTTGTTCCTGTCACAAAGCAATCTAAATTTTAGTATTTATTCTAGAAATGTCCTAGCCTCTTAGAGGCAAATTATGCATGAAATAATGCAATTAAAACTGAAATAAAAGATTTAAATGCAGCCTCTAGAGGCATCAAATGGCACCACACTGTCTCACTCTTAACTGCCTCTTAAAATGACTGCTCAATTTATAGGAAAATCTTTCCATCCTTGCTCTTAGAATCCTCTGGTTTTGATGGCACTAACCATAATTCAGTTTCTCTACTCCATGGGAACATGTTAACATTTCCTTCGTGCTCCAAAATGAACGAACAACTCCATGGCCAAGTACAATGTTATGCAAGAAGGAGAGTCTTAAGCCCTGATTTCTTGGCTGGTTTGTTCCATCTTTTTCTTCAGAAGATACTCTTATATCCCTCCTGAGACTCGCAGTTAGTACTTTTGTCGCTGGCAGCCTTGGGAGTGACTTTTAAAATTACTGATGACACAACTATGGAGTGAGGAATATTTGGGAGTGGTGGATGTCATCTTCAAAACTGCTGTAAATGTAATGTCACCAGCACTATAAGTGATAAGGATGAAAAAGACACAGTCCTAGTGGTGTAACATCTAGCAAAGAGCTTAAACTACTCCTTTTTTTCTCCTCCTCACACTAAATGGCTAGAGTTTTAATGACAGACATGTAATACCCAGAAAAACAAGAAAAATGAATGAACACGTTTTTCTGAATTTACTTGTCAAAAACAATAGTTTCCACAAGCACTTTCACTTGGGAAGGGTAATTCATGGCAAAACAGGAAGGAATTGGGTCAATTTTCAGTTTGCAGAACTTAATAGTTTATATTTATCTGCTGGCACATCAGGGCCTTAAATAACTTCACTAAAGTCTCTCTGACTGTAGTGAATTATATTGCATAATCACAGAAATTGATTTTCTTGACAAGAACAGAGCTCAATCTATGAAAACTTCTCTTTGTGACTGTGAGCAATGAAGGGATATCCTGACATCAAAATAACTTTAGACAATGCATTTGCATTGTAGAAAACACTCTTTAATAGGATGACAGATATGTGACTGCTAGCTTGAGTATCTGAAATATCACAGAGTAATGTCAGGATTTGTTATCACACTACAACTGTGGTGTTGAGTTTCTACGAATCAATCTCACAAAATCTCAGTGGTAAGTTTATGAAAATGAGCAAACCGAAAAGATCCCCTAGGCAGAGATTCTCAGAGCTTGTTACAGGAGGTCTCAAATAAATGGCGTGAATATCATCAATATTTGAAGTAGCCCACAAAGTTAGTTTTTTCCAGTCTGTCAGGAGTGACATATTATTACTCAAAGACTTGCCAACATGGGATACGCCAAACAGGGCACACTGTGAACATGATCATACCCAGCAAGTCCTAACTTGCTTCAGACAGAAAAGTTTCTGTTTGCAGGACCTGCTTTAGTGATCCAGAAACCTTGATTAAGTCCCCATGCAATGGGGTAGTAGATGTTTTCTGGCTGCAATAGTTCACTGCAACTTTGGTCAGGTTCCAGTTCTGTCACACATCAACACAATCATGTGACCATTCAGAGCAGTGCAACCTTCCAAAATGTCTAGGTGTTCAAGAAAATGACAGAAGCAACATCTCACATAGCAGAATAGTGAAATTGGCTTCCCCTTTTTCAAACCAACAGGCACATGCTTGGTAAGTGTTAGATTAGCTGGTATTGACTGAGATAACAGAATTAATTTTTCAAGGGGTCTACTATTTTTAGTAAAATGCTTAAAAGAGTTGAAGTAATTTAACTGTTGCAAATGTTACAAAATGAATGTTTTGTGTAATTATTCACAATTATATCTTTAATGGATTTGTAATGTCCCTTCCAACCCAAAACATTCCAGCATTCCATGATATTTTATGCTGCTGTTATAATAGTATTTAAAAGGACAGAAATTTGTACAGAATCCTTTAGGCAAGATTACTAATGCCGTAGTTAGAGATTTTAGGCATAAAAGTACAGCAAATCATATTAGTATATTAGCCAATATGCTAGTTAATATGTTCCAAGTACAGATTTGAAAGTGCAACAGAGCAATGCACACAGCCTTCAACATCCGAGAAATTAAGCCTTTGACTCCTGCATCTGCTAAAAACCTTCTTTGCTCATACATTTTCCAGACCTGTTAATTAGAATATTGCCTTGTAACATTTCTCTTATCGTGAAATAGGCCCCAGAAAGCTGCAGGTTTCCCCCAGTGAGAAAATCTAAAATGCAAAATGGACAGCATTAGAGACAGGTTCCTTTCCAAGCTGCACATAACGTACATCTTGCCCAAAGTTAATGGCAAAACATCACTACTGCCAAAACAGCCCTAAATCTCTTAGAAGACAGGAGAAAAAGGAGACCAAATGTGATGATTGGTATTACAGAAATGATAGTACAAAAAGTATTAGACAGAGAATAAACTGTATCTAAACAGGAACATCAAACCATCTCAGAACATTGTGTCAGGGTTGGTAGACAATGAGAGCTTGTGTTAAGAAAAAACCATGTGACAAAAGCATCTGTAAAAAAAAAAAAAAAAAATTCTATCAGTTGCAGACTTCAGAACAGCCCATTATAACATCCGTGTGCCAAATAACCACTACTGGTTTGTGGCACTTACCCATTACTGGCCTGTGGGACCAAAGCAGCTGAAAATAAGGATCTGGAGGTCACTACAGAAGCATCCAGATTTGCTGTGTGAGTGGTGTTGACAGAACATAAGAATGAGAAACCTGATTTATAGAGCATGGACTACTCTGCAAAGGTAAGCAAGCACAGCCAGAGATAAGATGTTTTGTAATGCTTTATCAAGGAGTGTATATACAAATACAAAAGCAGATCATATTGTCTTTGATGGTAGAATTTGATGATTTCTGAAGAAATGGGACATTTTACAATGACTCATATCATAACAATGAATCACAATATAGCAGCAGCTGTTCATGTTGGCAGAATTATTCTTGCTTGCCTTAGATGTATATTAAATATACAGATGTAAACTCTCAGATAGGAATAATAGAGAAGGCAGGAGAACCCACAGGATTGAGTTGTTTAGTTTTATGAAGAAGTTTTTCTAACCCTAAGGGACTAACAACATAATGCGTGGGGATTTACTGGGCCACATGGAAGAAAAATATCTGTAGTATTTGCAGCTGAGGTCCACACAGGAAACAGCATTACAGAATACAGTCAACACTGAGACATTATTATCAGCATTTCCTTTCTACTGTCAATTTTCCTCCAGAAAAGAAGAGTCCCAGCTAAATTGAAATACAAAAATATAAAGAAAGAAGAAATGCTATAGTCTTTATACAAGCAAACTATTTTGACAATTGAAACATATACAGGTAGCTTAGATACAAATGCAGCTAATCAGTACTAACATGGAAAAATAAATTGAAACTGTTTCTAAAGCATGAGATTTTTCAGGGATTATGATCAGAATTACCTACTTTTCTCTAAGGAAACTTCAACTGTTTTGAAAAGACATAGAAATGAGACTGATACAGGCATTTCCAGGATTTTAGACTGTGAAGCAATAATGTAGTTAAAGTGCTAGCAGTCATGGTAGTACTTAGGGCAACTGCTTGGGGCTTCATGGGCAAATCCAGTATCACTACTGGAGTCATCACCAACTACAAAGCTTATTGTTTTAGCATTCCAGTGGTCTAAGAAATTCGTAGTGTAATACTTGACTGTTTATTGGACACTATTCAGGGTCTGCCTTAGGTGAGCTGAAGTCAATAGCTGTCATTACACCAATCCTTTACGTGATTGTCCCTTAGAAAAGCAAAGGAAGACACATACTCTAATATTAGAGAGCTTTATTTCTGTTTTCTGGGTTGTCAGAACTATTTGTTCTTCTGTCACTGTGTATTTTGGTGAGTATTTTTTAAAATCCGCAAGGCAGAAGTGTGTTCTGAGGAGAATTGGGAAGAGATGATACTGTTTGTACTACTTATGCAGGTTTGGACAAATTTGGAGGAAAATATCCTCTGATAGAAGGCAGGTTACAACCATCCCTCCCCCACCAGGTTTGGGGGGAAAAAAAAATTCCTCTGAGGAAAGTGAAAGAGATAAAACCCCTATTTATTTAACAAACACACAGGAAAAGAATAATAATGCTGAATAAGAAAACCTCTCGATGTGGAGAAAAACCTGGGAAGATTTCAGAGTCCTTCTGTAGGTGTGGTCTCTCTCCTCCTCAGAGCTGGGTCAGTGTGGGCCCACCTCCAGGGCCTCGGTGGAAAATTCTCCCAATGTGTTCTGATATTGAAGCAGTCCAGAAGAGAAGAAGGGAAAAAGTGAAGTCCCAGGAAAACAAAGTTCAACTCTCTGTCTCCCTCCAAAGAAAAGGAGCCAAAAGCTGGCTGGAAAGCAAGCAGGGTGCTTCCTCCACTCTTGCTGCTGCAACAGGATGCAGAGGAGTGTGTATCTGTGTCCTTGAACAACTGTTTTGAAAAGTTCACTTGTTTTTTTCCTCTCCCCCTCTCAGGTTCAGTTTAAAAGGCACATAAAAGGCACAGGATTGATTTTCTGGGCATAGAGCAGCGAAAGGGGATATTCGTCATAAAGTCACCCCAAGACACGAGTATAGGCATTATTTGATACTAACTGTAGATATTTGTGTTCCTGGCTTTAAGACCTATTTCTGAAACATATGTTACAATTATAATTATTTTATAGTTATTGCTATTGTTATTCCTACTGTTTCATCTCTCAACAACTATCTTACTGTGCTAGCTACTGTACAAACAATTTAGCAGTCATCACTAAACTCCTTCTGCAAAGGCAGGGACTCGGCAGCTACCAGCATACTGCAGTTCTTCCTGCCATGCAAAACTTTAGGCACTGCTTGGGGCACTTCAGCTGAGGCTACAGAGACCAAATGCACTCTGCCACCTTAATCATTAATATTTTCCATGTTTTAACAGAGAATGTCTAGTCTTTTTTGTAATGTGTCGCAGGTGTTTGGCAGTAGCTGAGCAACGGCTGCTTAGGAGCATTCACAATATTTTCCATTGTTTTGACTGGACAGAGCTGTGAAATCACCCTGCTGTTTCATATTCTCTCAGTGTATGTACTACAAAAACCCAGGAGCACACTGCTGGTTTAGACATTTCATTTTGGTCTGCTGGGATCTGGTTTGTGTATGTTCATGCTGAGATTTAGAACCAGGGTTTTTTTCGATTTATAAGGATGTCTGTTTCATGTTTTCTGTTTTTTTAAAATAGGGATTTTCACTCTTCCTCTAATATTGGCTTAAAATCCTGAACCACTTTCCTGATCACTTTCAAGCTCTTCCTCCATCTATATTCTTATCTTCAAGCGCAACTGAGACATACTCTATATAATTGATATTAAATTACAGTCTGTATTTCCCTCTCTCATCTCATGATTTAATGTGAATGTGGGATTAGTGTCTTTAGAAGACATGTGAGCTTGCCCTTTCAAAACAATTTTTTGATAAGGCATATCAAAGCCTGCTTTATTTTTACACAATGCTGAAAACAAGTACTGGACTCTGTGTGCCTGAGCAGGACTGGAACTTTATCAGATATGCAGCCCCTAGGTTTGTGTACACTTCTGTAGTTACAGCTTCCTTAGGCATACCACGATGATATCTTTACTTGATCAAGTTATATTTTGTTTTGAGATTGAGGAGAATATTGAGCAGGGAAGAGAGGGAAAGAGAAATTAAATGAAGGCAAAGGAGTGAATTAGAGTAGATGAAAGGATGCAGGAAGACATCAAAGCTGGATGGGAATCAGTGAGGATCTTGCTTTCTATTAGCAACATTAGACCTGTAAAGTGAATTAAAAGGCAGGAACTGGAAATTGAATGGTTATTTTCTTGTAAAAAAATTATTTTAAAAAACATGAGCAAAGGAATTGCATTCATACAGTTGCCAAGAAGCTTGCTCTTAATGGATGCACACCTCATATATCCACAGGATACTTCAGGAACTTACTCCTTCTGAAATATACTATCTGTTTTCTTTCTATTTTACAATCTAAAACCAAATTAATTTTTGAGCCAACATATAATCTAACTGTTTTCAAAGTGTGCACAGGATCTTGCATTTCTACTAAGGCCAGATCAATTTATTGAGGCAGCAACTACCTGCTTTCTTCATTTACCTGTCAGATTTCCTTCTCTACATTTCATTCAAAAACTATGTAACAATTAAAATACAGCTTTATAAATACATTTACAAGCACAGCTATGAAATTATTGCTTTTTTATACTCAACAGAAAAACTTAAATATATAATGGGTATTGAAAATATTTCTTCCTGCCACGACTCAAATATGAAAGGAAAATAATTTTAAAGACTGATATCACCACAAGGAGTTAGATGCATTTCAAAGCAGATGCATAACTTGGTAAGAAAAACGTGACCTGATACAAATCCATGTTTTTCTCTGTAGTCTGTCTACAACAATGCCTGGTAGCACCTATATAGAAAAGAGGTTTGTGATCCTTTCCTGATTTACCCCCTTGGCTTCCAGCTATAATGACAGTGATTTGATGAACTAAAGATTGAAGTAGGATCATCATATCATTTGATGGATTCACGCTCTCTTAACTTATCTAATCCTATTTATTTTTTTAGCCTCTACAACATCCTGTGGAAATGCATTTCATAATGTCACTGTGAGTCATGAGGAGAGCACCTAATTTTTTATGTTTGATTTTGTATACTTTACTGTGTGCCTTGTGGTGCTTGTTTTATAATAATGATGAATCATTTCTGTTCACCTTCTCTTTGATGCCAACTTTACATAGCTTTTGTCCTTAAGGACACTTTTTCCACAAGCTGAAGAGTCAAAGCCTGTTTCTTGTGTGGAGCATCTAGCCACATATCCGCCCTCCTGTAATACCTAATTATAATTATATATGATTATATTTTTATATTATACAATATGTAGAATTCAGTATCTGAAAAGTATACAGACCACAGGTTTCACTCTGAAATTCCTTCCTCGTAATTCCTATTATATAATTTGTCTTCTGGACTACCCTGAATACAGACCTCATATTCTCAAAGGACTATCCACAATTACCCCACAGTTTCTTTCTTGCTGGAAATAATTTGCAAATAATGACTTATTTTCTCACCTCTTTATTCATCTTTGGGGAAAACCTTGTCTCATTAAGAGAAAAGTCTCCTGCAAAATCAAATTAATTACTTCTATGCAATTTGTTACCCATGGGAATTAGCCTTTTGTGGGAATATATATGGGAATATTTTTATTAATTTTAGTGTTCCTGTACTTGCAGTCTCCCTTAAGATTCTGCTTTATAGTCAATGGACTTGGAATGGCCCTAGTGGGCAAGTTCTTGTACATTTGAATAGTTATCAATTACTTCTAGGCAGATGTCTGTGGTAGTAAATTTGTGAGATAGCAATTTTACCACTTGTCTAACTAGATGACAAGAAGACTAAAAGGCTAATGAAGAGTTTTATATAATTAATACTGTGAAAAACAGACATATCCATCTTATCTCAGTTTCTGCACAGCACAACTCATTATGTTTCCCCTTCTAAGTCTTTTAAGCCTTATAGACGTCCGTTAGAAAAGCATATATTCTTTGGATGAAAACTACAGGTAACTTCACCCCGTTCCCATTGGTTATATCTGCTAAAAATTTGACTTTAATTTTGTATCCTGTTCATCTAGGGGTAAAATTGTCTTGATCTTTCTCTGCCAGATTCTTCAGGTTTTTTTTAGCAGTTCTATTTCCCTCTTTCCTCCAAAGTATTGCAAACACTACACAGAATGGGAAATAAGAGATATTTAGACCATTACAACCAGACATGATTTGTTTTTCCCTGGAAGGATTACTTGTCCAATTACTGCTTTCAAACATGTTGCAGCTGATGTTACGGAAGTATGTAGAGTTAGGAACCATATATTATAAAAGCCTTTAAAAATAAGCATAGATTTCAAAATGGAACCATGCAGGAAATAGTGGTAAGCATGTCTAGAGGAAGAAAAGGGGCCAGGCTTTAAAAGCTGTTACAAGAATTACTAGTTTTGTTCCTAAGGAGATTTACAAAACCAGCTTTATCTCACTGCAATTTATCTCTTAACAAATTTAGTCAACACTGTAAATAGAATTGGCCTCTCTTGGCAATACATCTGAAAAAATTTTTTCCAACAACCATGACTCCATTAAAAAGTAGTTCTCACCCATACCAGGTATTTTTCATGCTGTCACATGCAGACCAGGTACAGGAGAGAAGGTGGAATACAAAACAGCGCGTGAATGGCTATGGAAGAGCAGGTAACAGAGACTCAGATCCCAAAACACTAAGCTTGGAGACATTTTTCTTTTAATATGTGTTGAAATAATCTGCAGTGAAGAAACAGCTATAAACTCAGAGACTTTTTTTTCCAGAAACTCAGAGTATCTGTAAAATAAGAGGTTTGTAGTAGGAAAAGAAATGTATTTTGTGTAGGCTAGAAATATGCTTACAAATAAATGCAACACAGATTACCCCCTAAAGAGTTTCATGGTGGTACATTATATTAACTTACACTACTATTTGGGGCAGAAAAAGGAAAGAGAAGGTGACTTTGGGTGGCATGAAAACATGGTATATGAACTGGTTTATGAAGACTGGTATAATTGATCCTCAGAAGACCTGAGCAGAGCAGGAAGAGAAAATAAACAAACACTGAGTGTGATGTTTATCAGGTATGAATTACCAGAGGCACAAGTTTACATTACATAAGTATTGGCTATACAAGTGGCACTAACAGACCTATTACAGCGCTTGGATGTCCTTCTCACAAAGCTCTGAGCAGCGCTGCAGATGGTCAAATTTGGTCCAACATTTTTAAGAGCACCTACCAAACTCAAGAACAGTTTCTGGTTCAAAGCCCGAGTTTGCACACAACACTAAGCTTTTTGAGAAGTCTTCTTTCCTAGAGTGAAATATAAGCATTACAAAACTGCTATCAGAGTAGAAAATCTGACACAAAAAACTCTGAAATAAAACTTTAGATGTGAGCATTTCAATGACTCTCAAGGGTGGCTCAACGTGCTGTAGCACAATTCTAGGACACTGACCATCTGCATCCTGAGATCCTCCCCAGTTCCTATTTTCCTAATGTCCTGACAGTCCCGGGAATCCTTGAGTATCCTTGGGATTTCTTTACTACAGAGCAGTACCCTGGAAGCAGAGATCCCTAACACTGCTGGGGGCTGGCTGACTGCCCAGCAGAGAGAAATTTGGAAACATAGCATCCTCAACTGTGCATTGGCAGTGTTTCTGCTTGTCTCTATTTAATATTAATTTACAGAAGACAATTCATAGAGACATTGAATCATAGAATTGAATTGCCATGGGCAGGGACACCTTCCACTAGACCAGGTTGCCCAAAGCCCCTCCAACCTGGCCTTGTACAGTTCGATGGATGGGGCATACAGAAAGCATTCTTAAACTTTATTTAACTGTCATTTCCCAATAAAATTGGTTTTTCTTCCAAATATTCCTGTCAGTCTTGTTTCTGGGGCAATAAGAAATCAGATATCATGATGTACATCAGCACCTAACTGGCTGCAGCTGTCCATGTTTGTGCCCAGAAATTATAAGTTTACAAGTCCAGTTCTACTGGAAATCAGCATGCTGAAGAAGTAAAAAGGTTACAGAAGTACTGTAAGCAAAAAGGGTTTTAAAATTGAATTTAAGGTTCTTACATATCAAATGCTTATGAAAACATCACCCTTGATCTCTGGACAGACTGCAGAATTTTTCTTGCTAGAGAAGTAGCTGGAGGCAGTATAGCCCTGAATATGGATATCCAGGCAGTGCATGGAGCTCACTGTGCCGCCGACAGGTGGACACCCTTTGGATGTATAAGCTAAGCTGAAAAACAAGTCTAAGAAATGCCCTCTTCCTGTGTTTGCATGGCTTCCATTATGGTGTCCTGCTGCTTCTCAGCACAATTTTCAAGATAAAATGTTGTCACTTCCATTTCACTCTATCTGCATAACCAGAAAAGGTGTTTTGCAAGGACTTCCAAGTAGTGTGATACACTGCCATTAATTGCCCCTCCCACAGAAGACAACTTCTAGGCAGCTAAACCAGCTCCCAGGGTGGCATCACCTACCCACTGCACAAGGCAGACCCTGACATTTTGGCTCTTTTTCTGAGGAAATGGTTTCTTTCAGTCATTATTAGAAAGAAAGAAGGGAAGGACACTTCCCCTTACATTTCTGTGAATTCAATACCTTATTTAGGAATGAAGTAATAAATGACAACTGATGACCTTACTGTCATTTCAAAGATTATTTAAATACCTGTTTTAGAGAAGGACATTAATTTCCTGTGATGTGCCAGAGAAGTCTGTTCTGCTGCATGAACCTGGACCATATCTTCTCATAAATGGTAAGGAACCCTGGCTAAAATGCCTATGTCCCAGCAGAGAACTCTGAAGCTCCCTTGCTGCTCAGTCTGGAGGAAGGAGAACACACTGGAGTTTCCCTAGGCTACATAGTTATGTCATTTAATTATCCAGTGCCAGCATACAGAAATCTCTGCCACAAATGGAACATTACTGTGTCTGACATGCAGATGCCTGGAATCACAAATTGGCCACTGCATGCTCCTTTTGTGTCCCGTCTACCAGCCTACTGCTACCTGCACCTTTGCATCAATTGCATTTTTTGCCTGGATGTACTGTCTTTCTGTGAAACAGAATATATGCTGGAACCTTCCTACCAGAGGAAATTTTTCTGCTTTCTGCCTCAGTTGCTCTTTCTGAAAGACACAATAGTTCCCTTAGAAGTACTGTAAGCAAATTTTAATGTAGTCAACAGATTTGTAGCTATGAGATGTAAGTAGAAGAAATATCCATTCATGAACAAGACATTACAGTCAATCAAAGCATTGCCACAGTGAGGGCATCCTAGGAGGCAGGAGACATTTCTAATTAAAACAGGAGAGAGACAAATATACGTTAGGGATTTTCCTCACCTATTTATACAAAGTATTTAACATACCACAGTCATTGTGTTTGGAAATAATTTAGTTTTATTACCACCAATCCAACAAGAACACCTGGCTAAATCAGTGTCCTTGGAAATATGCAGAAGGATATATGTGGTCTCTGCAAAATCTCCAGACAAGCAAATGTTTAAAATGAACAGGTATATCTATTCTTTTGCCTTGGATAACAGCTCCCAGCAGCTAAAGATTACTCTTTGTTTTAGCCACTTTTGCTATCACTCTAGGTTTCCTATCCTTTTGTAAATATATCATTTTATCTATGTACCTGTGAAGAGAAAAAACAATAAATCAGAGGAAACACAGCAATAGGACCATCCAGAGAGTGCTTGGGATTGGCTGTCTTGTATATCACTTTGTAACTTTTTAGTTACCTCCTGAGACGTTAGTATATTTTGGCAAGTCAGGTTTGCTAAATGCATCTCATGTGTAATTCTCCTGCTGACATCAGGACCAATCTTTCCGTGGCAAAAATCTTGCTCTTCTTTGCCAGGATTTAATATATACAAATGTGTATTCATTTAACAGTTGCTGGTATGCCAATATACATCTTTATTTTTTAAAGACCACTGCTAGTGTTCTTTCCAAGTAAAAAAAATTTTTTTAATCTTATGAAGTAATCATTCTTCTAAAGTGTAAATAATATAAAATACCAATGTGCAGGCTATAGGCCATGTTGTGAACCTTAACTGGTATATTTCTGCAGTCCTACTCTAGATGATATCTCAGCGAAAAGACAACCCTAACTCTCACACCAAAAGAACATGGAAAGAAAACCATATCATATTCCAAGAGTATCAAATATCTCAAGTCTCATGCTGAAGGAATATGTAGAAACATTACATATTTTTGAACTGCACATTTCACAGACGAAAAAGTAAATATTCAGCTATTCACAGAGATAAATTATTTAATCCTACTCCAGTCAAGAAGACGTATTGATGTATTGTGTGTGCCTGGCCAGGTTTTGGTAGTGAGGGGTCTACAGGCATGGTTTCTGCGAGAAGCTGCCAGAAGCTTACTCTGTGTCCAACAGAGCCAATCCCAGACAATTCTAAGACAGACTCGATGCTGGCCAAGGCCAAGCACATCAGGAATTGTAGTAATGCTTCTGTGATAATGTATTCAGAGAAGGTAAAAAAGCTACTGCACAGTTGTAACTGTGGCCAGAGATGAGAGGGATGAGAATATGAGAGAGGAACAGCTCTGCAGACACCCAGGTCAGTGGAGAAGGAGGGGCAGGAGATGCTTCAAGAACCAGAGCTGAGATTCCCATGCAGCTCCTGGTGCAGCCCAAGGTGAGGCAGCTGTGCCCCTGCAGCCCCTAGAGGAAACCCATACTGGAGCAGGGGGTGCCTGAGAGGAGGCTGTGAGCCCATGGGAAAACTCTACTAGAGCAGGCTCCTGGCAGGGACCTGCAGACCCAGAGAGAGAAGACCATGCTGGAGCAGGTTTCCTGGCAGGACCTGTGACCCTGTGGGGGACCCACACTGGAGCAGCCTGTCCTTGAAGGACTGCACCCCATGAAAGAGGGACCCATGTTGCAGCAATTTGTGGAGAGCTGCTACCTATGGGATGGACTCATGTTAAAGTTCATGGACAATTATCTCCCATGGGAGGGACCCATGCTGGAGCAGGGGGAACAACTCCTCTCCCTGAGCAGTGGCAGGAGCAATGTGTGATTAACTGACCATAACCCCCATTCCCTGTCTCCCTGAGCTGCTGTGGGGGAGGAGGTAGAGCTGGGAAGGATGGAGGGGTGGGGGAAGGTGTTTTTAAGGTTTATTTTGTTTCTCATTACCCTGCTCTGATTTTGTTAATAATAAATTCAATTAATATCCTGAAGATGAGTCTGTTTTGCCCATGACAGTATAAATCCCTATTCAAGACAATATTAACATAAAATTCAGAAAACATGAACTAGATGGTACTTTTACAGAGTTTAAATACCTGCTGGGCAGCTGCAGGCAAAAATTTCTACAAAAAAAGAGCAGAGAAGGTAGGTGTATTATATCTATTCTCTTAGGAAAAACTGAGCACATCTCATTTTCCTTATTAATAATTGCCAAAGAAGGCATTGGCTTTTATGAAAGACCAATATAGTTTATCAGTAGTAGAAAACTCAGTTCTATGATTTGCTTACTTAGATTGAGAAAATTATATTTCATGTCTGCTCCACCGGGAAGAGCAGACCAGATTGTGAGGGACACTACCGTATCACCCTTTCTCTGACATGACTTGTTTTTTCCTGGCTTTGGGAAGTGTTTTGATATCCAGTTTCCTATATGAATTCCAGCAGCCAGTATTCTCAGTTTAGGATACTTACAAAGTTTAGAAGCAGGGCTAAAGAAAGTCCTATGAGAATGATTAATTTGAGTCAGTTTTAGGAGAAAAGGACAACAATAAAGATACCCCTGTTGTTTACATGGAAAATGAGTGAGAATATAACATGGCACATACATTTCTCTACCCCCCAAACACTACCCAGAATCCACTCTCTCACTGGTATTTCTGGTACAAAACATTGCCCACACACTCACTTTTCTGCAGATCTTATTCTATAAAATTATGGTTTTACCTTTTACGGATTAACCTCCCTCTCTCCTGGACTCTTCTACTGACAGCTGGTGTTCGCTGGGACTTTTAGTGATGAATCCACAGTGTGGGGCTGAAGAAATAGGTCCCCAGCATAGTGCTTGAGACAGATTTCCTCAGGAAATGTGTGCACTGTCAGTGTTGCTGAAGAAGTGCTTCCCTCTCTCTGCCCATGCAACCAATGACATAATGCAGAAAATATTTGCTTTTACTGTGCGAGTTTTATAAGCTGAAGAACACTTTGTATCTTGTAAAAGACGTACTCTCTGTGCTTTCAGTTCTTTATAGTGTAAATTACATGTGTTTTATGCCACTGTCCTCATCTTCTTTTGGAGCTGTGTGTTGGGTGTGCCTGGTTTTCCATTGGTTATGAATTGAGAACTACTGCCCTGCACCATGAGGAGGATAATGGGAAAGAGGTTCTTGAAACAGAAGGAAGAACCCAAATCCCACATCCTACTTAGGATAAATCACTACCATCTGTTCCTACATCTTCGACACAAGGTTTTTTCTTTCCTGTTCAGAAAGAAGTTTCTACCCTTACAGTTACAGAGTCTTAGCACTATTTCCTCTTACGCATGGCACACTGTATGCATTTCTGCACTTTTTGAGGCTGATCTCTCTCAGGACTGCTGTGTAAAAGACAGGCTCTGACTTAAGTTCAGCATGCCCATCCATATTTAATGGGACTGTTGAGGAAAGGGTATAGTGCATTCATCTCACATAGCATTGATGAGAATCCAAATTTGATTATATTGAGGTGAGCAGAGAGTTTGACAAGTGTTTGAAAGATCAGGCTGTTACATTTTTGCTACTGCAACACTGATGTTAGATCTCAAAAGTATCACTCTGTAAGTCCATCAGGGAGTTCACACATTTCGTTTCATTTTTTCTACCAGCTGACCTCTTTACACATGAGAAGAATCATTTGAACAAAAGCATGTGTTTGGTGACTTCTCTGGTAACGCAGCAAACCCAGATGGTAGAAAAGCCAGGTCTTCTGATGCTGGGCCAGGGCCCCAGTAGCATGGCCACTTTTCACGTGGAACTCCTGTAAGTGTATATAAGAAGAGACAGAGGCAATACTATCTAGCCAGTACTAGGAAAAGAGAGGAGACTGGTTTCCAGTCCTTAGAGATTGGCCAGGAAATAGGTGATTACTTTCTGGTAAATGTTCTCCACAAAATCATAGAATGGTTTGGGTTAGAGTGAATCTGTAAACACCACCTAGTTCAAACCCCTGCAATCAGCCTGGACATCCTCCACTAGATCAGGTTGCTCAGAGCCCCATTCAGCCTTGAATGTTTCCAGGGATGGGGCATCCACTACCTCCCTGGGCAACCTGTTCCAGTGTTTCAATGTCCTCATTGGAAAAAATAATTTCTTCCTTATATCTAGCCTGAATCAATCCTCTTTTATTTTAAAACCATTACTCCTTGTCGTATCACAGCAGGCCCAGGTAAAAAGCTTTTTCCTGTCTTCCTTTTAAATCTCATACAGGTACTGGAAACCTGCAGAAGGATCTCCCTAGACCCTTCTCTTTTCCAGACAGAACAGTCCCAGCTCTCTTGGCCTGTCCTCATAGGAGAGGTCTTCCAGCCCCCTGATACTTTTTGTGGCAACAACAGAGTATAGTTCCAAGACAGCATTTATGCAAATGCTTAAAATGTGAGCACAGAACTAAGTGTTTCTTGAGCAAGAATACATGTTCTACTGTAAGTGACCCTTTGAAGCTGCTAGAGCTGAATTTAAAAAAAATAGTTCAGTTTGAGCCTCCATGAGACAAGTAAAAAGCATCCGGGCAAGCTGGAGAAGGTGAAGGACCTCATGGCTAAGGTGTAACTGAAGATAGCTCAGTTCAGAGGGAATTTGCAGGAATGGCCAAATTTTAAGGCATGCTGCCTGGTGCACCCTGCAGAAAGCAAACTCTGCTGACCAAAAAACATGTTGGAAAGCCATTTCATTCCAGCA
Organism: Coloeus monedula; assembly: GCF_965178545.1. Lineage (NCBI taxonomy): Eukaryota > Metazoa > Chordata > Aves > Passeriformes > Corvidae > Coloeus > Coloeus monedula. The sequence goes on from NC_138822.1 coordinate 69,593,956, forward strand.
ATTTGGTCTAGTATGGAGACGAAACAATCCTGTAAGCAAAATTACTTCCTCAGTTAAGTAGCCCTTAGGTGGTTGGTCCAACATCCTGATCTAAAGAAATAAAATCAAAATTAGAGATGAGCTCAAACCACAAGAGAGAGAATAAATTTCACTCACTGCTGAAAGGGCTCTGTGAAACAAAAACCTCAAGCCCAACATTCCTCTTCAAAATATCTACCTACTATAGCCTGATTTTCATCAAGTGATCACATTATGTTGATTAATCACTGCAGGAAATGAGTACCTCAATTCAGGTTTTATGCAGACCAGCAAGAGGGTGCAAGGAAGTCTGCATTGTATATTGCTACTATACCTTTCAAGTTTTTATGACCCTCAAGAGAAATGAGGCATTCATAATGTGGGGAGAAAATAAAAATCATAGAGAGCACCATAAATCTAAGGGACTAACTTGTGGAAATCACATCCTTAAACTGCCATAGCTGTGATTAACTGGCAATGGCTTTTACAGTTAGAAAAGTTTTTGGATAGAGTTATTTTCCCAGAGAAAGTTTCTGGTGGGGAGGGAAAAAAAAAAAGAGGGGAAAAAAAAAAGACCAAGTACAAGTATTTAATCAATTCCTTGTTTTGGGGCTAGATAGAATTGTTTTGGGTGGGATAGAATATGTTGCACCTCAAGATGCACCATAGAATATGCCTTGCACCTCAAGAAGCTTGGTTTTGAATCTGTTCTGATCACACAGAAGTAACTTTCCAGTAGACATTTGCTCACTTTTTTCTTTATAAAACCACCCACAGGATTCAGTAGTCTCTGTTTAGCAGAGCACTGAAATAAATCATTGTTCCTAACTGAGCTCTACTTGCTCATCTTTCTCAGCAAGTCTAGACAATCTCTGTGTACATAAAACAATGGTGCCCACTTTCTTGTATTTAAAGACCTACTTAGCAATCAAAATATCAAAATTAAAGAGGATATATGCATGTGTATATAAGTATCTAGTCAGAGAAAATTTAAGTTAATTGTCGTGGATGCTGAAGTGTATGTAGAGGCCTGAATGCTGTGGAATCACTTGTACTTACTCATGATGTAGGAATAATTCTACAAATCAAGATAATAGTATCCTTCATCCATTTTGCATCTGCTTTCGCCACAGGAAACTGTACGAAGTGAAAAGCAAGAACAGCAGTGCCCTAAGAAATGTAATCTTCCACCAGGGAATACCTTTGTCACTTCAGAGCAAGGATCTTGATCTAGACAAACAGACCAAATATGACCAGGATGGCTGTGCCTATACAAGCAAAGCGAACAGGCCCAGGAACACTGCCGGGCATGAAAGACAACTGTTCAGCTCACAAAACTGCTAGAGCGACCACTTGTACAATTTTTACCCTACATGAACCCACACACAATTTCCAATCAGCAGGGACCATGAACCACGTCTTTATTGTACCTTTGTTTCTTTCTTTGCATTCATGCATAGTAGAGTTGGCAGGAATATAGATGAATAGAGATTCACAGACCAGATAATGTAAAGGAACAGTTTACACAAGGTAACATAATTTACAGACAACAGAATTTGATCAGAATAGTCAGAATTTTTAGCTTTATCCAATGGGTCAATGATACCCTAAAAGCCAAAATCAAAATCAGTCCTCATTGGGACCAATTCATAAATTGTTGCACTACACCAAAGCATCTGCTGCCCAGGCCACTGAGACACAATTTACAAAGACAAAAGTAAAAATTTTCATAATAAATCTCATGCACACATACCATCAAGTCTTTCAATCCCCTTAAGAAAAGATTTGTTCAAGTAAAAAAACTCAAGACTTGAGGTTTACAAACATAAAAAATCTCCATGGAAAGGAAGCAAATGCCTATGGTAGCTTATTGATGAAAAAAACATTTCAAACCAATCTACAGAAATTGTACAAACAGATTAATTTAGGAGATCAATAACACTCTTCAAAGTAATTAAGAATCCAGTAAACTTTCCTCTTAACAACACAGGAAAAGAAGAATCTGTGAAGGAAAGACCAGCAATTCAATCTGAACCCTGTTTAAAGACAGAGCCAGAACTACAGGTAGGGAGTATTTTGAACTTACACTGCCAAATTCGCTTAGATGAAAGAAAATTATGACAGAAAATTGTGTTTATAAAACTCTTTAGCTTTTAACAGCATCCTTTTTGGCATACCTGTTTGGCCACACATTTTTGTTCTCATGTACAAGTTAACAGTTTGTACACATGCTTTTCATATTGGGACTATAATTTCAATAGTTTTTTTTTACTATTCACGGCTTCACACTGCTGCATTTTAACTGAAATATACTCAGTATTGTATTTTAATGCTCATGTCTGATGCTCTTCTAAAGGCTAGCTCTGTGAGCAGTAAGAGTGATAGGAAAGAGATTTGCAATGGATCAGAAATTCAGGTCACGTTAGCACAGATATACAGAAAATGAAGTCATTGAACAACATAACAAACAGCAAAAATATCATCTCCCCAACAAGTCCTCTAATTTTTTTGTAACTTTTTGGTCGTGGAAGAGACCACTGGAAACTTAAAAAAAAAAAGATCTTGATAAAAAGGATAAATCAACACTCAGAGAGACAGAAGTGGCACCTCTCAGGTTTATCAAGTTGTTTAGCAACCTCCCAAAGACCTTTGTAATCGCGGCATAAAATGGACCAAATGTTATTGGTACTGTTGAGAGATGCAGCTCAAAAAAAGATGCTAAGTTCTTCAAAGCATAAAGTATCTGAAGGAATCTGAAGTGAGATGGGTGCTAAAAGATCTTGAGATTTTTGATATTCGTGTCCTACTGATTAGCATGGCAAGCATGAAATCAAAGTTTGCATAAGATAATTAAAAGACAGAGTGGAATAATACAATTTCACACACATGGAATATCACATGAAGCACAACATGCCAGCTATGTGATAACACATACAGAGGAGGCGTGACTGAATTCTCCATAGGCAAAAATTTAAAACCCTCTTATGTCATTGACGAAAAGTCAGTAAGTCAAATCTACCAAAACCTATCACAGTAGAGCAGTCTGTAATACATTGCATTTGTCAGAAGTGTTATAAACAGTGATATAATGATCCTTAGTTTTGAGTCAAAAGTTCTGTTTCAACTTATGTTCCTATAAATATATGCAAAATTTTAAATATATACTTACATATTTTCATCTATATGCACTCAAATTGCACTTATGCCTATTTCAATCAGTTTAGCCTCTGACTCCTCTCATCTTTGAACTTCTTCATACTGAATTAACCTTGGTAGATGGTTCTGAACAGAAATACACCCGAACTCCAAGCTATTTGACTAGGAGAGATGGAAGGATCAGGAGAGAAGAAGGGTTTTTTTACAGTCAGCAAAATTTTTTGTTTAGCAGCTCACATGGGGAGAACAGTCTGATCAGACTTGAAAACCAGCAAGGAAAGTATCAGCCACCTATTCCCTTTCTGGAATATTTTACCTGTACAGACTCCATTGGAATACGTATATGAAATAGAAGACCAGCTCCAAGGAACTGTCAGCTGATTGAGACATTCCTCATTCTGCCTGAGATCTGTAGGAAAGTTGCTAACTACTGCTGTAAGTAAACTTCTACATGCAAGTACAGTGGAACACTGCCCCAGACACGCTACTAGACTGAACTACCAGCTACAGGACAGCACGTTGAAGAAAACTACTTTTTTTTTTTTTTCTTCTCATTTCTCCCAAACAATGGAAAGCTTTCTCTTTAGAAGTTACAAATTAGAATTGCTTTGCTGATGATAAGCTCTGGCTTTTGTTGAGCAAACCATAAGCCAGGAGTTCCTGTATTTTTTTCCAGACACGATCCCTGGAGACTTGTGCTGCTCTTGCTTCTGCAGTCACTGTTCCTGCTGCTAGTGTAATTCCCACAGGTTCAGCATCTTGCAAAATGCCAGTTTTCTGGAACTGGCTGGAATCCAATAGCTGACGCCTTGCACATGGGTTTGCTACAAACAGTGCTGATGCTAAAAGGGTCTTATGCCCTGTTCAGAGGTTTCAGTTTCTGTGTGTTGAATGACACTTCTCTCCCTTAACTGTGAATGGAAAATATTTGCAACATTTAAGAAAATCAATCAGAGGGACCTACAATGTTTTCTAATAAAAATGCCAATTTAATTTTTTTTTCCAAATCCTGTTCCTGTTTCACCTGTTTTGACACTAGGCTTTTGCAAGGCACTGAGCCCTTTGTTTCATTCCCTAACTTTTCTTCTCTTAAAGTGTTTGCATTGTGCTGAGAGCTGGGGCATAGCAAAGTTGTGGCCCTCAGCTACTACTGGCTTCATTCGATGCAGCTCTATTTAAGTTGCTCCACAACATTTCAGGAGGACAAATCCCTCTTAGAGGGGACCAAGTCTGTGACCTCTGTGCAAAATTATTTGCTCCAATCTGCATTGCACACTAATTCCAAAAAAAGCTGGTCAAATGTGCAAACGTGGCTTAATGAAAACAGTATGTACTTTTTGCAATGGTGGTATTTTCTTAGAAGATTTTCTGCTCTTCCTCCTGTTAAAAATGCAGTGTGTGCATTTGAAAGTAGCTCTTGTCCATTGCAGTAATTTTTTTACTGCTGTCAATTACTGTCTGGATTACTAATCTCTTGGGTCCCACATGACACTGTTCAACAGGTGAATACAATATACCAAAGACATTCTCAACAGAAAACTTAATATTAGTGCACATTGAGTGAACTTGGGATGTAGCCACTTGGAAATGAAGTAAATTAAGCCAAAGCAAATACAAATTCTGTCCCTCCTGCTCTCTTTGGGTACCAATTCTACAGAGGTCTGGGATTTCCCCACTGATTCAGCTCTTCTTTTGTGAGTTTGGAAGTCACTGCTTCCAAATTTAAGATCCCCAAAATCTGGAATATCTCTTCCATTAGAGAATTCAAGCCCCAGCCTGTACACTTAAATTGAAGGCAAATTATCAATCATTTAGAGTAGCAGTAATGTATCTTTTTGTCTCTCTGATAGTCATAATTTGTGTAATACACTTCACAGCAGTCAAAATAATATTAAGTACCACTTTGACTCTTTCAACCCAAAATCTGCAATCACAAATCAATAAATTTAACAAATAAAAGGTAAAACTTTGAAAAGTTGCAAGCTACATTCACCCATATAATTAAAATGACCTCACAGGCAGTGAAAAAACCAGCACACTCACTGAATTAATAACCAGTCCCACAAATGTCTGCATATTTTATGAGTTGCAGATGTGTATTTATACTTTAAACACAGCCGCATTAAAGTATGACATGGTTTGTCATATATTTGCTGTGTTTTCATGACAAAAACAGCTATACAGAAAAACAGAGGACTTCTTTAAAAGCAATTATAAAAAGCATCTTGAGACATCCTTACACATTTTATGATACTGTACATGCAAAATAATGCTTTTATGATAGTTGGGTAACCCAGTCAGATAAACACAGCAAGAAAAGCTGTTTTTATTGTTCATCTAAGTGTTTTTAAAAAGATAACTGCAAAAAAATTTTACTTCAAGAACATGTGTAAAAGCATGGCATAACTTTTAGATGTCATTGAGATTAGCAAAATTCAAGGAACTGCTTCAGAAGCAGTTTAATTCTTAGATGGCTGTATTAACTTTGAACAGAGTTCTCAAAATAGTGCCCAAATGCCCAGTGCTTGTTGAACAAATTCTGATTTATTGAAGGTAAACATTTACATTGGCTACAATGCTATAGCTGTTACAAAGCTGAATAAAAGAGGCTTAAATAGCAATAGAAAGCAAGTGCAGTAAAAAGTGAATAGAGAAAATATTTGGCCTTAGTGATCTTCTGGCAGTATTTACATTATCTCCATTTTGTTAAATATTTGAGTAACTCTAAGGCACCATAGGCTAAATAGCAGGCTGCAGTATGATTTTGTGCACAGAATTTAATAAATTTATTTGGAGAAAAAAAGGCTGAGGAGTTAAAAGAAACATTGGCATATTTTATGTTTACATAAAGGAGTGGCTGTTTGTTAAAATTCAAAGACACAATATATACTGGGTAAGTTCAAAAATTATTTTTAGAACATGAAATTAAATGTCTATGTATAAGGACTATTTTTACTGACTTTTTGATAAATGTTTAATGCAGTCTTTTCAACAGGTTTTCAACACAGTAGATATGTTCATCTAAAAACTATTTTTTTTCCCTTTACAAAAGCCTTATGCCTATTACATATACAAAAACCCAATGCAAAGTGTAATGGGTAGTAATTTACATCGTAGCTGTTCTGTGGCAGACTGAAACTTAGCAGGAGCATGCAATCAAAATGCTATGGAACAGCAGTTCAAGCTGTCTTATTCCCTCGGCTCTTGTCAGTGGCTGCTGTTGCAGCCAGTGAGCAGGAGTACAACACTGACATGCAGTGACAGACAGAGGAGGTCAGTGCTTTCAGACCAGTATCCAAACACAGATCGGGAAATTCAAACTCCTGGCGACATCCTTGTGCAGTTCACACAACACAGTGCACACAGAATGACGCTCCGCTTGGAGCAAATTTTCCCATTTTTATTTATCCCCTTTTATTTATCCCCTTTTATTTATCCCCTTCTGAAGCACATGTCCCTCCGCTCCTGAGTGGAATTTATTTAAGGAATAAATTCATCTGACTGGATTCAAGATCCTTCCTGAACAACTTCCAATGCTTCACAGAATCATAATCAGCAGCAGAATCTGCTGCTCTGTGAACAGCAGAGCTTGCTCAGTTTAGTCAACAGGCTCATCCCTCACCTCGAGGTGGTGTTCATAATGAAGAAATTGCACAGACACATTAACACCTCAATTTTGCAAATAAAACACCACAGGATGCTGTGTGCCACAGGAGAGAAGAGAATGGGTGGCCAGGGCCATTCCAGCTGCAGCAGCGCTGCCAGCAGAGGCTGCACGTGGTAAGTCATGGCTCATATTCTTTGTATCTCACTTTCATTCCCCAGAGCCAAGAAAAAAATCTATCTAAATCAATATAATTCTTAATTAACTAGATATTACTCTTGCATTTGTTTAGGGTTTAGGGTTTTTTTAATGTTTCCTTTCAAACCATGAATCTCTTAATTCAGTTGTCCCTTTTCAGCTTTTTTTTTACTACTTTGTATTCATCCTTGTTGGAATTATGCTAATTGTTTCCACAGTCGTAAGTGATTTATAAGCAAAGTATAATTGATCTTTGCACAAAGTCCTCATTTCGAGTGACTTCATATTTGTATTAACAAATGTATAATCTTAGCATAATTCATCAGACACATTTTTAGTACCAACAGCTATTATGTTAAAATCATTCAGCATCATTAAGAGTTTTTCAAGGGATGTAGAGGAAAAATTTAAGCCTATAAAATTCCAGTGTCATTGACTAGTTCCTGTAAAACATTAACCAAAATATTACACAACCTGGCCACTTTATGGTAAGTAATAGCAAGCCAAAGATTCAGGTTATCAAAACAGTGGACCACTGTTGAAGAAAACAGGGCCATGTTGATTCATATCATAGAAAAAGGTACCTCAAATTGCTTCATTTAGCCCTTGAATGCTAAATACTTGCCAGAATCTCAATAAAGATTTAAAAGCGTCGTTCTGAATTCCTTTCTCAATGTTTAAGATACTCAGCAGAAATATGGAAATTCATAATTAGGGTGCAACATTAAAGGACTAACCTAATTTTTCTGTCAAAACTTTTCACCATGAGGAGGGCCTGCATTTTGCTGTAGGGTGTAGCAAGAAGTTAGAAAGTTATTTACCAAGAACTCCCTTGGTTGCTGCATACTGGGTATGGCAACAGCAATGACTTCATGGAAATTTCTACCAAGAGAGATGGCAGAGCCTAGGGCTCTTCTTCCTTTGATTAAAAGCCATCTGTGGAAAGCCTGCACCTTTACAGCAGGAGTTACAATGATTGCTCTATCACCCATATGCGTGCATGGTAACAGGAAGGGAAAAGCAAGGGCTTTGGGCAAAACACAGGGTCTTGCCCAAATCACCCCGGTTTTTATTTTTCATCCCCTGGAATCCATGTCAATGTACGTCATTTGGAAGCACTTGGCAACACGCAACTTCCACCTTTGCATAAAACCCCGCAGGACAAATCCTTCAAAGAAAATCTCATCCTCAGGCTTTTTCATTCCAGTTCTTGGTGATAAAAGTCTTTCTTTCAGCTTTTAAGTTTGCTATATAAGGATTATTTATTTTTGAGTAACAGATGCCAAATGAACATCCCTCCTTCCCCTCACCTTTTAAAAATAATGAGAATACTTCGTTAAATATTCTGAAGATTCACATTCACCTGCAAATAACACAAAGCCATAGAAGTTTCTCATTAATATACTGGCTAAAGAAAAAGTGACTGAGTTTCTGGTCAGACAATTTTGTTCTAGTTCAGCTGCTGTTTATGGGTGACACTGGGCTTGTGTCTTTGCACTGTACCCTAGAGAATGACACATTTCAGGTGGCCCAGTTGCCCTGGGCATGGTGCTGCCCCACAGTGCCATGGGCTGTGTATCCCCATGCTGCAGCTTGCTTCTGGCCAGTCCCTTTTCCTGCCATGCACCGCGTGGGACCTGAGCTGCTAATGCCATGTGGCCCCCTCTGAACTACCTTTCTTCCTGAAACGTTTCGCCCTCTTTTACTGGTTCATAACCCTCGTACTTGTCACATTCTACCTTTTACTTTTGACCACTATCCTTCTCCCCCATTAAATCAGTCATCTCAGCACTCCCTGAGACAGGCACCTTGTAATAGCAAGGCCTCCATACAACTTGGAGCCCTGCATTCCCCCACACTGTCCCTCACTGTGGCTCATCCATTAAAAAAAAAAAACTCTGAGCAGTCTTAAAATTTGGCAGTTATGTATTTTTTCCTTCCCTTTCCTGGGACTGTACTTATGATGGCACCATGCACGACCAGTATCACAACCCCACAATGCAAACACAGGTCGACTCATCAGCTACATTTCAGATTCCTTCCTTCAAAAGTTTAATTTGCGCCCCTGCTGTAGCTTGAGGGGATGGGGAAGATGACTGTTTACTCGGCTTCTCCAGCTCGCTCATGTCATCTCTCTTTTCTCCTAGCTTTTTGGAAGAGGCATCCCAGAGTGGTGGACTATCAGCCCAGAAAGTAATCATAGAACATCTTTGTGGACTTGCTTCTCAGTTTCCTTTTGTTAGGCAAAACACAGTGATTCAGACACATATGGCAGGACCATTATATGGAGATAGTCATGCCAGGGTCTCAGCTCCACTTATGAATTATGTTGACTTTTTGCAGTCACACAACCTAAGGCAGTCCTTACGTAGACAGACAACACGAAATACAACAAATTCAGAGTAGTGATTCTCAGTTTAGAGGTCCACCAAATGAAGGTGCAAGTCAACAGAACAACAGAACTAATAGCAAAATGGGGATATGCAAACAGAATTGGCTTTACAAGTCTGGATATGAACCCAGAAAAACTAAAGTTTCCAGCAAATAAGTCTAGAATGCTAAAATACATCCCCAGATATATGCTCCTAGGCCAAATACCACTATTTTCTTTGTAGGGCACTTCAGTTGCAGCAAGTAATATAGGAGTGTAGCTTGAACTAGAAAGAAGGAATCACCCATTACAGCGTTATCTGCTTCAGTTCTGTTTGAAAGAAACAAACACACCTGTGCTCTGTTGTGCTATTATTTGGTGCTTTAGTATCTTTATTATGAAAGTAACATAAGAGAGGCTTCAATCTATTTTTGCTTTCTGAGGTGGCTTGTAGTAGTTGCACAGATGGGTAAGTTGAACTGCTCTCCATATTCAAGGGTGTGATTGATGCTTCAGGACAGCTACCATGAGGGCTGCCAAGGGCATTCATCAGGGCACAAGGTATTCTTTATGCCTTGGAGACTGGACCCTTCTCTATCTGTGTTGCCGTCCTACTCACTTGGAAAAAACAGTTGTAAATTTAAAAGACAGAGATATTTAAATTGATTTCTTATCGCTTAGAAATTAATTAATAAAACTATTTCACCAAGACAAAATCAGAATTTTGCATTTGTATATATTTTCTGATGCATCAACAACCAACTCAGCCATGTAAAAGCCTTAACTCAGCACATACTTTAAAATGTGAATAAATTTAATCACAGAGCAGTTTCACTGAAGTTAAGATGCAAACATTAAAAAACTTTGTTGATTTAATGAAACTGTAAAATCTAATATATAAAAACCAAAATTCTAAAAAGGAAATTAACAGCTTCAGGATTGCCAGGGTGTTTCCTAGGCTTGTACAATTAAAAAATGCAACTGAGCTCCTTAATGGGTAAGACAGTGTTTCCAGAGAAGATAAAGAAAGCTGAACATATACCATCACATTCATTTTGCTTTTTTTCAAACAGTAAATAAAAAATGCATTGTCATTTTCACCTTTGACTCTAAATGCTAGCTGCATTTGTGTAAAATAAAAAGAATCAAAGATAGCTGCAGGTAACCAATCTCTTCAATTTTACATGTTCCAGACAGTATTTTATTGTGTTTTAATACGAGAATATTTTACTTATTGCAAAGTATCCTGCATAACACAGGTGCTCCGCTATAAAATCTTCTCTCTTACTTGTAATTCAGTCATTCTAAATTTAAAATACCAGTATACAGTACTAAAACTTCCAATTGAAGTTTAGTATAAAAATATCAGCACAAAAGTCCTTTTTAATGTCTGTTTATTGTGAGCAACCCAAATGCCTGTTTAATTATTAACTGTTTTAGTATAATAATAGACTTTGCACCCCTACAGTTGCTAATTGATACCATCTCAGGTATTTTGATGAGATACGAAATACTAAGTAAGAAAACAGTAAGTATTCAAATGGTTAATTTGCTAGTATAATAATAATAAATTAGTTTTTTGCATCTTCTTCAGTTCAAAATCCAGCTTTGAGACTGAGGAAGGCTTCACATCAATTAAATAAGAGTGGTCCTTTTAACCAGTAGCAGTTTGATTGCCAATGACTCGAAGAATCTCTTTATGAATGTTTGGTTCCTGTGTATTTATACTTGTATCACCCACTTGACCATCTTCATAACTAAAAAAAAAAGGGTACAGAAAATAAAATCATATTAGTGTTTTACTAATCTACATAAAAACATCAAAAACTCTCATTCTCTAAGTGCTTATTCCATATGTTAACACAGTTCTATTGAAGTGCTCTGCTGTGCTTCATCTTTATATGCAGATTCTGAACTCTGGAGAGTGGGAGGTGGTAAGGCTGAAACCCTGAGGCTGAATAAGCCACTAGGACCCCAAGGGGACAAGTGTTAGGTGAAAGGGGGAAATGCTCACAGCACAGACAGGAAGCCTTTAATGAATTCCTCAGCTTAAATACACACAGCCAAACAGAAATTATGTTTTACAATACATGCATAGACTTAATATAACATGAAGTAATGCCTCTGAATAGGAAAAATCATTAACTCTCTGTTCATTTATACTAGAACAAGACATCTACTAAACCCTTGTCACTAGCTTATCCATACACCTCTAGCACAAGTAAGCACAGTGAGAGATAAAAAATGAAGCAAGTCTTAACAGAATTAGGAAGAAATGTCTTTTATCTACTTTAATACAACTATTGGAGGGAACATGAGAAAAAGGTCTAGTATAAAGCTGAATGTTAAGAGAAGCTTTGTACTCACACAAAGAAAAATCTTGTACACACGTGATCCGTGTTGGGAACTACCCATATCTCCCCATGTTTGTGCAGATCAGGTGAGGTTATCACTATCAGAGAAAGAATAAATTTCACAGTGATGAAAACACACCTGGAAAACACTGTTCTAAAAGATTTTGGGTTTTATACATTTTAAATAGGCTTTTGGGAATGTGCAGCTTTCCCCTACATGTCTCTGGTGCAATGCAGATTTTGAGTTGGCTGCTAGTACAAACAGGAAGATAAACTTGATTCCTGTTTCCAAAATATACTTTTCCAAAAACACAGATGCTTGATGTATGGGAGCAAGTCGTTAAATGGAATGTAAACTTAAAAAATGCATTTACTAAAAACTGAATTTAAAAAGCCATAGGGCTGTTAAGGAGGATCTGAGACATCTAATCAGCATTTGGAACAGATATTTGTGTTTGATGATGGCTGATCCAAAACCAAGACAAAGTATTTAAGACAAAGACTGAAACTGCTATATGGCGAATTTGGGATGTGCAATACTACCAAATATTTAAAACAAGTAACCATAGCAATTATGACTCAAGAGGTTCAAAAAGCTTGCTGAAACTTGCTCCATGTATTTGATGATAGGCTGTTCACCAGCAGAATGAGAACACAGGAAAGAAAGCTTTTTATTGCTACCTAGAAGCTATACTATCAATCTGCACTTGAAGCTATCTAAATGCATTTAAAGAGCATCCTTCTGTGTAAGTTGTCCAGCTGTGGGACGAGCAGGTTCGTGGTGTGGTGGGTGAAGAACTGGCTGAGGGACTGAGCCCAAGGGTTGTAGTGAATGGGGCTACATCTGGTTGGTCACACCAGTGGTGTTCCTCAGGGCTCCATTCCAGGCCCAGTTCTGTTCTGTGGATTTATCCACCATCTGGATGCAGCAGGTGAATACACAGTTACCAAGCATGCTGATGCCAAACTCGGAGTTGTTGTTGAATCTCTGGAGGGACAAGAGGCCTTGCAGATTGGATTGAACAATCACTAATGGGATGATATTTGACAAGTCCAAAACCTGAATTCTGCACCTGGGATGGAGTAACAGCAGGCACAGGGATAAAGTGGCAGAGGAGTGGCTGGACAGCTGCAGAGGGGGATGTGGGGCTGGCTGGTGCTGGGCTCAGTGTGGGTCAGCAGTGCCCAGGCAGCCCTGAGGGCAAACCCCCTCCCAGAGCACTGAGCATGGCACAGCTGGCACAGAGAGGGGATGGTCCTGCTGGGCTCAGCCCTGGGGCAGCCTCAGCATGGGCCCTGCTGGGCTCTGCAGGTGGAGAAGGATGGGAAGGTCCTTCAGCACATCCTGAGGAGGGAAACAAAGCCGGTGGGAAGGCCGGAAAACATGTCCTCGAGAGTGGTGGTGGGATCTGGGCTTGTCTAGTTTGGAGAAAAATAGTGAGGGGTGACCTTGCTGCTCTCTGCAGCTTCCTGAGGAGGGGAAGGGCACAGGGCAGTGCTGAGCACCTCTCCCAGGTATGCAGTTACAGGATGTGAGGGAATGATTCAAAGCTGTGCTGGAGGATGTTTAGACTGGACATTATGAAACATTTCTTTACTGAGAGGGTAGTGTGTTGGGTTAGACTGGGGTAGAGTTTACTTTCCTCCAAGTAGCTGGTATGGGTCAGTTTTTGGATTTGTGCTGAACAGCGTTGATAATACAGAGATGTTTTTGTTATTGCTGAGCAGGGCTCACACAGAGCCAAGGCCTTTTCTGGTTCTTGTACTGCCACACTCCAAGGAAGCTGGGGATTCATGGGAGGTTGGGAGGAGACACAGGTGGGACAGGTGACCCCAACTGATCAAAGGAACATTCCAGACCATGTGACATCATGCTCAGCACATAAAGTGGGGGAAAGAAGGAGGAAACGGGATACATTTGGAGTGATGGTGTTTTGTCTTCCCAAGTAACCTCTACACGTGATGGGGCCCTGCTCTCCCGGAGATGGCTGAACACCTGCCTGCCCATGGGAAGCAGTGAATTAATTTCTTTGTTTGCTTTTGCTTTACCTATTGAACTGTCTTTATTTCAACCCATGAGCTTTCTGGCTTTTTACCCTTTCGATTCTCTCCCCAGTCCTGCCGGGGGGGAGTGAGGGAGTGGCTGCGTGGGGCTTGGCTGCTGGCTGGGGTTGAACTGTAACAAGTGGTCAAACCCTGGAACAGACTTCCTACAGAGGGGTTGGTGCACCCAACCGGTCAGTGTTTAAAGGACATTTAAACAATACCCTTAATAACATGCCTTAACATTTGGGCAGCCCTGAATAGGTCAGGATTGGACTTAGGTGACAGTTGTAGGTCCCTTAAAACTGAAATAGCCAGGTTTATCTTATCCTAACACTAACATAACTGCATGCATATTCAATTTTGATACCATTTGTTCCATGAATTGAAATTTTTAACAAATATTTTTTGTAATTTATTTTACATAAAATCTTTATTAACCACCTCCCCTAAACGACCTTCTCTACATAGAGAAATGAATATGAAAGCCACAAAATGCATTTACCAAATATTTAAAATTCACCCATATAAAACTGGTAATCCATTAGTAAGTGCAAAGAAAGAAACAACATGTATGAAAAAGTCCTTGTGAAAGATGTAATTTACATTTAAAAATTCAGGCATTAAAGGCCAAGTAATTAATTTTGTTCCTTATGGAAGTTTTAGAACTAAATTTCTATTTTTCTGTACAGTTGAAATTGCATTTTCATGTTGACTGACAGATCCTTAACCATGTACAGCTGAAAGCTTCTATTTTGAAATAACACATTTTCCACCTTCTGTCTTAATTTTCACTCTTTAAAACAAACAAATGCTCCAAATGAAGGGCAAATTGAGTTTAATATAATTTCCAAGACTAGTTCCTAACTACCGGTGCAATTCTTATTCAAATGTCACAATTTGTTCTCAAAACCTGCTGAGGTTTCACTAGTTATTAAAAGAACAGCCAATTCTTTCAAGAATGACTGTACTCAAGCATTAGATTTTAACTTCCCAAAATTTCTGAAGGAAACAAAAAGAACATACTGGTTGCCAGATGATCAGTATGTTTGTCTGAACAGTAAAAGATTATTTGGAAATTCTATATGAAAGGTGTTTTCTTCTGACCTTTATGTGTTTAAAGCATTTTGCAAGAGCTTGAAAGAAGTCAGTGCTTCAAATAAAGGACATGACTTGGGTTTTCTTGATGGCTTAGGAATATGATCACATTTGAAACACAGATCAGATGAACAGTCACTATGTGTATATGACACTCCATGAAAATTCAGCATGTGCTACAGGTTTTGTTCAAAGAGGGGAAATGTTCTTAGTGAAGTAAAAAGGTCGGCTGTTCAGCAGGTACTCCTACACCTGCCAGTAGTTTCTTGCCTAAACAACCAACTAAAGGTCTCACTGATTTGCACCCTGTAATTTGCACACCCTGTGGCCATGACTAAAACAGTTCCACAAGGGCTTTCAGCTTACCTTCACATAAGGCTATGCATTTTAAGTTACGGCTTTGCAGGAATTGTGACTGCTGTCCTTTCTTCTGTGACTGAGATGTAAAAATGTGAGAAAACAGAATTAGTGCAGTAAAACAAACTGAGTGAAAAAGCAACAAAGGCAACAGCTGCTACTTTCAGTGGCTTATTAATGAACAAATATAGAGGCAGTCTGTCTCTTATTTCTAAATGTAACAGAATTTATAAAAAAACCCCATTTATATTATTATTATAGGAGGGATTTGAACTCCTTCAAAAAATAGTACCTAAAATTCCTAATTATTACAGAATCAAAAATGTGATCAGAAATATCAGTGTTATCAATAAAAAAATTGGTATCAGAAAAAAAAAAAAGAAACCAAAGGTGAATTTAGTCACCAATTCCTTGGTCACTATCCTGATATTTCATTGGCCTTCCTACTTCTGAGAACTTTTGCTGGGACATGCCAATCTATCTTCAAAGCCAAATTATTCTGTAATTTTCTATGTGTTAATCATGGAGACAGATGTTAAGATTTCTTTCTTGAAATTTAGCCCTATGCATAGATGCTGTGTGCTTGCTTTAGATATAGCAGAATTTTAATGGTTCATGAATATCATGAAAAATAAAAAGTAACTTGCTGTCAATTAAATGCTGCTCATTTCCCAGGAATAACCACTGTCAATTTATTTTGCATCATTTTTCTGGAAGTCTAAAACTCAGAAGGCAAGGGCTTGCTAAAGGTCATAACGCAACCTGTATTTCATTTTCATTCTCTTCCTAAATTCTTCTACTTGGAAAAGAACAGCACAAGATCTGCAATATGCCCCATAAATTTTTACTAAAGTAGTTGGGCTGTATTTAATATTTGCAGTCTCTGAAGTTGTTGATTTCATTCAGTGCAATAAAACTGGTAACTTGCACAAAGGGAATAATAATACCTCTTTTTCAGCTACTAAGTTCCCACTAATAAAATCCACAAATCTTCCAGAGATGGTTGATGTACCATACCTGTGATGTATTACTGCCCTTACTGCCTGAAGCTGGTTCATCTTTAGCTGACACCTTCTGCTGCTTCTTGTTCATCCCTAGGAATATTAAAATCATGTAAGATACCCTGGCCTATAAATATCATAAAAAGCAGAGTTAAGTATGAGAACGGAAGGGGCAGCACAGTGGGAATCACAGTCCTTTGCATGGCACTCAAAAAGCTAGTTAACTCTGTCACAGAGTATCACAATATAAAATCCTGTAAATTACAGGTACCTCTGCACATATTGCAAAGACGTTAGCAAAGTCAAGTTAGCATTAAGTAGGTGCAAAAGCAGATAAACCTGAGCTTAAATGCCCCTGCATTCAGATCAGGAATGTTCTTATGTAGTGGCTTAACTGGCTTGTAGGTCAGCATGTCCTGAGTCTACTTGACCCTACTCACCCTGAAGTAGAAGTCTGATTTACTGTGGGTGGGACAGCAAAAATCACAAGAGAAAGAACTTTGGATATTCATCTTAGGGACTTTATGGAATTTTTTTAAAAGTCTAATTAATTTTTATGAATAGGCAATTTAAGTTTTAAAATATACCTTGGTTTGATCCCTTTATCTACATGAAAAATATTAAATAATTTGTCAGTCACATTTGATCCAGTTTCCAGCCGAGAAATTGAAACATCTACATTTGTGCCCTAGATCTCATTCATATCCCTTAAGTTGGTTTATATAAAATTCCTGTGTTGTATGATACTATGGGCTTCCTTGCATTTCCAGCATCCTGTATTTCATACAATCATGAAATGGTTTGGGTTGGAAGGGACCTTAAAGATCATCTCGTTCCAATCTCACTGCCATGGCTAAAGACACCTTCTGCTAGACCTGGTTGCTCTCAGCCCCATCTAACCTGACCTTGAACACTTCCATTTCTTGGCACTTTGCAAATACAGACTGAATTATGGGGAAGTCTAACTCTTTGAAGGAACAGGATGTGTAGGACTCTTCCATGGTTTTTAATGGCATCAAGGATTACCCATTTCAGTGGAACACAAGTCTCCTTTCTGGAGGAGACAGGATGGAAGGGGCCAAGACAAGGCAGAGAGAGGAGCAGTAACACACTGAAGTTGACAAAGCAATACTGTCCAAAAAGACAGCCAATTTGTTACATAATGATACTTCAAACAGCACTTTTAGTGAGTCCTAAGGAGCTTTCATACTCATGTAATCTCTGAAAAGCTAAAAATGCATCTAGAGATAATTATGTTGAAGTTCCGCAAATAGTAGCTCAAAAGGCTGAGCTCCTAAACCATGACCTAGAAACACTGAGTACCAGAAAGCGTAACTAAAACTCTCAGCATCATCTACATGCACACAAACACAAATTAAGCTATATACCTGCACTTTCATATGTGAGGAAGTAGTAAATACCACATACCTAAAGGGGAAAGTCACCATATTTTAAAATCCCTTTAATTTCTCAACATACACATTTATGTGTCTCGTTTTTATTATGCTTCTGCTTATGATTTAATTCCTATATGGAAAACTCTGCACAACTCACTTTAGGATTCACTAGTGGGAGAAATTATGTTCTTTCTTGTCCTCAGGCTAAAATAAACACACTGAACTGCACTTTCTATGTAATCCTGACATGGTGATATTTGGGAATACTCTTAAATATACAGGGTTGAACATGTCTGTTGATGAATACTTGTTTTTTCAGATCAGGTCATAAAAGACCATGAATTCATAGGTGAAGTTAGATGGACTTAGGCAGGTATTGACAAAAATCACAAAGATGGATTTCAGCTGAATCATCAAGACCTGCTCTACTACACATAGCATTCACTATTAGCTAACATTTACTTCAAAAAAGAAGTATAAGAATTCTAAGCACCTTCAACAATATGGAGAGTATGTAAAAAGGGAGTTTTCTAATTTATTATTTATATTAAAAAAATATTAAAAAAATATTTTCTCTTTTTTGAATAAATCAAATCACAGTTGACAAAAATAAAACTGAATACAGTATTTTAAACAGTAAGAAAAGCAGTAGAGTGAGATACACCCCTATATTTCTCCAACTTTAGAGTGATTATAAGTATCACCTGAGTAACCAAATGATATGCTTGACAATGGACTAAGGTAGATTCCACTTCCAAACATTGCACCATGCAGCTGAAAAAGAGCAGAGTGATTATTTAGCATTAATTTGGTTACCTGGAAAAAATGATAATAATTACAGGAACAGGTCATAATTCATTTGCCCACTGTACTAATTTATTGCCAGGTAATTAACAGTATTCAAAGAAGTCTTTTAAAAAATCATGCCCATATTTTAGTTATAAAACTGAAATATATGCATATATGTCCTGGAAACTATGTCTAGATTCCCAAACAGAATTTTACTTAAGGTTTATATATAAAATTGTGATTTCCGTTTTTAACTCTAATATTCCTATGGAGGATGCCTACAAAGAGTGCTTCTGTATGTGACCAAATACACCCTGGGATCCTCTTCCAAGGTACACGGACTCAGCTCTGGGGAGAGCTGTCAAAACCACAGTGTTAAAACACTCTGCATTAGAGCTCCCCAGTCACTCTGTAGTGCCTACTTTGCTCTGCAATAGTGGTCTCCTGATGGTTCAGTCTGAGAAGTTTGCAATAAATCCCCTGTGGCCAGCACACTCATGCTTCCATTCCCAAAGAAACCAGAGGAGCAGAGAAAGTGCTGCAAACCCCGTTCCTGTAAATCTAGTATGTTTCTGGATCCTTTGACACGGAGACACTTCAGGCCGCTCTAACTTGCACTTCCGACCACTTTTAAGCAGCACCGAGCAAAGCCTCCTGGAGGTGCTGCTCTGCAATGTAGAACTGAGACACTGATTCCAGCAAAGGGATTTTCTAGATGTTTTAGCAGACATATTACTTCATCTTATTTGCATCAGAAAAGTACTTTTTACAGGAAACAAGGTGGTATTTGAAATCATCCATTTTTCCACCTATACGGCTACCATATGAAACCCCTTGAAAACTTGCCAAAGCTAGTATGTAATCAAGCATGTACAGGGTAAGCTAAAGTCTGTTTTGCCTATTTACCTGCAGCCTCGTATTGGAAGCAACAACTAAGCCGTTCCTCAGGATGGAATGCCAATTTTCAATGTGTGAACCACTGAACAAAATAAAAAAGAAAGCGGTAAAATTCACAGTGTAAAATGCAAAATGACACCAGAAATCCTTTAAAACAGTAGACTCACAGCTGCAAACCTCAAATGCCAGAACCAAAAAATAGCATGGCATTTCAATAACCTTTGGTTATTATGAATATATGTACTCACTGAAATGCAAAGGTACTCCCGTAGAGATTTTTAGCAGCTCGGAAATTGGATTCTTTGGCTGGTGGACTGCTGAGAAGAAGGAACTGGTGGGGAGTGTGCATAAACTTCAGTTGCTGGAAAATGTAAGAGTGCACATGTGAAAAGAAGTTGATCAATATGAAAGTACTGTATTTCCCTGATGGAAATCCTTAAGGATATCATGCTTTTCCACACAATACATGACTGCGTCTAAATATTACATGAAATAAGTTGAAACTGGTCTCACTTCCACAGTTTCCAGCTGAAATCAAATAGTAAAATGTTTTTCAGTTTACGAAACATATGGAAATTTTTGAAAATAGATTTCAGTTTATGAATGGCTCTAATAATTAAACTGAACACTTTCATCATGGTATTCTGATCAGAGCTGGCTTTGAATTAAGGTTATTTGTAAGGCTGCAGATTACTACACCCTTAATCAGGATTACTTGTAAGTGGATCTCCTCGTACATCGTGTTTGTGTGCACTACTTTCTGTACAATTCTGTATCTAATATTCTATACAGTAACAAAACAAAATGTGATGTCTTCTCATCTATCTCAGATGACTACAAGGTAGACACCTGTATTTGAGCTACTCACATCAAATAGGCTTTTTATGAACATTATTCCCTCGACCTATTTTAGATACTCACAATTCTAAAAATTGCGACCTGAAACTTTCTTGACTATTAGAGTCCACACAATCAGTTTGAATGCAGACACCTACGTTTTGCTAGTAAACTCCCACCTAAAATGCTAATATAACCCATAAAACATCAGAAAATAATAGCGAACCCACAGACACTTACCCTATTCACCGGTAGCTTCACAATATGTGATCTATTACTAGAAATAACCCTAAACCAAGAAACAGACGTATTAGACACAGTAACCAAACTGAACTTCTTAAAAATGTGTTATGAATGTCTACCACAAAGCACCCCGCTGCAGGCCTTTAAACGTATCAGATGGAAGTAGGCACAACCTTAATTAGAAAATGAGATCAGAGGACCCAGATAAGGTCCAGAAACAGTCCAGAACAGCTGCAGTTGAAAATATCAACATTAATTATTAGGGTGACCTTACACCAAATTACACTGGTCAAGTGATTATTCATTACAAATGGTACTTTAATAATTATTATCTCAAATCTTCATACCACTGTAGAAGAGGATGTGCAAGAGGGTCTTGTTTATCCATCTGCTTCTTTATTTCCAAGTAGGGTGCCTGGAAAAGAGTAATTATGTTATTTCTAGGTTGAATTTTTATCTTACATTGCCCATGATTTCATCTATTAAAATTAATTCATGGGACTCATTAGTAGGTTTAAATCACAGTTTTACTGATATACAACATAGTAGAGTTATAAATGTCTTTTGACAAATAGAATTAACAGAGCAACTATTTTCCCTGGAGTAAAATAATAAGCATATAATTAGCATCAAAATGACTATATTATAGCAAACATAGGTGATCTCAGGGAGAACAGAAGAAGACAACCATTTTTGTTTGGCTCTTGATTAAGAAATTGGACTGGAACTTCACAAAATTAAGTCTCACAAAGAAACCCAAAATAATCCACTTCAGTATTTTTAACAGTTTCAAGGTATAAAAATACCATGTCATATTATAATTTCTTTGAAAACCTGTCCTGATTCCAATCACAGTGTGAAGCACCCCTTTAAAAAACTTACTAGTCCAAGAATTATTTTAACATTTAAAAACCCAAAATAGTAATTACTTTTTATTTTTAAAAGACATGATAAGGAATCACAGAAACACCCAATTTTTTCAATTTTTATAAGATGTTATACAAATTAACAAAAAAATGTGAATTTTAGTTTTCAGTTTATTTTATTCCTCTCCATACATTCTTCATTCAAGAATCCCAAAGTATTTTGTGAATACACACAGAACAAGAATTGAAAACTGTTGAGAGGATACATTTATATTGCACTTGGAAAAGCAAGATATATGGAACAGATTTAAACAACCAATTATAACCAGGTGGTTTTTTTGGGAAAGGAGTGTAACAATAACCAGAAATATGACCAACAGATATGCCATGACAAATAATATGAGATTAAATCCAAGAGACCCAACTTTCCAAGTCCCCATCTCTACTCAGTTGATTGAGAGTTTTGCTATAATAGAAATAAATATCATGTCATTCTGAATATCATTCAGAACACTGGCACAAAATCAATTTCTTCTGCTCTGGAAGTAAAGGTCTTTGGCTTTGGTATTTCCAGAAATACAGCAGTTGGTGATTACCTCATTACAATGTCCCATTCTGCTGTTATTATCTCTTATTTAAACTTCAAAAGATCTGAGTTCTAGTCATTACTTTTATTTAACTGCCATTATGGCTACTCTAGGTTTGTTATTTTGAATAAACATTTTAATATTATTAGAGTTATATAGGAAAGAGATGATACTATTGACCATTGACTTCCCAACCTGTCACAGGCAGGCAATATAAACAGCTTTCAAGTTGTAGAAACAGTGATTAAATTAGGTAAGTACTTTTAAATTCACCTGTGTCATCTCTCTGATGGAAGTGATACTGTCCAATGCTTTCATGACTCGGTCATAGTTCTTCTTCTGATGTAACACAAAATACACAAATAAGTTCAAAGAATGTTAGTCTTTGGGTCCACAAAAAACTGTATTCTTTGAGTGTGTATAAAACCAAAGCTAGGAAGAATGTTGGGCAAATCAATTATTTCAAACATTTCCAACCATCAGCTTTCTTCCACCTTGTACACCAACTCTCATTCATTGTCCAGGAAAATTCCTTGAAAAAATCCTGTTACGATCTTTTTTCTTTGAATTTCACTGGGATCTCCAAAACACTCCAAAAATCAGCTCATTTTTAAACAAACATTTGTAACTAAACACAGTTATTTGGACAACATGCTCTTGAGATAAATAATGCAGTGACCCAAACAGATTTTAAATGAAATGAGTATAAACAGATGTGTTTCCTTTGCTAACAGCTCTATAAAACTTCATAGGTGCTTCAGTGGTCCCTCTGCCTGACCCTGATCTTTGCTGACCTACTGCTTGGGAACCACTACCAGACAGGTCCACCTGTCCTGAGTGAACAGGCTTAACAGTCTGTGCTTCATCCACTCCACATGACGTGTCACCCCCAGGAGCTCCGCTTTTCCCCATCTTTAGGTCTTGCCAACACACTACGGAACACCTCAGCCTCTCCTAAGAAAGAACTCCTGGCTAGCTGGTCTTTGTTCAGAAAGAGTGAAATGCACCCCAGTGCAAGACATGCCAAGTTCTCATCTATGCCATGGGGAAATGGCTTAAAGGAGATGGAATATTCACAGCTTGAGGGCTTCCCTAAAAGGCAGCATTGGGAGCCCAAGGAGCAGGCAATGCAAGCACAGTTCTTTACTTCAATATTGATGCTTGTACAAAACTTAACTGTCAACATCTGGTAAAATTACATATAAGGAAATGACTGCTTGCAGTGAGTAAATGAGATGACAGCAATGACACTTCTAAGAACGAAAAGATGGACTGGAAATCCCCTGGCTAACATGACCTGTATCTCTCAAAGGCCAGCTTTCCTTTTGCGTCCAACATGCGCAATGAGTGAAAGACACTTAGAATATAAAATTTTGCATCTAGAATTTGTCCCTTAGGAAAGTTTCTCGGCTTTAACACAACCTACAGTTTTGCCATGGTTTAGGGATGGTATTCTCCAATTTAGTGTTCCCACTGAAACCAAGCACTGCTCACTCTCCACTTCCCCTTCCCCCTCCTCCTTCCCCTTTCCCCCTGCTGGGACAGAGAAGAGAATTGGGGGGCACAAAGGTAAAGATCAAGGGTTGAGGTAAGAACAATAAGCTGGAAACAGCAATGAGATAAGAAAACCAGCAACAAATAATATCCAACTGCTCCCTCTCCCAAGCAAAAGGGGAACCCTTTTCCCTGGAGAGACTCCCTTCCCCCTGCTCTCAGCACTGATGTGAGGTATAGAATAATTTCCTGGTCTTAGCCATGCCCAATTCTGGCTACTGTAAAAATTAACCCTGTCCAGGCCAGAACCAGGACAAGTTTATATTCAAGTACCTTTTCAGAGACGATTAATAAAAGCCACAAAGTTTTGAAAACAGTCATGCTTCTGTTATACTCTAGAGCTGCATCTTGTAATAAAGGAGACTCCTCCATAAGAAGTCTTTGCTTTGGAACCTCATGTATGACTAAAACCAAGCAATGACATAATTAAAGGCAACTACTTACTCTGGGGTTAAAGGCCAGCATCTGAGGATCATTAGGATCAACTACAGAAGGATATGGCTCAAAAATGACAACTTTCCTAGGTGACTCTAATGCAGACCGACACATGGATACTAACAGATCAACCACCTGGTGATAAAGAAAGACATATTCAAAAAGTTTATTCAAAATATATACTTTTATATTGTATAATTATATTATACATATTTTTATGTTATACATATAATTATATATATTATATTCCAGTCTGCTTTTTTTTACACATTATAGATACATCATATTTCATTGTTACCTACACTGCCCAAACTGTATTATCCACAGGAGATAGTTTAGGACTAAATTTTTTCCACTGACCTCAACAGGGTTTGGGTTCAGCCATGACATATTATTCCAGGCACATATAAATAGGACCAGTATCTGGTACTAAAAGTATTACAGTATCAAATTCATTGAAGTTCTGCTTTTTCTTGTGCATGTGTTAATTCCTCTAAAATTTATTCACTAAGGAAATGAGGTTGTGCTGGTTCTGTGTATCTCTGTATAGAGATGCCAGTAAAAATGTTGCTCAAAACCAAAGAATGGTCTGTCAAATTTGTACCACTTTCTGCTCTTCTCCTGAAGACTGTAATCACAGAAACACTTGAAAACATTGCTTCTGCTAAGGCCAGAATACTGCAATGATTTAACAGTCATTTGCACAGCTCACACCAGGGGATCTTCTTTTTCCCATCCTGTTGTACAAAATTACAACACTTCTTTGAATATCTATGATTTTCATGATTTTTGCACAGGATTGTGCATGTAATGTGCACACAGATACATATTCATGTGTGTGCACATAAGCACGTACACCACTTAAGACACAGATTCCCATGTAATTATTTCAAAATACGTAATTCAGAAGTTAAAAATAGAATACAGCAACAACAAACATGAGAGAATGCAGCTTTCTGGCAGCTGTGAAATATAAATCCAGCTCATAATGAAATTCAAAATTGCTACATTAAAAAGTAGCTGCAGATTAACTCATTTCCCCATTTTTTCTGTGCTTCTGAAAACATTCCTGTGTGAAAATAGACTTTTCCATGAAAGAAAGAAAAAGCTGAGACAAGCTGGAGTTAGTAGATATCCCTGGTTCCTCCCACGACTCCACATGGATCAGATCTCATCTCACAGCTCACACTCTTCTAGAAGATTTTGTACATCTGCCACTGTATCTGATCATTTGGATGGAAAAAAATTACGGTCCTTTAGAGAAGCAGAATGAAAATAAGAACAATGATGAAAGGGAAAAAGAACTGCGCTGTGGTGAGTCATACAGTTGCCGTTTTCCTCCTCTGTTCCTTCATCATGAATGGACAATTTTCTCCATCAGTTTTAATATATTCTGTTGATTCTAGTTACTAAATATCTCACATATATTGCAAAATGAAATTACTTAAATAATGATCGCTTCCCCATTGGTTCCCTAGTTACTTTCCAGTTTATACTATCTGTATGCGTGATGAATGTTTCAAAATAGGGCATATGGACTAGCATTTACAAAGGAGACCAGCAACCAGATCAGGCAGCAGACCTACCCCTGTGTAAATGTATTACTGTGAAATTGAGCATTCACCCTGCTTCTGAGAAGCTCTTCTTAGTCTACAGTCACAAAACACTACTAGGGAAGAGCTGTTTGAGTCCCCAGATCTCTTAATGCAGAGACTCAAAGCTGTCTTGCTTTATGATTTGCATGATGGAATACTGCCTTAAAACTGGCACAGTTCTACTCAGAACACAATCCCCAAGCCCTCCTTTAAACAAACTGTTGACTCCCAGATTGTTTCCAAATCTGCTTTTTTTTCACATCTGATTTCTTCTGATTTCACTGTTTTGAGTTGATGCAATGCAAAACAAACTGCACAGTGAATTTAATAGAAACCTTATAATAAATACAGCCTTGCATACGCATTTCTTGGGGGAAGTGCTGTGGATCTAGCAGATGTCCTTGAAACTGAGTGTGAACTCCTCCTCCTTAATTGGAGGTACAGAAGTAAGGATTAAAACAGTTTCATTAGGACAAGACAACATGTGGTGATGACAATTCCTCTTATGACATCAGTCCCTCAGACAGTGCCTCTCACTCTCAAGAGACTTTTCAAGTAGTGCGAACTATCAAGAAATCAGACATCTAATTTTCAGGCATTTTGACTACATGACTAATACAAGGTAACTTGAGTTCAGGCTGGAAAGTTTTAGACAGTAGCACCACTTATTATTAAGGAGAAGCCATCAGATTATTTGGAGTAGCAAAGTAGGGTTGTACACCTTAGGAAACTAGCTGAAAGCACAGAAGAAGAAAACAGGATGTGATTTCTAATGACGGGAACCTGTATTTAGGCTTCTTCACTAGACAAAATGATTTGGAGGAGGATTAATCAGACAAAATGTGAATGCCTACCTTTTACTAGTCAGCCTAAGCTTGCTAGGCTGTTGGAGAAATAACTACTGTGCTGATAGTCTATGCTATGATTCACACTGTCCTAAACTAATGACAAAAAGAGCTCAGATGGATCAAACTCTAGAACCAATGAACTGTTTCTGCAAACAGGAATGAGAGGCTAAGCCACATCCAGTAGAGTGAGCTGGTTGCAATGCTATCACTAAAGTGAAACTTAGCAGAATTTAGCCACCTAAATAATAAACTATAATAAATATTTTCCCCAATGGGACAATAGACAAAACCCCTCATCTCTTTTAAGCACTCTTTAAGGTTGTAATCACTTCAGAACTCTACAGCAAAGCTCTGTTAATGTAGAAGTACCCCACAGATCTAAAGCAAGTTCTGCATATGCCTGCAACGGTGATACCTACATAAAACACTGAGTGAGAGCTAACCAGGGCCACCTCTCCTCTATTTAGTTAGTTCTACTTAAAAAAGCTTATACCTAATTCTTTCCTAGTTTTAGGAAAGTGATCTTCCAGCTGTTCAAAGAGTTATTCAATAGGAGCCCCTGTGAAACTGCTTTCAGGAACGAGGGAACAGATCAGAGCTGGCAGATCTTTAAGGATGCCTTCCGCAGAGTGCAAGAGCTCTCAATCCCTATGTGTAGGAAATCAGGAAAGGAAGACAAGATGTTGGCATGGATGACTTCAGACCACCTGGTAAGACTAAGAGGGAAGAAGGAAATGCACAGGCCGTGGATGCAGGGATAGATATTCTGGGAAGAATATAGGTATATTGCCCACTTGTGTCAGGATGGGGTGAGGGAGGCCAAGGTCCAACTGGAAAGGAACTTGACAAGAGATGCAAAGAATAATAAAAAGGCTTCTGAAGGCATGTGAGCCAGAAAGGGAAGGTCAAGGAAAGTGCACCCCTCTCTGAACACGACTGGCAAAATGGTAATGGCAGACAATGAGAAGGCTGAGGAACTTGACAGCTCTTTGCCTGTCTTCACTGGCAGTCTCTCCTTCACACACCTTCATCCTTGAGTGGATGAAGCTCAAGGCAGAAAGTAGGGGAAGCAAAGTGCTTCCCACTGTCAGCAAAGATTAGATTTGAGAGCCCCTGAGGAATGTGAACATAGAGAGGTCTATGGGAGCTGATAAGATGCATCCTAGAATCCTGATGGAACTGGACAACAGAGCTGCCAAGCTACTCTCCATGCTAACTCAAAAGGCATGGCAGTCAGATGAAGTCACAAATTACTGGAAAAAGGGAGACATTGCATTTTAAAAAGCGGTAGAAAGGAGGGCCCTGGAAACTACCAACCTGTCAGCCTCAACTATGTGCCCGGGAAGGGCATGCAACTGACCCCCCCAGAAGCTGTGCTAAGGCACATGAAGAACTAGGAGGCAATTTGGGACAGCCAGCACAGCTTCACTGAGGGCAAGTCCTGCCTGACCAACCCAGTGGCCTTCTGTGATGGAGTGACCATACTGGTGGACAAGGGAAGGGCTACAGATGTCATTTATATTCTGTAAGGTCTTTAAAACAGCCCCCTCCAACATCCTTCTCTCTAATCGGAGAGATACGAATTAGATGGATGGACAGTTCTGTGGATAAGGAATTGGTTGGACGGTTGCAACCAGATGGTAGAGGTCAATGTCTCAGTGTCCTGATGGACACTGGTGATGACTGGCGTTCCTCAGGGGGCAATACTGGGACCAGTACTATTTAATGACATAGAGAGTGAGATCAAGTGCTCTCTCAGCAAATTTGCAGATTACACAAGCTGAGTGGTGCAACTGATGTGCCCAAAGGATGGGATGCCATCCAGAGGGAGCTGTACAAGCTGGAGAAGTGGGTCCATGGGAATCTCGAGGAGTTCAACAAAGCCAAGTGTAAGGTGCTGCACCTGGGTCACGGTAATCACTGATACCAGCACAGGCTGGGCATGAACAGACTGAGAGCAGCTCTGCCAGAGGGACTCGGGGGTGCTGTGGGTGAGAGGCTGGACACGACCCAGCCATGAGCACTCACAGCTCAGGGAGCCAAACGTGTCCTGGGCTGCATCCAGAGCAATGTGGCCGGAAGGGGAGGGAGGGGATTCTGTCCCTCTGCCCTCATGAGAGCATCCCTGAGCACTGTGTCCAGCTCTGGGATCCCCAGTGTAAGGAAGACCTACACCTGCTGAAGCAAGTCCAGAGGAGGACCACAAAAATGATCAGAAGGCTGGAATGCCTTCCTGATGAAGACTGGCTGAGACAGCTGGGGTTCTTCAGCCTGTGGATGAGAAGGCTTTTGAGAGACCTTATTGCAGCCTTTGAGTACCTAAAGAGGGATGATAAGATGGGGAAAATCTTTCTAGCAGGACCCACAGTGATAGGACCAGGGGTAAAGGTTTTAAACTAAAGGAGGGAGATATAGGCTAGATATAAAGAAGATTTTTACTGAGAAGGTGGTGAAACACCAGCATATGGTAGATGCCCCATCCTTGGAAACATTCAAGGTCAAGTCAGACAGGGCTCTGAGCAACTTGATCTAGTTGAAGTTGTCCTGGCTCTTGGCAGGGTGTAGGACTACACAGGTCCCTTCCAACTCAAACTATTCTGTGATTCCACGATTTTAAATGTACATGCAACATGTAAGTGCCTGAATTAAAAAAATTAAATTCTCACAGGACTCCAGGCTGAGGAAGAGGTGGGGCTTCATCTGCACACCTCTTTCCATTTCTTATAAGTCTAAACTGTCATCCCAATGTTTGGTATCAAGATGTAGCAAATACAGCCCTCCAATGGTCTTGAGACGTCAGATGAAGAGCTGCTGATCCGATTCCACAGTCATATACTCAAGTCAGGAAGCTGGTGTACACTGTTGCAACTTTCTTCCTTTGAGGATATGCTCATGGTTGTATTCAGGCATCTACCTGAATAGTTTACTTCCAGTGGCTAGACTCACTAGTGCTAGTTAAAGTTAAAAAACCTGAAGGTTTGCTCTTCTAAAAAACCCATGTTGCTTACTGTGTAGAAGCACAGTAACCAGAAAATTGGAGACAAGAGCACTTTGCCTTAAGATGTGCAAACTTTTAACATAAGATCTTAAGGGGACCTTAAACATAAGATCCTTTAACTTTCGTTTTTAATGAAACATTAGGTTAGTGATTTGGAAGCACAGCTTAAAACATTTCAAGAAAACACTGATAGGGCTATAACTACATCAATAACTGAATTTAGAGTCAGGAAGCACACTTACATTAAATTCCTGATCCTTGAGAAGAAGAACCCTATGTAGCAATATCAGTAAGGACTTTCCCACTGCTATTTGATGAATGAAACAACAGATGCTCAGTGGATCCCTGCATCCCAAGACCACGAACAGGAAGTAACTTACTAATTGCATGAGCATCGTAATGGCTCATTAGGTGAAAATAAATGTGAATTATCTCCAAATTACAATGGCTGCCTTTATTAACAACCCAGGTGACCTAATTGAATACAACAGGACATGAAAACACAGTTACTCTAATTACATGGAAGCAAAACAATGGAAACACCTCATTAGTACTGTTTGAATACACTACGCATAAACCAGTGCATTTACAGCTATAACACAGGACAAATAAATAATACTTACCAAACACTACTCATATGGTAATACAAGTCAAAACACATACTGGAAGAGACTGAGAAGACTGAGTAAACTACAGAAAACCAACACATATTAAACATTAGATAATCCTACCTGTGCCCCAGTTGCAATTTCATCTGCAGCTTCGTTCATCACTCCTAATGTTTGAAAAGCAAATACACAGAGCTCCCGTTCACAAACAGTGGGCTATACAAAGAAAGAAAGTTAATTTTGGTTTTTTTCTACTTTTGAGTTCTTACTTTCAGCATGTTGTACCTACAACAAAACCCCCACACAATTAATGCTAATTCTTCATATTTTAACTGCAATTTTAATTTTAAATAATTAATACGTATCAATTATTGAGGAAGATACACTAGAGAAACATATTAATAACCTGATGATCAAGAGTGAAGAACTCTAAAACTCCTAAGTACTCAGACAGGCTAAATTTAAAAGAAATCCCAGCACAGTCACAAAACTAAAATTATAGGCATAGTACCCAAACGTTTTTAAGACTATCTATCAGAAAACTTCCTACATAATTAAATTTAATGGAGAACAAATCCAGAAGCTAATGGAAGCAGGTTTAGCCTTCATAGCTTCTTACGCTGTTCAGAACACACACAAAACTCTGATCTGAAAGAGAAATTTCTTGAAGAGGCTATTTTTAATTTTTGACAATTTAACAAATTATTGATAAATTCTAAGAAAATTCATTATATTTTTACAGCATAAACACTGTATTTTGAAGGGTACTTATTTTAAGAAATAAAGGTACCTCCATTCTTTTTTCAGGTATTAAACAAATAAAAGCCCCTTGTTTTTGAACCAGGTTTTGCCTATTAAAAAAAATAATTCACAATGTCATCACAAATAAAAAAGCTTTATCTAAACTACATATTGAGTGAGAACTGAACATTTTGCCTTCATAAAGCAAACAAAGCAGAAACAAAAAGGAACACAGCTTTACATAAAGAAAATAAGAATGTCTTCACGGGCTTCCAAACTGTTTACAACCCTCACAGCATCTCCATCTTATTTACTGAACGATAATTAGAGGACCAACTTTTTAAAGGCTCAAGTAATATCACACAATGAATTGTTATAAGCGTTCAAAATGAACACACAGTTGAAAGAAATACAAATTAAAACCTTCCTTAAAACTACCCAATAAACACAACTTTTTATGACAATGTTGAAAACAATCAAAAATACTTCCTGGATACTATTTATGTGAATGTATAGTATTAAATTCTAGCTCACTGAAACTTAAACTTATCTTTGCGATACTGAACTTTTGTAACTAAAAGTTCTGAGTCTAGCGATTACAACAATTACTAAAGCATTTGTTGTAGTAGGCTTTGAAGTTCAAGCCACTGCCTCTACAAAGCACTTGCAGAAATGAAAAAAAATTAATTAAGTACACAAAAAATCCCCTAAGATTTAGCTGAATTCTGTTTCAGACAACAGCTTTGCCAGTAATAAGCTGTACTTGTAGTCACTTGTTTTGCAACACTTAAAACATTAATTTGCTGGGTTTCAAAGACTCAAGACCTGAATAAACATCTGAAATCTTCTGGATACAAACTCACTCCATTTGCTTTACAAAAGCTATCATCTTTCAAGTCTAATAATGTCACCCATTTGATTTAGTTTATCTGCCATGTTACATTGCATTAGGCAGCAGATTAAGCCAAACATGATCAAACTCACTGTGCCATGGCAAGCTGGACAAGAGGTACCTATTATTGTCATTATTCTTGGGTTTTCCACATTTAGAGGATGGTTAAATAATTTTTTCAGTTGGGAAAGCATGTCAGCACTACCACTTTAACCATAATAATCAACAGCATACACAGACTTCCTTTATTTAAGGGCAAGGAATAACTCTGGAATAGCAGAGCAATCTAAATCTGTCATGAAGAAAACTTTTAAGAAAATACTTATTTTTGATATTTACAGTCCAAGCAAAGTAAGTTATCCTGAGCCTTAACGATTGCAAAGGGAACACAGGACTTGTCACCTTTACTCTTTTTCCTGCCCCTCTGTTATGATCCCAGAAGTGTCTGAGCATCTGGAAGAGTGAAGTCAGGAAAACAGCCATTGCACTTATGCTTGACATTTGAAAGGCCCTTTTTTTTTTGTCTCAGGCTGATACTAGAGAACTCTAGATAATGAGGAAAAGCAAGACAGCAGAATTTCAGCCCTGAAGTGGAACAGAAACTTCTGTTAGGGTCTATACAATTCTTCTCATTTTATGTATTTGATGAACCTTTCTGTCCCCTATATACTTTGCCAATACAGTACAACGGGGAAACTAATCCCAACCCTTCAGCTAGAGGGACAATTCAGAGTCTGTCTTCATATATCTAGCCTGGATGCCTTTTAACCCACACTACAGTCATTCAAAAAGCACTTCTGAATACTGTTTCTGAAATTTGTTTCAATTTAACAAAATCAGATGTTTTTAACTTAAATTTCCCACAAGTGTTAGCAGTGTTAGTGTTATTTAGCGTATTCCAAGAGATGTTGGTATGGCCATTTCTGTGTCCTCTACTCCAGTCACTAGTTAAGCTCAACAATTTAAACTGTATAAATCCCTACAAAATGAAAACATTAGCTTGGAATTAGGAAGCAAATGTTTGAGGGGGGTCTTGTTTGTCACACACTGTGACTTCCTATTCGCCTTTACATTTCCTTATTTTTGTTTCGCCTGCAATTCTGCCTGCTAGAACCAATGAAAGCATATGAAAACTAAGTTAATAAATCAGTTCTAGAAGGCAAGAAAACCACAAGCTTTACCGGGAAACTGGGATTCAAGGCTGCTCTTAGTCTGCTGTTAATGTTTTGCATGTTGACAGTGTGTTTCCCTCTATGGTGTCCACTTTTCTCTTGTTATAGGATGTGAGCCCTTGGGACAGGAACAGTATTGTTCTGACTTCAGATCATAAATATGAGAAATGCCCCTAGCCACACTAGACAAACAAGAACACCGCCACTAACACATTTATACTACAAATTATATTCCCATGTCATCTTTGGATACTCTTACTTTGGTTCATGTATATGTAATATTCAACAAGCTGAACTTTCTAAGAACTTTTGTGTCTGAACATGAAATATAGATATGTTCTTACTGATGTGGAATTCACATCCACAAATGTACAGATTAACCACCTTTTCTCACATTACTATTTTCCATTGTTTTTGAAGGGAAAATACATGACAAAATAGGGTTTAGACACTTAAACATGTATTTCTGAATATGAATTTCATCCTAGGTGCACACAGTGTCACAGATTACAACCACCACCTTGAGGACACAAGCGCTGACAGGCTGGGGGACTTTGTTGTTCACTTCCTGAAGAAGGCAACTGTAATTCCTCTCACCAACACCAACCAACTGCCAGGGTCTCGCACAGACTTTATTTTTTTCTCTTGAAAATAGAAAATTAACATAAAGCCATTAGTTTTCACCGAACTATTAGCTAAGTGAAGATCACTGGTGCTGAAATACTATTAGGAGGATCATTATTCCAGTGGGGAAAATCCAGAAAAAAATAAGACATGGGCAGTTAACCTGAGACTCCAAATGCTTGGTGACAAAACGTAATGACAGAACCAGAAAGCATCTTCTGAATGTTTGAAGTTTTCAGACTTTTCCTTTAGCCACCCCCATTCTTTGCATGATCAGTAGCTCCCACCCAACTGCTGCTGTGGTGAAAAAAGCACAGAGTTCCCATGTGTTACAACGCAAATGTCACTTCTTTCTGCAGTGACTGAGACTGGCAGACACAAACCACCTACACACTATGATGTATCCTGGTTCCTGGACTAATACACTACCTAAAATATTTTGTAGACATTCTTTCTATTTGAAAAAGCTGAAACTTTCACAGTCTGTATCAATCTAGCAACTTTTTAATGTGGGCTGCAGCTGTGCTCAGAGCTTTCCTGCATCCTGAGGGATATCACACAGACACCAATGAGGCTAACATTTATCTGACAGGAGATGCTTCAGGGAAGGCTCATTGCCTCACGCACAGCAAATGTAATAAATGGTGAAGGTGAAACCATTAGTGACCATTCCACTTTTCCTAACAAAAGCAACAGACACGGAAACAAAATGGAACTTCAAATCTCTGTTCCATTTCCTACTTTCCACCATGCCAACTCTTAGTTTTACTGTAAGGTAAACTCTCTGAATGGTGTCTCACATTCATGTGTTACATGGAACACACTGCTCAAAGTCATGGGAGATACCACAGCTGCAATCTGATACAACCTGAAGAAAGATGAGAGTAGACAGTGGCTGAGTAAGAAGTGTCACTTGTTCTGTTTGGTTTTGTTTTGCCTGGTTCAAATTTTATTTTCTGTGTTTCTTGGGGATTTTTTCTGCATCTTACACACTTTTAAAAATACATATTTTTACTACACAGATATAGAAATAAATGCTGAACAAACAAACATTATAGAATGCTAGATGGGCAAGGTGCACTTTGGTAAGTTGTTGGCAACAGGAAAAGCTATACTGCAGTCATTTTACTCTGTCAGTAAAACATAAATTGTTTGAAATCTATTCTATTAAAATACGGGTTGTAGCTGGAAAAGCTTTTTTCATAAAAAGAGATAAAACCAGCCTATATTGTGGAGTAAGGATTAGAAAGACCACAGTGTTATTCCACAAAAATCTTGGAATTACACAAGCATCTTGGCTTAACTCCAGTCTGACTAAACATATTTGTAAATTTAACACTTTTCTCCACAGTTCAGTGATGTTTTTTCTGTTCAAGAAATTTCCCAGGACTAAGCAGCACACTCTTTCTGAGACATCAATGCTTCTGTGTTTTCAGTGGTGTCTTAAGACTTGCATTTAAAGCACAGAGAAATCCAAGACCTCTTCAAGTCAAAAAGAACCCACTTAGGGCAAGATTTCATTCATAGTAAATAAAACATAACTGGGCACTTTGGGATGAAAAACATTAAAAAAAATGTAGTCTTACTAATGGAAGAAATGTATCAGAATTACAAGACTGTGCTTATTTTTACAGCTAAATAATAACATTAAAAATTACAAATATTGCTTTACAGTATTTTACTGTTCATATTTTATGGGAAGAATATTAAACAGCAGAAATGTCTGCACCAGAGTACAAACTTCAAAGAAACTAGCTGTAGTATTTAAATTTGTTGATTTTTCACTAATTCCTCCTTTGTTCTATGGAGGGCTCAGTCTGAGGTTTCAACACAAGATGGCACTCTAAAGAGTGTTTCTTCTTTACTGGGGAAAAAATACTGATACACAGATGGTCTTTTAATTACCTTATTGAATATATTCTGAGGTTTTTTTGTCCCGTATTGTCTCACAGGCCTTTAAAACCCATTCAATCATGCTGTTCTATCAGTGGCTTTAGTATTTGCAAATGAGGAATTTGGGAAAGTATAGAACAGCAAGAAAGACATTAGCTTTACCAATTACACTATGTAAAAATTGAGTAAGATCGAAGAATTACAGAAAGGCTGAGGTTGGCAGGGTTCTTCAGAGGTCATCTAGTCTAACATCCTTGCTCAAGCACGGTCACCTGGAGTCAGCTGCCCTGAACAGACAGCTTTTGAATTTCTCCACAGATGTGGACTCCACAAGCTCTCTGGGAAACTTATTTCCATGCTCAGTCACCTTCAAAAAGCTGAAAAAGGTAAAACGTGTTTCTTGGTTTTCCACTGAAACCTCCTGTGTTTCAGGTTGTATCCTCTGCCTCCTGTCATGTCACCGAACATCACCATAAAGGGCCTGGCCTCATCCTTTTTGCACCCTTCCTTCAAGCGTTTATAGACCTCAGTAAGATCCCACCTGTGCCTTCTTTTTTACAGGCTCTCAGCCTTTCCTCCTATATGATGTGCTCTAGCCCCTTTAATTATCTTAGTGACCCTTCAATGAACTTTCTCCAGCAGCTCCATCCCTTTCTTCTGCTGAGGAGCCCAGAAAGGACACAGCGTGCCCTCACCAGGGCTGCGTGCAGGAGCAAGATCAGTCTCTCCACACACACACAGAGAATTCTACTGCTTAATGTAGCCCAGGATACCATGAACCTTCCACACCACAAGCGCACATTGCTGGCTCATGTTCAAGCTGGTGCCCTTTTCTGCCCAAGCCAAGCTGCTTTCCAGCTGGATGGCCCCAGCATAAACTGGTGCCTGGGTTTGTTCCTGCTCAGCTGCAGGACTTTACATTTCTCCCAGCTGAACTGCAGGAGGTACCTGGCAGCCCACTGCTCCAGCCTGTCAAGGTCACTCTGAACAGCACTATTGCTCTGGAGTACTGCACACTTCTCCCATTTTTTTCATCATCTGCAAACTCTCTGAGAATACACCCTGAACCATCATCTAGGTGATTAATGAAGGCACTGAACAGGACCGGATGCACTACTGACCCCTGGGGTACACCGTAAGTTGCCGACCTCCGAGCAGATTTTACCCCACTGAACATCACACTCTGGGCCCAGACTTCCAGCCAGTTTTCAGACTACCCACCCCATCTCCTAAATCAGCCCACGCATCAACAGATTGTCTAAAAGGATCTCACAGCACACACTGCCAAAAGCCTTACTGAAGTCCAGGCAGACAATATACACTGCTCTTCCCTCATCTACCAGACCAGTCTCTTCCTCACAGAAGTTTAATCAAGTCAGTCAAGTATGAATTCCCATTGGTAACTATTCATGATGATTTTCTTGTCCTTAATGTGCCTGGATATAGTTTTGAGGCTTAGCTGCTTCATCACCTTCCTACAGATCGAGGTGAGGGTGACCAGCATGGAATTTATCTGGATCCTCTCCTTCTTGCCCTTCTTTAAGAGAGAATTGACATTTTCTTTCCTGCAGTCTTCAAATATGATATCACATTTTTATTACACTTCTTTTAATCAAATCCTTAAATATAATAACCACTTTTGTTAATGACTCATGATCTCATCACATAAAATGTTTGTAATAAAAGTACATGCTGAATTCCTAAAACAACTTATTTCTCTGCTATTACACCAGCAAAACTGTTGCATTATTAAAATGCAACTTAGTCCTTCCATAGAATATTCTAGTAATAATAAAAGGAAGAATTTTATACAACATTAAAAAAAGTTAATAGCCTTCTAACATT
Source organism: Coloeus monedula (assembly GCF_965178545.1). Classification (NCBI taxonomy): domain Eukaryota; kingdom Metazoa; phylum Chordata; class Aves; order Passeriformes; family Corvidae; genus Coloeus; species Coloeus monedula. Next base: position 69,630,977 of record NC_138822.1, read on the forward strand.
GAACCAAATAATGTTTAGGTTTCTTTATTACATTCTTAGATCTGCTTTGGAAAATACATTTTTTAGCTAGATGAACCAAACCAGATGGTTGAAAAGGACCTTTAGAGGTCAGTCAGTACTTTTATTCTGTCATACAGTAGTAACTTTATCTAAACTTAATCCAAAATCTTAGATAAAGCTGAAGTAACTTTTTCCTAAAGCTTTATCAAACATCGTAACAGGTTGCTTAGAGAGGCTGTGCAGTCTCCGTCCTTGGAGATCTTCAAAACCCAGTGAATGGCAGTGAATGAAACAAATTCCAGTTTCAGGTATTTTTCACTTGAGACACATGCCCCATATGAAAATATTTCTGTTCTTCAGAATGCGTTTTGTGGAAGTCATTCAACTTTCCTAATTTAATTTCTAATATTTAATCTAATATTGTAGACTGACACAAATCAGGATGATCTATATAACTATTTCAACAACAGAGATGTGAATGATATACCAAGTGATTGAAAATGTTAGGGAAAAAAAAAAAGCATTTCAGAATATGTTATTGAAACAGTCCAAGTCTAGCCATTAATTACAAACAAATAACAGCCTATTCTCACTCATCTAAACAACTTCTCTGTTGAAAACGAATTCAAAGACAGTAAAATAAAGGCTAATAATTCCAATGTCCAGATCCTCACTGTGTTCAGTAGATTTACCAAGTCTGTCTTCTGTGTGTCTCCTCCATAAAACCTGCGTTTGACCTCTCAACAACCCTTTTTCAAAACAGAGCAAGGAGCTACTTCAGAAGCTGGCAGAGGTCCTGAGAGCTGTGTAGCACAGGTTGCCTTGAAGGAGGATGCACTGTGATTCTTTATATGAGTTAAGGGAGCTGTTGGGATGTGCAGGCTGCAGTCCCAGCACTTGATAATGATTTCAAAGCTGTTTCTTAATCTTTCTGTGAAAAGTGAAATATGCAGGATTCCAATAATCATTAGAAATGACTGCATGAAACAGTATTGGTCCATGTTATGTAAGAGCTTAAATAAATACTTTTATTCTTAGGATCCATGTATTAATTGCATTTTTCCTCTGCTTTGCAGAACAACTGCAAATCATTCCTCACAGTGATTTCAAGCAATTTTCTGATTTTTGTGGTACTCTATGTAAGTGTGTATCTCTAAATATCCAATTTGGCTTTTATAACTTCTGGTGCACTGCAAATAATCCTTAGACCTCACTGTGCTTTTGAAATAAACACAGAAGAACCATGCTATGATGAGAAGTTTCACTCATCCCCATCTTATCTAGGAAAGGTGTGAATGCTTACAGGAAACACTGCCTACTTTACTACTGTGTTTTTTTCTAAAGGGGATGGAATGAAGCAATGGACTCTGGGTCCTTACAAAGAAGAGTGTTACAACTCCATGATACTTTATAGTAGTTTACCAAGACTCCTTCCATTCCAGCGAATCCTCGTTCTTCTCCTTCACAGCAATATAGATGCAGTTCAAATGTGAGGGCATTAGGTTTGGGCATGTTCTAAGGTCACCCACCCCATCTACCTAATGCGTTTTGTTTTCTACACCCACAAACTTCTAGTAAATACACAGGTTTTTTTAAATTTTTATTTAACACAAACTGTGTTAAATACACAGTTCCTCTGTGTATTTAACTCTGGTTTTCTGTATTTCAGGGAATTTTGGAGCTCAAAAGACAATGGCTATTCTCAAAGAATATTCACTTTGCTGTGTTAAGAAATTCCTAAGAGAAATCTGAGAATTTCTTACTTATTTATCTTCAGTAAGCCAATAAAGCAGCACCTTCATTTATCCTCAATAAGGGACCAATATGGCCTAACAACACCCAGAGATTTCAATGTACAAAAGGATCCCTGAACCAGCAGGGAACATTAGCATGATTAAATAATCACTGAAGCTCTGGAGTAAGGCAGATGTCCACTGTAAAAGCATGAAGTCAAACATATGCAATTGTGTCATGCAGCTGTTCTGCAACAGAACCTTCCATACAATGATACATCTACCATGTGGATCTAGTGCTTAAATTAAGCCATACAAAATGAGATATCTTGTTGTCATCAAGTGGTTGTTATCTTATGGGAGAGAAAACGTCAAGATTTTTAAAAAGTAACTTAAATTGAAATAGATATTAGAGCCAGACTATTCCCGCAAAAGAATTTATTTAGGAAAATGAAACACAATACTGAGAAGAAAGCTTTCTGAGAGAGATTAAGACACTTCATAAAAAGACATAAATTATAAAAGATAAAATTATAGCCTGCAGAAAGAAAAAACTTTATCTCTCAGTTTCACATGGTTTCTTCAGCTGTTGAGAGCATGAGACATCTGAATTGAGCAAGTCAGTAATAACCAGCACAAAAAACTATGTACAGCATTAAGAGTTTGTAAGTAGGTATAGCACTTCACAGTATTAAAAGACTGTAATTGTAGTGTGATGGCAATTTTGAAGTTTTTAAACTGCATTTATGACAATTAATACACAACACTATAGTTCAGGAAGGGCACCAGGCTGACATACAGGAGGATTAGAAAATCAAAGTTTTCTGTGGCTTCTTTATAACTGCATGAAACTCCATAAAATATCAGAAAATCAAGCCTACATAAATATTAAAGTATCTTTTCAAGCAATAATTTTATTATGCTTTTATAAATTCATAGGCCTTCTTTGCTGTTGGAAAAAAAGGTCAAAAATATAGAAGGGAAAGTCACCACAAAGGAGACATGAGCCTGTGTTCATCTGTGTGGAAACAAAACTTTAAAGGGAGAAGCTGATGAATGGCCCAGAGCTATTTAGTCTGCGGCACCTCTGGTAGCACAGCCTGCTACAGAGAGAGCCTTTGGATGCAGGCATCTGTAGAAAAAGAGATTTGGACACTCTTGCTAAGCACACTATAGCAAGGCACCTACCGTTACAAAACACGGTGAAGTTACTGTGCTGTCAAAACAGAGAACTCTTTACAAAGGTCACGGATCCTCAGTAAGGCTACTCTGCACGTAGCCTTGCCTTAAATGAAAGCCTGCTGTATTCTTGTAATAAAAGTACTCTGTTTCTGAGATCTGCTCTTGCAGCAGTACTAAACATAAAATGCTCTTTCTCTTCACGTACATTATATAACTAAACATGTATGCATGTATGTGTGTGTGCAGCTGAAGCATGTCAATAAAGCTCACAAACTGACTACTTTAAGCTTCCCCTGGACACTCTCAGGAGAGTGAAGCATAGATTTCCTTAACACACTCTACAGCAAGCTAATGCTCAATTCAAACTGAGATCCTTCCTCACCTTCTACAGAACTGCAAACTCATTAATGGCTCTATATTGCTTATTGAGTCATTCAAGCATACACACAGCATGCTAAATTTCTTCCTGGTATCTAATTTTTCCTAGGTTACATAATGACACTCTTTCATTTTTGCCAAGCTTGTCAGGTTATGCTCCTTCAAAGGCACTGATGAATATATGTTCAGGGGCAAATATGGTTGCAGCTTCTTCCGTTGTGAAGTGCTGACAAACTCTTAAACAGCCAGCTATAAAATGACCCTTCTTGAAATTGAAGACACAAAAGAGTAATTCTCGGACATTTTAATCTTTATGGTGGGAAAAAAAGAATTAAGACTTCTCTTATTTAGAGTAGATAACTTTCCATTCAGGGATTTTTTTTAGTAGAATAAATCCTACCATTTGCTTTGACCTATGGATAATAGATAAACTCCAACAAGCTAAATAATTATGTTTTTCAAACTTTACTCACTCTCCAAACACTATTGACTTTGTCTTATCTCATTCTGTCACAGGTAATATACACAGCAGTGTATTCAAGGACAAATAATAAGGAACTCATGCCTTTTTTACAGGCTCTAGTAAGTATTGGCTACTGAAAAGTATGTCAGAAAACCTTACTTTTAAAAGATAGATATGAGCTTGAAGAAGCAAAAATAACACCTGATTGGATATCCAAAACTACAGAGGTTTAACCGTGACTTTAAACAGCGTTAACTGGATATATGTATGCTTTTTCAAATCCTGCTAGCAGCCTATTTGCACACCCTGCCTGCAGTCAGAATACCTGACCCTGGTGCCAGTCAGTGTCATGGGGAACCACACTGGAGTGATTTCTGCTACCAGGTAGAGCAATAATCCTCCTGAATATAGTTCCATGAAACTATCATAGATGAGGTCTGCTTCAGCTTACATGCAGTTGCTTCCCACACTGTGCAGAAATTGTCAGGTGTCAGACCATTTGCACATTGGAGTTAAATTTTCCACGGCTTTAATCTTTTAAGGTTTTTCATGCTTCCACTGGATGAAGGGCAGGTGAAACAAGAGGATTCTAAACTGCAAGACCAGCCCTAAAGCTAAGAACTGTATTCTGTTTCACAAAGCTGCACTGATCCAGCAGCTCCAGGCAGAGTGTGTCTCTCATGACCCATCTTACTCTTTTCCACGGTACACATTCACCAACTGCATGAAAGAGGCTACAGTGATCAGCAGACAAAATTCTGTTCCCAGTCATATGGGAATGAAAGGAAGAGCTGCCTAACTGGCCAGACTTTGTGCATACTGAGCCACAACAGTGCCCCTAGACTAGGCCACTGCTAGATCAGGCACTTCACAGAGCATCTCATTCTACTGCCTTTTTTATCACATTTGAAGGTGGCTCATTTCAGCAGCCTGTGAGCAAAACAAGGTCAGAGAAACTTCACAGAGTGGTGGCATTAACACCAGTGTATGTAAATATCATAGTCATGGCTTGATAAAAGCTCAGGGATGAAGTGTCCTAAGCTTTCAGAAGAATGCCAGTGCACTGGGAAAGCACCCTAATGCACTTCTCTGTGTTACCTGCCTGTGACTACTGCAGCACAAGAGTGTTCAGGGAAATACATGCCCACTTTATGTTTCTGTGGTATGATACAAATCTGTTTTCTCTCTCCCTTGCTTCTAAGACCTTTTTTTTTTCAAATTTACAGCAAAATCTAATTAATATGCTTAACAATTTTGCATCTCAGAAGAATATTAGAATGAAACACATTTGAAATAATTCAACAGTTCTCCAACAGGTCTGTAAGGTCCACAGCTATTTAATGCACTATAAGATGTGTTTACCAGCAGACCACTTACCCTCAGCATAGGGCCATTCTGGAACACATGAGGTTCATCACAAACTACACAGTATTCATTCAGCACTGGTATCCGCTGCTCAGCAAATTCAATAGTCTGAGAACAACGAAAATAAGAATAACAACATCTGCTTAAAAATAATTAACAGTCAGCTCATGCTCCACAGTGTTTCAAAAATGAGTAAGATATGACATCCTACCTGCACAAGGAAGCCACGGTCTCGCACCGGAATGCATTTTGCACCATAATTTTGCTGCAAGGGAGAAGTTGAGGCAACCTCAGTGCTGGCAGACTAATTATAAGGAAACAGTAAAGCATTTATAAATTTTTGCATGTAAATATGTTAATCAAACAATTTGCAGCTAAAAAGATCTCTCATTTGCGTGAACCAGACATTAAAAATAATCAATCCTTTTACTGTTTACTGGGTGTGGGGTAGGTTTTAAGTATTTCTTTTTAGTTCTTAAATCTGATGAAGTATCTTACCATCCCAAAAACTTCAGTCTCAGATGGAAACACCAGTGCCTCCACTCCATCCTAATAAACTATTGGTAACTTCCATTATGCTTCCACTGCGTATTGTCTATCCAAATATGGGCTATATGTTAAGGCTTGAAAGACTACTGTAATTCTCAGCAACGCTGAAAACCTTTTTATTTTGTATGTACTAAGGTCTCACTTCTGCAAGCACTGCACTAACAGATCTTTATACTCAGATACTACTCAAATTCTTTTTCTTTCAGCACACAACAATATAAATTAGAAGTAACTTCTATTACAAGAGTCAGTAAGGTTCAGACTTCCCTCCAGATTGACATCTATTTCAATCAAACCTTGTTTTGAATAAGAGATCAGCTCCGTTTACAATGTTTTGGGGTTTTTTTTATAGGGTTATTTCCTTTCATTTCTCTACTGTTTAATTGCTTAACTGCTTTTCCATTTTTCTTCTGGGCAACAATACTATTTGTATTCATATATGAGAGTAATATTTTAGCTGAGAATTGAAGAGAACTCAGTATCTTGATTCATCACTTCTACATTCCACTGATTTCAAATTGCAGCTGGGCACCCAGGTAACCCATATATCTGGTGCCTGCATATAAAATGTGAAATAAGACTGCTGATGCCCTTCCACTAACATGAGTCAAACTGCATCTTACCATGTATGTAATGATCTTCCCTCAAAGTAAGTGTATTCAAGCAATAAATTATGGGTAGCTTTACAGGCTGCCAAGCAGGGCTTGCCTTTCTTCCCTATCAGCTGATAACATCAGTGATGAAACTTAGTCAGCTCTTCATTATCTTACAAAAACCAAAGGGACTTTTCCTATTAACGTCAGAAGAAAGAAGTCTTGCTGTGTTAATACATCCTCTGCTGAATCAGAAAAAAGTGCATCTCTAAACTGCAACAAGTGAAAGTCTGATAGCTCATGTTAAATTAATTTTGCTGTGCACTTCACATAAATCAACCACACACCATATATAAAAATGACCTTATGATAGTTATTCCTGCTTTTAGATCTGATGAGGATAGCTTAAAGCTCACTAAACTAACTTACCATGAAACATAGTGCACTCAACGTAATTTCATCATTTAGGATGCACTATTTTAAACATATGTATGGCATCTAAAGGAAGAATCAGCTTCCAAGGTACCACCAGGCAAAGGGAGTGGAGAGAACTATTTTCTAAACACTTCTCCCCACATCAAACACAGAAAACAGGCTGGTGCCATGAAAGACTGCAAACAAACCCACTCTTCCTTCTAAAGTAAAAAAGCCATCTTTTAAGAGGCATAGGCAGCAGAATTGATTTTGAGAGCTCTTTCTTAAATGCAAGTGTATGTGCTACCCTTTGTTTTCCCAATGGATCATGTCTCTGGGGAAACTAAGAGGGCCAATGTGGGCCCAATTCTTTGCATGGCCCCTGATGTCCTGCATGTCTGAAGGTTTAACCCTCCACAAATCACAAATGTGCAAGAGGCGAGTGGAACCGTGACTGCATTACTTCCCGTGTGATGATGATGATGATGATGATGACAATGATGACGGCAGATGCAAACACCAGAAGAAGGGGTGACATGGCACTCAAACCATCTAATGGACAGTTGCTTCCCCCACGAAGCAAACAGGGAAATGAGAAAAGTCCTGTGCAATCAAGCTAATTTTGCAGCACAGAAGTGCACACTCTGCCTTTTTCCTGCAGGAAGTATGCAGGGAAGGAAATGGGTGACTGAACTTTTCCCATGGCCAGCAGCTGTGCATTGAGCTCCACTCAACACAACACATAAAATCTCTGTCCTGACCACAGCAAATTCTGATTTTATAACTTAAGTGTATGTGCATGCACAGCTGTTTGAATCCTCCTTAAAAAGCTGACTCCATTGCCCTTGTCTTCCAATATGTCCAATATAGTCACTAACATATATCCTAGGTACTAATGACTTCGCATAAAAAGCATAACGCACATCTGGAAAAGAATAGGAAGAGAATGAGTAAAATACAAAAAAATACTACGCACAGCAGCTTGTGAAGGTGATGATGAAGATGGTGTTAAGATACCAATAAGCCCTGAGGTAAGAGAGAGCCTCCTGCTCTCTGCCATGGTGGACTCCTTGAAAGGCTCCATTTTGGATGATTTAGGGGCATTGGAGTAAGACTTGCTGAGCAACTTATGATTCTTCAATCCATCCAATTCTTCCATTCTAAGGTTACTGGAGTAGGATCTGCTTAAAAGTTTGTGGGGCTTCAAGGTGCTGTTGTGCTCACATCGAGGATCCCCAGAGCACGACCTATTTAACACCTTATGGGGCTTTAAAGTGATGCACTCCTCCTGCTTGGCAGCTGCAGAGCAAGCACGACTCAGCAGTTTGTGCGATCTAATAGCCATTGTCTGTTCAGCCCTCGGGTCACTCGACAACGAGCGGCCAAAGGTTCTGTGAGATTTTGTGGCACACACATCCTCCGCCTTCACTGTGCTAGAACAAGTCCTTCTCAATAGTTTGTGAGTCTTGGAGATGCCATCCTGTTCTGACTTCAGTTTCGATTTATTTTTACCACAGCCAGGTGGAGGATAACTTGGCGACCTTAGAATAAAGAAGAGGGCAGAGTTGGAGAATAATCAAAATCCTGGGCAAATCAAGTATGATCACACAGATGTAACACTTTTTAAGTGTCACTTGTCTTTATGTTTTTCACTAGTGATAAATGCAGCCCGAACTTTTAAAATATGAACAGCTGTATGTAAGACATATTCCAATACCAAAACAAACAACTTACTCCTATTTACACACAAACTCATCAATCAAAAAGACAGTTAACTACTTAAGTAGAAGTTAGAGCTGTGACCTTACAGCTTTTTGTAAAGATCTCTGTGTGTCAAAACAAACCAATTGCTGAGGAAATTATCTTTGAAATAAAATCCACATCTTATAACTTATTTTCCTTATCAAAATCTATCTTTTCTCTGGATCATGGCATGATCCCATGAAAGTTATTGTCTTTTGGACAAGGCATAACAAATTCTATGTTCAGATCCAATGGAAGATACCATGAGCAGTGAAACTTGGAGACATTAAATCAAATTAAATTCACATATAAAGGACATTGTTTTAAAAACATCATAATAACCTGGGCACCTTGTGAAAGACAAGTTTATACATGTCTTTCTGGTTTTAGACAAATTCTAGCTCTGTAACACTAGAAATGAGAATGTGAGAGACCTAAATTACAAATGCAGAAGGTAAAGAACAAAAGGTTTTTATGAAACAACATTCACACATTCACATTTCTGTAAGGTTCACATTTGCCTGCCCTTGCAAGGTAAGAACATGTAACAGGTATGCTGAATCATTTTATAAGCAACACCAATCTTTAGAGTACTTTTTTTTTTCTTGTGTTTGCATCAAATAGAGAAGTAAAAACCCAAGGAGATAGGCTGGCAGGTTTCCCCACCCTGTTAGCAAGTGTTGACAGTGGAGGACGCACGTGGAGGCTGCTGATTCACTGTAGCAGCTGGCTCACCATCACCCTCCTGCAGACAGGAGGTAGGAATGATGTCCTGGGGACAGAGAGGGTCCCTGCATTTGGGCTGAGCCATCTCTGGACTTTGGCTGCCAAATCAAGAGGAAAATGGGCTGGTTTTTTATGTCCTTTCTGAATAAAACCAAACCCTAAGCTACAGCCTGTGCTTGGCAGCAGCGTATGGCATGGTAGGGAACGGATAAGCCTTCTACTTAAAACATCATTTCTCCTCCTCTGCCTTTGAATAGACAGACAATCTTTTGTCATCTTTGACATTCCCCCCTTTTGCAATGTGAGTGATTGTTGTATTCTATCTCTTTTTCACACCCTGAATTTAGAATGGCAAAATTCCTCGAGAAGAAAGAATATTCAAAGAAGCATTCAATTGAAATTCAGTAACTGAATTGAAGGGGTGATCTGTCAACCCTCCATAAGAAGGAAAACACACTAGAGTAAATAGTCACAATCCTGAAAGAGCTAAAATCAGAGCCTGATTCTACGTATACTTACGAGTATGAGCAACTGGCAGAAATCATATTAAATGCAACTGAACTATTCATAAGCTTTTTCTTATGCTTTTTAATGCCTTTTTTCTTTGAAATTCTGTGCCTGCATTTCAGAAGTGGAAAACATTAATGTAGTAAAATACTGGAGAGGGGAGGGTGCTCAGCATCTTTAAAAATCAGTCTTTCATTAATGACCATTCCAGTTTTAAAAAACTAAATATACAAACTGCTGTAGAAAGAAGAGCCGGACAAATACAGGTTTTTGAAATACACATAACATATGCTATACATACGTATTACTTGTATATATGTTATTTCTATTTTTATTCTTGCTATTCAAGTAAAGATAAAATAAAGATACAAACACAAGTTAAAATAAAACTAACTCTTTCCAGTTCTAGATCTAACATGGCTCTTTCAGAGAGCACAGCACTGAAATGATCTAGCTTCTAATAATCTTAGAAGCTTCAGCAGTACCTAGTTCACTCCTGATATCATGCAATGCAGGACTGGAAACCCATGAGGTAAGATATAAATAGAGCACTTCTCTGTGGAGAGAAGTCAAGATTTCACCTTGTGAAGTCTGCTGTGGACTTTGAACAGCTTATGGTGGTAACAGCACATTTTCCTTGCTATTACCTGCGCAATGTAGAAAAGATGTGCAGAGGGGATTTCACCTTTTTGTCAGACACCTTCTTATTGTGCGTACAATTAGATTTCTCTTTACTGTTCTTCCACTGTTGTGTAACAAATGTCTGCATGATTCTGCAAATTAAGAAAGAAAAAAAGGTTTTCTTATCCCAGAGAGGACATACTCATTTTAATAGTATGGTCTCAGTGGTCACCATGTAGGTGTGAGGCAATGTTCTCACTCTACAGCTGAAGTTTTCTGTCACGTATGTGGACTGATGATTGGGTGCCTCAGCTCCTCAAAAACCCTTTTTTTCCCCACACAGAACTAATTTAACAAGGGACTCTCAAAGAGAACACAGTCTGTGTAAAGAACCACTGCAGCTGCAAAACTTATCTCCTCTCACGAAGATCTAGAGAGAAACTGAGTCAAAGGCATCAAATCCAGCTACAGGGGTCTGCCTCTCACATGACCACAGGCTACTGCGTCTGTATGGCCAAGCAGAACCTTATTCTCTGGCTCTAATGTGGTAGTGGGGGTCTTAATAGTGATAAAAGTCAAACCTGAATTTGGTATGAAAAAGATGAATAACCCACTGCCACAGCCATGAGGGACCATCAGGTTCATGGGTATTCTGACTCCTGCTCAGTTGTGAACTGTGCAGCTGTGATCTTGAAAATGTCATATAAGAACCTTTACTAACTACCTGATGCAAAAATCACAGACAGTGTAAATAGCAAAACATTTTAAGCTACTATTCATTTCAGGGGAGCATTTCCTTTTTTTTTTTTTTCAAAGTTATATACCATAGAGATTTCAATAACTTGCTTCGTTTGTAAGATTATGAAAATGTTGCACTGAATTTCTTAAAACACTAAACAGCATTTTTTTTTCCCTCAGGGGTTTCTTAATGTTGTAATACTGAGATACTAAAGCCTATATACTTAAAATTCTATAACATGTACAAAAGCATATGCAAAAAGATGACTCAGCAAAATTGTATTAAAATTAATTGCACTATGACCACATGAAACTGCCAATTTTTTTGACTGTTCTTCCATCTTGTCCTCAAAACCTGGATGGCCTAATTACTGTGATGTATTCTAGAGGCAGCCATGAAAACATAGCCCCCTCAGGGTATGCAAGAAGCTCAAAAAGACTCCTCTTTCAGAGGCTTCACCATCTAAGCAGAAATATGAAATTGAACACTCCTAGATATGGTCTTTATAACTTTAACAGCTTACTTCCTAAAAGGCAGCAAAGTGACAGAAAACCCTGGCAAGTAACACAAATCATGTTCTCATCCACAGCTGTCAAACCCAAACTTGAAAAGGCAAATATTGACTTTTATTTAAAGAAAAACAATTTCAAGATACTTTGATCCAACAACCAACCTGACAACATGAATTTTATTCTGTTTGACATGGTCCAGAAACTAAAGAGAGTGTAATATTTGCCTAAAATCAGGGCTTTGTACTTTTTTAGACTTACTTTTTCAGCTGATGTCCCAGCCCAAATCTTTCCTTAGTAGAGATCTGAAATACATCCACAGTTGGCACTAGGGAAAAAGGGTATTTTGTTGATATATGAACTTACAGCAGTAATGACAAACTTGTGACCATATAAGTCTTACTTAAGGACCTTGTTCTACGTGGAGCTGGAGTACAGACAATTAAATTGAAGCAATGGCAAAAGTGGACATGTCATCTAAGCATATTAAGAAATGAATGGAACTTTCTGGAGTATCACCCAATATAATTTACAATTTTACAATTTGAATTCTCTAAAATGCATCTCTTCCCATCCATTTTATGTACAAAAATGTGTATTTTTTTACATACATACTATGCAAGTAGCAAGTAGCATCAGATTAAATGTATCTGGACTTTTAATCTGGCAATTCATCTCACCTAATCACTTTTTTTCCAAGTAGTCTATACACAGTAAAGTTCCTGTGGCTATGAAGAAAGCCCAGACTGAAACCAAATTCATTAATATCTGGGTTTTGTTTCTGAGGATGTTTTAATACAAGATCCAAAACTACCATCTAAGTGCCTGATATGTGAATTCCAGTGGCCAAGGATTACCCTGAAATTTCCTCAAGGCCTGTCCTAACACTAGTATACCCATATTCATCTGTCAGAAATTGAAAATCTACAGGGTATAGGATGGAAATTAGCTAGTGGCATTACTAAAATCCTTTAATAACATTTGATAGGTAGAAGTGGCAGATGGAATCCGGTATTTGTTGAGAGGCTCAGGTCCTCAAGGCACAACAACAGCCAATGCATATTACAAGCATGAACAGACTGCATACTTTGTATTGCATAAGGTGATAATGACTAAAGTAAAATAAAAAAGGAATGAAAACAAAAAATCTGGGGTTTGCTGAAATTTTATTAGAAATGGTAAATCATTTTGATGTTATTCTAACTGCTCAGAAAGTCAGATTTTATTCAGAATAGAGAAGTTTGTACTTCAATTTTGCTTTAATAGATTAAATTTGATAATAAAATACAGTAGATCGAACTTGGCCATGCCACTTAACTTAGTTCAAAGCTCTGTAGTTACCCCTTCTCCAATGTTATTATTCAAATAACATCAAACATTAATTCATCTTTTAAATACAAACTGATGATTTTTTTCAAGAGGGATGAATGATTTCATTAAGTATAGCAATATCTTTGGATTATCAAATTTCAGACACACTGCAGGGGGCTGATGGGACGGGGAATACTTTAAATAACTATCATCATACCTACACCATCAATCTTATCATCTGACATCTAGACCAGAATTTTTGTCTAGACTCTACATTCAGAGGTGACACGCCAATACCTCCAGTGGCTGATTCATTCTCTCTAAGACAGGTTTCTAGGGCACTAGGGACAAACTGCCCACACAGGCAGTACTGAGACAAGCTATTAACCAGAAGAACTGTCTAAAATCAGTATATTACACAGCTACAGGGTGGTACTCATATCCCCTGATGTGCTTTGGAGTGTACTGTGTTTCTGTTTCTCAGGCAGTATAGGAGAAAAAGATACAGCATAAAATTCTGGCCCAGTGGTCTCAAGAAAACATATCTGAGGCAGGAGAGGAATTAACAGAATTAATGCAAAAGATGGTGGATCTCGCTGTGCTTTGTTAGTGAGTAAAGAGACATGGCTGCAACAGCAGCTGAGCTCATAAAACCAACGTCAGCAAAGCTCCTGGCTGTGGCCCTGATCCTGCCTTTCTCAGAACTCAGGCACTCCCACAAGCAGTCAGCTGCAGCACTGGGAACTATGTTTCCCACCTTAACCTTGTCAGCCGTGCAGAATACATATTCTTGTTACTTCTCATTTCTCACTGCACACTGCTCTTCACACTTCACCTTCTCTTATTTGCTGCACTTTTTTTATTTTTTAAATTACATTTTGATAGAAATGTTCTGAATACTAGCACTGCTTCCTGCTATGGCAAATACATATTTTAAGATCTGAATATTTACAAAAATGAGTGAAGTAATAAACCACAGACAAAAAGACCGAAGTCAAGGGGAAAAAAAGATCAGTATAATGGAATGCTTATTTGAATGAACAGAATATAGCTTACAGTTAGAATTGTCAGACAACATATCCTATAGAAATAGCTCATTGGGACAGATGACTGGAAATATCTATTCATTTTCCAGAGGCAGAATTCTCCCACAGATAAAAGCCTGAACTGACAGCGTACTGCAAGTTTCCAAGGCTGGGCAACTTATTATCCAAACTGAGTCTGACTTGCACTGTAAAAATATATCTGATTGGCTGTCGCATACGAACGCTTCCAAATCTTCAAAATCAGTTGATTCTTCATGAGGTTGACCATTTTTCTCTTATGAGGAAACTTTACTCACTTAAAAACTCTTCCAAATCTAAAGATTTCCAGAATTCACATACTCCTGGAGAAACCAGAAACTGAATAGGTAATTACCATGGCCTGATTCTTCAAAGCTGCATGAAAAAGGGCATATTAATGTGCTGCACAGGTCTGTGTATGTCTTCATTATCAGTCGTATCTCATCTGTGCAGATGATGTTTGATTTCCAAAATGAGGAAATCACATATTAGAAACTCTAGATCTTTACTCCCTAACCCTGGTTCCCAGGTGAAGCAGTTGCTTCTCAAAGGACATCACACAAACAAGTTCCAAAAATCAGCCTATGGAAGTTTAAGTAAGATGTCTGCATCACCAGGAAGAGCCTAGCCATGCATATACACGTAAGCTTAATTTCAAATCAATAGGACTCCTCTCAGCAGTAGAACTGAGCACATGCTGGGTCAAAGATTTGGTAGTGAATGAGTGTCCCATGGCTCAGTCTGGACACCACACAAGGCACAAGAAGAATACACAGTTGACCAACCTGGACCATTTAGGTACTGTGTGAGTGAACAGTGCAGTCGCACTATTATTGGCTCTGTGCGAATTACATCCCAAGCCACAGCAATCTCCTCCTAGTTTAAGACAAAAAAAAAAAAAAAACAACAGACATCATTAGCTATCATGAGGAACTGCTGATTTTCATCAGTCTGCCTTGGGGTTGCAATAAACACCATCCATCCATCTACCCAGTTGTTTAGTATCTACCCCAACATTAGACTTAGCTCAAATTAGTGCACATCAGTGCCCCTGAAGAGCAGGGTCAGACAGCTTCCTGGTCTTGAGTGAGCTCATTTAAACCAAGCAGAGGTTTATACACAACACTGCATGTACAGTACAGGCAGACATATTCCCATCCACCAACAGGTACTGCTTCAAAGCTGAGAAGCAAAGGAACAAAAAAGACAGAATAGAAACTAGCCCCATAACTAAGGGCAAAGGAAACTTTTGCTCCTTAAAACTGGTCTAAATAATTCAAGCTATGATGAGATTTTCTTAAAATTTTGGTCAGGCTCAGTGACTGTCTTATGTGCTGTGCTGCCCTGAAAAGAAGATGTATCTGTCCAGAAGCTAATGATGTCCTTAAAAGTTCTCATTTTTGTTCTTTATATCAAGGTCAGGAGGTTACTGTACAGATGAGGCGAGGAAGTGTGAAGCTAATGACAGCACAACAGCTACAGAAACCATGCTGCCAGTCAGCAAACAGCACCACTGTCCCATGTCTCCTCTGCCAGTCAAGCCTCTCTCTAATCAGTGTACAGGAGCACTGCAGCCAAAGTCATTATCCCTTCAGGGCTGTGAAGTGCTTTCACCTGACTCATGTCTAGGGTAACATTTAAAAATAAAAAAAGTATTTCATTTATATTTATTAAAACATTTACTATTCACAAAACATGTTTGGAAGGAAAAACACATGAGGCAAATAGAAGCCTAACACAGCATTTTAAGAATGTGATCATAAAAGGAAAGGAAACCTTTCCACTCTGTATCAATCAATAATGTGACACCCACTTGTGAAGATCAAGTCTCCAAAAAAGGAATGTATCAGTGGTTGTCTAGAGAGTCTGATGCGTAGCAAAATTAAATGGGTATTAATGTTCATTATGTAATTCTGTGATTAGATTACTTACATCAAGAAAGCTAACATCAATATGTAGATCAATATCTACATCATCAATGGCTCCATATTCCCTGAAAGGAAAGAATTATAGTACATTAGAGCTCTTTAAGATACTACTCAATCCACGAGTACTTAGAACATGGAAGATTTTATAAAGGATAATCTCATCTGTAAAATCAGAATAGTTACAAAATACACATTTACATAGATTGGATCAATATTCCCAGTGGGTGACCGACTGTCTGCTGCACTTAGAAGTTTTTTTCAGAGGATCTTGCTTAAGCAGGCTAAATCTTTTCTACTAATTCCCCCAAATCTCTCCATTGCTGCTATGCATTTCTGTCTCGTGTATTGTACAGATAAACAAAGAAAAATTAATAGTCACATGCTGCTCCCATTTATGACACAAGAAAACCCTTGTTAATTCTCAAAAGTATTTCAGGTTAACAGCCAGTAACATAAGAATAGGCTTCAGGTAAACCACTGAAGACAAATACAACATAGCCTAGAGGATGGCATGTTATATCTTGGGGATTGCTTCATACATTCAAGCATTGGTTTGTTAAAAATAAAGACTGCCCTGTAATGTGCTCAAGGCAATAGTTATCTTTTTTATCTGTTGCATGTAATATTGCAAGATTTGGATTTAACACGTATTTCATTACCATCTGAAATCTTACATTTAAACTGGGACTTTTCTGCCTCTTATTTTCTGACTCACTCTGACTGCCCTCCCCCAACGTACTTGAAGACTTATGAAAAAACAGAGCTAGAAAATACATACACAGCTAAACAAAAAACTGTGTTCATTTAAATTACCTAAGTGGGCAGGCAATACTGTAAAAGTACTATCTCTCAATTTTTCACAGATTAGCTTCCAGTCACTAGGGTGTTTTCAACTTTAAACTGCATTTTTATACTTGTTCTCAGAGTGACTTCCATGCTTTTCTATTAAACTTGACCGAGTGCACAGTGGCAGTTGTGCATCAGTTGGTAAGGCAATTCTGAAATACTAAAATGTAACTGTCTCCTACCAAAGTGACCTCTCAGCTGAGGTAGGGCTTAGTTTGCACTGGAAATTGCTTGAGCTCTTGAGAAGTTTGGCCGAGGCAACCCCTTCCACCAAAACTCAGCAACCCAACTGCTCTCTCTGGTCAGGGCAAACTCAAGTTCTCCCTCTATACAAGTCTGTCCACACATGGCACACACAGGGCAGGTGAATGGCAGGACAGGGCTGTATCACAGGAGACTTCCCAGCCACCTTTAGAGCTGCTCCAAGTGTCACCTCACCCAGAGCTGTACAGGCACTCGCTGACCCTTACAGCTCACTGAAAACCTGGCTTCGAAACAGGCAAGCTCTCCACACTGAATGGCTTAGTCACTACCCTACACAACAGTGGCATCAGGTTTTTTTGTTCACTTTCCAGAAGATCCAAACCTTGTTACGCTATCTTAAGTAATTTTTATGAATGCAGGCTGGTGTTACTCACATAACTGAGATTCAAAAGGTTGTAAACAAGAAAAATTTTATAAATTAAACAGAGAAATGCTTAAACTAATGGAATAGAAAAATAAGTGGAAGAAAGAATAAGATAAAAATTAGTTTTAACTGTGATAATTCCATACTTGCAGAAATCCCTTTGCCCCTGCCCCACTACAATCCTAGAAGATGAATTTTAGACATATGATGCTAACTCTAGTTTTAACTTCCCAAGCTGAGAATGAGGAGGAAATAATGTTTTATTCCAACACCTGCAGCTTATGATCTGCTGTCTACAATGGCTTCATCAACAAATTTTGGTTTTGAAGCTCCCAGAGGTCCTCTGTCCATAAATGAATATGCAATGTAAAGAGATACAGAAGAGTTTGGATCAGCTGGATGAATCACTTTCTCAGGGCTTTTGTGGCCAGATATTTAAGGGCAGTGGTGAAAAGCATGCAGGTACAGGAACTTCACTTTTACAAGTAAAACTGACTCTGTGACAGCAAGAGGTTACTGAAAGGAGGGTGAGCTCTCTAGGAAATATGCCTCTTAGCGGATCTCCTTGTCAGACAAACTTCTCTCTCCTTAGAGAAGTGGAGCCGCACAAGAGGGATGAAAATGAATGCTTAAAGCTGTGGGGTGTATTTCCAAGAATTTTTAAATATTTTCAGCTGCAATAGAGTGGATGAAACATTTAAGTTTTACACATGCCAAAAGCAGCCACAGGTGCCAGTTTCTACTGTAGTGAGCTCAAGAGGATCACAGTGTTTCCAGTGAAACAGCTGATTCAATAAATTACATGCATTTAAGTTTTTGAAAGGTTACACATAATGTTTCCCTTTTAGGAGCTTAAAGGAACCTCAATTTCATAGTTATCAGTTTGGCAACTGAAGACTTATCTCATTCATTTCCTAAACCTACATACAACTATCCAGATTTCAATTCCCCAGGTTCTTGCAGTGCTATAAATTTCCATTTAATTTGAGAAAGTATAAGTACACCATAGCTGTAGGCATGCTCTCTCTGCTTCTTACCTGGTTTGTATGACAACTTTGATATTTTCCTTGCAATACATCTGACAGGTCTGTTACATCTTACCTACCTGTTATTTTTATGAATTTATTAAGATTACATAGATGGAAAATGAAGTTATAAAATATCTGAGGAATATTAAAGTATATATACTACACAGACATGCACTATTGGCAGTATCATGCATGTTGATATATGCCCAACAGAATTTGTGTGTAATTATTCTTAGCAATTCACATCTGACCAAGGTTCCACTACTTCCCTGTGTAGGACACTTTAGGTTCCCACAATTAGAAAATTTCCCTAATCTCTAATCAAACCCTAGCTTCTTACATCTCTCTCATGATGACAATACAGAATATTTGATCACTCCTACCTACAAACAGCTTTTTTGAATAAGAAAAACTGTTACTGTGTCTTCTCCCTCTCTTTTTCTCCTAGACTAGACAAATCAAATTCCTTCAGTCATTCCCTAGGGAAGATATTTATTAAATCTCTTGTCATTCCTCTTGTTCACCTCCAGGGCAAAATACAGAATATGACACAAAAGGAGTTTAACAAGAGTTTAGAGAAATGTTGAACTGTAATTTACAACAAAACACAACTGCCTGACTACAACTGCAGAAGACAATGATGTTTTAGAACAGGGCTGTTCTCAGTACAGCTACTTGTACCCATGCTGAACAACAAAGTAACCCCAAAAACTCAGCATTGATGCTGGCTTGCAGTGCTCTCTCCTTTTGTCACACAACATGCAGAAATGACCAGGAATGAGTTGTGCTTTGGCAGTCAGGGAAGATGCATATGGAACTCAAACTCCAAAACATTAAAGGTTCCACAATACAGAAAGGCCAGTGTCATACCTGAGAGATACTGCATTAGGTCCATAGATCTCTCTCACTGCTGTTAAATCAGCCTCCAGCTGTGGGTGCTTGTGAAGTTCTCCATCATAGCTAACCTGTCAGGGAAAGAAGAATATCTTGGGAGCTCTGTATTTCACTTCTGGCACTTGATTTAGACTCTTGAAAGTTCTCTCTGTGAAGTATGTTGCATTCAGATTCCTTAATGCCACACTCAGAAAGGACAGAAGATTTTCAAAGCAGGCACCTCTGCCTTGAAGGGTTTTGAGGGTTCTCTTCCTGTTTGTGGGAAGAGAAGCTGCAAAGGACTCATTCATCTGTCCGATTTTATCCCAGGGTTTTTTTCTGGGATATTTGTGTATTTTAAGAATGTTAAGCAGGATAAGAACCAGATCTCCCCAGTCTTGTCATCCTAGACCAACCACTACAGGATAAAGGTTTGCTCACTCTTGGCTGTTGCCACTCTTTCATATATATACTAGACACAGAATGCTTGGGCACAAAAGAAACATGAAACTATTCTCTATACCCAGCACCCCAGCATCTAAATTACATTTTCAGCTTACTCACTGGCTGCATTCTACACACCAGTGCCATAACAGGAGATTAAAAAAAGTAATTAAAAGAACACTTTCCCATGTTCAGTATTTTACCAGAAAAGGTATAAAGCAGCATCTACCTAGAAACCAACCCCTTGTCCTTTTCAAACTCTACATGAAAAGTGGAAAAAGTTATTTTGGTGCTTAAACTAAAAAGCAAAACTTGTGAGCTGGTTTGGTTGGATGGTATGAAGTCAAAATAATTATTATCCTCCTCTCTTCTATAAGGTCCAAAATACCTCTTTGGGCATGTAACAATCTATTCATCATCTGTCTATTATTACCTTCTTCTCAAGCAAAATTATCCTGATTGTGTGAACCTAAATCTATGTCTTTACAACAATTAGAATGACAGTAATTCCACAGAAGTCAATGAACTCCCTAGATTTGGACAGATTCAGAAACGAGCGTAGGATTTGGTCTGTACCTTTGAAAATATCAAGAGCAAAGCAATAAAATGTAATTTATTCCTTTAGACCCACACATATATATCCTTATACAGGAATCCTGCAGAGAATTCTTGCTCTTGCAGAGTCACATCCAACTGCAGTACTGTTTCTTCCATTTGTACACCCAAATCTGTAGGAAACCAGTGCTGTGACACTTTCAGCTCTGATACTTAGAGATGCGCTTTTCAATTTAATTAAATTTCAATAGTATTAAAATAATAATCAGATGATCACCTTTTGACATTTGAAAATTATAAGAGAGTTAATTTGATTAGACTTAGAATTCTTTAAGTATAAGGGACAGAATTCATCAGCATGGCATGGGCATGTATTTTTCAGAGATACCAATGATATTCATGACCAGAAGGTCATAAAACAAGTAGCCTTCCTTTGTTTGGGAAGGCATGTCAGAACAGTTTTCCAAGTAGAAGAGCATGAGAAGAAAATTGTTATTGTAATTTTTTTTCACTTTAGGTAGGGGGAAATCAATCCTTTTTACATGCTCATTACTCAAAGATGAATTCTTTAAAGATGCGTAAATAATTGCTGTCCTGCTTCCAAAGAAAGCACAGCAATCATTTCACAAATTGTAGCTGTGGTGCACTTGCCACCTTTGTTGGTCCTAAACCAGATTTTTAAATCAGTCTTATGTTTCAATAATAGCAAAATATAAAAGGAACACTATGCAGAACACTACACTGCTCAATATAATGCTTTTTTCTAATCTATTTTCTCATGGTAAGAGGCAATGAACTCGAAAAGGAAACAAAGCAGTGCTCTGGCAGATTTTAAGACCACAGTATGGTACTTCCCACCCACCCCTGAATTAGTGCCACAGACATATTGATGTACGCAGAGGAGGCTGTCAGAGTTTTGTATTTCTGCATTTTCAAGTATGTCCTGTAGCTGAAGCACAAGAGACATGCAGAGAGAGAGCCAAACGCAGTAGCATTTCTGTTTTCATCTCCTGTTCTTATTTGCAAATGTAGAAGATAGAGATTCAAAGCAAGAACTAACAGAGTTGCAGAAGAAGTGAATATAAAAGCTAAAAAATCTGATAACTTTGCTGTGACTCAAAAGTCTGTGTTTAGAAAGTCTCCATTTTTAATCTGAGACCTTATTCAGATTATTTGACAAAAGGTTGCTTTTTAAAAGGAGATTAAGTGATTTAAAACCTAAATCCCATTGAAAATCAATAGGTCTTAGGCTATTGAACCACTTAGCTACTTTAAAGTATTTATCCATTTAATCCTTAAGCAGGATTACAAGCAGGTGCCTAGGAAGTAGACACATTTAATTTACAAGGAAAAGGTTGCATCTTCTTTTCACTGCCCATCAAACACCACTTCCCATCTTCCACAATCCTTGTTTCATCATCAGTGACCCTCTTGTCTTTTCCAGCTGTAACCACTCAGAAATGCTAAGAATTGTTCCTGACCTCCATCCTTCCCAACTGTATTGCACACAACTACACTGGCATCTCTTCCCTCTAATTGTTAAAGCCAGTATTTCTGCTCCCTTTCCCTGTGGGCATAGCACAAGCTTGTCTCTAATGAAGGAGCCTGCCTTGCCTGTTCCCCACATACATGATCGAATCTTTTGTCTCCCCAATGCACTTGGTGCTCACTTAACCTCTACAAACACTCTCCTTGAAAAAGGATTGTTCTTTTCTGTCTTGCAAGGGACTTTGCCCATTACCTGATTTCCTATTTATTTTCTGAGTCCTCAGTATTATTTTTTAACTGTACATGTCTTCTTTAGACTTTTGTCTTTCTGACCATGAAATTTTAGATTAAACACGACATTTTTTCCTCTTTTAAAATACACTTTCTGTGATGTCCCTTTTTATTTTTTCCTTATTCTCCTATTTTTCTTTTTGGATATTTTATATTCAAGACATTAATAATCAACTGATATTTTATTTTTATTGCAGACATGATTTTTTTTTTTTTGCCAGTTACTATACCTTCAGTTAAATGTATTACTTTATAGAGAAGATAACGCAATATAATGTAGTTTCCATTTGAATATAAGGCACTTAAATTCTAACCAGTGTTGTCTACTACACAGTTCTCTTACCCTTGTAAACATTTTACACCTTGCAAAATGATGTCCTGCTATCAGTGTTCATATCTCACAGGCAGAGTTAATATTTATTCATTCATTTGGGCACTGCCAGGCATCCTTTACCAAATGTATCCACCCTGGTTCAAGAAATAAGCATTCCCAGCTGTTTTCTGCCTTTTCCTTCACCTTGAGGTTACTGCCCTTTCTTCAGAGTTGAAAAATGAAGCCGATACACGCAACTCATCACTACAGGACAAGATCAGAAGCTTTTTCCTCTCAGGCAGATTAAAATAAGACATTGCTCTTTGCAGTGAATTATGTCTATGATCCGCCCCAGCATGGGGCTGTAGGAGTCGGCAGCTGAAGGGAGGCAATTCCTGCAGTCATTTCTGAAGCAAGCATGAGTCAATTCCCCATGTCAGCTATTTCAGACAATGAAAATACATTGTTTCAGTTCCAATTACAATATAACTTTTAACAGCTTTTCAGGGGCATGGGGTTGTTTTTTTGTTTGCTTGTTCGTTTCGGGGCCTTGTTGGGTTTTGGTTTTTTTACTGTCAAGCACTTCAATATGAATTTTGTGTTCTAACCCCACCGCACTGTTGGCTCTGCAAGAGAAGAAGCTCAGTGATGTCCTGCTCATCAGCATCCCACGCTCTCTGCACCGACCCACCCT
Organism: Coloeus monedula; assembly: GCF_965178545.1. Taxonomy (NCBI): domain Eukaryota; kingdom Metazoa; phylum Chordata; class Aves; order Passeriformes; family Corvidae; genus Coloeus; species Coloeus monedula. Next base: position 69,653,962 of record NC_138822.1, read on the forward strand.
GCTGGCACTGCTGCCATGCTCCTGCAGCCTTGGCTCTGCCCCAACCCAGGGCACGGATGGCTTCAGCCTCAAGGCTGAGGCAAGGGACAACTTTCATAAACAGCAACCCTAATTCGCTAAAATGTTCATAAAAAAAACCAGTTCTAATAATGTAAGCAAGGAATGATTCCTTGGGGCAATGTTTAGGCTAAAAAGTAAGAAAAATCGGAATAAAGAGACTAGCAGCGTGAAGCATATTGCAAAAAGAAAAGGCATGAAAAGATTTTATTTCCCAATACACAGGAGAATGTAAGAATTAATTCTGCTGAGGGAACAGAAGGAAAGACACAGAGCAGTACAATCATCTCAAATATGCAGCATTTTTCAAGGTGAATTTTACTCTCGAGCTCAGAAAAAGAATGGACTACTGCCTAGACCAAAATTGTTTTGTAATAACCATTTTCACCATCAAAATGCAGTGCTTTTTACTTTAAAAAATGGCAGTCCTCCAGAAGGAAACAGATTTGGATCTTGCCTGACTTCCCATTTGTATCAATAATGGGATAAGCTTTACAGAGTCAGTTATCTGTTTCCTGGAAGTAAGCAACTAGCTTCTATTTTCAAGCTTTCTGAAGGGTATTTGCTTTTTCCGTTCTTACAGTTTTGCAGATGTAAACAAAGTAATCTTATTTGGAATTTGATATAATTACAGATTTTAACATACTCAATATTTCTGCTACAAAATACTATGAATATACACACATGCCACTCTACTCAACATTGAAAAAACATAAGAAATTAAGTATTATCATAAATGTATAATGGAATGAACATAAGAACTCTCAAATATGACTTTCTTGGAACTTGCGCAAAAAAATGCCTGCATTACCTGTCCTCCATAATAAAATTCCTCAGAATCATTATCTCCTTCAGAGTCTTCTTCAACTGTGCTGTTGTGCCGTGACTCCTTAATGGAAAAGGAAAGTTAACAATGACAAAAGCAACATGTTGACCTCACATGAATAGCTCTAAATGTAACTACAGGAATTATGCTTATACAAATAAGCTCATAGCATCCTTTCTTAAGAGATCTTTAAGAATAATTTTTCCAGAGGACCCATTTTAAGAATAATGAAATACCACATGAAAAAAGCACCTACTACAAGGTACATAAAAACTCCTCAAATATATGTTGGAAAAATAATACTTGTGTGCTTACAAGCACAGCATGGTATTTTAAAGAACTGGATAATTCAGCAGACTATGTGGGGATACTTCACTCTGTGCTTTTGCTAAACAAAGCATAACTCTCCCACCAAGACTGGTTCTGGGCATATATCTTTTGGTGTGTCAGTAACCTACCACAATTTTATTTTACATCATTCTCATAAATAAACTCTAATAGTTTCAGGAAATAATCCAAGTCCAAGCATGGACTATCTAATATTTCCTTCTGCGAAAACCTGACACACTGCTGCTTAATTATTATTTTTAACAGAAGTTCCAGCCTGGTGCCAGAAAAGTTTCAAACTTAATTATCTGAGTAGCTCTGCTCTGAGACAGTGAAAAGTAAGGATTAGAAAGTCCCATGCTTACCTAAGTAAAACCTGCTCTAAATAGGGTTTAGATATTATTCACAAAGGCTGCTTTGTGAATAATATCATCAAGTAAACTGAACTGATCCCGGTACTGACTGCAACTCAGCATGAGATTAAATGTTATATTCTGTTTCCCACCACTGGACCTTTACTTATAACTATGTAATTGCTTGAGAGAGTAATTCTTGTTTTCCACAATGCATGTGTTATTTCTATGCCCTATGCTGACTAGTAGCTCCTAAAGAACACCTGTTAAAACCATCATTCTTCACTTCAACCTGAACATAATCATTAACCCCTTTTTTCTTAGTCGTGTCCTACACAGATCTGTCATAATGGAATAGCAATCAGATATATGAATCAAAAAATAAATGTTACCCCAGAACTCCACAACCATAAATGTCAATATGTATATACACCTATCACCCAATTTCTATGGTCAGACATTATAATCTCATTTTTCTACCTCTACCTCTAAATTCCTGCTCTGTTCATTGAATGTATACATACATATAGTGCAAAAACCGTATTTCATCCAATCTCATGGCAATTTTCGACATAAAAATATTTTCTGCAAAGGCATAAAAATAATTTCTGCTTCTACTTCACTGAAAATAAATAAATTTTTGTTTTCTTTGTTTTATAATAAAATTACTTCCGAGGGAAGTCTGTTGCAAAACAGAAATCAACTGAGCAAAAATTCCACACAAAAAAATATAAATTTAATTCTCACATTAGAATAGTGACAAACCCATCATATTCTAAGCAAACCTTGAACTGCCTAGCCAACAGAATTTGTCAGTGTTAAGACACTTTTTATAAAGGTTTTTTTTAAGTACTTTCACATTTAAGTACCTGATTGAACTAGAAACAAAATACAAGCTCAGACTCAGTCCGACAGAAGCCAACTATATCTCAGGCTTTTAAGGAAATGGGTAAATTCTTCCCACACTTGTTTTTCTTATGTTCACAGAGCACTCAATACAATGATGAGACAGCAGAAGCAAAGTATTTTCAGTGCAGTTTTTCACATCAAATGAGGTTTCATTTACTAAAAAAACTAAACAAATAGCATCTAGGCATGCTTATCTCCCCTTTCCAGGATCAAGAAACTCAGCACCCACCCTTACCAAAGGAAGTCTTTAAGTTAAGCACCCGAAGTGACAATGCTCTATTTCTTGCTTGAGACAGGAGCCTATGGGGTACCTTCTTTGAGGCTGTAACACTGTCAACCCTGTAGATTTCACATTAGTGCCACTTCTTTCTTAGTGTCTCAGTGAGACTGGTCAGAGACCTGTGCCAGAGGAACAGGACAAACACCACCATGCCTGGAAGACCCTAATACTCAAGACTCTGCTTATGGTGAGAAGAGTCCTGCAGAGGTCTCGAGTCTGCAGTGGGATTGCTGCAGGCTACACAAAGAAGCAGCGAGCTAAGTAATTAAGGTCTTATGTGCCAGAGCAGGTTAAAAGGTAATGGAATCATTATCTATTTCTCTAGGAGAGCAGTATATTTAGGGCCAACAGGGTCTGTAATACTGTTGAACATATAATGAAATAAACGCCAAAAACATATTTCCTAGGATAGGAGGGAAACCTCTCCCAACTAAGTGAATCACTGCTTAAACCATGTATGAAAAACAGAGAAATATGCTCACCCTTTAAAACACGCAAACATGCACAGATTGAATAAGCACATTTTGATATGAAGTCTATGGTAAACAGTCATATTTTATTATTTGCTTTTGCTTCTTAAAATAATTTCTGTTAAAGTACGCACACAAGAAATACATACCTCTCCATTCTCCCTCTGTAATTTTGACTTTATGGATAAGCAATAGTTGACATCACTGGTTTTTCTTAATTCTTAAAAAAAAAAAAGGAAATAAGGAACACACGTAAAAAAAAGTGAAAGAGTTTTGCATATGCAGACTTGGAATTTTTAATTGCAGTAGTAAAGCAAATAACGAACAAAAAGTTACAGAAATCAAATGCATCAAAGAGTTTACAATGCAACAGTCTAAAATTAGGAAGCCCCTACTTCCCAGAAGACTTTTTTAAAGTGTGAATTGAAATTCAGCTGATCCGTCTAGGACATTCGTTTTTCCCAATTTGTGATTTACAATTTAGTGTCATTCATTAATTTAGTGTAATTTATAAAAGAAGGAAAAATCAAAACCCCTCAGGAAAATGAAAAGATAGATCTTTACTCTACTGTAAAATTATGGGCTTAATTTCTTTTCAAATTACAGAAATATTTGAAAGTTAAATTTATCTCAAACTTCTGATGATAATAGCAAGATTTTGTTTGTGTGCTACTGCAACAACTTCAGTAACATTACTCTTGATTTACATCTGTATAAATGAGATCAGAGACTGAAGATCATACTGGTCTTCCAGTGGAATTCAAAGTAATTCTATGTTATGCAAAAAAATGCCCTAAAGAATTATAATAATAATAAAAAAATTATGAAGTCAAGTGTTCCTATCTGAAGAACTGTCAGAATTAAGAGTGCTCTGTGCAGTTTCTCCTGCAGCCTGAAATAATCAGAGAATCTGTCTGCTAGAATCTAAAATGTCTCTATGGAGTATGCACAGATCTTTATTAAATACAGTATAAATGTACCTGTATGTCAGACAAGCATACCCTTCCATGTATCAAGTACTTTTTGAAAATAAGGGAATAATTTAAAATGAGAGGTTCTCAAAATCATTGGGAAGAAATAAATAGTTTTTCTGTAGCTGAATTTAGTGAAACAGCTGAACCATTTTGTCTGAAATTTCCTGAAATAATTCACCAGAGGCAGTGATAGGTATAGACTGTTTCATCTGCAATGGCAAAGACTTAGTGAAGTTTTAAGCAAGTGATCATGAAAACTTGTAATTGGAAAGTATTAAGCACCTCTAACTGTATTCAAGGGGAATTGCTCTAGCACAGGCTGCAAGACATTAAAAGAAAAAATTACATTTTACACACAATTGTAGTGATCCCCAAAACAAATATTTTAATTTCTTCTACTCTGAAATGTAGGACAATTTACTAGAACAAGACTGAGAAAATAGCAAACTGTACAGCTGAACACTTTAACATATCTCCCTTTAAGTGCAGGTAACATCATATCTTTCCTCAAAAATTATGAACTTGATAAAACTCTCCAAAAATAGGATTACCTGTAGCAATTTGGTGGAAAATTACTGGAATTGGCTCTGTTGTAACTAACACATCTTCATCGTTATCAGAACTGGAAACGTAAGTGTTATCTACGAAAGAAAAACACTTTGCATGGTTGAAGTTCCATTGTGCTTTGTCAGCCCCTTCCAATGTTTCCTACCCCACACTGTACCACAAGGAACCATTCCCCAGATTCTTAGGGAAGCTGGGCGCTAACACCTTCCTGGTGTGTTCAGCTTTTTTCCCTTGAAATTGTTAACAGAAAGAAAAATGTTACAAGTATGGGAGATTCAGACCTAAACTTTATAAAGCAAAACCCTGGAGTTTGATGTCATGGCTTTTGTGAATCACACCAGGCACTGCTCTGAACCAACCCACAAGGCTCAGAGTGGCCTACCTTTTCCAAATTAATACTTGTTCTATGTTTTTTGCTGTGTCTGATACCAAAACTCAAGCTAGATCTGCTATGCAGAGTGAAAGCTGCACTGAGAGCTGGGTGTTAAGAGCCAATTATGCAAAATACCTGTGCCTCATTTTGCCTAGTCACACAAAGGTTATTTGAAGTGTCTTCTAATCAGTGGATAACCTTTCTTGTGCCTGATTCAGGGAGGAAAAAAAATTCTTCTCACTTAACAAAAACATTGGTATAGATATGAATATTATAACTCTATTTCACCAAATTTTCTGTTAAAATGTAGGGATTAGACTGTTAGGTTTTTATGGTTTATTTTTTTGCTTTCCAACTAAATGTTGATTAACAAAAACCAAGAAACAGCAAGTTTTTGAGTACTATCTGCAGAAGCTAATTTTGCATGTATTGCTGAACTGCCTACGAAAGTAATGATACTTTGTTTTCTAATGACCTGGGCTGAATTGAAACCTATGCTCTAGAGCAGAAAGGCTGACAATTAAGATAATCACAGATAAAGTGACAAATAAGAAACTGAAAGAAGGACTTATCTATTACAATTCTGAACACTTTGGTCCCACATCAGCAACATGCACAAACTCACATGCAATTTTAAGCATAGTGCTGGTGATGCCATGATGATTTTTTGCCTTTTCCTTTACACCCCTGTTACACCTTTTTACAACTTCTGTGTTCTTAGTGCTTTTTGCCTACATTCTTGTACTCGTTTGTTCAGCTAAGAGACTAAACATTTTAGAAGCTTCATAGCTAGGGGTTAGTGTGCCCCAGCCCCCAAGGTCCTCTCCAGAACACATTCTGTAAACTAAGATAGAACCATCCAGGGGAAGGCTCCTTGGGGAGGGGGGCTCATTCGAGCTTCTCACTGGGGAATTTTTTATGGATATGCTAATTAGTAAAACCTATAATGTTATACCAGATCTTTTGGGGGTGCATTGTGGTGTGCATTTTGGTGCATTCGACCTGGACGTGCTGCATCTAAGGATCCTTAAAATAAATACCAAGGTAAAATCCCTTTTTCCCTTCTAACTGTGTTTGACTCTTGATTTTAAGAGCAGGAAAAGGCATCAGTTGCTCGCAACCACGAAGGGACACTGAAGACCTTGAAACTCGCAGTCTTGGGTTGGAACACATCTTGCTTTGCCCCTTTCTCTGCCGGCAAATTACAGAGCGGCCAGAGCAATGATCCAGGACTGTGACCAGGACCTTAGGACCCAGCACAGAAAGGCAGAAGCACGGAAAGGAAGGTGAGTTAAAAAGAGGACCGATACTGTGCTAGCACTAGGCAATGAGATCTCCAAGGGAGGTGGAAAGGTTGGGGGCAGAGAAGCCCACGAAAGGGGAAAGCTTAAACCTTTCCCCTGCAAACTGTGGAAAGGAGGGAACGACCTCCGTGGAGTCCACAAGAGCCCAGAGGCTCTTGGGTTGGTTGGTTGGTTGGGACATCGGGAGGTTGTGGGTTTGAATCCTGTTGAGACCAACTTTTGTACACGCACATTTACTGTTTGCTAAAACTAGTTGCTTTTTAGTATTTTAAAGTGCTGTAGTTTGTGTAGTAGCTAGATAAACTGCCTGGGAAGTCAGAATTCTGAGGCCGGATTGCAGGCTGAATTCCAGAGTTAAAAGCTTCCCTCTGGCAGTTTTCCTGTCTGTGAGCAAACATGGGTGGTGTTTTTTCAGAAGAAAACAAGAAAATCCCTCCTAACAGCCCATTAGAGTTGATAATAAAACAGTGGAAATGGCTGACAGGGTGGAGAACTACTCTAGACAGTGAGAGTTAATCAGACTATCCACAAGAGTTTGGCCAACTTCAAAGTTAAGTCAGGGAAAATGGCTTCGCTTTGGTAGCCTGGAAAATGATATCATTTCTGACCTGATGGTAGAACTGAGATCATTATATAGGTTTGATGAAGTAAGATATGCAGAACTTTTTATTATGTATCTGAACAGGGAAGAAGCACATGTAGTAGAAAGAAACACCATAGAAATGACTTTAAGAAAGAGGAAGGGAGGGAAAAAGCTGCAGCAAGCTAGCATGCATACAAATACAGAGAGATCGATATGACAGGTCTAGATATGGTGGCACCAGCTTTGCGCGATGGGGCAGGGTCTCCCCCCCCCCATTCAACCACTGGGGCAGCCCGCTGTGGGGGTCTTAGGAGCTCTCTTGGGTTTTTTTCTGTCAAAGGAATTTTCCCCATTCGTTTTGCTAGGGGAGAAAACGGCTGGGTACTTCAGAAAAACAAAAGAGCTGGCCATGGGGTGGGGCGCATCTGGCTGCTCTTTTGTTTCACCTGGGTGTGTGGGCAGTCGGTCTCCCGAATCGGACAGACAGGGAGGCTGCTTTCTTCAGCTGCTTTTCCTTCTGCTGGAGAAGCCCCGGGATCCCAAAGCCGCCTTCCCCGCCCCACTCGGAGCCGGGCCGTGGCCGCCCTGCCCCGCCGCTGCTTGGAGCCTTCGCTGCGCTGTAGCCCTGCTCGCCCTGCCTGCCCAGACCCCCGGGGGGGTTCCCCGTTTGGATACATCTCGTCTGCCACCCGGGATTTGTGCTCGTCCCTGCCATTCCAGCCTGCTGTTCCCGAGGGTCCGGCCGGACACCGGGATCGGCTGCCCAGGGGTTTGTGAAGCCTTTGTTCCATCCCTTCCCGGGATCCCAGGCCGCCAGTGCCGCGTGCCCCCCGAGCTCGCTCCGGAGCGCCCCCTGCAGCCGCGGGGGAACCATCGCACCTGCCCTGCTCACCGGGAGCCGCCAGCGCCCCTGCCGGCTGCGAGCGGAACTGCACCCGAGGGGAAAGGGCCCGACAGCCGAGAAGGCTGGCACTGGGTTTGGGATTGTTTGCTGGTACTGCCAGAGTTATTGCTGTTTGTTTGACTGGTTATACACGTACAGATATATAATAGTAAAGAACTGTTATTCCTATTTCCCACATCTTTGCCTAAAAGCCCCTTGATTTCAAAATTGTAACTCGGAGGGAAGGGGGGCTTGCATCTGCCATTCCAAGGGGGGCTCCTGCCTTCCTTAGCAGACACCTGTCCTTCAAACCGAGACACCTGCACAGGTGGGGGTGGGGGACAGAAGAGCGGGACAGCCAGTGGGGGTGGGGCAGGGGGTGAAGGGGCGGCGGCTCCTCTGCCGCCGTCTCCGCCACCGGGCAGCCTGCACAAGTGTGGGATGCAGCAGCGGCGGCGCCACCACCTCCACCACCACATCTGCCGCCATCCAAGCGGGGTCCGGGGAGGGAGCAAGCGGCTACCTCCAAGCCAGAGGAGCAGCGCGGGCCCCCCCCCACCCCCAGTCTCGTCAGGTGTGGAGAGTGGGCACGGAGGCAGGAGAGAGGTGGGCATGCCACCACCCCCTGACTGCCCCAGAAGCGGAGAAGGGGCGGACTGGCCACCGTCCCCTGACTTTTCCAGAGGCAGGGACAGGGAAGAGGCAGGGACGGGGGAGGGGAAGGGGCGGGCTGGCCGCCTCTCCCCGAGTTCCCCGAACATGGAAGTGAAGGCGGAAATGGGCATGGGTGATTCCGAGTGCTTTCCCCCATGCAGCAAACTGCAGGTTTTCGAGCTAGAGACAGGAGGAGCCGGTCGCTCTCCCCCCTCTGCGGTGCAGCCAATGTTAAAGCTGGGGGCAGATGGGATGGCCCCCATCCAGGTGGCTCTTGCAGAGCTGGGATGGGAGAAGCTGCTTGCAGCCCCTGCCTCCCTACCCCTCCACTGCCACAAAAAGCGAGACAGTCCCTGATCAACATTCGGCTGGAACAATCTTTAATACCAATGAAGTAGTTTCAATTAGAAGTGAATGGGATGATCCCGATACAGATGGTTCTCACAGGGAGGGTGGTAGAAGAAGGGGCAGGATAGCCCGAGAAGCTATAAAAGCAGTCAGTCCTGTCGCTAAACACACAAGGTCCAAAACAGACAAAGGGGGAGGGGGAGGAAGAACCTGCATTAGAAGCACCTCTGAGACAGGCTGTGGGAAATGAGGGAGTGATTTAGATAAAGACACCATTCTCCCTCGGAGAATTCCACCTCGAAGCAGTGGAAAAACTCAATTGGGAAGTACAGGGACAACCCAGAGAGAGTAGCTATGCATGTGGAAATGGCCATAAAATCCCAAAACCCAGACTGGGGTGGTTGTTGGGTTAAAATGTGCCGTTCCTAAAGCAGTGAATTAGGCTAGGTTATATGAGATCAAACAAAATCCAGATGAGACCCCCACAAAGTTTCTGAATAGGCTTAAGGAAGCTGCACAAAAATACACTACCCTAGACGCTGACTCACCTGAGTAGCAGTTCCACCTGCCCTACCTGTTTATAGGTCAATCTGCTAATGACATGAAGAAAAAGCTGCAAAAGATAAATGGACCACCAGACATAAGTAAACTGTTGAATGTAGCCTGGAAGAACAGAGATTCAGCAGACAAAGATAAACATAATAAACCACACCACAAGAAGAAGTATGGTAAGGGGGAGTCATCAGACACATCAAAAAGGGATCCCCCTTTTCCCCTAGCTGAGGACCAGTGTGCAACTTGCAAAAAGCGAGGGCACTGGAAAAATGAGTGCCCATCACGAGCAGAAGAGAAGCCCCCAGTTCCGGAACTAACTGTAAATACGGACTGACGGGGACTGAAGGTAACTACCCCAGCAGAGCCTTCGGTTGTAGCTAAGCTGGGGAATATGATGTTGAATTTCTGGTTGATACTGGGGCACGGATTCTGTGTTAAACACTTTAAAAGATAAACTGAGTCAAGACACTGTGGATCTGATTGGAGCTACATAGGTAAGTGAAACAAGGCCTTTTTTCCAACCTTTAAATTGGGAAAACACTGGGTCAGTCACCCTGTATATGCCAAATTCCACAGTGCAATTATTGGGCAGAGATTTATTGGAAAAATTGGAAGCAGAAATTAAGTTTTCCAAGGAGACGGGAGTGAAAGTTATAATCCCAGAATCTAAAATTATCAAAGCAGCTGCTATACTTGTACAAGAATGCCAAGGAAAAATTCCCAAAGTTGAAGAGGCTGTCATTCAAATAATGTGGGCCGATGATTCTCCTGGGAGATCCAAAAAAGCTGAACCTGTGAGTATCACACTCACAGCAGGGGCTACACCAGTAAGGCAAAGACAATATCCTCTGAAATTAGAAGCTCGCAAGGGATTGGTATCTGTGATTGAAAAGTTTCTCAAATTTGGGTTGTTAGTGGAATGTGAATCCAGGTACAACACATCAATCTTGCCAGTAAAGAAAGCTGATGGTAAAAGCTACAGGTTGGTACAGGATTTGAGGGAAATTAGTAAGGTAACAGAGGACATACACCCAATGGTAGCGAATCCTTACCCACTCTTGACAACACTAACAAATGAATTAGGGTGGTTCACTGTTTTAGATCTCAAGGATGCCTTTTTCTGCATTCCTGTGCATAAGAATAGCCAAGAACTCTTTGCTTTTGAGTAAGAGAATCCTGGAACAGGGAGAAAGACCCAGCTCACCTGGACAGTTTTACCACAAGGATTCAAAAACAGCCCGACCATATTCGGAAACCAGCTGGCAAAGGAGCTTGACGACTGGAGGAAACAAGAACCAGGAGGAGCAGTTCTCCAGTATGTTGATGACATCTTGATAGCAGCCAAGACACGAGATGACTGCACAGAGCTCACTGTAAGCCTGTTGAACTTTTTCGGCCAAAGTGGGTATCAGGTCTTGAAAGAGAAGGCACAGGTTGCCAGGGAAACAGTAGTATACCTGGGCCTGGAAATTTTCCGTGGACATCGACAACTCAGCAGAGAGTGGAAGGAAGCCATCTGTCGACTTCCAGAGCCCCATACTGTAAGGGAGATGCAGGCCTTCCTGGGAATGGTAGGTTGGTGTTACCTGTGGATATCAAACTACGGTATACTGGTGAGACCTTTATATGAGGTCCTTAAAGCAGCTAAAAAAGGGACAATCATGTGGACAGAGAATGCCAGGGCTGCATTTAAACAGCTGAAATGTTAGGGTCCCTCCCCTGCCATGGAGCCCTGGCAGAGGGGCCCTGAGGGCACAGACACGGGGTTTCCCTGCCCCTGCTCAGCCTCGTTCCCATGGGTTGGTTTGTGTTCCCTGCGCGGGCAGAAGGACCCTCGGGTCCCGTGACTGAGCAGTTCCTCGGCAGAGCCCCGGCCATGCGGCTGGGGAAATAAACATCTCTGAAACATCTATCAAGAATCTGTCTGTCCTATATATTTCATTTCCACGGGACTCCTGGTTTGATATATGCGTGTTGCAGTATCCCCACTGCAACACTGAAACATTCCTTGATGTCAGCCCCAGCTCTGGGGCTGCCAGATTTGACTAAACCTTTTGAACTCTTTACACATGAGCGACTGAATGTTGCTCTGGCGGTACTGGCACAGCACCTTGGAGACCGGTAAAGAGCTGTGGCCTGTTTTTCAGAACAACTAGACAATGTAGCCCAGGATTGGCCAGGATGCTTGAAAGCTGTGGCAGCAACAGTCCTTCTGATACAGGAAGCCTGTAAATTCACCCTTGGGCAGCACATTGTTGATGTACTGGAGCAAAATGTACTGGAGCAAAAGGGGGGACACTGGCTATCCCCTAGCAGAATGCTCAAATACCAATCTGTGTTGTTAGAACAGGATGACGTTACTCTAAAGACAACTTCTGTGGTAAACCCTGTGATGTTTTTATCATCCACGTTACTTAACGGTGTGCCTGAGCATGATTGTTTGCAGACAATAGAGGAAACTTATTCCAGCAGACCAGACCTGAAAGACGTTCATTTGAAAGATCCAGACTGGGAATTGTACACTGATGGGAGCAGCTTCATGAGAAATGGTAGGAGGATGACCGGTTACACCGTAATCACCTCAGATAAAATCACTGAGGCAAAAGCCTTGCCTCCAGATGTATCATCACAGAAAGCTGAACTCACTGCACTAGCGAGAGCTCTAGAAGTGAGTGAGGGGAAGAAGGTGAACATATGGACTGATTCCAAATATGCCTTCAGTGTTGTTCATGCCCACGGAGCTATTTGGAAGGAACGTGGCCTGCTGACTGCTCAAGGTAATGAAGTTAAGCATGCTAAACAAATTCTTGCACTTTTACAGAGCATTTGGAAGCCTACGGAAGTGGCTATCATGCATTGCAAGGGTCATCAAAAAGGGAAAACAGCCCCTGAACTGGGAAATCGTTTTGCTGATGAAACAGCCAGGGGGATTGCAGAAAAAGGCATTTTTGCAGTGGTACCATAAGAAGAGATAGATTTGTCATAACTTACCCCAAAATATGATCAGAGGGATCATAAATTAATTAAGTTCCTTAAGGCTGAGATCAAAGAAGGTGGGTGGGCTGTTACCCCAGTAGGACAAGTCGTAGTTCCACCCCTGGTCCTTTGGGAAATAGCCCAACGAGAGCATGAAAGTACCCATTGGGGAACAGAAAATCTTTTAAAACATCTGAGGAAAGTAGTGATAGGGAGAGAGATGACTGATAGTGTACAATCTGTAACAAGCAAGTGTGAAACCTGCTGTAAAAGCAACCCTGACACAAGCAGGAGAGTTGTGTTAGGAGCGACAAAACCAGGAGATCTCAGGGGAGATTTCTGGCAAATAAATTTTGCTGAGATGCCATGTAGAGAGGGATGCAGGTATATACTGGTACTGGTTGACACCTTCAGTGGACGGCCTGAGGCGTTCCCCTGTCGCACCAACACAGCAAAAGAAGTAGTGAAAGCTTTGCTCAATCATATAATACCAAGATTTGGGGTTCCTTTGGGAATGTCAGCAGATAGGGGACCACATTTTGTTGCAAAGGTGGTTGGGGAAGTCAGCAGGATTTTGGGACTTACCTGAGACCTGCACACACCATACAGTCCCCAGGCAAGTGGCAAAGTTGAACGCATGAATGGGACCCTCAAAACCCAGATCTGCAAGATTTGTCAAGAGACATCCATGACAAGGGTTCAATCCCTGCCTATAGCCTTGCTGAGAGTCCACATACAGCCAAGGAGAAGGGACAACATAAGTCCCTATGAAATATTATATGGCAGGCCATACCAGGTTCCACATATCCCAGGGGAAATTCATATGAGAGGTAAAAACTATTTGCAGAAATATTTAATGGCTCCGAGTTCCACTTTGCAGAAGCTCCAGAGATTCCTCATGTTATCCAAACCAATAGGATTGGACACACCTGCTCATCCATTCCAGCCTGGAGACTGGGTCTACATCAAGTGGTGGGACAGCAACCCCTTGCAAGCCAAGTGGAAGGGACCACTCTAAGTTTTGCTGACGACTTCTACTGCGGTCAAGGCTGCTGGCAAGGGACCGTGGATTCACTACTCCAGGGTGAAGAAAGCTTCTGCTCCCGAAATCACCAAGACGACAGAGACTGATACAAACCAGAAAGATGCAGTTTAAACTGTTTTTTACGTGTTTGCTGTTTGCCCAACTGGCAACTACAGTTCAGGGTTCACCCCATGATTTGCGTAAGATTGTGGTCCAAAATGTGTCCAAAATTCTTAATAAGAGTAATTGCTGGATCTGTACTCAGTTACCATGCCTAGATAGGAGGGGTCACTGGCCACCAATTGGCATTTTAATGGAAGAGAACTGCACTGAAACGTGGGAACCAATGAATAGCACCCTTCTGCCCCCCATACCCCTGAGTGGCCCGGTAGAGCATGCAAACTTGTAAGGTTCCTTGTGCAATTGTAAATGACACAGGAAATGCCATTCTTCCTTCATATTGTCATCAGACCCATTTCAGAGAAATAACAGACCCAAGAATTGTGGCAAAGATGAAATTGACAGGGTGGAGACTGGCTCAGCCATTTGGGATGGGGCTGTATTGGATATGTGGCACCAAGGCCTGCAAAATTATGCCCATGAACAAAGACCAGGCTTGTGCCATTGAGGCCGTGGTCCCAAATATAACAATATTTCACCATCTTGAAAAGCCAAATGAGAAGAGAAAAAGATCTCTTAATGCCCTCACTGAACATCCCACACTTTTCCATAGCCTAATCAGAGCCCTCGTACCCTCTTACGGAGTGGTTGAACTGGAGAGGGCAATTGTAGATATCTCAGCTGTCATTAAACATATTGAGCAGCATACTGCAGATGCAATTTCAGCCTTACAGAAGGAAGTTGACAGTCTGTCCCGTGCAGTTATGCAAAACAGGATAGCTCTCAATTTCATACTTGCTGCACAAGGAGGTGTATGTGATATAGTCAATACCACCTGTTGTTCTTAGGTGGACCAAAGTGGGAGAATTAAGAAAGATGTGGATGAAATTTGGAAGGGAAGTCAAATTCTACATGAAGTAGCTTCCAGAAATAACACCTTAAAATTTGATCATATTTTTGATACCCTCACCTCATGGTTACCAAACTGGGCCTGTGTAAAATAAACATTTATAATAGCTGTAATTGTAGTTATTATCTGTGTAATAGCCTGTAGAGCAGCCAGTTGTGTAAACTGGTTCTGCGGGTAATGTAAAGAATAGACAAGGCAGAGTTTTGTTAGTCTCTAAAAGGGGGGAAATGATGCCATGAAGATTTTTTGCCTTTTCTTTTATACTCCTGTTACACCTTTTTTACAGCTTCTGTATTCTTAGTCCTTTTTCCCTACATTCTTGTACTCGTTTGTTCAGCTCAGAGACTAAACATTTTAGAAGCTTCATAGCTAGGGGTTAGTGTGCCCCAGCCCCCAAGGTCCTCTCCAGATCACGTTCTGTAAACTAAGATAGAACCATCCAGGGGAAGGTTCCTTGGGGAGGGAGGGGCTCATTCAAGCCTCTGACTGGGGAATTTTTGATAGATATGCTGATTAGTAAGATCTATAATGTTATACCAGATCTTTTGGGGGTGCATTGTGGTGTGCATTTCGGCGCATTCGACCTGGATGTAGTGCACCTAAGGATCGTTAAAATAAATACCATGGTAAAATCCCTTTTTCCCTTCTAACCGTGTTTGACTCTTGATTTTAAGACCAGGAAAAGGCATCAGTGCAATCTCTAAGCTTTTGAGTGCTTCCAGTGAAATGTTAAAGGTGTTAACATTAATTGGGAGGAGAGTTCAGTAATTTCATCCTTTGTATCACAGCAGTTCTCAGCTACCTTCATCAAGAGGGAACCTGGGGCTGTGGCCATTCCTTGCACAGTGTGCCAAGCTGGACAGAGCAGCAGCTACACTACGCACACAGACGGGTTTTCCTGGCTGCCACCTGGGAAACAGCCCTTCTGCCACGTTCACACACATCTGCCAAGTCTGACGCTGTCCCACACCTTCGCCTACTCCCACTCGTGCGCTGTCCCGCGAGGCAATCTGAGTGATCTGTGGCTGGCTCCACACACACATGCTGTGTGCAGGCAATGCTGCAGGAGGCCAACACCACTGCTGCCCAAGCCCTGCACTCCTGTGGGCACAGCAACACAACTGTGGCTGCTCTGCTGCACATTGGGGACAGGGACATCTTTTACATCGTGTGAACTAAGTGAGCTTCCTTCTGCCAGCATTTATTCCTTCTCCCACTTCTATCTGTTGGCAGGAGGAGCTGTGAGCTATACCTGCAGCACAGCTTGCATCTTACCCTCTGCAAGAAGCCCTACCGTGCCTCTGTTTACATATTTCACCTGGTTGTGAACCAGCATTTCAGTGTCCACCTTGCACATACAACACAGGCCCATCTGTTTCCCAGTTCTGGGAGTGTAAATTACTGCTATAGAGTCTAATGAGCTGAGATAATTGAGGCCATCATTTGGCTCTAAATATACCTAACACCATGTACATGGAAGGGAGAGAGGAAATTCTTGTGCTACAGCTTATTGCTGTACAGAAAACCACGAAAAACAGTATGTTCTGTACAGAATAGACATACATATATGGAAAAATGGACTCCTCAGCTACAGGCTTTATAGATTTTAATTATATTTTTATGTCCACTGTCATTCTTTCTTGGCAGCTCGATAATATGACTTTCACTGCCAAGTTGGTTTTTTTCCTTTGCTATTTGGCAACTATTAGGTTTTTTTTTTCTTCCATCAATCTGATTAAACTTGAAATTAAGATAATGGCTTTGACTGCTTTCTTCAACAACCAGTTTCTAACACTCAACACCTAGGGAACACCTCTCCTCTTCACTGGAGGATCTAGTGCCTGGACCCAGCAGAGGGATGCAGCAAACCACTTGCTGCCAGACTGGTTCTCTCCATATCTGCTGCAATCTATTGAGGAGTGAGAAAGATGTGTAACCTACAAATCACTGGGATAAAATACTACAGCAGTTCTACAAGTTTCTGTCAGCCAACACAAATCATTCTGAACATAAATTCATCAGCAAAATCCTTGCTGCTCTGATGGTTCCCACAGGAGTCATGATACACTCATATTAGTGGGACTTCAGTCTACTCATTGATGTTATATTCTGTAACTGCTCCTTAGAAGGATTGCCTTCCCCGGTTGTGTCAATGTTATGAGAAAATTGTTACAGCAATATTTTGCTGAAAGTGTTATTACCTGCCTCTAAACTTTTCAGTTATATTTTCACAACTTCAGCAATGGATATGTAACTTTCAGACATTACTGTCTCAACACTATTCCTGTTAAGTTCTCAGTGTGCCTTTGTGAGCACATTTTTAGCTTTCACTCATAACTGCGAAACTTTCAAACACCTTCCATTATTGAAAGCTGTCATGTCACATTACGGTACGATTTAATGCTCAGCTACTTGTATTTTATGCTTTAAGAAGTAATTCAGCAACAGCTACACACCGTTATCAGTACCGTAGTGGTGATGCTGCATACATTACAGCAATGCAGACTGCGGCAGTATGCATACTACCCAAGGCTCTTCGTTTAGTATATGTTTTGTGGTATCATTTTAGCTGAATTACATCACTGGTATAGTGACATAATCTATTCTATTTTCATATATTTATTGCATGCATTAGCAATTTACCTGATGATCAACTCTGACAGCCTTGTCCTGGATTTACAAATTTGATCCACTCTGTATTACACACTCTTAATCTACACAGGATACAAGTTTGCTATAGCTATGCACTAATGGATTTAAACCTTAATCTATAAAGATTTATCCTGTAAGAAATTTAATTTGAGAGCACGTGCTGCTCTGAACTCTATCAGCTCGCAGCAGTACTTGAAGAATACCTTCCAGTTGAGGACATCAGCATAGAGTTTCCCAGACTTGACACCATCACACCCTGACGTGTTCCTGAAACCTTCCTTAAGATACATGTCAGAGAAGGGAGCCACAGTCAGCAGTAATGTTAGGTTAGAAATTAGGACAAAAACAGGTGACAAAGAATCTGGCTCACCAAGCCAAAATGAGTGTTTCATCATCAAAGCTGCAAAATGACAAAAAGTCATTATCATTCCTAACACACTGAACATTTCTTCATCATAAAGCACACATATATCCTGCAAAAGCATGAGATATGAATGAAATCAAGTCTTCTAAAGCCCTGAAGGGCCAGATTTTAATCAGTAAACATGTGGTGGTTTACTCTCCGCTCCAAGCTAACAACAGTGTGAAATGTTCAAATGCTATCTGCCTTTAAAATATAGGGCGTGATGGCACAGAATATTCTTCGGGTTTTAGGGACACTGAAGTCACTCAGGCTTGTACGCTATCAAGACATGCTGCAAATAACATTCACAAGGAAATTTTGAGGTCTATCAGACAGAAGAGTTTTCCAGGAAATGACATCTCATGTGCTGTGCGAGTAACTGCTGATAGTTCAGTGCTTCAGCTTACCATTTACTTAAGAGGTTCCCAGAAGTCAAATTTTGTGATATTTAATGGAAGAAACTGTTAATAACATGTGGTGAAGATCTTCTTCAGCTGTGCGTCCCTCCATTCATTGTTAGCTCAATGCAGTAATCAGTAAATCCATTTATCACTGGTATGAATGCGCATTTTATGAATCTCAGTTTCTCACATTTCTAGATATTGAATAGGCTAATACCAGTATCATTCTCCTCTCCAGTTTTTACTGGTTCAAAAAAACAAATCTAATAAAGGTTGTTAGCATTCTTTCACAGAAACCATTGTTTTAGCACCACTGTTGATTTTTTTCTCTATCTCCTTCAAACACTGGTGTTCTGATCAGACAGAATCTGCTGCTTATCAGTGAAAAAGATCAAAGTCACACTTCTTTAGTGCTTTTAAAAGAAACAAGATGTACTTCTTTGAGAAACATTTCAGAGACACTGCAGATGAAGATCAAGAAAGGACAGAGGATTTCATATCATTCACAGTACTTACACTATTAAATAATCACAGGTGCACAATGGTGCAGTCCAACAACGCTACCATGAACCTTTACTTGCACAGCACCTCTCATCCCTGCTTCCCTCTTCTGCTTCTGATAGCCTGTGCTGCTTGAAGTATCTGTGCAGACTCTTTGTGAAGGAAATTGGGGAAATAACCTTCCTGAAAACTTGCTTTTGTTCTTACCTGCTTCTGTTTCCAAAGAATAACGCTCCTTGTCAAGACTGGCCACGTGGTTAGGCAAATACTTTTGCCAACCCAGCTCAAAGTAGGAAAGGAAGGCAGGACTGAGCAGCTGGGAACAGCTTTGCAAGCCAACACTACCCAAGATCCACACATGAGCACTTGGCTCCAACTGACCCCAAGAGGCACCAGCACAGTCTGCAGGCTTCACTTGGAGAACATGAGTAGCCTCATTAAAGTCTCAGGCAGAAACGCTCCACTGGCCCTGTGCCAGGCTGCTAGGGCTCTTGAAAGATCGAGCTTTATATACCATGCCAAAGAGAAGCTGGGCATTTTCTCACTCCTATCGCTGTTGGCTCCAGACACAGAAAGCACCCTAAGCTATGATCTATCTAAACTTGTGAACCTGTGTTCTCACCATGACCCAGCTGATAAATGATGCCTGAAAAGGAGAAATGACTGTGGAAATAATCTTAACTAATGAAAAATGAATAGCACAAGATGCACCTGGAAGACATCAACACCCTTTCAGATATTCTCATTTGAATACAGCAAACTGACGTGTCATGTGTCATGGACAAGAATGTTGCACTGTACCTGGGTAGTCCTCAGAGACATGCACTGAATAGGACACACTGTAAAAAAGAAAAAAAAAAACCAACAAAATTAGAAACAACAACATTAACTGCTGGCACAACACTTTTTCCTGCTCCTGTGCTATTTTATGCTTATTTATAGGTTCTTGACAGTTTCCAGAACAGAAGGTAACATCTATTTTGATGGCTTTTGAAGTGCTCAGCTGAAAATAAAAACTGTCATGCCCATTTTGAAAGCTTACTTTGCTAAATTGGCACATCCTGATTTCAGCGTTCTTAAAAGGAATATCAAGGCTGCATTATATTCCCTTTAGAGTAATATTTCACAATATGTGTACTTCTGATTAAAAAAAGGTCACTCTTTGAACACCAGAACTAGAGAACCAGTAAAGTCCAGTTTTCCCTCTATCTGGTTTGACTCAAGACTCAGCAGAAGTCCTTTCTCACTGTTGTACATTTCTGTTAGTTTCAGCAAAGGCTCTGGATGTCTTGGGTTCCCTCCTTCCATCAAAACTCTGTATTTTATGTAGTATCTGTACCTTTTAGTCAAGCTGCATTCAAATTAAAATTTGAGAGAGCCACAGCCACACTGAAGAGCAGCTTCACTATGTGCATTTCCTGAATCTGTTTCATCAGAAAACCGTCACTCAAAAGCACCATCCTGGTTCTGCAGTTCGGTTCACATCTGCTTTCCCTACCTTCCAGTGAGATCTTCACTAAACTCACTGCTGAGAGCAGGACAAATGTGCTGCTCAGGGTGTGATGGTCTGCTCAGTTATCCAACTACCCACCAAGTCCTTCTGGTATAAAGTTTAGTGTGCATCTTAATTTTGCGTTAAAAACATTCAACTCTGAAGCACACTGAAAGGTTTCTGTTGTATAATTCATATTCTTTCCAATTCTAAGTCTTATAAACTGTGTCAACTTACACATTTAAATAATACATGGTGTAGGTTCATGTCTGTAGTGAGTTAAGTCAAAGCAGGATAGTACAGTCCTCTTAAGAAATTTTGGTATGCACTGCGCTTACTGAAAAACTGCTGACAATCAGTTCAGAGGATCTTTTCAAATGACTTGAATACCGCTTCCATGTAGACAAGAAACTGAAGCCAGGTATGATTTTTAATTTTTCTCTCTCAAGGGCTTCTGTTAAATGATTTCCACTTTCACAATCCAGTGACTGTAAGAGTCAATCAACATGAAAAAGTAGGTCCCTCACACTTGCTTCCGCAAGTCAATCTATTAACAGACAGCTCTCGTCACCTGTTTTTGCACATCATCTATTCTAGAGTATTTTATGTATTGTTTGATTAAGACACAAAGAGGCCTCTTTCTTCAACAGCTGCAAATGTTCTTATAAATTGAAGCAGAAGGAGTATTTATTAGAGCTGACTACAGATTTTGCCACACAACTAGACAGCCTCACTCAAGCTGATTAAAATCCCATCACTGTGCAAATTCAAGATCTAATGACTTTTATGTTTCAATTATTTTTTAGGCATTTTGAATAAGCAGCATCTGTATCCCCTCATGTTGTAGTATTTTCCCTAAGGACAGGATTATTTAAATCTAATTAATCTGTCTTCATTTAAAATATCACTATTTTAAATAGGGAAATATCCCAAAATAAGAAAATGTTATTCTTAGTGCAGTCATGTATAGAGAACGTTGCTCTGTGGTGCAGAAAAAAAAGAATACCACAAAAAAATTCCTGAGAAGTTAACTGAGTGCCTGTTCTCACCAAACCCCATCTTCTAGAAATGTTTGTAACCATGACTTCTTCCTTCTACTACTGAAAGAGGTACTTCCGTCTTACTCTTTTAGACAGGCTGCTTGCACACCTCTTTGCTGCCTCCAGAATTTCTGTGTATGGGTTTGTTCTAATATTGAGAATGAGAACAGGGGCTGAAGAGTTTCACAGCTTTCATGAGTACAGATACTCAAAACTCAGCTGGGTAAGGACCTCAGCAACCTGACCTAATTCTGAAGCTGGATTTGACTTCAAAGTTAACTTCTGCTTACACAATGTGCACATGTGCAGAAACCCAACAGAACTGAGTTTTCTCTTCTTTTTTCTTCATCCTGTGGTTATCTCTGGCAGCAGCAGCTGTGGTGTTGCCAAATGGAAACTAGTAACCAAACTATACACTGTTTGTCTTGTGAGGCGGAATAAATTAAAAGGTTAATGAAAATGCAAGTTAGAAATAGTCTCAAATCAGACTGTTCAAACCTAGGTCTGATCCAGGGCCCAGTGAATCCAGCAATAGGGAGAATAAATGGCTTGAGGTCCCAGAGAGAGGTGGCAGTGCATTGCTTCAGCTTGTCATCTTGTGTTAGTCATGTGTGGACCATGGAAGCAAAAAAGTGGAAATAAAACTACCGAACAAAACTTGGATTTGTGTCTCAGCTCGCCTCTGTGATTGTCACACATGGCCACCCTTTGGTAAATTTTTCTGCTCTCAGGATAAACTGCTTCCTACTGACTGCACACCTGGTTTGTCAGTGAACAAGATATACCAGGCAAACAAAGGTCTGTTTAAGGGCTCCTGTCCTCCAGCCACCCAAGCGTTCTCCCACTGACTTCAACAAGATTTAGAGCCAAGCCACAAACACAAGACTGTGATGACTTACAGCACCTTAAACCACAGACTTCAGTGAAGATGCAGATGTTCAACACCTCTCAGTGTCAAATCCTCCCAAAGCCAAAGAAAGACTTTATTGAAGCAGCTTTCTCATTTAAGAACTCAGAAATGCAACTGGAATTAATTTAGGCCAGGCCCTCACATAGAAGTACAACATGATTATTCCAGTGAGGGAAGTGATTTTTCCTTCTGGCAATGCAGTTCCTCTGTACAACCTTATTGCAGTTACTAAATACAGCTTATAGCAGTATAATTTATTCCCATTCCCATAAACACATTCACCATCGCTCATTCAGTTGTATTGCTTTAGCTACAGGAATGGTTAAACCCTTGGGTGTAAACAAAGCCTCCATGATGGTGCTATTTCTGTTTTTTTTCAGCTCAGACCCTCTGCAGAAGACATCCTGCAGTACATGTTTCTCAACCCTTAAGCTTAGAACAAGCTTCATACTCAAAATGGCTAGTAAAATTTTTGTTATTTAACAAACAGTAAAGTACCATATGAGAAATTAGTAGGAACTGTCTTATTTCACAGCTTACAAGCTTTTAATGTGAACTTTTTATTGCCTGAAATAATATTAACATCGACAACCTTGGCTTAGTAACAATTTTACTCACAGGGGTCTCATTGCAAGAATTTTCCAACTTGCTTTAACCATTCTGTTCCTTCTAAAGAAAAATTATTCTGCAAGGGTTCATCTCCATTGGAGAACTAATTCATCAACTTGATGGGTATGCACCATGTAATTGCTATTTTTCAAATTAATCTTTCCCAACTGAATACAAAGTAAGCAGATCCATCTGCATGTGACATTACTACAATTTCTCAAAGCTAGTTAAAAAGGGGTGAAGAGTCTTAACTGGTTATACTACCAGGCAAAATGTTACCCAAAAACTGCATCTCCAGGGCAAAGAAAAATACTCATGAAAACTGAAAAAGACAGCAAAGCAAAAGTTGCTGTGACGAAGCACATTCATAAAAAGGAAACCAACCAGCTTCACCTCCTTATATCCATTTGTAATATTGCTTCCCGAGCCCTGAACTATAGTTTTACCTATCAAGATACAAACCCCAGGATCGAACACACATCCTGAAGCCACAACAGTGATGCTGTACCGGGGATGCAGCTTCCCATCAATTCAGGTTATCTCAGCTCTATGCCACCCATCGTTTCTCTCTAAGAAATAAATCCTTTAAGCTGAATTTCCAGCTGTTTTGCACAGCAGGAACAGTGTGAAGCATCTGGTGCAAGTCAAGGATTTATGTCTGTGGAATAGTTACAACAATTCAACCAGCTCTGTCCCATGGCAACAACTGACTTACTGCCTTATTAAGTGTGGAAATTGTGATGAAGTTTCTATTCCAGTTTTAGTCATCTGTATTAGAGCCAGAGCTCTATTCCTAATGTTGTAGCTTGTAAATTTGATGGAGAAAGAAAACAAGATTTTTTGTCATGTGGAATCTGATAGTAGCCTAATGCAATCTGTAACAAAATACGTGAAAGGGTAAATAGGACTTAATCATAATGCATCTGAAATTACAGAATTCAGAAGAGATTTTGTTTATGATATGCCAAAATCTCTGAGCTAGCTCATTAATGATTTAATGCAGTAAGTTAATGGGATGCACAAAGTTTTACACCTTAAGAAGAATATTAAGCCTCAGCAAAGCAAGCTATGGATAAACTTGAAGTAATAAATGTTACTATGGTATTTATTATATGCCTGGGTCAACTTTTATACAAGTTGGTGAAATGAAGAAAATATTACTGAAACTCCAACACAAAAAATAAAAGTATGCTGGTGACAAGTTTGGGCTAAAGGACCTTTTTAATAACCAACATAATATTTCTAAAAGTACATCATGATACAGATATGCTGCTTTTACTCTTTTTGAGGTGAAGCAGTAGAAAGGAATAAAGTCCAGTTGAAAAGATGAAACTGAAACTGTGTTCTTTTATAACTTTCTAGCTATCAACTCACAAAATCCCTACATCTTCAGTATCTACACATAACATGCCACAGTAGATCAACATTTCATGAATGTTCAGTAGTAACACAGTAAATACTGCCATCTTCAAATCTTTGTTTTCGTATCTTTGAAAATGCTTCTGAATTCTTCAGTGGATTTCTATCACTGTCACTTTAGTCTCCTTTTCTGCTTCAATAAGACCACCATTTGATCCTGAAACCAGACCATTCATATTGCTTTACTTCTCACTAGCCTTTTTCCTCAAACAAAACAAAATTGGATCCAAAAAAGCATTTCACCATGAACACAAGCCATTCTCAGCACTCTCTGTTCTGAGATCCAGTTTGAAACTTTATAACCTGACAATAGATCACATTACAAATACAGGGTGTTGTCATAGGTTAGCAAGCATAGTCCCGGAAGGGATGTCCTTGCTAAGGGGTGCTTACAGTTTCCTCTGGGAACTGACAGAACCTATCAGCTGGCCAGTTTGAATATGGACAATTCTCTAAGCCACTTAAAGTTGTGACCACCTCTGTGATCCACATTTAAGAATAGGCAAACTCCCCCCCAAGCTCTCTCTCGTTTCCGGCGCTGGGACAGGTGGCTGCGGGCCCCGTGCGGGGGCCAGCGGGCCCGGCCAGGCCCTGCTTGGGCCAGGCTGGGCCGGGCCACGGCCATCCTGGAGCCATGGACCTGTTCCAGCCATGGAACCCCCCCCACTGCCTTGCCGTGGGCAGCCGGAGCGGCTCGGCTCTCCCCCCTCTCCACTGCGATAAGAAAAATTCAACATTCCAGCTGCAAAACTGCAAGGCCGAGGTGAGATTAACCCTTTTACTGCTGTGAAGAGCTGAAACCTGAGGGAAGAGAGAGAGGAGATGCTTAAAGCTGAAATTCTGTTGTGAAGCTATGATATATCAGAGTATCCTGTTGTAATTTCATGAAGATATGGGGGGTGGAGTGTTCAACTCGTAAGCAAAAGCCCCTGTGCTGAGACAGGCAGATGCTGACGCAGCTGTAATTTCATGAGAAGTTTGGACAGGGAGAGATGAACCAGATGAGGACTTTTGCTCCAAACGGGAAAGGAGGAAACCTCAGTACCTAGAGATGCTCCCAGAGATAGTCCTAACGATGAAGATGATGAAGACCCTTTGCTCCCAGGGAAGGAGAAGGGCCTCTGTTTTTTGTTTCTGAACGGCTCAACCTTAAAATTGTACCCCAAAAAACTTCAAGAGTGGACCCTCGAAAGCAGTTGCGGGAAAAGCTGCAAGTCGGGGGAAGGGACTCACACGCAGGCAGAGAGACTCCTCTTCCTAAATGGACTGAACAATATTTGGAAGTGGGCGGCTGTCTCGTTGTGATAATGTTTTCATAGCATGAGCAAGAAGAGACTTCTCTTTCTAAATGGACTAAACAAGGTTATTATGGAAGTGGTAAACAGACTGAACATCTTAAGGGTTGTTTTTTCACATTGTCAGTGGGAGAAGGGAGGAAGGTGGGAGGAGGAGGAGAGTTCTGAAGGTGGTATAATTTTTTTTTTCTTCCCTCTTTTAGATTTGTTAATAAACTTCTTTATATTCTTTCAAGTTTGGTGCCTGCTTTGCATTTCTCCTAATTTTTATCTCACAGCAGATAAACAGTAATGAGTATTTTGGACCAAACCACTACAGGTGTAAATTATGATTTTCAGAAATCATACTGTGGGATTGCACCCAAACAAAACTATCAAATTGCATTTCTGAAATAGATGACCTTTGAACAAGTGCCTTGATAACTGGTAGGAGAGGAAGGCATTTAGGTATGAACCAGATGAAAAACTAGGTACACTATTTACACACACAAAATGTATTAATTAATAGAAAAAAAATTAATTGGCTTTTTTTTTGTAATTGACGTCATGTGAATTAGACTACGTAAAAAGAAGTACAATTCAAAACTAATATTTAAACACACTGCAAAAGGCTTCAATGTTAAGCCTTTCTTCCAATTTGTACATAGATTACATGCATGCAAATAGCAACAGAAGAGACTTAGAAGCCAGAAGCAGCAATTTCTACAGCAGAAAGGTATCTTCTGTTTAATGGACACCACCAAAAAACAAGTCTTATAAAGTCACAGCCTGGAGACAACGATTTCATTCTATGCTGAAAACAGAACAAATAAAATAACTTTAACAGCAACTGAAAAATAAGCAAAAATTACTACTATGTTATGTATAGCTAGGACAAAGCACTTAATAAAAACTCTCCATTTGGTGTTCAACTGCCGCAAGTAAGAGTGAATGACAGATGTTAGGTTTCTCAACAAATTATGAACAAGTAAATTAGTAAAATACTTCATCACTTGGAATGTATGAGTGCTGTGCTGAGAAACCCTTCATCATATTTCAGTGGAGCTCTTAACAAAACAATAGAAGTATGGGAAAAATAATACTGCACTTCCACTTTTGAGCTTTTGAAAGATTGAGTCCCACTCAGCACACATCAGCTGAGGAAGTGCTCCACTGAAGCTCATATTCAGAAACATACACAGACCTACGGCAGCATTCTGGATCCTCTCATCTGGTAGATTTTGTAATCAACTATTGCTGGCATTCACATTTGTCTTCAGAAAAAAAATATGGAGACTTTTAGAATGTATTTCTAAATGTACATTTACAATTATGAAACACAAATTTTATTCTGTTTCTTCACTAAAAGGGTGGTCAGGCATTGGAACAGACTTCCCAGGTAAGCGATGGAATCACCATCCTTGGAATTATTCAAAAGGTGTATGGATGTGGCACTTGGGAATATGGTTTAGTGGTTAACGTGGTGGTCCTGCTTGAGCTTGATTGTGGTGGCAGTTGCTACCGACACTCAAGTGGCAGGTGAGCCACTGGGACGGAACGCAGCCTTGAGCTCCTGGTGGGCTGGCTCAGAAGTTTAAACTCTCCCCCAAGGTTCTGATGAGTCACCAGTCTCTTGCCCTGGAAACCATCAAGTTCCTTCCTACTGGTTTATCGTTTCTGCTACCCGTTTTATGTATATGGCCTTTAATTTGTATCACCCTGTTGAATATGCATATATTCTAGAAAGTTCTTTGTTCTTCAAGGTCCTGTTGGTCCCTCTCTCCCTGCTCCCTCCCACCTTCCCTCTGATTAGTCAGTTTGTACTCTCTCCTCCCCTTTGCCCAAACCTGATTGGTGGACTGTATCCCTATAAAACTGTTGGACCCTCTCTTGTTAATGTCTTTTGTCCCTGGAACCTCTGAGGAATAAAATCCTTCAGAACCCATACAGAAGATCCCTCTCATCCTCTCTGCCTTCAGTTAGTGCGCTGGGGATTCAGTCGCTTGTGATCCTGTTCAACATCACACTGGGGATAGCGAGCGTGTGTGCAGTGGCCTGACAGCCCCTCCTGAGGATCTTTAACCATAGGTTGGAGCCCCAGAGGTTTCCAGACTTGTGGCAGACACTCAGGGAGGTGCAGCGCTGTTCCTTTCCCAGCTGCAGCAACTTGCGCCACGTGATGATCTTAGAGGCCTTTTCAAACCTCAGCGATGCTATTATTCTATTACAAATCACAGAATCACAGAACGGGTCAGACTGGAGGCAACAGCAGCAGGTCATCTGGTCCAACCTCCCTGCTGAAGCAAGGTCACCCCGAAGTACAGGGCACAGGATTGTGTCCAGACAGTTCTTGAATATCTCCATTATCGGAGACTACACAGCCTCTCCGGGCAACCTTTTCCAGTGGCTGGTCACCTGTGGCAGTAAAGAAGTTCTTCCCTCATTCAGATGGAATTTCTGGTGCATCACGTACTGCCCACTGCCTCTTGTCCTATTGCTCAGCACCTCTGAGCAGAGCCCCTCCCTGCAGACACTGACAGACATTGATGAGGTTCCCTCTCAGTGGTCTCTTCTTGAGGCTGAACAGGCCCAGCTCCCACAGCCTTACCTCGTAAGAGAGATGCTCCAGTCCCTTGATCATCTTTGTTACTTTACACTGGACCTGCTCCAGGAGTTCCATGTCTCTCTCGTACAGAGGAGCCCTAAACTGGACACAGCACTCACCAGGGCTGAGTAAAGGGGCAGGATCACCTCCCTGATCTGCTGACAATGCTCTTCCTAATGCACCGCAGGATATCATTGTCCTTCTTGGCTACAAAGACATACTGCTGGCTCATGGAAGCCAGGACCCCCAGGTCCTCCTCTGCAGAGCTGCTTTCCAGCAGGTCAGTCCTGAGCCTGTGCTGATGCCTGGGGTTATTCCTTCTCCAGGTGCAGGACCCTGCATTTGTCTCTGCTGCATTTCAGAAGGTTCTCTATGCCCATCTCTCCAACCTGCTGAGGTCCTTCTGAAGGGCTGCACAACACTATGTTGTATTGGCCAGTCCTCCCAGCTTTGTGCTATCAGCAAACTCGCTAGGGAGGCACCTGCCCCTTCCTCCAAGCCACTGATGAGGTTAAATAATACTGGGTCCAGTACTGACCCATGGAGTACAACCACTAGTGCAACCCTCTGGGATCTGCTGTCAGCCAGTTCTCAATCCACCTCACTGTTCTCTCATCCAGTCCACACTTCCTGAGCTTGCCACAAGAATACTGCGAGCGACAGTGATCAAAGCCTTGCTGAAGTTGAGGGAGACAATAGAAAAAGTTCACAAAACTTAAGTGAATCCATGAATAATATTAGCCAGTACAAATCAGTACATGCTGCACTCCATTCACTCAGGGCACCTTCACAATACAGTCTCAGTAATGTGACAAAACCATAAACAAAACTAAGGAAATGCTTCAGTTGCATAAAACACTAACCACAAAGTGACATGTATCTCTAAACACTGATACACAAACAGCATTAGAATCATGACAGAAATATGGAAGAGAGTAATGATTTCATAACCTGCTCCTAGAAATAAAAAATTGTATAAGGTATTTTAAAATACAAATAATTATATGGGCTTCTGCTCTTTCACATGAGGAAGTAACTATTGAAGCACAGGACTTCCACCTTTTTTAAAGCAGTGATTTTAAAACTGATGCTATTAAACAGAATAATGATTAGTGAAGAACAACCTTCTCTTCTGGGAGAAAGCATAAGAAGCCACAAATGAGACAAAAATTAAAAGGAGGTGGACCTAAGTTTTCATGTATGTATTTGCACAGCTATGGAAAAAGTCCATCAAGCTGTCCGTCAAGCGCAGCAAGAATACACTCACAGTATTAAAGACTAATTTATTTTCTGTTACAGAACACAGAACTAGAACGAAATTCCACTGAAGTCCAAGGGAGACTTTAGTACTTGTCAAAGATTACAGGCAAGTTGCACAGAAAATACAAGACTTCTGGCCCCCTACCACACTTCTGTTATTTTCTAGAAACAAGTATTTCATCACTTCAGTAGTGATGAATAGATACTAATTTCAGTATGTATTCCAAAGGGTGCAAATCTTTTTCAGCACTTTTTTTCCTGTTTTGTTTTTTTTTTTAATTTGCATCTTGCTACACAACTGGACTGCCAACCATTTCACATCCATACCATTTTCTAGCTTCTTTATTAAAACAATCTTCATGGATTTCTAAACAACTTTTGAAGTGCCCTTTAAAATGTCTTGAATGTACATGTCTGCATCTTAGCAATTTCTTTTACAGATATTCAAGCCATTTTAGATCTCCTGAAACACCTTAGAGTTCAATGAGCTTCTGTATTCCCTGTGATGTGACAACTGATGACCCATCATTAGTCACAGCTATTTTTTGCTGCTAGATACAGATGGATGGTTGGCAAGAATTGAAATTTGTGCACAAGCCCCTTTCACCATACATGGTAACTTCCCGTGATGCACCAGCAATTATACAGAAAAGAATAACAAGTGACTCTGAGTAATCTTTTCCTCTGGATGATGGAGAACGTGCGTGTGTGATGACATATGAAAAGTCCCAGGCATATCTACTGATGACAGACATGAACTACTCCAAAGAGAGGTGAGCAGCGTCAGTGCGTCAAAAATGGCACTGCTTTTGTTTCTTGACATAACCCGGGGGTACAGAGGCGCTGAGTCAAAATTGTTATAGTTTGCATTTGTCACTAAGAATAATTGAGCTACTGGTCCTCTCATGAAACTGAAGTGCATCTGAATCAAAGAGGGAATGTTACTCATAAAGCCCTGCTTGATTTAGCATGTCATTCAAATAAAGGGGACACAGAAAACTGCAGCTCAAACATTTCCCTTCAGCAAAGCTTCCAATGAAAAAAGGCATGACAACTTATAGTAAATACATCAAAGTCTACAGGATTGATCATTACTCCATCAAACATGAGGGCACTTCTAAAAGTAAAATTAGCAAATCAGGAACACGTGGGAGGGGGAAAAATTGTATGTGCTGTGTGTCACTCTGGAAGGAGCTACATCCAAATATGTCTACATGTGCAAAACAAGGTTGTCCACAATCAGACTCTTCCATTTCACTAAGAACTACTAAAGCCTCCGGTTTGTCAAGTTGCCCTGTTTGACCAGGTCCAGCTCCCTCTTCTCAACATGGATACATTTTATACTTCTGTATTCTTCTTTCTCTCCAGTGATCCGACCTGTTTGAATTCTCCCTGCATGTTTCCCATTAGCTCTTCATTCAATTTCAGTCTTCCCCCGGAAACAGAGCACCAAACAAACTCAGGACAGTAACCTCGGCCCAGCTCAGCAGCAGCCAGAGCAGCACATAGTATCATGTGCCTTTGGGCACTTTATTTATATGATGAGGACCATCTTCTTCCACCATGTGCTTTCTAGAAATTGATTATGTTTTGGGTTGAGTTTTCAGGGGGTTTTGAGGGGTTTTTTTGATGGTGTTTGTGGTTTTGTGGGGTTTTTCTGGCTGTTTTTTTTGGGGGGTGGGGTTTAGAGAAGAAAGTTTTTCCTCTCTTCAGCTTCCATCTTTTAATTTTGGAGTACTGCTGTTAGAAGAGACTGTGATGTGCTCTTTTTGAAGCCAGTTAAGAGTTATCTTAAAGCCATGAGGTTTTGACCCACATTGTTCCTATTGGAAGGCTCTTTTGAGGCTACCGTGGTTCTAATTCAAGTAACTGGATTTTCAATTCAGATTAATTGAACAGAAACACCTTGTCCAGCCCCTGTACAAAGCCTTTGTGTTGCAATCTTCTAAAAGTAAAATAAAAGGACACAAAAAGAAACATCCACAAACCCAAGGCAGAGACACAAGGCAAACTGCAAACTGAACAGTTACAGCTGTTTAACAAGAGAGGAGCTTGTCATAGGAAATTTTACCTGATAATTTTATAATTTCAGCATCTTAGCAGTTATGAAAACCAAAAATTAAGCCCATAAAAATTCCTGGAGATATTTACTGTTTAAATTCATTATATTTGTAACAAGTGGAAGGGCTGCTTCACTTTGCATGCAGTGCACAGCAAAGGAGGAAAGTCTCAGGCATTGTTCTTCGACCACTCTAGACATTAATTAATTAGTTGGCATTTTGCTTGTTTATCTAATGAGGTGTGTGACAGGCACTGCTGTGCAGGGAAAAAGTAACAAATTGAAATAGTCTTTCTCATCCATTCCTTGATATATCTCACAGAATTCAAATTTTTCCCCTTCCCCCTAAAGTCAGCCCTCAGTACTTCTTGGTACAGCTGAAATACTATATTTATGAACTAAAATTATTATTTTCTCTATTTTCCACACTTGCAACTTCCATTATCATTAGTACAAATTCAATATAACTTCTAAATATATTATTTGAATGTCAAACTATTGCTTTTAAAACTATTCTAAATTAGAAGTGTACACATTCAACACAACAAAATCCCACAGAGCAAGATTTTCAATACAAGTCACCTGTGAAATTGCCCATAGCAGTTTATTTATGCCAAGATAATCCATTCACACAATTCAGAACCACTGGCATACCTACAGCCAGTTATTTATCTATTGCTTACAGGTACACACAGTCCCATCTTCAAATCATTACGGTGAAGAAAATGGCTAGACTGTGATACAGCACTGACCCGTATCCTGCACACATTTAAATCCAAGGCAACAGCTGCTGCTCCTGCACACAGCTGCAAGGACTGATTGCAAACCTGAAGGGTCGGCTCATCCTCCTGTTCCATTACACTAACGTGGTCAAAACCATTCTGTTTTCTGTGGTTAGAGACACAAAATAAGGTGCTACATGGCTGGGGCAATGCCAGTGGGGTTTGTCTACTCCACCCAAAAGACCCAAGAATTACAGTGATGAAAGGTGCAACATGCAAAGCAGAGTGGGTCATTCCTCACACCTGGAGCCTCACTGGGATACCTATCTCTGCCACTACACCATGGTCATGAAGAGCATGTATTCACAAACAGCAAATAAAATGGAAAATTCAGTATGAGATGACACGAAAATATTTTTTTATTCCTTTCCTTTCAGGTATGAGAGTTTCAGTCTGAGGGCACAGATACACTTCTAGCACAACATTCAGTCCTGGTGTCCTTGGCATTAGAAAGATGTCAATAAATTGAGGAGAATAAAGCAGTCATCAAGAAACAAGCACAAATCTGGAAGAATGACCAGTGAGCAAGAATATTTGTGTGGGTCCAGACAGCCAGGTACACAGAATATGGCAAATCAATGATCAAGTGTGGTAGGAAATGTGATGACTGCTGCAACATGTTTTGCAGAGTGCTAACATGAAGATGGGTGTAATTTTAACATGATGGCCCAGGAGAAAAAGGCAAGCCATATCCATGTGAAATTAGAGGAAAGAGTATAACTTGACTGAGTATCAGAAATGGAGAACCCCATTAAACTTTGTGTTAGTCTTCCAGGAAATGGGTAGAGGATTAACCACATAACCATTTAAAGCCAGGATGAGGAAAGAGTTTAAGTAAAATTAATGGAAAAAATTTGCATTGGCAATGTTACTAACAACTGTGTTTCCTATTGCTAATTTCCATGAGTAAAATGTTAATGAGCAAAACGTTACCTCCCTTTCTCACTAGTAGTTCAGAGAGCAAAGCTGTAGGTTGAATGTGACATTGACAACTCTCAGTGTGACTCAGGGAAAAAATTCAAAGCATAACCCAGTACTGTATTTCAACAGGGTGCAGAATAACAGCAGCAGGGTATTTCAGTTCAAGAGCTTTTTATACATTTGAAGTGGCAGCACTGGCGAGGATCTGAAACAGTTCTTCCACCTTGTCATGAATTTTAGCTAGTCCTGAATATCACACAATCTGTTTCTTCTTCATGACAGAAAGCAATAGAAAGCATACTGAACTTTTTTTTTTTTTTTTTTGCATTTATGTATCT
This sequence comes from Coloeus monedula, assembly GCF_965178545.1. NCBI lineage: Eukaryota > Metazoa > Chordata > Aves > Passeriformes > Corvidae > Coloeus > Coloeus monedula. Next base: position 69,687,121 of record NC_138822.1, read on the forward strand.
TTAGTAGCAGCTCATCTAATAAAGAACAACTTTTAATATATGGGCTGTTCTTGAGTCAAAGAATGCTTCAAGATGCATGACTGTTCACAGAATATTAATTTTATACTATACCCAAATAAACCATATTTGAATATTGTCTGACAGACATTCCTACAGAAAATGTTAAGCAAACTATAGAACAAAAAACAACAGATAACTTTAGTACCCTACCCCAACATGTAGTTAAGATTTTAAATACCATTTTAATTTGTAAAGATAAAATTAAAAAATCCCTCTACCAGTCTTAATTAGATCCTTGTCTCCTCAATAAACTAATTACATGTCAGATGAAGCACTGGTTTAGGAAGCCCCTGTACTCTTGCAAAGGCAGAGATAGTTCTATTCCCAGCTGTGTCTTGTTATATGCCTCCCAGCAAGAAAAAATACACACTTTTTCAAAAAGCGATCCGTAACTACAAAGCTTTATAGTCACTGATTTACCTTTCATGTGTGCTGAACCACTACATCTCCAAGAGAAATCAGCAGGAACCATCAGCAGTTTTGAAAAAAAGGGCTTAGAGTCCAGATTTTAAAAATAATTAGTCAACAATAATTGTGCAGAAATGGCAGTTAGAAAACTAAACTGTTTATATTCCCTTGAAAATAGCATCAGTACATAATCGCCATTTTAGATAATGCAATGTACTCAAAAGGTACAAAAATTTCCATTCTGTTGCAGATTTCAATGGAAATTTAGGTATCTTAAATGGGATTTGGCTACCTAAGCGCTTCTTATGAGGCCAGCATGTAAATACCTTGGCGAAAATGGTAAAATAGGACTCATGCTAAGGTACTCAAAATTACTACATGCTTTTCAAAACACACAATGATATCCTGGTGCCATGAAATTTCATAGGCAAAACTCTCAGGAAAAAAAGTGAAGGTTTATCCTTCCATCAGCTTCTTCATGAGGAAATCTGCAATTAAAAAATGTCAGGCATGATGTACTCCCTTCATCTCTTCCTTACTCTTTGCTCTGACTGCACTGTTTAGCATGTTCACCCACCAAAATCATCACCAAAATTTGGAAAGCATCCATAAGATGGGAAACAACCTGTAAAGCCTAAGTTTTGTAATCAGGCATTTTATTATTAAGCATTTCTAGTACATTTAGAGAATCAAACACAGCTAGAAAACTTCAGTCTTCCACTAATGTGAGATTAAGACCAGTAAGCCTTTCACTAACACAGAGCTCTTAATCTGAAGATCTCCACTGAGCCTTTTTATAAAGACAGAGCTTGGAAGACTTAAAGTAAAGAAAAATTAGATGGCTTGAAGACAACAAAACCAATTAACCTACAGAATGAAAGAAGAAAGGATCAAACACTGAAGAATAATTTGTCCTGGATGTCTCACTGGATACCACGTGCACTTGCAGTGACTAGAAGAACTGCTCAGCCAGCAGTGGCCCAGACTCCACAGAAAGCATCAGTGGAAACAGTAATGCAGCTGCAAGTGCTTGTCATCGTGTTTACTGAGACCATTGTACAGAGGAACCTAAATATAGAGATTAAAACAACCTGATTCAGACATCTGCATCTTAAAATCTGGGTCAGTTTCACCAAGATACGGAATGTCATCTAAGGCATGTCAGGACGCACAAAACATACAAACACCAAACTGCAAACAGTTACAAGTAGGGAGAGCCAATAAGTATCTGCACATGTGAAGATTTTTTCCCAAATTTGAGGCGTGGGGTCTCAAGGGAAGAGAGCTCACAGAGAAAAACCTTCAGGTAATACTGGCACAAGTGGATGGGTACACCACATGTTAATCTCCAAAGAATTCCCCTGGAGAACTTACAAGCAGACATGGGTCAAACTGCTCACCTGCTCATAGAACTGTTTATCACAGAGGCATTGGTGATGTGAGTCATGTGAGCACCTGATCAATAAACACCCGTCTCTCTCACAGCCCCCTCGGGTGCCAGAAGGTTACTGCAGAGGCTGTTCCTTCCAGAAAAAAAAAACAGGAACCGGTTGCAGAGTGATTATAGTTCGCTCTGTTTTGAAAGGTCACTCACTTTCCACCATCTGATAGCGTCATTAAGCCCAAAAGAAGTGGAATAACCATTTGAAATTGCTGCCTGTGGTGAAATGGAACAGTAAAGCTGTACCACTTATTTGTGCCAGCAAAATTGAAAGGAAAAATAGCAGCCTTCTTTCACAACAGGACACAAGTAAGAGAGGGCTTGAAAAATATAGCAAGATTTTACTGTTTAACAAAACACTTTTGGTGGTAAATTAAGCCACAGGAACTATTACTGTAGAAGAGGCCATGACGTATTAACCAAAACACATTTGAAAACCTTCATCGTATTTTTAAATTATGCTAGACTGTGTGTGACCTGGCCTCATGAAGATCCAGTCACCTCCTGGGGTATGCAGTGTTCTCAGCTCCAACTGCAAGAGCTGTGAGAGCATAAGGTTATTTATCACTTTTAAGGGTATGATCCTCAGTGCTCAAAGGAAAATTCAAACAAAATTTAGCCTAAATGATTCTATCAGATCAAAAAGCTTTAATTAACAACATTTAATAACAATGGTGTTCATACTAAAAGCAAATAAATTTCAAGCTTTACAAAAAAACCCCAAAAACCCAAACCACAAGCAAAAAAAACCACCACCACACAAATCACTGACTATGTCATCCCAAGTTACTCAGATTCAAAACTCTGAGTCAAAGAGAACAGAAACAAGCCTTTCCTTCCCTCCTCCTGACTTTCGTAGCTGGTGGACCACCAAAGGACATACCTCCTGCTCTTGTTCTCAGCTGCAGCCTCTCTGGGCCTCTGCACTTGTGGAAACACCATCAATGGTGTCGGGACAATGTCTTGGTGGGAAAGCCACAGTTTCCCTGTGGGATGGTGGAGCTGCCATCTCTGGGGGAGCTTAGGGTACACAGGGATGTGGCATATGGGAATGTGGTCTGGTTGTAAGCCTGGAAAGTGCTGTGTTGGTGGTCGGGCTTGATGATATTGGAGGTCTTTTCCAACCTGGATGATTCTGTTTTATAGGTGGGAAACAAATACTCAAGAATGACAGTGAACTCTGCCAGTTCCACAGATAGTCTGTGCTAGATAACAATAGATCTCTTCTATCACAGGTACAAGATGGAAACCATCCTTCCTCACAGCACGTTATTCAATGAAGCAAAACTATTGTTATCCACAGGGTATCAGCCTTTCCTGTTGATTGTCTCCTGCCAAATAGAGGTATTTTCAATCCAAATAGGTGATTTACTACTTGTTTCCCAACAGGTAGGTTGAGTTTTTTGCCACAGATTTTCAAGCCATCAGATATACAACCAGAATGTCACATCTACTGTCCGCCTAGTTTAGGTAGGTGTATACAACTATGAGTACGTTAGGCAACACAAATCCAAGTGATAAAGACAACAAAGCTTTGCTCTTCTGCAAACTGCAAAACCCTGTCACTTTCATTTTTCAAAAGAGCAAAAAGGCTCACATGAAAGTGACTGTATTTTCAATAAAATAAAGACTTTGGAACACTCTCTATACATTTTAACCGAACTTCCACTAAACATCAGGTCACAGCAGCTGATCATCCAGCTGCCACTGCTTCTCAAAGCAAGGGGATTTTACTGTCCTCACATTTGCCAATCTGTCTGCAAAGAAAACCAGATGTGTAGTAACCAGTGTGATTTTTAAAAAGCTTGGAATTTCATTGATGTTATGTCTGTATGTAGCATAAGAGACAATGGGAAGAAGAAGTAATTCCACTGGGAGTCAGAGGTATAGCTACACCTCTTATAACTGGGACAATGCAATCATACAAGACTTTATTGAACATGAGCACACTTCCACAGCCACCATCCCAAACTGACAAAAGCTTTACAACAGCAGCAAAGCCAATACAGAGCCCACAGATGTAATAATGCTACAGAAAACTGGTAAGCAAAATTGAAAGAAAAAGATCATACAGAGCTAGCTATGTGACTTCAATTTACAGAAAAACAAATCCTCTGCTTCAGAGAATTTCTTCCATTTCTTTTGAAAACATTCTTTGCAACACATCACACAGAAATGTGAGGAAGAAAATTGCTCTTGTTTGATATACTTCACTAATGAATCCAGGCTTTAATGAGAATTACGGAAATTCAAATTCAATCTCTCAAACCATTTGTTGTCCCTCCCCTTCTGTGAATTCACCATGTCATTCTAACCTAATGAACATCAGCATAATGCATACTACATCTTTCTAATATCAAAACCACTTGCCTCAGAAAATTATAATTAGAAAGAAATGAAATAACTGGGAAATAACTACGTTTCATTTGTTTGATTTGTTTTAAAAATAAAAAGCAGATCCTGCAAGACACTACATCCACTACTGAGTAAATATAAAATGAAGCTAATTTAATTTGATGTACTATTTTTACTATATTAGATCAGAAGAGAAACAGAAATGCCTCATACTGTAAATGTGCCTAATAAAGTAGGCAAACATAGGCAACAACTACTTTCACAATGTATTTTCACTGAGCCCTATTTGTTCTTATCAAAGTATTTGTGCAAGCAGAAACTACAGTCTAAACCTACATCTGAATATGAAAAAAGAAGGGTACAGCTGTTTCAGGCAACTGGAGGTCTAGGTGTATAAAGTATTTAATGTAGGACTCCATTCTTCTCTTCAGGGTCATGCAATCCCTTCTGTGATCTCAGTGGATCTTATGCCCTCAGAAAAACAGAATTCTAAGGCAAAAGCTGTTTTGTCTCTCTATTTGCACCTCTTCTTTCAAACCCACAGGCACAAATGAACTTCCTTTCCTTAAGAAAGACCTGAGAACAACATGCCAGCCCCGCTTCTGTAACAGAGGGCAGGGGAACAGATGGGCAAGGAGAGGGTATGCTTTAACCCAAAAAACATGTGGGCCTGAAAAGACATGGAGAGTTACATGAACTGGGAATGCCTAGCAATTACATTTCTAAATAAAACTCTTCCTAAACCCAATGGGAGCCCTGACATGCATTTCCACAGGGAAAAACTGCTTCCATGTGGTTACAAAGCTTCACAGAGGATCAGGCAAGGGGATGTTTTAGTAAGTGAAAATCCAGCACAAGAAATGCAAGTGAGCTTTCATGCAAGTGCTATATGAGCCATTAAGAGACCTAGCCACAGAAGAAGAAAAGGGAGAAAAAAAATTGTAATTTGCCCAAATCAGTTTGCACTCAAATCACAATTTAAATAAACTGACACAAGGGTTCAAGGAGTTCAGTTCTGCCTAGGGAAAAATGAAAGTAAACATTATTAATAGACAGATAAAACATAAGGAAACAGCCTGATGAGTCAGTGCAACTCAGCAGCTGAAGGAGATCTCCACAGCTTTCACTCACCATGGACACCTATGACAAGATGTAGAGCTGAAGCTACTGGCAGTAACATGCAGCTCCCTGGGGATGGGGAAGCGCTGAACAGATGTATTGGAAATGGGGACTCTTGGCACTGCACTCGGGCTGCTGGCAAGTTGGGTGATCATCCCCAGTCACAGTGACCCCAGACAGTGAAGGCAGCCCACCAGCCTGGTCTGACCCAGGGAGTCTGAGGGGAGCCACAGCTGAGCCAGGGAGTTACCAGCTCCATGGCTGGGAGCTGACACCCCGCACAGGGGGGTCAATGGGAGATGTTTCCTGCAGAATCTTGCAGACTGAAAGGTTACTGCCAGGGCAGGGGACACTTTACGAGGCTCCTGAGAAGTGCATTTGGGAACTCCTGAAGTCTTGCAATGGGAAGGACAAAAGGTGGGCAAGGGTGGTCTGGACAGCAACAAAATAGAGGGACAGGGTAATAGCAACAAGCACGGGAAAACCAAGGGACAAGGGAATAAAAGAGGCTGGTCCTGTGTCAGCAGAACTGTTGTTTTCTTACCCTGCACTGGGTAAGCATGGGCAGCAAGCCCCTCATGAGCAGCAACCTGGACTAGCTGGTGAGCAGGATGGGGGGACAGGCATATAGAGATGTAGATGAGTATCGTCTGGGAATACATGCTGAACCTCACTACCAGCTGGACTTAGTGGCATCGAGCTGTGTCAGCCTCACCCCGGGCAGGCTATCACAATCGGTAACTACTGGCAGACACAGTCTTTGTGCTGGATTTACACAAGTGTCAACTCCTTATGTGATATCCAAAAAGGAAGTACTATATAGCCACCAAAGCATTGTTACGGATATCCTAACAAACTTCCAGAGATCAGTTACCATTGTGAGATAGCCCTGGCTGGATGCCAGGTACGTGCCAATGCCTCTCCATCACTCCCCTCCACAAGTATGCAGAGGAGAGAAAATGTAATGAAG